>NC_053451.1:23960485-24579821 GCF_015227805.2 Hirundo rustica | reverse complement strand
TTTGCATTCAGGGCTGAGATTAGCTTTTGTATTTAAGTCTTCCTTCATTATTGAAAACCAAAATATTGCCTGAGTTGACAAAAGGCGTGATGTTACTAAATGAGGCAAGTAGTAACTTAAAATGGAGATCTCTGTGGTTTAGACCTGAGTGCCTCTGAAAGGCAAGGAGGTAAAGAAAAAGCACTTGACCTTTTCAACATGGTTGCAGCAAAGATTCTGCTTTAAAAGCTTTGCAGACAGCACTTCTTTAAGTCTTGTCAAAACCTGAGTCTTCAGCCACGTAAGGCTGAAGTGGTATCTAAGCAGATGTTTGCTGGGGTAGTCAAGTTGACAGAGCCTTAGAGGTCTTCAGCTCATTCATATGCCAGTTTACAAAACTGTGCGAGGATGTTTCAATTCTGTTAAAAACTCTAAATCCATTTGCTCCCCGTTTCTGTCAAACAAAGCTAAATGAAACCTTTAATAATTTCAGTGTTGTCCATTGCACTCATGTAGCAGGGGTGTGGTGTGGGGCAGATGGTGATGAAGTTTTGCTGATAGAGAGAACACTGGAGTCTTGACTTGGTCTCCTTGAAATGCTGCCCCTCAGCACTTGGCCAGATTTGCCAGTGATTTCCTCTCACCACAGTTGTTTCTCAGTGCCAAATTTGAAGGGACTTGTGGCACCACAGTACCTGCAATACCAAGTTTTGGTCAAGTTTTGCCCTGGGGCTGTGTGCCACTCCCCCACAGAGAGAGCAGGGAGGTGGGATGGCTGGAATTTGGCCATGCTCAACTTTCCCCATTGCCCTCCGGGACAGAGCCAGGAGAGAAAAGGGCTGCAGCTACTCACAGGGTGTCTGTGTTTCCTGAGTAGACCAGGTGAGGAAGGGAGCTGTACATTGTAAAGACAGTCTGTGAATTAGCGTTGCGTTTCTGACAGGAGCTAGAAAGACCTGTTCTGAAAGTAAGTACCTGTTCTGAGAACCTGGTTTAATTTTTGCCCCTTAGGGAGATTGCTTTGAAGGAGAGAAAAGTGCTTTTACAGCAGAGTTGCAAGCAAATCCTTTCCCTTCAGTACCATTTCCTACTTGTTGAGAAAGGGAGAGCAGTTCTGGGGAAAGGAACATTGAAATCATCTTCTAAATCATTTTGGTTATGGATCTCTTTGGTATTGTGTGAAAACCTGGTGTAAATACAGCATTAAGAGCAGACCTGGTTGCACAGGCCGTACATAGCCAATGTATTCAGATCAAATGGGTATAGTGAAAGCTTTAAATAAGTAGCAGATAAAGGGGGAAAATGCCTATTAAATATATAAGCACACACAGAAAGACACGTACAAAGCAAGGAAGGGGAAAAAAAATCTCATGTGACCCTCATGGGAAATAATAACATTACTGCAGGAGACTAGGCAAAGGAATGAAGCTAATAAATGAGAAATATCTAGTATATCAATTCTATGCCCCAGCAGTGAATTGTGATGTTTTATACTGCAACTATGGCTCTGAATTTTATTTATTTATTAACATAAAGAATCAAAATAAATATTGAAGATTCAGAAGGGAGGTGTGAACTGAATCTGTTTCTCCCAAACTATACTAACAGAAATGCAAGGAGAATGGCAAATGCTATGGTTATTAAGACCATCGGATCTGTGGAAGACTTTTCCACTTCGTACTTTCTGCCACACAGTTTGACAGTAATATGAGAAAACGCACCCCAGTTTTCCAGGGTGTAGGTCTGAGTGATGTAGTATCAAGGACTAGAAGTTTAGCAGTTCCAAGGGCACTTCTGTAGGTCAAAATAACTTGTTTGTATGAGATTATTTGCTGAAACCCCATTTAGGACTGATATGTTGTTTTAACTTGGTGAGGAAACAGTTATAAGTGGCAATATAATATATCTAGCATCTGATAAGAACACAGAATGAATACAGTTTGCACAATGCAGAGTCAAAGGAGGCAGCCAAAAAAGTATCAAGAGGATAAAAAAAAAATAAAGTAGGATATTGGGGTTTTGTTGTTGTTGTTTTAAAACCTATAGCTTTCTCAGGATTTGTTCTTGTTTTCCTGCTACAGAGCTCATGTCAACCACCATTCATGCACATAAAACCACAAGTATATAAATTACATCCACCTAAATGATCATTGAAGGAAATGGCAGCATTTGCCCATCTTAGTGTTTTACAGCTCAGCTTAAATGAAATCCCCAAATTAAGAATGACTATTTAGTTCCAACTCTCCTTTCTTGAGCACATGCATTATAATAAAGCCTTAAAGATGGTATAATAACATATCAATTCTCAAATAACACAATGTTAAGACATTCATATTTTTCTATGAGCTTTGACAAATGTGTGGGATCTTGCAGCTGTTCAGTATTCTGGCTATTTCAGACAAATGAGCTTAATGAAGGTTGTTTTTGAGAAAAGTATCTGAACAATGCATCATAGATGAAGTGATATTATAATGGCTATTATAGTCAAAAGTGTGTATATGCTAATGCATATGGGAGTTTGCAGATAAATGCAAAATGAGCTCATCACAGACGCAGGTAAAGTTTTGCTCCTGTTGCTGTCCATACTGCTGTTGGCCTTTGCTTCCAGAAATCTGGCCCTGTAACTTGGCATTGTTCTTCATATATGTATCCCACTTTAACGTAGCCGCAGACATTTAATACAATTAAAATGCATTTGGCTTCCCTAGCTTAGCACAGCATTTTGTGGCAGAAGACTGCTGTTCAAGAGACTGAAAAACTGTCTGGGAATGACTGGCCGCTTTCTAAGACTTTTGTTCCTCTTCTGTTTCTGATGTCTTTGTCTGGTTTCAAATTTCACGTATCAACTTCTTACTGACAGAGTGGCTGATCTTACCCATATTAAACCAGTCCCTGGTCTTATAGTATCCTTTGTATTAGTAGTGATTATTTGGAAAATCTATGGGGTTTCAGGACTCCCTTTTCTGTTCCTAGTGATGTCACAGCCCCTTCAGGCAAAATTTCAGTGCATTTATACTTGTAATTCTTGAGCTATATCTGTCTAACCTGAAATCAAATGTCTTGTAAGGGGGACTTTAAGAGGTCTGTTTTCTGACAGATTCTGGAATCTGTTCCTTGTATCAAGAAAATTCTCTTCTTCTTTTTGATGACCTGCCTTTTGCTTTTGCTGTGATGGATCTTTCAGTACTAAAGATTTTATTACTCTTAAAAAAGTTCAGTAGGTCTGGAATGAGTTGGGGTCAGCCAGAACCAAGCTTAATGCTCCTTGCGTAATCCTTTAGTATTTGCCGTTAAGTCACCTCATCTGCTCTATTACCTTTCCCTTCTTGGAAACAGCAGTCTTTGAGTTAAATCAACATACACATTCAGAAAATGGTCGTCAAGATAATCAGTTTTTCATGCAATGAGCACAAATTACTTCAGGCTACCTGAAATTTGTCATAGGCTTAGTGGTTGCAACCCATATTACAGAGGGGCCATCCCTCTCTCTCACTGCCTCTCCTTCTACCCCCTCAGTGTTAGGAGGATCAGAGACAGGGGGCAGAAGGAAGGACAAGTTTTGTATGAAGTTGTATTGATTTGTTGAAAGTGGCAATAAGGGAAAGGTAAGAGATTTTGGAAAGCCGTGAATGTGGGTGACTTGGGCAATATGTATTAAGTAGCGGGGTTGAAACTGTGATCCAGGAGACACAAAGAAACAGAATATTGCTAGGAATTTTAGAAGAAATAGTGTTGATTTGCTTTGGTTTGGACATATCACTGTATTCTATGCATATAGAAACTACAGTTTATTGACACAATTTGATAACAGGTTACATGTAAGTCTCAAACCAGTTTGTGCTTAGCACAAAAAGGTTGGCAAGATGCCACAAACCATACATGTTTAATACAACTCTCTGCATCTGTTACTCTAGCAAATAGCTGGTGAAATTCTACAGTAATAAATTTCTATTCAGAAGTTTAAAAATTTCAAGGGAAAAATAAAGAAATCTAAACCTTTTGTTTAAAATACAATGCACAGTGCAGGCAAAATTACTGCAATACATACTTTAAAAAGAAGATCTTAAAATCTGTCAATTGTTACAAGCAAACCTGCCTGAGGGGGGAAAAAAACCCCAACAAAACAAAAAATCCCAAAACCACCACCACCAAAAAAAAAACCCACTAAAAAAACCTCACTGTCAAATATAAAGAAGAAACACAAGGAAAGGGAAGCTTACACATCTGAAGTTTTAGGAAAATAAATTTCAGATAAATTTGACAAATCATTTATGGATCTCCATTTCAGATCTCTTTGCAGAGGCTATGAGAAGCGTTACAATCACACTGCAGATGGGGTAAATAGAATTGCTTACAATTACAAACTAGATCAGTAGCAGAGCCAAGAGAAGGGGCCAGATTTTCTCTTTCTTCTTCACTTTGAATCCTATCTCCAATTTAGTGAAGATTGTGGCTCTAAAGTTATTTTAAATTAGTTGTGTATTCCCTCTCTCCCCTGACCTGTATAAACATAATAGTCCAGACCCTCAGCTTCTGAAATCACTGCAGCTCCATCTGGCCCATTAATGCATGTATACATGCCAGTGGACAAGATTGCAAGTTGTTACCTACTCCCTGCCTAACAAACCTGGCAAAAAAACAAGAGTAATAAACACATAAAACTGTCATTAAAAAAATTGCCAACTTAGGTCTCAGAGATTTCTCCCTCTGCACCATGATGGTGCAGATAATACAAAGTCAACTCCCCCCCACCACCCCCCAACACCTAATACTCTGTCAATAAGGGAATATTCTTCCAGAATTCTGTAAGCCTACTATAAAATAGCCTATGTACAAATAATGAATTTTTTCTCTGTTTTGTGGGGGTGGGAGAGAGAGAAAGAGAGAAATTAGCTGGGCTCTATGCAGGTAACAGGTTCATAATCTCAGATCTCTACAACTTTAGTAATGGAATTAATGACAGACTGAGCATAGCTTATCAACCTGATCTCTCACGTGAAACCAACAGAATGTCACAGCAAAGAGCTGGTCAGCAGGGATGCTTGATGAAACCTTTTTTTAATTTTTTTAATTGGGTGTGGGAAAGCAGAGACATACTTTCTCTAGCCGTAGTGCCTGGGATTTGGCAATATTCAGAAGTGTTTTGCCATGTGGGAAATTAAAATTTGCAAGTACAAAATTGCTTATTTAAAAACAAAGAACAACAACAAAACCCGTATTAGTTCAATTAACGGGTCAGTGCAAGGAAGCCAAAATAGATTTTTTTATTTGCTAAGAAGCAAGGGACTGGAAAAAGATACATCTACGTAGAGAGTATTTCTAATTAGCCAATATGAGCAAAGGCACTTGCTCCACTTAATCATGAAGCAACAAAATAGAAAATAGTCCTTCTCATCTCAAGAATACGCTTTGGTGAGCGAGCTGGGATGGAGAAAAACTCATGGCATTTCAAGAGTATGTTCTGCTCTCTTTTTTCCCACACCTCCCCTTCACGCTCTTTGTAATAAAATCTGCCTCGGCCCATAAGCAGGTATTTATTTTTAGGGTTTTTTTAGGACTGGCTTAGCTGTTTGTGGTGAGCAGATGGGGATTTGATGTTACATTCTGTTTCAATTGTATTTCAGTGAAATTAATTGCAATAATGATCCATTTTATTGATATAACTCCTGTTTCCAGAAGTATCCTACTGTAAGAGCATTAACATCTAAGGAATTTTTCAGTCGTGTATCTAACTGTAGGATTAATACTAAAGATGGTCCTTGAACAGATTTTTGGATTCAGGCAGCGTGATACTTGAGAGCTCAAGCAGAACTTCACGTCTTACTCTTGGGTCTTTAATTACTGCCAAACCAGCAGAATAATCAGGTGTCTATTTTGTGTTCAGGTCTCTCATTCTGCCCCTAAAGGTTCTTGCATTTAGGAGCCTTTTGTAGGACTCTCCCATCTGATGTAGTCCCCGCACCCTCCTCCACGCTGCACACAGTTCCTCGTCTTCCTACACATCAAGAGAATGGAAATCTATTTCAGTTCCCGTTAGGCAGGTAATTAGTTTGATGGCAGATATCAGAAAGGCACTGAGACTAATGTGGCTGCCTCCCGAGCAGCAAGAGGCATGAAGTTCCAGCAAGACCTGTGTTTTATATCCTGCCTTAAAACCAAACAAAGAGAACTGCTTTTTAATTCACCACTTTTATCTCTCTGGGCTCAGTGAATTCTAGTGCTCGTAAAAAGTGAGAGACAGCTCGACACCTACTGCAGACTAAAGGCAAGCACAGTGCAGGTTCCAGGCATTCACAGCTCTGCTAGACACACCTCAACACCCACCCTGCGGCACATCCTACTCCAACAATTCGGCCTCCCCCACTTCCCCTCACTGGCTCTTCCTTGGCTTTTCTGCTGTGACTTCAACTTCCTTTTCAGTATTGTAGGCTTGTATGGCCCCTGATTAGTGACTGAAATTTATGCTCAGCTGCACAGCAGGTTTTGTGAAGGGTCTAGGGCAAAACCTTATGAATTCGTTGTTACTTTTGGTAGAAACTGGACAAGGAACTTCAGTTTCCAGATGAGATAATGATTTGCCAGCTGATCCCTGATGGTCCTTTCTAGTTTAGTGTCTTCCTTGGGAGGTGCCCTGAACATTTAGGAATGAAGTAGTTTTTACAGCACTCTATTGTGAATTGGAAATCGTAGGTGTGGGCCTCTCTGAGCCTGTTTTCTTTATACTAAATGAGAGTGTGTTATCCAAATGAGAGATTTTTTTCTTTAGCAGATGTTTTTCTGTGCTTTGCTTTCCTTTTTATAAACATAATGAAACTCTAAAGGCTGGAAAAAGTCAAATGTTTTACTGAGCTGTATTCAAGAAAGAGGAAGAGATCTATCATGAGAGACTGTACAGAGACCCCAGAAATGTCAAATAAGCAGATTATCTGGTTACCAGAATTGGGGCAGCTGGTCCCAGGTGACAACAGCCCCACAACTTCTTAGCACTTTTTCATCACTTAGCTTCAGGACTCCCTCTACTCTTTAAGTCAGACATAAAAAATCCAAACTATCCTTTTTCAGATCAAAGACAATTTCAGGCAGAAAATGAAATCCTGTTCCTATTTACATCAGAAAAACATAGCCATTGACTTCAAGGGGGCCTGGGTTTCACCTGGAAACTACGACTTGTCTCATTCCATAACATGAGGTGACACATTTTGAAAGGCAGGAGAGAAAAGATCATTGCTCGTTAAGGTGAGGACGCAGACTGTTGAGGAGATCTACATCTGGTCTACAGGGTAGATGTGATAGCCACAGATTTTAAACCATGTGATCTAGACTTGTTTACTCTAATGGTAACGGGAATTGCATCCAAGTGCAGGGCTGTAGTATGGATACTCGATACAAGAAACTAGAAGGATTTAGTAAATACCTGCTTCTAACAGAATTTTCCATGCCATGAATCTCCAAGCACTTTGTACAGGAGGTAAGCATCATTATCCCCATTAATGGGATTTTCAGATTTTTCCTGCAGACATTTCTGGTTGGGTAAAGCCAGGTTCACTGTGAGAGAAAGTGACACTGTTAATGATTCTCTCATGCTTCATGGAGACCTAACTGCCTGATGCTGTAGGCCAAAGTTACAACGTGGGTAGGTCTGGGCCTTGCCTTGCCTTGACATACGTGTAATAAAAAACAAGGAAGGACAAATCACTGTGATAGTTTCCTACAGTTCCAGTTGGTTTCTCGCAGGGGTCAGGAGTTTCTACATGCCCTTCCTTTGTCTGTGAGTTTGTGATGACACTTTGGAGTCATTGAAATAATGACTTAGAACAGCAGATTTAATCCTTTTGTTTCTTGCCTTGGACCTCTCTTGTTGCATCATGGTGTTGGGGTGGGTTTGTCCGGCTCAGTGCAGGAGGTCCCAGTAATTGAGAGCTGCAGCCAGCTGGTTTGTGCTGTGCTGAGTTTCAGATCTGCGTGCTGGGGACCTGTGTGGTTGTGCACCTCTGGGTGGGTGCTTTGCTTCATCGTGGTGAGCATGCCTTTGCATGGAGAGGAGTTTTTGGGTTTTTTCAGGAGTGTTTCAGCTGAGTTAGCCCAAAATATTCTTCCAATTTAATGCCTGGACAGCCACCTAAAAGAAAGTCTTTTCCTCCTCCTGCCAAATATTTCTTCATTCATTTTCCATACTCAGTCTGTTGATATTTTGTAAATAAGATTGGTTGGCTCTAAGTGGTTGAATTTTTGCTTATTCCTCTGACTTCTCTAAAATTCACAAGGTGAATATATAAACCTAGTCCATTTCTCTTGCTATAAATGCAAGAGGTGTGGGTATGATGTAGCATTTTATATATCAGGCTTTCCTAAACAGAGTTGACCATTCTTAAACATTTCAAAGACCACTGCTGGATCAAAAAGTCCTTGTTAAATGCTTTTTTTTTACACTATCAACCTTTCATTCTTTCAGCATTGGGGGAAAAAAGACATTGATATGCTGTGTCTGTAAAATTCCAGTTAAACTTGGATGTACAGAACTGGTTGTTTTGTCCCTTTGATTGCTGCAACTGTACTAACCAAGGTCCAGAACAGCTGTTTGGTGATTTTTAGCTCAAATCTGGTTGATCATCTTGTGTATTTTTACAGTGCAGCTGTTACTGAATGTTTAGAGGTATATAGAAATTATTTCAAAATAGGTTGTCTTCTGCTCTCTGTCACAGGCCTTCTGTGATACCGGACAACATTTCACTTTTGCATATCAGGTTATCATTCTGGAGATTTCTCAGTGCTACTAAAATGGGTTGTCCTCCTAATGCACTGATGTTCTGATGCACACAAATTTCTTGTGAATGTGAATCAGTTGTTCATGTTCTTTGAGATGTGAAGCAGCCTCCTTTCAAAACCAGTGCTATTCCTGCAGTTAGTAAAAAGGCAGGGGACATAGGCAGGAGATGTGGGCAGGGAAGACAAAATCTTTGTACGTGGTTGGCACCAAATGGCAGCCGCTGGGGAAGAGTGCAGAGCCTGCCTCAGAAGGACCTTATATTCCTCTGGAGCCTACTGCCTCATATGCCCTCAAGAAGTAGTTAGCTGTCAATATTTGCCTTGTACTTTTAAGCAAATGTCTTTGGAGTTCGGTGATTCGGGTTCCCCTGGCTGAAAGCCATGAACACAGCAAAGAACTGTCATTACTCATCACCTTCTAGCTGGTATCCCTGAGGATCCACTACTGGCCCTGGTACTGTCTAGTTTGCTATCATGTGAAAATCACTGCTTTCACCAGCCCTGGCTTGCCTGTGGCACCCCCAAAGAGCCACCTCTGCGCTTGCCAGTGCAACAGATTTCTTCATGAGAGAATCTCAGTAGCTCCAGGCTCCAAGAACTCTGCTCCCTGCAAACTGCTAGTGGTGGGTTTTTGCTTTGGTGAACAGAAAGAATAATGGAAAAATACATTGAAGAAACCCCTAAGCAGAATAAGAACAATGACAAAGCAGAGAAGAAATCCCAGCCAAAACCACCTTCCACTTAGTGGGAGAGAAGAGGGGATGCCTAAAGCTACGGCACAAATACTGATTATGTCTATCAAGGATTTGCTGCTGTTGCTAAGTTACTGGTCTCTTTGGAAAACCCTTGAAGTATGGGGTACATTAGGAGCTCATTAGGGTCCCAGGGACTTATGCTAAATGTACAATATGTCTCCATGCTAAACACACTTCAGAAACAACAGAAACTTCCTGCCTGAAGTTTAGGTGCTTTTATTTCTCTGCTCCTCATTGGTCCTGCCTGGCTTCATTTGCTCCTTTTTGACAGCTGAGTTGTTTGACCGGATGGAGAGCTTACTTGGAATAGATGGAGACGAGCTCCACTGCCCTCTGTAAAGTTTCTGGCTTTTCACAAAATTTACCCTTCAGGGGAGCACAGGGAAGGACAAATGCGGATGCATCTCTAATCTATTCGGAGTGCGGGTTTAATGATGCTCCAGGGAATTTGTGTCAAGCCTGTGGCACGAAGAAGTCTGAAACTTAGAGTTCCGGGGGTGCAAGCTCCTCTGCAGCGTGTCAGGGAGGGCACCAAGGCCCATTTAACACCGAGTGTCAGAGGCACAGAGCAGAATCCACAGCCCAGAGCTGGCTGCCTAGGTGTGACGGAGGAACCCCAGCATGCCGACAGATGGTGGGAGGACGGATGAGTTGTCCTCAGGGGGAATCTAGGCAGCATGCCTGCATCCAGAGATATCACACATGATCTCTGCAGGGAGTTAGTAACGTGTCTGGGCTTAACAGGAAATGTGTATCTCTGCTGTTTTACATAATATTTAATGAATGATATATTAGTAGCCCCAACAGGATTTTAGTTTTATTTAATGTAATTTATAAATTAAGCAGTCCAGACTGGGTGGAGAAAATTAACCAGCAGGCTCACTAGGAACTAACTGTGGGTCTTAGGAACAGACAGCAACTCTATTTACATGGATCAAGTGCTATTTAGCTAACTAGGCAGGATTTAAGTGGAGGAATACTCTTTGACGTTGCAGTTAGTCCATTTTCATAACTCATCAACCTGGAGTCTGTGTTTGAATTGGCAGCAAACCTCAGCACGTTGGTTTTGGGAAAAGTTTGAGGGGGAGGTAGGAAGCGAAGGAGCTTTGTTTGCCTAGAACAGATGCACAAAGGATCAGGCACATTAAATGAATATTAAGTTTATCCTGTAGAAGAAGGACAGTGAGTAGAGTAAAACAAAGTGAACAGCCTCTGTGGAGGCAGTGAGTCAGAACTGACACACAGCCAGTCCTCAAAGAATATCATCTCACAATATCTTCAATGAGCATAGGGACAGGGAGTGACTTCCACCACTGCAAAGGAGCAAACTGATGGTTTTTGCAAGGAAATTTCCTTGCAAAACTCAAATGTCTGTGAAGGAATATTCTGCCCTGCCCTGATCCTGCGTAAGCCTGAAGCCCCATACGGTTTTTACTGTGTCTGGTATGAGAGGAAGTTAAGAAGCCCAAAATGTCATTCATCCACAACAGTGCATGGAGCATCTGCCTTGGTTAACAATAGGTATAAGAGGGTCTTAAAACTCACTCCTGTCTTACAGCTTGGCAAGTGTTGTTCCTTGTTGTAGTGTTATACTTTCCTGAAGTAGAATGTCTTTTCTTTCAAGGTCCTTTCTCAGCAGGGCCTTTGAAGTGGCCGGAGCAGTTTCCACTTGTGCAGTGATTAAAGCAAACACCCAGGAGAGGAGTCTTTGTGTCCTATCCCGCTAAACAGAAGAGAGCCAGGGGTCAGGCCGCCTGGCACAGACAAACTTCCATCCGCACTGGTTAGGTATCAGGTTAGCCCCCTCTGTGGGAAGCTGGGTTTTGAAGGTTGGATGGCACAGAACTTGGGGAGAAGGAGTTAACAGTTAAATACTGTGGGTAGGAAGGGCCCAGAGCTTGGTTTCAGCCTTTACTCTGGTTTTCTTTAGAAATAGGAGGCCTTTGCTCTGATTTTCTATAGAAATAGGAGGCATGGTTTCGGTCCAGTTTTCTCCCTACATCAAAGGGCTTAAAGCAAACATATCTGGGAGCATTTTGTCCTCCTGGACCAGGAAAGGACAGCACCTAACCTTCCTGTTTTCACAGAAGCCCAGAGCAACTATGACCATTCTTGTTAAGTAGAGCAGACACAAACTACAATAACACCACCTTCATACTGAGGTTGCTGAATTCCCTGCAGAGGCCAAGAGTGCTTTTTCTCTCCCTGCAGAGAAAAAAAGACTAGTATTTCTTCCTGAAAACCTACTCCTTTTCTTGTTATAGTGCAAAGAAAACTTCCCAAGCATGAACTAAGCCAACTCAACATAATATCTGCCAAACCAGTTTCACTGCGGGAGAATTGATACACCTCCAGTCAGTTGTGAGTGATCTTAACCCTAAAGCCTAATTAACTGATTTTGCTGTTAATATTCTCTACTGCTTCCCTGCTCTTCATGCCAGCAAAAAGCATGGTGGGTCAAGACTTGTCCATTGTTGCTGGCTATTGAAGTCGGCAGCAAGCAAATGGATATTGTGGAGGCTTTCTGACATGGAGTAGTTTGAATCTCTGTCCTTCAGTTTTCAAGCTGTGTTCAACAGCACCTCATGGTTAAATGGCCCAGAATATCTAACCATATTCTGCTGAAAGGCTGCCTTTCCCATGGATCCTTGCTGAAGCAGGCCTACACTCCATAAGAAAATCTATTGCATGTCAAAGAGACAAGAGCTGCAAAAAATAACTGGAATATAATGCTTCTATAAATAACACATGGAATTCAGTAGTAGTTGCAGTATTAATTATATGAATAACGAGGTTATAATATTCAACTGGCATCCTTAAAAGTGCCCCTAAATCTGCTGCAGCACTTCCCACGTGCTGCAGTGGAGGTTGCTTTTAAATTGGAGCCCTTCACAGAGTTTCAGTCTCATTTGCTACACAGAACACAAGGATCCCCTGCTTTGCTTATGGGTTTGGGGAGACTAATTAGGTGGCGTTTGAAAAGCCCTTGGAAGATAAGTATTCGCCTTGATAGGGAGTGATAAAGGGACCTGAAATAGCTGTGGAGGAGGACACAGCCTCCCTGCCTCCTGATAAGGCGTGATTTCATCAGCATCATCACAAGGTGTCTGCTCAGCTACATCCCCTTAAAAAGCTGCAACCCCAACTGTGGCGTGCCTTAAAAGCCGGGATGGCTTTCTTTTCATGTTTACGTATGCCCCCCGTCACGGGCAGTGACAGCAGCAACCTCGAGCGCTGGGGCTGTAGGAGCGGCTGACTTGGACGAGCATCGGATTCTGCGGGAGTTGAGGCCGGCAGCCGGCTGGGCGAGCCGCAGCCCCGCGCTGGCGAGTGGCTGCTGCCACCTAGCAGCTGCGCCGGGCTCCTGCCTCCCCTCGCCTCCGGTGCCAGCTCTCCTACCTTGAAGCAAGTTTGTTGACTATTAATTAGTTTCACAGGTGAAGGGCTTTTCTTTTTCCGTTTACATCATCATCGCAGCACGTCGGGCTAAACGCTTTGAGTGGTCCTTGCTGAAAACAGCAGTGCGGAGCTAGGAAGCTGTGTGCGCATCTGTGAATCCTGGCATCTGCCTGGGTTTCTGTGGACACGTGTTTGCGCGCGGGTTTGTGTGCACCCGACCTTCTCGGGAATGAGAGGAACCTTTCAGGGGCTGATCCCCATAAGTCGTGAGACAACTGCCAGGTAGGCCAGAGTTCAGAAGAGGGAGAGAGAAAGAGAGAGAGATGACTTCTGGATTTGCAGAGGTAACACAGGATCACAGAAAATTCTGAGGGGAAATAGCTGTGCTACTACTTTGACCTTTATAAGAGTAAATGCAGTCTCCGAAGATCAGGCTATCTGATGCAGAGTGGACACTTGACCTTCGAGCCAGGGGCTGAGAGATGTTGGAGATGCAGGTGGAAAACATTTAACTGTTTTTTTCACGAAACTGAGTGATTTCAACAAGGGTCTGGTCCCTATTGTACTAGACATGTCTCAAAAATATGGTCTCTCCTGTAAAACGCTATGGCCAGTGTTAGAGGAGACAAGAGTTAAAGGGCTCTGAGCTCCTCACAAAAGTATTTTAAGTGACTGGAAGTAGAATTAGAAAGTGACATTCAGGAGTTACCAGTTAACCTGAGAGGCAGAGCCTATCCCATTAAAATTTGCATGTGTGCTGACATATGCCTAGGATGGTATGAGCAGTGCATCACCCAAAATTGTCTTTGTTCCTAGTCTGATGGTCTTAAATAGCATTTTAATTCTGAAATGGTTCGTTCTGTAGAAGGAGAGACGGCCTGAGGAGATTCGTGCCCTGTCTGCCTCTTGCAGTCCTGCTAGATGTGAAGCACTCGCCCCATGGTGCCCAAATTCCAAGCGGTGGAACAGCAGTGCCACACACTTCTAAGCAGGGTCCTGTACCAATGCACTTTCTCAACATCACTGGCACACTGTTCACACCTATATATCATACATTTTCACCTCTGTCATCACTGACATTTTGCTTTGCTTTTGGCTGTGGCTGTGAGTAGGAAGTGGAGTGAATAAACAGTGTTTTACATCCTTCCCACTGGACCTTCCCCTTCTGCCTGTGTTTGCGTGCTGCCCCATCCGTACCCTATGGATGTAAGCCTTTGCTTCTGTGCTGTGTGTCCTCATGGGTGATCATGCAGTCATCCACCTTCACCCTCTGTGTCTGTAGCAACTCCTTCTGCTTCCTTCACTGCACACCCCACCCCCAGCAACCTCCCCCTCTACTTCTCAATCTTGTGCCACATGTTCATAGTCTTGCTCCTTGCCTCACCTTCTGACACCTACCCTATATCCCCTGCATACCTTCTGCTCTTGCCTCACCACATTTGTCACTGCTCAACTTTTTCTCTCCTGTCTGAGTCAGTAGGACAGAGAGACATTCTTGCCTAACCTGCTATGCATCGGGGTACCAGGGGAAGAGTGCTGCAACTATCCACAGTGAGACATGGAAAGAGAAAGCCTCAGCACCAGGAAAAAGGAAATGCTCTTCTGTGCTTCTGCTCCATTCTGCTTGCTCTCCTCATTTTGCTGCATCCCACAGGGTGGATGTGTGAACTATGCAGCTGCAAATGCACTGGCTCCTACAATGTGGAGATTTCTCTACTGCTTTCACACTAAGAGCCTGTGCAAGAGAGATTTTGGTTGCGCCTGTAGTGATGCTGACCAGCTGAATGACAACCACGAAGTCTGTAGGTGGTGATCACAGAGCTGTAATAGAAAAATCTCTTACCCCACAAGGCACCTCAATTTGGGGTCTAACTGCTAGCCTGTACCTTTGTATGCCCACAAATTGCTCAAGGAATAACATGTTTACACTTGAATTTCAATTGCTTGGAGTGCGTATCAGTTTGGGGAGTGGAATTCTCCCAGGAAATGAGGGCAGAATGGTATAAGAAATTGCTTGTCTGTATCAAACTAATGGCCCATCCAGTCCAGTATTCTGTCCTAACCACTGCCAGTGGTGGATGCTTTAGATAGGCTTGTAACAACCCCCTGGTGTGGCCGGTTTTACAGTGCTAAATAATTGGGAGACATTGCTTTCTGACCCCAGCTTGCCATCATTTTATACCCTGCAGTGGGAAGGCTAATAACCCATATGGTTTTTATTTTAGCAAGCCTAGCTGCAGATGCTATTCTTGTAAGGTCTAATCCTTTTCTGAATCTTGCTAATCTGTTTTCCTCTATAATATCCTCTGGCAACAAGTTTCACAGGTTAATTATACGTTGATTGCACAGTCTTTCCAATCATAGACACTGTTCTGTTGCACCTCATCTTATCCATGCGTTTTAAAGTCTCTTTCAGCAACCAGAAGTGCCTGCAAATTTATTTCTGCAGGAAAATAATGAAACAAACTTACTTTATACTGAATTCTGCATGCATAGGCCTTGAGTTACTGATATTATCTCAGTTTCCTTTGAATTCAGAGCATGTTTCTCTCCAAGTAATCTTTCCAATATAGCTATAAAGAACCTTTCCCTGGGCCTCTGCCCTACAGCTCATGCCTCTAAAATTCCTGCTCCCAAGCTGTCTATAGCACACCCATTCCCGAGTCCATGGTATGTTATCTAGACAGGCTTCAGCCAAATCATGTCATTATATGCTTCTATCCCTGATGTCTTGCTTCCCGATCTTCACAACTCACCTTCGATGAGACCTAGAGAAATCAGAGAGATGGGCAGCCACCAAACATATGAAGTTCAACGAGGGAAAGTGCCAGATTTTGCACCTGAAGTGAGGCACCCCTGGATCTCTGCACAGACTGGGGAATGAGAGGTTGGAGAGAAGCACTGTGGAAAGGGACCTTGAGGTCCTGGTCTATGGCAGGTGGAATCTGAGCCAGCAGTGCCCTGGAAGCCAGGAGTGCCCTCTGTTTCCTGGGGGCCATCAGGCACAGCATCACAGCCAGGCATGGGAGCGGATTGTCCTGCTCTGCTCTGGGCTGAGGTGGCCTCACCTCAAACACTGTGTGCAGTTTTGGGTGCCACAATATAAGAAAGACATAAAAATATTAGAAAGTGTCCAAAAGAGGGCCATAAGGATTGTGAAAGTTCTATATGGGAAGCCTTGTGAGGAGCTGTTACCCTGGTTTTTCTGAGTTTCTTTATTAGCCTTTTGATTTTCATAAATGGAGTCAGATCTTTTAGTTACTGTAGAATATTAGAGCAGTTTTTCTACCTTTCCCACAGAAGTAATATAAACAAATCCTTTGTTTTTCATTCTCTGTCTTTTGTTTGCATATTTCTCACCTGAAAACAATTGTAACTGACAATTCGTCTGGCCACTGAGGCTGAGGGGTGGAAACCCCAAAAAGCCAATCTTCTGCTAGACCCACAAATGTATAAAAAGTAGAAGAATAAACAAAGGGGCTCTTCTCTCTGCTCTTTCAGCTGGGAGCTGGATCAGAAGAACCTCTGCGAAAATCTCTTGTCTGCGTGTGATTGCTTTGTGTGTCTCGGTGACAAGGAGTGGCTGAGGTCACTTGGTCTGTTCAGTCTGGACAAAAGGAGACTGAAGGGAGATCTCATTGCAGTTAC
This sequence comes from Hirundo rustica, assembly GCF_015227805.2. NCBI lineage: Eukaryota > Metazoa > Chordata > Aves > Passeriformes > Hirundinidae > Hirundo > Hirundo rustica. The sequence continues at coordinate 24,563,274 of NC_053451.1, read as the reverse complement.
GATTTCCTCTATAGTGAGGGGAAGAGCAGAGACAGGTGTGATCTCTTCACGCTCATGGCCAGTTACAGTACTCAAGGACATGGCCTGAAGCTGACCCAGGAGAGGTTCAGGTTGGATATAGGGAAAAGGTTCTTCACCCAGAGGGTGGATGAGCACTGGAACAGGCTCCCCAGGGAAGTGGTCACAGCACCAAGCCTGACAGAATTCAAGAAGCGTTTAAATGACACTCTCAGGCACATGGTGTGACTCTTGGGATGTCCTGTCCAAGGCCAAGAGTTGGACTTCAGTGATCCTGATAGGTCTCTTCCAACTCAGTATATTCTATAATTCATGATACTAGGATAAATCTTTCTGAATCACTCTTCTCTGTGCCCAGGTACAGTGCTTTTTTCTGGAAGCTCTCGATCTCCTGCCTACACTCTGTGCCCAAAACTCCCTTGAATCCCTGACTGATGTGCCATATTTGCTGTATGCGCTGCAGAACTGTGCATGTGCAAGAGTGCTGCACTGTTGGTATTTGTACTGTTCCTCTGTTCATGTGGCCCAGATGAACATACAGCAGAAGCTGAAGGGCACTTTTAATCTCCCATATTAATATCATCCAGTGCAGCACAGCTAGCCAACATGGTAAAGTCTTGCACCCAATGCATCCAAAAAAACATTGCATTCTCAGAGGTTTGCTTTGTTTTTTTTTCCTAGGCTTATGCCTCTGAACTGCAGCTTTTCTAATTTAAGTGGTGGTTGCCATGATTCTCTGTTTCTCATGTCCTGATTTTGGCACTGGGATCTTTCTGGTTTTTACTCCAGTCTGCAGTTAATCGTTCCGTGTCATCACAGTAGTCCTGATCCAATGGGAGCATAAGCAAGCTGTGGTATCCAAGTACATAGTCTATACAACTCCCAAGCATATCCAGTGTCTGCAGTGGAAGACAGGCTGCTACTGGATCTTGCCACCTCCCTCTTGCCTGTTCCCAGCAGTGCTCGTGGTTGTGTGAGGATCAGCCGAGTGCATGCCCACTTCAGAGCTCTTTACATACTGATTGCACTTGTCAGGCCAGGTAATTGTTTAAAATCTCAGCATAACAGAACGGGAAAGTGAGGCAGAGGGAAGTATAATGACTTGCCCGAGGTCATCTTGTTTCTCAGCCTAACATCCAACTCTTCTCTTCTTGTCACTTATCTCAACCACAGGGCCAGTGCTCTTCCTGACATGCAATTGAAATTCTGCTCCCACACTTCTGGGAAATGGCTGCTCTATAAATAAAATTTCAGTTGAAAATGGCACATTAGAAAACTGCTACTATATAATCATATATATATATAGTGAGCTTTTAATTCACTACAGAGAAGCACCCCCCTTAAATGTCAGCTACCTTACCCATTCCTAGTCTCTCTTCATGGTCTAGAAAGGAAGAACACACACCTAACAAAAGCCAAATTAAACACACTGGTGACAACGAAGAAGGTGCAGAGAGCAATTCCTGAGCTCTTGAAGCCTCCTTTAATACAGGGTAATTTTTCCAAACCGAACAAAGAAAACTCCCCTGTAACACGTGGATGCAGACATATGAGGAAGTGCCAGCAGCAAGAAATCTCAACGTCTGTGTGTAACCAGGAAAAAGTAGGACTGAATGGGGGTAGGTTCACTATTTTAAGTTGCATCTTGAAGTGTCTGTTGAAGTGCTTCTCTTCAGATTTGTTCCTAAAACACTGATATCTTTTCTGCCAGAAATTTCCCTTCCTTTCTATTGTGTGTCCAAAAATCTAAGCAGGCCAGTGAAGCCTAGCTATAGTTACAGAATTGATTTGAAGTTTGAAAAGAATATAATATTGCATTGAGCCATACAAAGAGAGTTGGAAGCAGGAAGTGTAGCAGCAGTAAACTTTAGGCTAGTCCTTCCAGCTTCCATTTTTTCTTTACCTGTTTCAAGGTCGAATGGACACCAGCCTCATCTCCCCATCTCCAGCACTGTCGCTCTGTTACGTGATGGCTTTGGAGTGTATTGTAGCCATGCAAGGGAAGTGCTTGTGATCCTGGGATGGGAGGGGCAGAAACTGCTTTTCTAAGCTTGTTGACAGAGACACCAAGGGATTCACACTTCTCTTTTCCCTCTGGTAATGAACTCCTGCAGAGAATGTACCAAGTGTAATGCCTTTCTTCAATCCATCTGTGCAGGGAAGGTTTTATGGAGCCCTTCCTGTGTCTGGGAAACAGAGAATTTAAAAGCTTCATCCCAGAAGTCTAACCCCTCGGAAATAACAATGGTATTGCAAAAGAAGGTGGCCACCTGGTTCTCTGGCTGCCTGCTGTCAGGCAGCAAGGCCTAATGAACCTCTCAGGGGGAACATCCGCAGAGGGAGGATGATGAGTCTAATAGGCGCTTTGGTCCCTGGGGTTGGGAGGCATAAACAGCAGCAGGGATGGTGCTTGGGAGGGGGAGAGATGAAAGGCTGATGAGACTTCTCACCATCCTCCCTCTCAGCATTAAGCTTTTCACATATGGTGGCTGGTGGTATATCAAAGTGGGGACACAAAGTTGGTATAGTGGCACTCGTATCTTCATTTTGGAACAGAACTACTTTTTTTCCTGCTTTCCCTCTCATTCCCATGGGTGTTACCCATGCTGTTGGCTCTGATCTGCTGCTCAGTGGGAGTGTCATCAGCTTAAAAGGCACCTCAGCACCTTTGGGAGTCTGAGAAAGCTCTCCAGAGAACCAGGGATTACCCATGTTCTGTGTAGTTTGAGGCAAAGGCTGCCCCTTTCACATGGTTTTGGCTAAGACCACAATCAACTTCTTGCCTTGTAAACCAGTGAGAGGAAACGGACGCAGCATAGCACCCAACATAGGTGTGACATGTCCTTGTCACACCTGGACATAGGTCAGTTACTCCTCTAGCCACCACTCAGTTGTGGATTGATGCTGTCTCCAAACCTCAATCTTGGAATTGTAGAGGAAGACTGGGGGCTGTAGATAATGTCATAGTTAATGAGGCTTTCTCCTTCTGTCACTATCTGTAGAAGATCCTTAGAAGAGCTGTACTCAACAGAAATGCCCCATGATTACTAGATTTCATGATTACTAGAGGTCTGCCATTTTCTGGCAAGATTATTTGCTATATTCTAACCTGGTACTGCTCAACTATTGTATTTGGAGATGCAGAGAAGGAACTATTGCTTGCTTCATGATTTGTCACATCCTGCAAAAAGGTGTGATTCTGGTTTATAATCTGTAATGAGTGTGATCAGTCCTGTTTATACCAACACAGTGGTACCAAGAGTGCTTGAATAACATGATGATGGATATTGCACAGGCAACCAGAGAACAGCATAAATACTATGATCCAGGTAAATATCCTGACTTCAAAACATGGTTGTCTAATGTGCAGCATCTGCCACTATCAGGCTGAAAATTGCCTCGAGGATTTCGGAAATTAGGTCCTAACATGGGAAAAAAATTCCATTTCTTGGTAGAACTGTATTGCCACATGGAATTTGTGAGATACATTGCTTTTTTGCTAGTGGGAAGTATTGGTGGACAAAGTTTACAGTAAAGTTTCAACCCCAAAAGCAACTGAAGTGCTAGGAAAGCTAAACGAGGGCAGAAAACCTTCAGGATCTTTTGAGTAGTCTGCCTCTGTAGAAAGTACTTTTAGGTTTCTGCACAGTCTCCTGGGGGAGTTCTAAATCCCTCTTTGAATAGTCTCCCTCTTTCCCTACAAGCACCTGCAGAAAAGTTCTAGTGTAAGGGCAGATAAGAAATAGTGCTTTGCAGCTGATTCTCTGTCACCTTACCAAACTCCTTTGCCCCTTCTTGTCCCACATTCCTCTCTGTGATGGAAAACTTTTGCTGGGGAATTTTTTGGGGGTTTGTCTTTAAAAAAATAAATTCATAATGTAAAGTGCAAAACAATGCTTGTGTGCTTTTAGTATTTTTAGTGGTCTCACTGTCCATTCCACACTTCGGTGAGATGAAAATAACCAACTCAGTATAAAACTCAGCTTTGTAGGCAGTGTTTCTCCATTTACAAAGCACCAAAGCCTCTTGTTTGTTAACAAGGCTCCTTCATGCTTCCCATTAGTCCCAAGGTTGAACAGAGCATGTTGCAAACAGCTTTCTTCCCCCAGAACAATTAGGAAAGCAATATGAAACACCCTTTATCTTTAAGGAGCCAGATCTTCAGCTTCCATTACCCATTCCCAAGCTAGGGGTTTTTGAACATTTCAGCTGAACTTGAATTTGCTGCAGTGTAAGAAATCCTCTTGAGACTGCCATGACCTTACAGGTTTGGTACGCTTTAAGAGAAGATGTGATCAGTCCTGCAAGCAGCTGACCCCTTCTCTGTTCTTTAGCTCATTTTGTTTGGAAAGTGAACTCTCTGCTCATCAAAGAGATCATTGCAATACTGCATTCCAGGCATTTGTTTCCCATCCGCGTTATAGATCATATTAAAATTACCAGCGTTGCAAAGAAAATTGAGCTTCTGGCTGTGCATACATAAGGCTTCCTGCATTAGAGTACAACATTTCTATCCAGTGGTCAGCAGATACACAACTGCATCCAAACCTCTATAAACTTTTAAGTGTCTTTGGTCTGTGTTTGACCTATAAAAAACAATTTCAGCAAGACCAGGCATCTCCTTGGCCAGTGGGCAAAATATTCTTCACACCAAGTTATTTGAAAGTGACTGGAAAACCAGCAATTTTCAAACTGTTCAGATCCTTACAGATGTAAAATTGGGCTAAATGAGTTTTTGAGACAAGGAATGTAAAGAGCATTAAAGTTTGTGTCACTCTCTTATGTCACCACTGTTCAAATATTATTACGGAAGTGTCCCAGGTTTCTTCCCAAGAGTTATATTAAGCTTTGGTGTAGGGATGTACTGTCAGCTAGGTAGGTCTTCAGAACTGCTTGACTCTGCTGAATAGTTTACTAACAGTTTACATAAATTCAGCCTTGAGAGTAGGAAAATTTTCAGCACCTCAGGAACTCTACAAAAGTAAATACGTAATTTTGCAGCAGTATGAGTTGCATGTCTGTGCAGGTAATATGAAGAAAAGTTGCTTTAATAGCCCTTTTTTCTTTGGTCATTCTTCTTTTCACTCTGTAATGTGGCCCTTCCACCTAAATAGGCCCCACCTGCTTCTCTATGGGTTGAATAACGTTGCTTTCGGTACTGACATATTTAAAAAAGTAGTTTATTGTATTTATTAATATTTGATTATTGCTTGTCTGATATGTTGCTGCAGTCACTAGGACCACACAGTCGTTTGCAGTTACAAAGAAGTATTTGTTAGCAGTTACAAGTTGTCAGGTATCCCAGATCACACAATGTGAACTTCAGCTTATTTACCTGATACGAGGTGAGCATGCAGACTCAGACATATAGAGGCTGTTCTGTAGGGTGGAAAGATGCATTAGAGAAGGATTCTAAACATCTGGTAAAGAAGAACCTGGCTCACAAGACAGAGTTGATTGAAATAATTAATCGAAGAGATCAGTGTCAGTCTCTTCTCTCGAGTAGAAACTGGTACTTCAAGAGGAAATGGCCCCAGAATTGTACCAGGTGAGTTTTAGATTGGATTTTGGGAAAAATTCCATCATGGAAGTGGTGGTCAAGCCCTGGAAAAGCGAGGGTGAGTCTCCATCCCTGGAGGCATTCTAAAGATGTGATGTGGCATTTAGGGACATGATTTAGTGGTGGGCTTGGCAGTGCTGGATTAACAGACTAATGGCTTTAAGAGGTCTGTTTTTCAATCTAAACAGTTCTGGGATTCTATGTCCAGTTAGACCAAATAAAAGCATTTGGTCAGATTCTCAGAATTTGAGAGAAATGAGATTTAGGATTTGAGGCCTCATCTGGTTATAAGAGCCGACTGAAGGGCAGGAACCACCTTAAAAAGATTGTATGTCCATAATGATCTTGCCTTGCAGTAGTAATCATGCTCTGTTCATTTGAACTGTTCTGTGGCAGAGGGAACTAGAGAGGGATATTGGCTGATTGTTTTTTTGCTGCCATGAAATTGCACTTTTTCCAGGCAGAGGCAGAGTCTTTTGCTGCCTGTCCTCTTGGATTTTCATGTTATACCCGTGTCGTGTGATATTTCTGAGTGAATGTACCATTGTGTGCTAGCCAAGAAGAGCATGCAATATGTTTCCATATGATCAGTTGGCAAGTGTCTGTCCTGAATTTAGGACCAAGGACCTTGTAAGAGCTTGAGTCACTGCCTTGAGACTCCAGGATATGTGATTTGAGCTTGACCATGCTTTTGGCTGTAGTATTGAGGAAACATATGATGAGAGAACATGAAGTATATTTATATTGTGATGGCCAAGTGTGTGTTGCAGAATATTGTCTAGATTTTCACAGCTTTTGGAATCCATGGACTGAGAAGTTTGTGTACTAAGCAAGTCATAGCAGCACAGACTCACTCAAACTGACAACTTTTGGTCAGTTGCACTTCAGTTTGCACTTGCTGACGTGCAAATTGAAAAGCTTGTGCTGAACAAGAGAAGCACTGGTACTGGAAATGTGGCTGAGCTAGACCAGGGCTCAGGCAAGCTGGGCTATAGTTACCGCTCTGCCATAGACTGTCTGGGTGCTCTCCAGCAAGTTATGTCTGTACTAGTAAATCAAATGTACCTTGCAGCATTTTCAGGCAGTAAAGCCACCTGGCATGGAATCACATCTGTAATAATAAACCACTCGTTACTCCCAAAATACTGTAGCTTCATGCAGCTTTCTACTTGCAAATGACCCCTGGATCATCCATAGCTTGGAATTGAAATAAAATTTTAACAGGCCAAGCCTTATGCCAGCAAACTTGCATGCAGTTTATTAACATTACTGCATCTGTGCACATTCAAATTTACTAGGACAGTGGAGCCTTAGTTGCTGTATCCATGGCTCAACTGACAGTCTGGGAGCACATTTGAGCTCCTACTGGGGCAACAAGGGGCCCAACTACCTTCCCTGTCCTTTTACAGTTCTTTGTTTTGATGGGAAGGAGCTTCAGTTACATGGCCTGAAGGAGAGAAGCTGTGGGCACTCCAGCCAGGTCCCCTACTTAGACTGGGGCAATCAGGGGGCCACTACAGCTTTACAAATTACAGTTCACTCCCCTTTTCTGTATCCATAAAATGAAGATGACAGAATTTCCTGACTTAGAAAATACAGTGTTGAAGTGTTGATATTAGAAAGGAGTAATTGCTGTGTTAGCCAAGCACTGTGTCCTTATCCTTAACTTGCTTCTGGGTTTGTGGAATCTTGCCATATGGGCAGGTCATTCTAAACTGTACATGTTGTGTTTCTCTTACAGTCAGTTCTCCAATACACAAAGTAATAGGAGGCAGAAGATCTGTGTCTTTCCTTTATCTAAGCTAATACCAGCATGGATGGTGGCCAGATGAACCATTCACTGATCCCTTGTGCCTTGGCCATTGGTAGGGATTGAATGATACTTCTGACAACTGTAAAAAAACAAGAAGTAGATGTACTGAGGTTGGACTAGATGACCCACTGTGGCCAGAAGATAATCCACTCAGTGTCTCTGTAATCTGGGAATCTAGGAGATTTTCAAGACCTTGAAATACTTGGATCCTGCTTTACAACTCATTAGGCCAAAGAGGCTTCTTCCAGCAGCAGTTCACATGTTCACTGTGGGGCAAAACCCCCTAACATGCCTGTCATTCTTATCTCTTACACATTCCCTGTAGGAGCATACTGTTTAGGGTACTCAGCATTTATCTGGTGGTGTTGAAATTAGAAAAGACAAATGGAACAACAAGGTTTCCCTGTGAAAAAGGAATAGCGTTAAATGTCCGTTCACTGGCTTTGGCACAGTAGACTTTAGACCCACCAACTGAGCCTGTTTATTTTATTTTTGTCTCATCAGCAGGTGGGTGGCTTCTGTTTGCAGAGATGTGCTTTGCCTTCCCAATTTTTGAAAAAACACCCTATGCAGAGCTGAAAGAATCTCATTGTGCACTTCAAGACAGGGAGTTACTTGATATTTTCAAATTCAGGTCCTCCTAAAATGCCTCTCTTTTGGATCACGTAGGACTGCGAGAGCAGTGCAGCCTGCTAAGTGAGAGATTGATGTAACTTCCCCAGCTCCTGCAGTTTCTGGCCGTCACCCTCACCCATTTTCTGCCACACAGATCAAACCCACACATTCCAGTATCTTTTAAAGGCTCTCTGATAAGGCCATACAATGCAGTTTTAAAATACAGTGGTGCTACTGAAGTCACAAAAGAGACTTCCAGGACCTTCAGAAATTCAGTAAACCTGACTCCTAGAACGCAGCCACTTCCCTGACTCTTGAAATCTCACAGATCTGAATTTCTATGAATGTAAAAAGGGGGCTGCAGTGGAATTCAGTGTCTTTCTCTTAAACACACTGCCATACTTTGCAGAAGAACATTCTCCTATACCTTGTGTAAAGGTAGAATTTTCCCACAGTAGTGGAAGGCCTTTCTCTCTTCCCCTTCAGTTTCGGTGCCTGCTATACTTGTCTCTCCTGCTTCTTTACTGACGTCTGCCAAGGTCTTGGCAACACACTGGCAAGATAGAGTCTTGTGCGGCCTGCCATTCATTGAGTATTCTGAATGAGCTCTTTACTCATTTTTGCTGCCCACTAGGGATCAGTGGTCCTTGTCCCCTGCCTGTAAAAATGGACCTCAACTCATTTGTTAAGGCCTATATAGTATGAAGGAGTCAAAGTTCCACTGAAATTAGAGCAGTAATCACAAAGAATGCTGATAACAGAGGAAGTTGTATTTGGGGTCTTTCAGGTAATGCTTTCTCCTTGTGAGTTGTGCTCGTGGTATAAACTGGTTACGCCTGAAGAGCTTAGGTATTTCTACAATATCCACAAAAAAAAAATTCCTTTCTGTTCCTATTTCCTGCCTTCGAGTCAGCAGCATCCTGTTTTTTCCCTGCTTTTTACTCCTCTGAGTTGTTAAATAAAGGTTTGCATTTCTTACATTATCATTCTGGCCCCAAAGCTCGCTCTCCATTGTAATTGTGTTGTCAGGGAGGTTTGCTGGAATCCCACACCATGTCTGTTCCGGCCCCAGCTCAGTAATTGTGTTTCTTGGTTTTCTTCTGTGTCAAGCAGAACAGTTTTCCTGAGTAAACAGTGTTCCCACTCTTAGTTATTTATCCATACACACCTTGCTTCAAAAAACTTGTTTGAAATCTGCATAAACGGCACATTTTCCGCAGAAATACCTCGGTCAGAATAATGATCATTTGCATGTTAATAGCTCCATCTCCATAGGTGGTTGTTAGTTGTTACTGGTCTTGCTTGTTACAATGAATGCAAATCCTCTTTTTAGTCCTAATCTTAATTGCAAAATGATGGTATTTTTCCATAATTCCCTATATTTCAGTAATTTTAATCTATATCAAATATGATTTCTGACATGCTATCTTCTGCTTTGTCTTTTATGCCTAGGCTCTGCACATGTTCCAATAGACATGCTAATTATCAAAGCAGTTTGGGTTTTGAATGGAAAATGGGCCCTTAGCCAATTCTTCCCCACCAAACTTTGGTAAAGAACAAAATGAGACTTGAACTTTGTGTCTTGACGCTACTTCACCCTCTTTGCTCTTCAGCCTTTCAGCTGTATCTGACAGTTACATGACTGACCTGGAAAAGTGCTGCTGGCACCACCATTTACACTCTGGGTGAGTGAGGTTGCTGGGTGGAAGGTTCCCTGTCACCATCCTTTGAACATCTGTGGCCTTTGCAGCAGCAAATACTTGGTGTTTAATGTATGAAGCAATGCAGAGTCCGTGTTTTGGAGGGGCAGTGCTAAAAGAAACTATGTTGTTCCTGATACTGATGAGCACTCCAGACAAGAATTTTGTCTGTGGATGTAACATTGGGCAAGATCTTTCCAATGCATAGTGCTGTTAAGGGCTCAGTTCTGTAAGCATTAGGAAAAGGTCAATATACAGAAATGTGACTCAGGAAGGTCAGAATGCAAAGGGGAAAGCCACCTGAATTCATTTCAAGGAAATGCTAAGTGAAGAAATATGGCCTTTACCCTAAGCCTCCTAGGGACTTAGCTATCCCTCCTTATCATTCCTAGTTTTGAACATGAACTTTGCAGAATCATAGAAATTCTGATTGGAGGCATCCTCTTGAGGTTTCTTGCCCAGCATACTTCTTGGTTGTCCTTTTTGGTTTTTGAAATACCCAAGGGTGCAGTGCAGTAACGTGCAGGAAAATGTGAGCTGGTCTGTATTATTTCCTAAGTACTCTCAGCTCCAGAACTGCCCTTATGTTGACCACTACTCACTCTATACCAGATCTGTGCAATGGCAGGGTTCCCCTCCTCAGCTGGAACACGGAGAATTGCTCTTTACTATCTGTTCTGTATATCTGTAGCCCAAAATGACTGCAACAAAAGCCCACTGTAGGTCAGGGGCCTGTTATGGCAGGCTTTGTGCATATTGCCATGAGAGGCGCTTGAGAAAAGTACTTCTGGAAAATAAGTGAAAAGGCTTTGGTATGTTCTTAGCCAAACCTTGTGAGTCTGTGTCCCACTCATTTTGCATTGCAGAGAATGCCAGGCAACGTATTCTGCCTCGAGGAGAAATGTCAAATTATGTCAGATCCCACAAAAGAGTCGAGCATTTCTTAATTGTTGCAAATTAAAAAGTTTGTGCAACTTCTTGAAATTGGCAGTACCAGGTTCCCAAGATGATGTAAATCTGCTTTCCGACTGATCTTCCATCCTAAGCTGGTAGCCCTTCTCAGGCTGTGTTTAAAGGTTGAAGGCTTTTCTCCTGAACTCAGCATATCCAGGCACTGTAGAGGTGTGTAATCAAGGTGTATGTGAGGGTGGAGGATGGGGTGTTTTGTATTAAAACAACCCTTTATTTTTGGCCTCTAGATCACTTAATTGTAGGAGAACTGGGAACGGTCCTGAATGGTAGGAGATATTTTCTCAGATGCTGCCCCATATCTGCAAAATTGGGTTCATTTGGCTAAGGCAGAGCTTTCCAAAATGCACTCTGGCTTCATTGCTCTTCCAGGGAACGGCAGCCCTCATAGACAATCTTGTGGCGATCAAAAGATTTTAATGTAGGCAGTAGCATGTGCAACGTGTACATTCATTCTGCTTTACTGTTCACAGTGTGAACCTCAAAACAGTCTGCATCTCTCGTAGTTTCTTTAGAGCAACAGGAGGAGAGAGGCTCCTGTTTGACAGCACCTTAACCAGTGAGGTTGGGAGGCTATTAGAAAATTAACTTATCCAATATGCTTGCCTGCCCCTCATACTGCAAACCCATCATTTTGCACAAAGCCATGAAGGTGTTTATTTTCACATGCTACCACATAGTGCTGGCCATCTTTCTTTCTACCAGTGGATGGGATACATGAAGGGAAAAATAAGCCCCCAAGCTGCCAGCAGCAGAAACTTGTAATTGCAACACCTCCCCATCCCTCCTTACTCACAGTGTGGATTGTGAAGTCATCTCTGCTTGACCTCCCAGTGAAACAGCATGCATACAGCTCCTCTTGTGACAGCCGTGAGCTGTCTTCCTTGCGCTGCTTGATCCAACATCCGCTGCAAGTGCAGATCACTCAAGTGAGTAGGTAAGACAGCTTTCTCTCCATTGGCTCAAAGGCCTAATGGAAATAACATCCATCATGGACATGGGAACTCCAAGCTCCAGGCTTTCATCTGCTTCAGTTTGCTTGAACCCCATCCTTACCTCCAACAAAAGCAACCCACTTGCAAAGTGATGCTGCCCTTTAAGATCCAGTGTTCTGGAGCTCAAAAGATAAGTGTGAACCTCTTTGTAAGATTCTGTGCTTGGCAGGGAACCTTTCCTGGTGTCTGAGAGTTTCCTACTGTGACTCACTTGTGTTCAGTTTCACATAGGTGTCGGAGGGATGAGCTTCCCTTAACCTGCTGGGCGTGCTATTCCTGTTGTAGCCCAGTTACACCAGTGATGTCCTCAGGATGAGAGCTGACTCCTGTAGAACTCTGCATCTCCCTCAGCAACCCAGAGGGAATCTGTGTCCAGTTTGAGCCTCAACAGTTCAGGAAGTTTATGGAGAAGCTGGGGGGAGGGTCTAGTGGAGACAACTACTAAGATAATTGTGGCCTATGGCACATGTCCTGTGAAAACAGATTGAAGGATCTAAACTTGTTTAGTGTAGACAAGAGGAGGTTAAAAGGTGAGCTAGCAGCCTATGGCGCTTGATGTATAATTTCTAAGAAAGAACCAATTTTATCAGTATCTGTAGATGTGTAACACTGACCATAAGCTGTGGCTTGGGAGGTTCAGATGGGACATTAGGAAAGACGTTTCCCTGGGATGGTGGTACAGCAATGTCAGAGGTGTCCTGTGATCTGTGGAGCCTTCTCCTGGGGGTTTTCCAAGACCATCTTATGTGAGCTAGCATGGGAATAGCCAGATAAACTCATTTCACTCCTTTTTACGTAGCAGGGATTGTGTAGCCTTAGGTGTAGCCTTGTTCTAAAAGCATTTTTTTTTAATTACAGAAAGGTTATTTTAGGTCTTCGTGAGGTTGTCTTTTCATGTCTTGTGTATGCTTTTTTGGTGATCTTTTTTTCGTAGGACAGCTCTGTCTGCATTGGGCAGCTACATCTTCAGAGCAGTACTGCTGTGAGGATTTGTGGGGGTGGGACTGCTGTTGATGGTTTAGTGCAGTTGTTGGGAAGATTAGAACAGATTGGTACTGTGTGAAGCTGATGTCACAGGCTTTTATCGAATTCGCTCATAGTGGGATCTAAAAGTTTTATCAGCATGAATTTGGAATGGTTGTTTCACTTGTGGCTGGGAAGGTAGAAAATGAACAGCGCACGTAAAAACTTCTTTTATTCCTTCCATAAGTCTGTCTCCAAACTTCTGGTACTCACTGAGCATTGTTTCTGCAATTATGGACGGTAAGCTGGAGTGCATATGATGGAAAAGAGGAATAGATCACCACTCCTTTGGAGGGTCCTTATGGAGGAGTGATGAGGCAAGAATGGAGAGGTAAAATAATCACAAAGAAATTATGCTGAGAAGAGATCAATAACCCGAAAATTGCTCGTGTCACTTGACGCCAGAACAGATCTGTTTAAAACCTTTCCCTCTATAGAGGAGTAATCTTGAAATTGACCCATTCTGCCTAGTTTATTCTCTTCATGTTAAAGCAACAGCAGAATTATTGAAAAAGCAATGCTGCTTTTTGGGGTTTTTTTCAGGGAAAGGGTTACAGTCAGCTCCTTTTTGCACAGATTCCAACAACTAGAGCAGGACTTGGAAAGACCTGCCAGTGATCTCGTCCACAGTATAAACATTAAATACAGCTCTTCCAAATGGGGAATGATCTAACAAATGAACTCCCCAGAGAGTGATTGCAGGGAACTCTTCCAGAGATTAAAGCAGACAAGCACATAAAAGTGATTATGTTCTGTTACCTTGTGAGGCTTGTGGATAACGCTGGTGTACAGATAGATTGTGACAGAAGAGTCAAATGGATTGGGAGAGGTGGAAATGGAGGACTACAAAAAAATTGTATGATGGGGAAGCTGTGAAAGGAGACGGTGGTCTCCTTTCCCCTGGGGTCTGAAGAAGGTCTATAGAAGAGACGGGGCATAAACTCACCAGTCCACACAGTGTGGAGCCCACACTGAGAGAATTTGCAAGCAGGGAAACTCTTCTATTTAAATGTTGGGAGGTTTTGCTTCATAATGTATCTAACTAATTTTCTGCCCTCATTCTCACTGACTTGCTTGTTCCACTAGAAGACACAAGTCCAGCAGAGCTTATAAATGCACAAAAGGATAAGAGAAGCCAAGGACACAAGCCAAGTAATGCTGAAGGATTGCCCTGGATTTCCTGGATCAGCCAATGAGATGCCAGGGAGTGTTATTTTAATTTCATAACAATGAATTAGTCCCTGTTCATAGTCTCTTCTATTCTTTCTCTGGCTCATTTCTTCATGGAAGGATCACTGAAGAGTTACACATCTAGATTTTCAGTTATCTGCAGTTCCACCTGTGTGAAATTGCTCAATTTCCTTAAATCTTTTTTTTTTTAACAAATTTAAATTGATATTTATTTTGCTTATTGTGAGACAGTAAGAGGTGAATTCTGTACACTTCTAAGTGTGTAATACTTGCACATGCATAGTTGCTGTTTCTGTGTGAGACTGTTTGGTTAAAGCTGGTTGTATCTTGCAGGAGTGCTTTTCAGTCATGTTCATATTTCATCCTTGTCTTCTATATAGGTCAGTATTTCAGTTGTAGCTTGGTTTGAATTCTGCCGGATTCACGTTGTTCTTGTTTAAACAAAAGTTGTAGTTTTCAATTTCACTTCAATTCTCACTAGGAAAACCTAAAGCTTTCGGTCCTCATTAAAACCTAATCTAAACAGTGTAAATAGTACCCAACTCAAGAGTCTGCAGGGAATGAGAAGGATGAATTCATGAGTAGAATGATGAGGTCAAGCAGATCAATTAATAGTCCTGGAATTTCCACGTAAACTACTTATGGGAGTGTTTTTAAATGGAGACAGAGTTGACACTTGTTTTTCAGAAAAGACTTGTATACTGAGGAGTCCAAACTCTTCAGATTTACTTCTCTAGATGCTTACTTTGCATTCTTAAAATGGGATAGAGGCCAAGGGCCAGATTTCCAGAGGTATTCAGGCATTTCATGATGCAGATAAATACGGAGTGGAATGCTAAAACCCCCTCCATTGGTTTCTTACCTTTCAATTAAATCAATGAGGATTAGTTAGGCATGTGCCTTTGAGAATAGTGCTTTGTGATTACCCCCATCATTAGGCATCATTTAAGTCTTTTCAGGAGCTTTGTCTGTGCTTCCATTTCCACTCTGCAATTCAGACAATAGCTTTTCTTTCCCTTGCTACCCTATTCAGAACATGGGTATGTTATAAATAGGGTCATAGAGAGTCTCTTAAGTGAAAGTGCAATAAAAGCCTCTCTGTAGTAGCTCAGAGAATTTCCTCCTGGGCTTAAGGGTTTTGCAGAGTGGAAGAGCAAAGTAATCGATGAGATGACTGAAAAATGAGAAAGGACAAGCATATTCCAAGCCATCTGTTTCTTTGGAAAACGGAGCCTGTTCAGGTTAACACCTGTTTCCATCTACTCAATATGATGCTAAACACATCTTCGGTGGTTTTTGAGTGAAAGACATCCTGGGTCTGGATATATGGAGACATGAAATTTATGCAAATACTTAATACATTTTTTCTTTGCTTCAGCTGCAGGTAAGAGTAGGAACCAGTTGACTTTGCCCAGGCCTTCTGAATGTGGTGGTGTTTGAGAAAACCTTCATCTGCTCTAATACAGTGGTATCTGACCAGCTTTAACCACACTGGCCCTCTGTAGACTGAAGAGACCATTGCCACTGTCAGTAGACTTGCCTAAATGAGAGATTTTCATCACATGAGGTTGCAAAAGGAGCATGAGTTGATATCTGAGCAGTGCTCTTTATTAGCAGACATTCTATAATTACTCATAAATTATATATAGATGGATCAAAGATTTAGTAATAGATTTAAAAGTAAAATGTATAGAATTTTCAACAGAGAGTGAGGGCAAACAGAGAAGGCCAGAAATAGGTTGCACTTCTATTATAGCTAAAAAGAATTATAAGAACAGGACAAATGATGCAGTGATACGTCATACTTGGTGGCACAATCCACATCTGGTTTCCAGGGCAACTTTTCAAAGCTGGAATAGATAGAACTTTTCACTTTTTAGGTCAGAAAGACCCTTTGCGAGTAGAACAAAATTTATGGTATCATTGTTCTATCTTTACTTACTTAGAGCCACTTGTGAGCCTCCCTCAGAAATGAGTGACCATGTTATGGTATCACAGATCCAGACACACATTGCTGATAATGAAAATTAGCCCAGCTGGGTGCATGTGGCTTTGGAAGTAAATGATCAGTGTTCTTCTCTGAACATTACTGCATGGTCCAAAGAGCTGTTGCAAGAGGTACAGTAAGAGTGATGAAGTCCTGCATCAACACAATTCTGGAAGAAACAGCTGCTATGAACACAGAAATATGAGGGCAGGATTGGAACAGAGTTGGGAAACTTTTTCAAAACACTGTGCCATCTGATACATTCCAGAGGCTAAAACTGCACTTTTTGTATATATCTTTTTGAGTCAAGAATAAATCAGGCCTTCCAGGGCATGTCTGATAGTTTGCAGAAAGAGATTAATCTCATTATAAACAGCATAACTTTATCTTCTGTGTACCTTGCTTCCTTACTGCTACCAGGAATTAGTGTTTGGGGGTCTTCTGATGAGTGCTGTGATTCTCCTGTGTTAGAAAAAGAGAAGGAGGCGAAGTAAACTACATTGTAATGCCTCATCTCCCAAGGCAGGAGAGAGAGAGGAGGGGAATAAGTGGCAGAATTAAATGTACAAACAAGAGGAAACATGAGAAAATTTAGCACTGCTGTATTAAACTTCAACACTGGTGAATGCCTGGCTCAATAACCAACCCACCTGGGGAGGGAACGAAAATATAAAATAATGTGTAGTCTTCACACACTCACCCCACCCCCGAAGGAAAAGACAAAAAAAATCCTAAGCTTTATGGCTAAGAAATGGTCATGGATATAAACAGCTTAATTCTGCTGATAGAAATGGGAAATTCTGTTTAATTTTCAAGAAATTAGAATATGAAAGCAATTATGTCCATGTCCATTCCAATATATTTTGGCCACAATGCATGATTTGATTAATGAGATGAGCATGAACTAACCCTTAAATCCTAAATCCTTTTATTTCTGGAAAGTTAGATTCACACTAGAACCAGCTTACTTTGCCATTTTGGCACCATTTTAAAGTACGTAAGACGCGCCACACCAGTGAGTTTAAGCATGAGATAGCAGTCAACTTGGCCAAAAATATAAGTGTGCCTTCTCAGGGTTTTGTTTTTTGAAGCTGAAATTTCAGGGACTGTTATGGAATCCTTAGATTGAGGTCTAACTCTGATTAGACATCAAACCTCCATACCTTCCCAATTCAAATGCTGCCTTCTTGACCTCCCCCTAAATTTGATCCAGGTTTGTTAGTTGTTCCTGCAGAATATAAACTCGATTGAAATGTTTCAAATCACTTAGCCAGGTGTTGTTAAGTTGACCGTCCGTACCCCAGAAGTATTGAGTGTTATTAAAGGTTTAGAGTCAGGTTAGGCAGTGGTGCATGGAGCCCCGTGTGTGTATGTGCTCTAGATCTGATACCGCTCAATGTTTTCATTAACATTTTCACTGGAGACCGGAATGGAGAGTATGCTAATCAAATTCATATGCAACACAAAGCTGGAAGCAATTGCCAATGCATCGGAGAATAGGATTAGCCCTGAGTCCGACTATGATGAATTCAAGAAGGGAGCCGAAATCAATAAACTGAGATTCAATAAGCACAAATGTAAAGTAGCTCACATAGGAAGGGATAATTAAATGCACAAATGGAAAATGGAGCTGTCTGTAGGCAGCTAATATGGAGGGAGAGACAAAGAGGTTTTGTTCCTTAAACCAAATCTAGGAAGACAAGGAATCATTTTTATTCCTGGTAGTGAGCAGCCAATAGCTCCAAAAATTAGCTTCATGCTCAGATCCAGCTTTTAGCTCCACATGAGCTTGTCACTGATGATGCATAATTAAAGGTGAAAAAAAAATAATCAAACCCAAAAGCACTAGCTCAGCCTTTTCTGTTTTACACAGAAGGAGAGGTTAGCTCTTAGGTAAAGGAATTACATGGTTTTGCTTTTCCTCTCCTTAGCTCTCTGTGACCACTTCTCTAAATCTCCCTTCATCCTCACATTCTCCACACCTGGTGTGGACTGTCAGAGCTGCAGGTTTGTAAAACTGGGCTGACATCTCTTTTTTTCCCACGGACAGCTCTCATGACAGGCATCTCAACCTGTCGTGCATAGCCCCTGTTAGCTATTTTATTGTTTTATGTCAAGAAGAACCACGCTCTGTTATAAACACGGATTCCTACACCCGGGTTTCGGTGCTGACGAGAGTGGTTGTCAGTCAGAAGGAGAGGTGTGTGTAGGCTGCAGGAGATAATGTCAGCATCTCGGTGCTGTGAACTGTAGGAGGAACTGTGTAAAGCCCTACAGATTGCAATAGGAAAAGGGTGCATGGGACAGTACTCTCTGGAGGCAACACAGGAGTAAGGATGGGAATCCAGTTGCTTCACTTGAGGCAGGGCAGTGATGGAAAACATGACAAGAATACCAGTCTGTGTTTTCCCTGGTGAGGTTTGGGGTGCTTTGACAGATTGTCTGATATGATGTGCCTGGCCTTGCTCACGGTGTGCCTGTCTTGGGCCTGCCCTGTCACTATCTGTCAGACACAGTGGCTTTACAGAAACTTTCTTTGCAGGAAAAATACTTGCAGTACTGTTTGAAAGGAAGCTTGAGATTTTTCAGCAGGACTATGAACTTCCCCCATTTACCCTGACTTGAGTCATACCCAAACCTAGGACTCATATTCTGAAGTCTTTTTCCCTTCCCGAGCACTGATCAGGACCAAGCAGGGTGCTGATCTATCAGATACTGCTGTTCATGGAAAGGACTAACTAGAGAACATCGGTGGGTTGCCAAATGTCAAAGGTCAAAAGCATCCTTCATTCTAACCAGAAGCTGTGATCTTTTGAAAGCCATTAATGCCCACATTCCCTTATTAAATCCAGTCAGTCTTTTTCATGGAGTGCACTTTCTTCAGGCTAAGAGCTGATTTTATTTCCAGTCTCCTGATCCTTCCCCGGTTGATTTTGGACTAGAGATTTCCTTTTTGAAAGCACACTTGCTTCAAGGAATCACAGGTCTGAACTCTTAAAACAGGGCTTCTTGAGAGACAAAGCCAAAACCATGTGTGCTTGAGGCTGTTAAAGAAGACTTTTTTTTGCAGTTGAGGCCATGAGAGCTGTTTTAAGACAAGTGATAGTTAAGAGACAAGGTGGAGCTGTCAGTGTGCTTGGTGCCTTTAGCGATTTCAGGGTTTTCTGG
This sequence comes from Hirundo rustica, assembly GCF_015227805.2. Lineage (NCBI taxonomy): Eukaryota > Metazoa > Chordata > Aves > Passeriformes > Hirundinidae > Hirundo > Hirundo rustica. Next base: position 24,544,235 of record NC_053451.1, on the reverse strand, counting down.
CAGGGGGGGACGCCAAATTGCCCTTTAGAGATGTCAGATACTGTGGATCACCTTGACCTGAAATCTTAAGATCGGAATTTGTCTCAAGCAAAACATCTTTATGGCAGAATTGCTCCTGCTGAGGGCTCTTGGCACATCAAGGGATGTTTTTGACTAGTTAAATTTGGCGTTGCCAGTGTGAATAGGATGAGACCATGCATTAATCATGTCTCAAATCTCTCATGTTTTTCTGTCTCTCTCCTCTCAACCCCCTCAGCTTTACCCCAGCAGTAATCAAATTGAGAGGCGGTAGTAAATTGCACTGGGATGCTGTGCTCCTCCTTCCCTTACAGAATCTCATCTGTGGTGTTCTTGAGGGTAAATTATAGGAGTAAGTGGCCTAGGATGATATTTCATTAGTTTAGTACCTGTTTCATGCAGTTATCAATGTCCTAAGCCATTACATATCTAGAGTGCATTTCTCCAGCCATATCCTTTCCATGTAATAGCCTGGAGAGCACAATACAAAATAGAAAAATTCAGGGCAGTTCTGAGGTTGTATTTAGATCTGGTGTGCAATGGAGTTGGCACAGAACTGCTTCCAAAGTCAGGAATAGCAAACAGTTGCTTCTTTCAGTACCCCGGCGTTCCTGTGAGTGGCCAAGGATGGTACTGTACTGCTCAAGTGGCAGCCACAAGATGAGTTCAGGTTCAGGATGCTTCAAAGAAATTGAACTAATGCAGCAAATAATGCACAGAGAAGATGATCTCTTGCTTTGATGAGCACAACTCCCGTAGGACTGTCAGCAGGGAGGAGGAGCCACAGGACATACTCATTGATGAGAATAATTCTGGCATGTCTGACTTGATTAAAACCTGGTGGCATAAAGCACTTGATTATAACGTTTTAAATGTGACTAGTCATTAAGGAACAAGAGAATGAATAATAGGGCTGGAATGGTACTTTGCATAAAGCTGCTTTTAGCCTTTCACAGTTATTGATAAGTCAAAACTCCAGGGCCACACGTGGAAACAGAAAAATGTCGAAGCCTAAGAGGAGGGCAACCTGTCAGAATATAGCTGGAGAAATAAACTAAACTTATTAAGAAATGCTCCTGTGTAGGAAGGACAGCTCGCCCAGAGTAGCTGTTCCCATGGGGTGCTTACAGACTCATGCTGGGGCCGTGCTGGGCTGTTTAGCAGTGCAGCTGATTGTTCCTCCATTCCCAGGACCTCCTCCAGGCACTGTTTAAGTTAGGAATATAGTTGCACCCTGACAGCCCAGCCAATCCTACCTGACAACATTACTCCCCAACATGCCTGTCTGAATTCATGCAAAGCAGTTGAGACGTTAGGGAAGATATCGGTGTTGAACATTGGCTGAAAGTCTTATACAATCATTATTATAATTTCAGAAAAAAAAGCTCAGGTTATGTATTTTAATGAAATATAAAGCAAGAGACAAAGGCAGACTCAGATGAAAAGATGAGTGGGTGAAGAGAAAAAAGAGCGGTAATATTGTTGCTCATCCTGAGAGACAGAGATGCCTGAGAAGCTGAGGACTAGCTGTCATTGTTATTCCTCTGTGAGCATCACCATTTTAGTATAAAGAGAGTTTTAAGGAAGGCAGCGAAGGAGCTTTGCAAAAGTTTAGCAGAGAAACCTCAGAGGTGCTGTTGAAAATATTTCAGATCTGGTGGTGTCTGTCAGCACTGTCCATCAGACATGGGAGCTGACCTTTCACTAGGTGTTCAGAGGTGATGCTCAGAGGAGGGTAAGCTATAAAAGTCCTGACAGCAAAGACAACCAGCTTGTGTTCCATGAAGTAGAGGAGGAGGAACCAAAGGAAACACTTAGAGAAAGGTACAACATACTCCAAATGACAGGAAGGGAATGTGACCTTTGTCTTTTTGCACTGATTTGAGTCAGGGAAGTTTGCAGTGTTAAGGCCAGGAAAAGGATGTTGTTGTTAATCAAAGGGTAGGCTGATGTATGCCTGGGCAGCTGTTTTGGCTGTAGTGAAAATGGATTCATGCCTTAGGCATGGTTTCTAGCAGAAGTCCATGAGATTTGTACAAAGCCCAAATGTGAGGACTCAGAAAGATGTCTGAATGGGAGCTATTGCGTGGGTTGTAGGTCAGAGGGATCGTTTACCAGGCTGAGGGTACAGTCTGCTGCAAGGCAAAAAGCACTTCAGTGTTTCAGAGGAGAGGCTTTCTTTTTGCCCACGTTGCACCATTGCTACAGGATTTCAGCTCAGCAAAGCATTCATTTGCATTTCTTTTGAGGAAGTGCGGAAAAAAAACCCCAAAAAACAAACCAACTTGCATCATGCTCATGTAATGCCAGATCTTTTCTTGATGTTCCATATGGGGCATTTCCAAGGTGTGATGGGAAGTTATTGGAGTGTTTCCAAGGTGGGAGGGGAAGTTGGTAGAGTGAACGGAAGTTCCAAATGTAGAAGAGTTTTTAGGGACACATTGCAGGTGGTTTAAGCTGGAACAAGGTAACTCTTCCTCCACTATGAGGATGGTGATACCTATTCGAGCTTGTTAATAACTGTGATGGATATTGAGCAAAGCTCACTAAGGATGGGTATTGGAAGTATATAGGCCCTGGCAGTTCATATCAAAGAGTTGATTGAAGGGGTCTCCAGCTCACAAATCTTAACTTTAAAGCTTGGTGGAAGAGTAACAGAACTTTTAGAAGAATGGTAATGTTGTGCTGGATTCAAGACAAAACAGCTAGGATGACTTGAGTGACGGTAGTGCACTTATTTTGAAACCATTCCAGAATAAAAAAATGCAAATTTCATATGGAATCCGGTGACTAAAGAATTAGACTTTAAGAATGTCATTAGCACTAGTCAACACAGATTTAAGGAAAATAGGCTTTTCAAACATTTTTTTTTTTTTTTTCCTGTGGAATTACAAGTCTAGTTCATAAGGATGCCTTCAGATTTGGACTATCCTAACATGCTATAATGCCTCATGGTGTTCTGATAAAAAGTTAACACTATGAAATAACAATAAAATAGAGATTAATTGAGAGAAAACTAAATTATAGGCCTCAAAAAATGTATATCAATGGGAAATTATCAGCAAATGGGAGTGTCGTAGGCTGGATTCTGAGAAATCAGTATGAAGACCCATTTTATTTTGTGTTTTCATTCATGATTTGGAAATAAATGTTCTGATAAAAAGGGTGGGTACACAAAGATTAGTAGAAGAACACAAAAAATAATGGCAGTAAAAAAACTAATGCGTGAATTGTTCAGAAATGCTGCATGCCTTCATGCAAATATATGTAGCACACCGAAAATGAATTTGGGTATTTAGAGCAGCAGACCTTGCTTTCAGATGACAGGACTGTATCTGGTAAGTAAGTACAAGGTATTGTGCAAGTGGAGCTCAGACTTCCCAAGTGGTGCAATAGTAAAAAGGGGCTTAAAGGCCACAGATGCATGAACACAGCACTAAGAAAATGTAATGTGAACTGGTTTTCTCTCTCATGTGGCATTGTTAAGTCCAGTTCAGAAATATTGTCTTTTTCTGGTATCTACATTTTCACAGCATGATGCAGCATTGGATACAGGAAAAGTCTACAACATGACTTTGATGGTTGGAGAAATTGACTTGCCATGAGACTTCAAGATCATTCAAATTTATCTGAAAAGACTGGGGGGAGGGGCTTGATCAATACACGGTATAATTTTCTTCACTTAGAAAAAAGCTACAGAATGTTTTAATCTAGTAGAGAAAGGCATAGCGAGGACCAAGACACAGAAATTGATGTCAGATAAATTCAAATTAGGCTCAGCCTTTCAAAAGTGAAGGTGATCAAACACTGAAACAAACTCCCTTAGGACATGCTAACTCTTCATCACCTTCAACTCAAGACTGGATACCTTGCTAAAAAAAAAAAAAAAAAAAAAAAAAAGAAAAAGATAAATTAGATAGGGAAAATTCACTGAGCTGAGTACAAGGATAGCTGGGTGAAGATGAAAGCCCTGTGACATATAGAAGGCCAGGAGGGATTGTTTAAACCTCTGTTCTGACCTTAAAGCATACGAATCTACTAAACCTCATCTCTCTTGGAATGCTTTGCTTATTCCTTGCATTTCTCTTCTGCCATCATACTTCTATCATATAACAGTGTTGTACAGACACTGTTACACGTGTCAAGCAAAGAGAGGCAAACAACACTGTTAGATGGATCTGAAATTTCTTTCCATCTGTCTTCGTCTGTCTCAGTGCTTCCCTTCTCCTTATCCTACTCCATGAGTGTTGATTGAGAAAAACAGAAAAAAACAGAAAAAAACAAAAAAAAAAAAAAAAAAAAAACAAACCAAAACAAACAAACAAAAAACCCACAAACAAACAAACAAACAAACCACCAAACCAAAGAGGTGATGTTTCAATGACTGGACCTAGAACCTTTCTGAGAAAGAATTTGTTTACTCAGACATATTGGTCACTTTTACCAGAGAAGTAAGAACAGGAAGCATCTGTGCTCCAGTGCTGCTGAGAAAAGAGTCTCTAATTGAAGATGTAAAAGTATATGATGGATCACATGAAGTATGTGGAATTCTCCACAGGTTGCAGATGGATTTCTGCTCCACTGTGGATGCCCATGGGCTGCAGGGGCACAGCTAACACACCATGGTCTGCACCACGGACTGCAGGGGAATCTCTGCTTTGGTGCCTGGAGCACCTCATCCATCCCTTTCCTCTCCTTTTTAACTGGCCTTAATGTCCACAGGGCTGTTTCTCTCACATGTCCTCTCTCCTTTCTCTGACTGCAGTTGCTATTGTGCAGCTTATTGCCCCTCTTCTTAAAAACGTTATCCCAGTGCCTCTGCCACCACCACTGGTGGGTTCAGCCCTGGCCAGCAAGGAATTTTTCTTGGAGCCAGCTGTCATTGGCCCCATCGGACACAGGGGATGCTTCTGGCAGATCCTCAGTGTAGCCACCCCCATAGTCCTCTGCTACCAAAACCTGGCCATACAAACGCAGTACCGCTGGGTACTAGTGGGCGTGTTTCTGTGCTTAAATGTGAAACCACCTGCAAAATGGGTGATACTTAGACACGTGTTGGGAGCTGGGGAGAGGAAGTCAGATCACTGCATGTACCTTTCCTCCTGGCAGCGTTGCACATCTTATTCGGGACTTGAGAGCTTCTTTCTAAATGCGAAGCCACTTAAAAATTCAAAGATTTAATTCTCATTCCTTGTACCATTAAGACAGTGCCCTCAGTGAGAAGGCAGCCTATTTGGGCCATTGGAATCTGTCAACTTAGCATAAGCCTCTGTGCAAACAGAAGGCTAGTGCTGTGGTTCAAAGATGATAGTTGGACAAGATTTGCAAGTCAGAGGCTTGAAATTCCACAAAGGGAAGATCAAACAGCCTCTTGCTTTTAACAAGCATTTTATTTCTTTAGGGGACTGGACAGTTTTCATCCAGAAAATAAATGCAGAAATTTCATGCAGAAATTAAATGTCATCGTTGATACATGTGACAGAATGTTATCCCTGACACACACATTGTCAACTGCCAGCTCATCAGCATATCTGGGAATCCATAGAGATGGTCCCTAAGTAGCTGGATTCAGAGCTGTTGTCAGCAAAGATCACACTTGGACCTGTATCTGAAGGAGAAATTCTGATTTTTAGGGATAATTTTAGAAGTGACTTCAAGCCTGTGTGTTATCGCTTTAACAGCCCAGACTACAAACTTGAGCCCACACACCTCTGAACTTTGTCACATTTAAATTTTGAATCTCCTCTCTCTGGCATCACTCCATTTCTAATGCTGATCTTAAAAAGCAACAACTACCCTCCCCCACCGCCCCTTCCGCAGCCTTTGCAAAACTCAGGCAGGCTGGAGAATGATAATTCTGTATCACAACAACTTCCGAGTTTCTGATTTTTGCTTTTGATCCACGTTGGATTACACCCAAAACTCTTCAAGCATTCTAATGAAGTACAATTGTGTTAAAATGTCTTCTCTGCTTTTGGAATGAAAATGTTAAGTACTTGATTTGGGTCTCTCTGACACCCCTCAGACAGTCTTCCTGAGGCTTGAAGTGTTTTGCCTTCCACTAAGAATCACATTTTGACCAGAAAAGAGTGGGTTTGAAATGTTCAACCAACTCTACTTCAAATTCTTCAGCCCTAGCAGTAGAGCTTGCAACTTACCTCATTGTTAAATAAGTTGTATTTATCGAAACCTCTGCATTGCCCTGAAACAAGCTAGCAAGCAGATTCTGGGTGTGGTTTCTGCCTCTGTTGCTCATCTCATAAGGAATGACCAGGAGGTCTTGTTGCTGTAGGTGTGATGACCAGAGTAATCCTTTGCCAAACCATAGTGGACTTATTTAGCTGCTTTCTTACGTTGATGGCTTTGCATTGTCGGTTTTGTGCACAGAAGCTTTGGCTACGGTCATCCTGAGTATTTTAATATTTTTTTAGCCATTGATCTTTTATACCGTGCCAGATGCAACAGTCAGCTTCTTCCAAATAATTTTAAAATGATGCTGCTAAATAACTAGCAGCTGCTACTGTCAGAAATAGGCAAGGAAATGCTGGGTTCCGCTAAGATCCTAAAATGTCAGCAGTGACATCACAGTGTTTGAGATAAAGTGTCTGGGGTAGTAAAAAATGGACAGAAGATGGAATTTCAATAGAAGGACATAACATTGTAACCTAGCTTGCTCACAAATACAGTAAAAGATCTGTCAAGTGCCTGAGGACATATTTTATAAGATTTAAAATGCCCTAGGTGTCTGCTTTGAAGCCCTTGCTGGTTTTGGCAGTTGTATCATTTTGTTTCTTTCATAACTATATTCAGCTTCAGCTTAAAACAATTTTTAGGTTTTTTAGTCCATATTTCTCATCTTGACAGTCTGTGGCCCAGAGGCTGAGCTATCCCAAAATGACACAGTGTTTAATCAATCCCAAGCTGATTCATGATAATGCCCTTATTACAATTCTCAACTCTTCCTAAAGGCTTCCTGTGTTCGATCTGCCCTGCCGGCCCGCGGTTGATGTCACTGCGGCGTGGAGTCGGGGAGCTGAACTCCCCAGTTGAGATGACAGGGGAACGACGTGACATTTCGGATAAACGTGTCCCACGTCCGTTTGTCATGGCTGGTGTGCAGCTGTGATGAAAGCCTCCAGCTGCAGCCAGCCAGCAGATGTTTGAATTCAGGTAGCCGAGCCCCGCGCAGTTGGCGGAGGAGGCGTGGGGGGCACAGCGCTGTGTGAGGCAGAGCACAAGCACTCTGGTGCCAAGGGACCTCCTGTGGTGCAGGAAAGCAGGGGGAATGTTTAAGTAGTCTTTATCCAAGCTGGATGAGTGCTGTCAAGTAGCTTTCTCACTTCTTTCACCAATTTGTCTTGATTGCATTGACACTCTCTTGGCATCCATATCCCGTGATTATTCCAGTGAGCACATTTATGATGAGGAAGGTTTGTAGAAAGAGTAGCTTTCAGGTAAAGCTCACTGGCAACAAATTTTGAATTCACATTTGGCAATACCTACGCTCAAGATTTGCTTTGAGGAGTTAACGATTCATAAAGGCAGGTGAGGAAACAAACATGGCAGGTGCCTCTGGAGTTGCATCCAAACTGCTCAAGCTTTTACAACACACGCCTCACTGGGAGGCTCTTGCATTTAAACACTGAATTTGAAACTTCCGAGGGAAACCATAGACAAATACATTTTAAGCTGGACCAATTTTAGCTTGCAGAATCTAGTTTTGCTTTGAAAGCAGAAGCATTTGTGGGCATATATTTGTTTCTTTAATTTTGTGACTTTAAGAAGGGATAGGTTTGGGGGTTTTTGGTTTGGTTTTGTTTGTTTTTTTTTTTAAATCCTAAAGTATCATGGAATCATTTGCAGCTGTAAATCTGTTCAGTCTGTTGCTTATCTCAGGGCTAAGTAGTTGCAAATTATTTATTTATTTTTTGTCAAGCCATTTCAGCCTTTTTCCCGCTTTCTTACAAATGTGGTTTAGGCATGACCTGTGGTCCTTCAAACACAGGGGCATCATTTGCAGCCCTGTGTGTGTAGGGTGAGTTCTTTTCAGTAGCATCCATCAGAGATCACTTCCTGGCTCTGCACTTGAGCCATGCAGACACAGATACTTCCAGCCAAGTCTCAACATCAGCTTCCTCACTGTGGGGCATTCCTTGTCCAGGGTTGAGTTCAGTGATCTGGCTGATTTGTTTCCTCTTAAAGATGAGCTCTGTCCCAAGGAAGATTTTTAGTGCACTCTAAATTTCCTTATTTCCAAGTGTGATAGATGAGCTACTTGTTAAAATTCATATGAGGATGATGTGTTTTTGCCTGTTCTGTCCCAAACTTACTGATTTTTGTGTGTCTTTCTCTTCTGTAAGATGAAGCCAAAGTAGAGGTTTTTAATTTACTTATCACACAGATTTGATAAAGTACAGTATGTGCACTTCAAGCACTACAAGGTAAAAGGGAAGAAAGGGGTTTCAAAGCCCACAAAATTTTTTTTTTTAGGCTACCACTTTCCTGTACAGTAACAGGATGGAAGTGTACCTTCCATAGGAGTCATAACTGCCTTACTTCTAATTTTATTATTGCTCATTCTAATTTAATTGGTCTCTGTAAACTAGATGAGATTGAGTGTAGTCAGTTAAACATGTCTTTTTTCAAGAAACCCAACTCTATCATAAGGAATTGCACAAAGAAATCCACCAGCAGAAGCCCTGGCCTGAGATGGGCTGGGTTGTGAGGAGAGGTCACATCGCTGACACGGTCCAGGCTGCAAGTAATGATACTCTTCAGCCTTGGAAAAGTGCCATCATCATTTATGGTGAATGAAACAATACGAGCTCCTGTGTCCCAACCATATTTCTGAAGAATGATATTATTTTGCCTCCCTCCTTGAGTCGAGCGCTGCGTTCTTCAGGCTCCTTCTTAAATTCCTGAAGAGTGCTGATGTACTGTAATAAGTGCTTAACTTCTTCCAGCCCAGAGCTGGCTGAAATCCTGGGCTGAATGTAGCAACACTTGGATCCTGGCACATATTTTTAACATGGTATTTTGGGATCTTTTGGGGATGCTAAGTGCCATATGAATCCTGAGCATCATTCTCGAGTAAATTGTGTCACCATGTGAGTTAATTTCTAATTACACAACTACTTTATGTGGCATTAATAAAGAGTAATGTGAGGTTTTTCAGTAAACTATAAGTAATTTCTTTTTGAGACCAAGTGATTTATTAACTCTTTATTAGACCTACTTTAGACTTGAAGACATTTTTAATAGTGCCTTGGCATAAAATTGTTGCATAATTGCTAACGCCATTGTCGTACTTAAAAGCAAGGGTTTTACTTAGAACAAATTAAAAAGGATTAATTTTTTTTTTTTAAGAGTATTTGATCTCAGAGATAATAATAAAAATAAAGGATAACTTACTTCATTACACCCTACTTATGTTTGATCATCCTTTGGAAGCCCATTTGTCTAGGGGTCACCTCACCTGCTATTGTTCCCGTACAGCAGCTATTTCTCGGATGGAACAGGCTGTGATTTGGTTTTTTTTTTCATTCACTCAGCAACTAATGAAGTTTGTGGGGGGCAAGTGGTTTCAGCGTCAAGCTTCTGCCAGATGTTGCTACCCCACAGCAGGGACAGCTGAATGGCTCATGAAGCAGCCCCTTCCCTGGAACAGTTTTACAGCCAGCCTGGTAAAGTAAGCTGACATCAATTTGATTCATGCTAATCGAGCGAGCCGTAAAGTGCAGCAGCTGACCCAGGAGCTGTTTGGTTGTCCCTTATGAGGAATCTGCAATCTCTGGGAGAGAGGTTTGATGGAGAGCTGCAGGCCATAATGCCTTCAGCCATCCCAGCTTAATTTGCTGATGCAAGTATGCCAGCACTCTCTAACAGGGCAGGCATTCAGTGCAGGAAAAGGAGAATAGCTTGGCTACTTCATCTGCCGAGGGAATGAGGAGAGGCAGAGCACACGGAGGCGTGGTGGAATTGTTCAGGGTGCTGGTGCCAACACCTACACTCAGGTATATGGAAGGATGAAAGGAGAGGTTTAGAACCACAGAGAAGTCAAGCCTTCTGATTTTATCAGCCACAACATGGGCTCTAGCAATGTGCACTGGAAGGCTTTCTGGTTTGGTTTTGGGGTTTTTTTTGGTGTTGGTTTTTTGTTTTGTTTTGGTTTTTGTTTGTTTGTTTTTTTTGGGGGTTTTTTTGTGATTTTTTTTTTTGTTTGTTTTTTGTTTTGGTTTGGTTTTTGGTGTTGGGGGGGTTTTTTGTTTGTTTGTTTGTTTGTTTGTGTTTTTTTTTTTTTTTTTTAGCAGCAGCCCCCTGTGGTACCCAGCAGTCTGTTATTAGATGCGGTAGCTGCACATCCAGCAGTGCAGGTGTACTGTTCAGAGCTGTTGCCATTAAATATTGATACAATTAGGCTAGGGAGGATTTGTAGAAGATGGATGTGTTGCTGCATCCATACCTAGTTGCTCATCAAAGCAGTTGAAAATCTTCACAGGTTCTTCCAGACTTGAACCTTGGGTCAGAATTTGTATGAGGCTTGCCGAGGTCAGGTCATTTACTGTTTTGGTTTTTGAAGTTAAAGCTCCTTGCCTGTGGAAGTCACATACCTGAATACAAAATGCAGAATCTGAATGGGGAGGACCGTTCTCGGAGTGGAATGATCCCTGGAAACCTCTCACCCCAGGAAACATGTAGGCATTATGAGGGAGAGGCTGAAGTCTGTGATTGAGTGTGTAGGGTGAGCAGGGGAGAGATCACCTGTAGGAGCAGCTGCCTACACCTTCTCTTTTATGCTCATTGTAAATAAATTGCATTTATCATTACCCGCACCCTTTGTCTCCAGGCTTCTGAGGTGTTGAAAGCTCCAGTTAAATGGCTTGCCCAAAGAAAATGCTGTCACATTTGCATAATATTTTCATAGACACCTAGCTAAACCTGAGCCTGAAGGGAGACAGGGATGTTCCCTGCATATTTTATATTCCTGTCCCCAATTCCCACCAAGCTAACTCTAAATTGTGGTATGGATATGAGTATAATAGAGAGAGAGAGATGGCTGAGAGGTCTGAATTTGTCTGGGGTATTTTCAGACACTCTTAGTTTAAGAAGCAACTTACACCCCATGGAAGACTCTGAAATAGTGCTATTTAGAAACAAATCAGCTTCCATTTCACCTCTTTTTCAGTATTCCTCTTCTCTCATTCTTCATTACTAGGGACATCTGCATGAAAACAGAGTCTTTTCTTTTTTTTTTTCCTATATCTTGGGAGTTCATCTGCCTCTGCTGATTATCCCCTCCCTCCCCTCTCCTTCTGAAGTCATTATCTTCTGATTGCATTACATTTGCAGCCATCCCACCGCGGGCTCTCTTCTCATCAAGATTCTCCAGCTAAGCTAGGGAAAGGATAGGTCAGCGTGTGGAGAGAAAACCTCAGGGAGAGCCTGGCCCCAGCAGAAGGGGTGTTGGGGTGCAGTCTGTGTCACTGTCTCTCTCAGCCACCATCACCCGCAGCCACTGGTATTTCTGTAGAGGCGCAATGAACTCAGTCAAGTTCCTCCCACAGATGGCGTTGGAACAAGAGCTGGAGGAAGTGTTTTTGACAAGACGTGTATCTGCTGCAAAGCGCAATGTTATTCGTGTCACCTACCCTGCAGATGTTTGCAAGCTTGAATTGAATTAGGGAAATTTTCATTACAGGAGTGGGGAGAATAACTGAAGATGTAAAATCCTGCTCATTTGCTTGAAACCAGAACTGGAAGCCTTAATTATGATAGAGTTACACTCAGACTTGCTCTGGGCAAGTAATATTTGTTTAACTGAAGTGGAACAGCTTCCTTAGGAGAAATTGAGGGAGATCCTTCTCGCAACAAACGCAACCAAAGTTTGTGTCCTTACTTTGAGTCAGAAGGTGGATTTTGGTGTGACCCTACTGTGTCCAGTGGCAGCAGTGAAGTTCTGCCAATTGGTCATGCTGTGTGATAGAAAAGAGTACCTTTCATCTCTTGAAGCATCTTGACAGACTTAACAAATGGTGGAACTGTCCTGATGAGTGTCATTTAACAGGACAGGGCACAAGCTTAGCTAGAGTCACAAAATGAGCCAATGCAAACACTGAAAACAGCTCCCAGGTAATTTCTGTCATTCAGGTCTGCTTTTTAAGATAACACCTCTCAGAAAATCTCTATCAATGCTTACCCTGTCCTGAACCCACTGAACTTTGACTGAACCCATTTAGAGGTTTAAAACCAAATTCATATGTCTCCAGTATTTTTGTTTCCATGTTTTCCTCTTCATACTTCCTTCAGCCAAAAAAGGAGGCTCCAAAATAAATTTAATAAAATAGTATCTTAAAGGAAGAACTTTGGAGTTCTTAATGGGGCTCTGGATAGTGCACGTGGGAGACAGCTTTGCTAAGAAATCTTTTTCCACAGGACATATCAGAAGAATATTGGCATTGTTCCTTATCTCCTTCTAACTACATGCAAGTGGTGTCCCAAAGACTTTGTGTCTGTTTCCATTAGCCTACCCCAGCTCCTTCTTTGAAAATATTGCAAGCAATGGGAATAGACCCCTCTTATTTCTTGTAGGAAAACCCACAAGTGCCCAAGGCAGCAACTGGGCCCTAATGGCAATACAGAGCAAGCGACAGAACAATTTCTAAACAATTTTGTAGCGGGTTAGAATGACAACCCTTTCTTCCCAGACAGATGCCCAAGCTGGTCTGGTTTTCCCCAGGAGGCATTGCAGAGGTAATTCTAACTAACAGCTCCAATACTTGTGTACACATTGTATCTTTGGATAGGGGATGCCAGCAAATATTGAATTTACTTCTAGAATTAAGTGACCATGCAGCAGCATGTTATTGCACTTAATGCTACTTCTGTACTACAAAGAGAATCAGTGATAGAAATCAGTTTAAATGCAGGATGATCTGATTTCCCAGTATCCCATTACAGCCGGGAGCTCTGCAGCGTTACTGCCAAGGGCTCGACATCTCTACGGCAGTGGGTACATCTGGGATGTGTTTGCAAAAGGATAGACAGCACAGCGGGTGGCTCGATCCTTCAGTCCTTTGTTTGTTCCTTAAGGGTATGTCAAGGACAAGATCATGATCTCGTTTCCATTTTAAATCATCTAGGTGAATTAATTTCAGGAGAGCTAAGGATTTGTGTTGGGTTTCGTCCCCTATGGTGATTTTCTTGCGATGGGAGTAGACAGGGTGAATTCAGGTATGCAAAAGACACTGCTTAACTTGAAGCCAGGTATTTATGCAGAATGGATTCCCTGTGGATACTTCCCAGGGTTGATCCATACTTAAAGATGAAAAGGGAGTTGGTTAGGTTCCTCCCAGTTGTGTATCCTCTGGGGAGATTAGGCAGAAAATAAGTCTGAGGCCAGCAACAGCACAGCATCTGGTTATCCCAGCACGTATCCTGCTTCATATGCTATATATTATGTCTTAAACACCACTCCCCCCCCAAAAAAAAAAAAGCAGAGGAATTCACATTGTTGAAGTTAGTCACTGGATTAAATTGCCATTTGTCAATAGAAATTTAATTTGTATTATAAATTACTGCAGCATAGCTCTCAGACACATTTTATCAATGTGTTTCAAATTATTTAATAACAATATTTTTCAATAAATAGGCACTACCACTTGCTTTTACCCCACCCCTTTTAAAATCTGAGGGTTTCCATCAGTGTAATAGCCAACTCTGCAAAAATTCCAATGAAATAAACTATCACCAGGAGGATTAAAATCCATTGCCATAAACAAAGCCTTTTTTCCCTCCCCAATCAATGGCCTGCTGTGTTGCTGCTAATAGGACTGTACACAAATTGCACAGAAAGGAATTTGTTTGCAGGTTCCTCTGACTTTTTTTGTTTGGTTTTCTTGATGGAGAGGGGGCAGGAGAGGAATGTCATGGAAGGATTCATAAATTATTTCGCTTAACATGTATTGCAGAGATGAAATCCTTCCATCTGCAGAATGGGACAGATTCAGCCTATACACTGGAAGAAACTTTTCATAGCAGAAATGAGTGAAAGGCAAAAAATAGGAAGGAAACCTCAGAGAATGTGACTGCTGCCTTTATTTGGGACATCACTGCAGGCAGAAAAATGACTTCATATTTTGCTACCAGTTTACAAATCTAATGGTTTCCAAACTTATCCTTCCCTATTTCAGCCCTGGCTTTATCCTAGAGTTCTTCCATTGTATGTTACGGCTGATTTGCTGCCTTTGCAGCCCTGAGCATCCCACACGCAGTCTGCCAGTGCACCACAATTATTTTATTCTTCCTGGTTTTGTAGAAAGTGTAATTTCCTTAAAAACAAGAATAATCATGGGTGTTTCTTTCTCTTTTTATTTTCAGGTAAGTGGCCCTTCCTGCATTTGTCAGACTGGTGAATGATCAGCAAAGCGCAGCTCGCAAAGGAGTTTTTGTGGTATGGTTTCTTTCCAAGAACCTTGAAGTGTTTTCCTCATCTGAGTTTGTACAGCACCTCGGCAGGATGTTTGGGATAGGCAAACTGGGATTAAACCAAACAATAATTTCTTTTCTTTGATTTTTGTGGTTTAGTCTAGCCTTACTGAGGTGCTCAGAAATAAGGAGCTAAGGGTACAGTGAGGGGAGAGATTGTTCATGGGTCTTCAACCACTAGGAACAAAAACATGAAGGGACCATGGCAGAATAGTTGTTTAGGTCCTCAGAATCATACAATTTACTTAAATAGCTGTGAAGTTTTTAAGTCATGTACTTTTAGTCTTGTACTTTTATTTGTTTTTTGGGGGAGTGGGGATGTTGTGAATCTGAAATATTTTCTCTCTCCCTCTCTTTTTCCCTCTTCCCTCCTCTACATAAAGGTGTTTAAAATTGTTAAAATGAAAGTAATGACACTGTTTATTTTCAGGAATGTAGAGATTGATCTTTAGGGAAGAAATCTTAATGACATAAGCACTATTGGGGGAAATATTGTCACAACATGAGATTAATTTTTCTTAAAATGCCGGGTTTTAAGGGTAATTCCATGTGAAGGAAAAAAGACAATGCAAATTGCTTAGATACAGAGAAACCCAATTGTCTTATATGTAAGATAAATTTATAGGTCTCTAATTTGTTGCTTGATAATTTTTGATGCTGAATGGACAGTTATTTTCTAGTGTGACTAAACTATTATCTCAAATGAGTTAGTTGGGCACAGCTCTGAGTATAACCAAGAAATAAATGTAAGCCTGAAATACATTCAGTATCAATATTAATTAATGAGTCTTGGACACACACAGGAAATTGCCTTAAACCTCCAACCTTCTGAAAATATCTTCAAGTGGGATTACTGGCATAAAGGATTTGATCTAATTATCACTGCTAATTTCCTTTATGATGGTGGTAGCAACGCTGCCATTAAAAAAGGCACAGTCAAGATTAGTCACCTACAGTCTTAGTGTTAATGCCTTATCTGTATTACTAATATTTTAAAACTAAATCTTTTAGAAATTATCACCACTGGTCCTGCTTCACAGTTTATTCAGTACAGGCAAGTAGCTGGCTCAATTATTTCATCCTGATGTGCTGGGGTTTGGGTTTTTATTTCTTGAAGTTTTCTTCTTCTGAAATTGGCATTATTGGTTACACTTTCTCAGCCTTTTTTGCCGTTTGAAATGCTAGCTGTACACCATAAGAGTAGAAGGCAGATAGATTGAAATGATTTAGCAAGATTATGTGGTTTTCCCCTCTGGCTTAGCCATTAGAGGTAAGCAAACTCTGGTGGGAAAAAAAAAACAAAAAACCACCATCTGGAAGATACAGCAACTTCATGTCCCTGATTTTTTTTATTTTTTTTTGGGAGGGAGGGTGTGCTTGCTTCAGTAGCTTCCTGGGGAGCAGGGACTCCTAGCACATCACTGCATGCCTTAACAGGCTCAGTTATCTCAGAGGAAAAGCCCATGAGGGCTTGGATGCTCTGTGAGTCCCAGCATCTGCAAGAAGAATACATAGTGTGTAGAAGGTTCCTGAAAGAACCAACCAACTCGGTTCCCTCCCAGCCTTCAGCCTTGGAACAGAGAAAACTCTGCTGACAGCCTGCTGCCTCTAACGCTGACACAGAGAAATGTTACCTAACTGTGCAGTTCATTATCTGCTACTTGGATCTTAGTGAATAAAGTTGCTGCTGAAGAAATCCCATAGCCACCAATGTCATATTAGACAGCACAACATGCTATCAGCTCTTAAATGTCCAACTCATCAACACAAATTGGTTCCTCTGAACAGCAATCCCATGCAGAGATCAGTTTTCCCTTGATGCTCCTTTTTTCTTTGTTCCCCTCTGTCCTGGTTTTCTTCCTTATGCTCTTTGAATGGTCAAATGATCTCTTCTTAATATTTTAATTGGCAAACAGACCTCATCTGGAAACGAATATCTGTTATTGGTGCTTTGATTTGTTTCTAATGCTATTTTATTGACAAATGTTTCTGGGTAATGATCCGAACCCTGGCAATGCTTTTACGTGAACACGTGATGCTTTCATAGGGGATGAGAGTTTTGGAGACAGCTCTGTAGCTGGCAGGCTTTGATTCAGCAATGGTGCCAACAGGTACAGGACCTACACCTGGCTTCTGAGCAGAAAGCAATTTTAAAAGTACCAGTTTTTAGAGAGCTGTCTCATTGTTGTGCCTCAAAACAGCTGAGCAATAAAGGGCAACACAAGATAAATGTAAGAAAGTCTGGCAAATTCTTGTGTGACAGTGGCACCCTGCAAATTAGCAGAGATGATAATAACAATATGAACAAAAAAGAGCAAAGATGGTGAGTCACAACATGCACTTTATATTCACTTACTTTAAAAGTTGCTAGTTGTCTCTACCTTTCTAATTCTTTGGAGCAGATTTCTTAAGAGTAATAAACCTTTGACAATATGGCACCACTCCCCTGTAAGCATCAGTCTTTGCTGAGCAGCACAGCAATATTATTGTAGGTACGGACCTTTATGTAGAAGGTATTAATCAGCCTTTTACAGATAAAAAGAGATGAGGGAGGAACACTGGAACTTTTTATCAGTGACGCAGCTGCTCTGTGCAGCAGAACAGAGCGCTGTGTTTGGAAGGGAATGTGGGCTGCAGAAAATGATGGAGGATGCACAGTTATAGCCTGTGATTTGGAGAAAGGAAGGCTGAATATAGTGGGAGCAGTCATAAATGTTTATATCTGCGTGCCTATGCAGATGTACACTTAACACTTGCAAATTCATATAGGTGGACACAAGCATGTCCTCGTGTCCCTCTGTGGCACAAGAGACCACAGAGAGATGAGGAAGGAGGCCTGTGTAGTTTACTCTTTCTGTTTTACACACCCAGAAATTTGGGCACAAGCAGTTCTCAAGTCGTTTGTCAGAGATCAACAAGGAGGTGAATTGGCCTCTGGCCTTCAGAATCCTGGACTGTTTTAGTATCCTCTGGGAAATGTTGACAGCTGCAAACCAGGAAGTCAAGGAGGAGGACTCTTAGCTATCATAATGGAAGTGTGAAGGGTTTGTCTGGCATTCTTACACACTTCTCTCTCCCACCTCACCCCCTATCCCCAAAGGCTTTAGAATGAAATAAATATCTTTCTCTAAAAAAAACCCCACACTGTAAAAAGCCCTCTAGTGATCTACTTACATTTTGAAAATTCATAGGGAAAAAGGGTTGGAGAGTTACTAAATTTTTTTTTTTTTTTTTTTTTTTTTTTTTTTTTTTTTTTTCCTTTTAAATGAAAGCACACCTCTTTGGGACATGTCTAGCACGTTCTTTAAAAATCTGACCTTCTTCTGATGTCTCTAATTCATCATTGAGTCACTTCCCAAGTTTTCTTTTCACCTTTTCAAAATGGATTCCATGCTGCTTGAATTCACCAGGTTCTTTCAAAGAAACTACATTTGAAGCTTCTAAGACAATCTGCTTTTTTGGTAGGGCGTCACTAAGACTCACTGAAAACATTTTCCAATTTTTATACATCACCTATAGTTTTCTGAGTCCCACATTTCAGAAATGGCTTGTTTAAATCTCCCTGCAAAATGCCCTTCATGGAGGCAAACAGTTCTTTCTAGCTGCAGGCAGTATAAGTTTCTGAAGTAGAAACCACCTTTATACCTCTGCGAAGAGAAGAGGTATAAGAGAGCAGACTCCCTTTTAGTATAAACAAGGCTGAGACTAGCAATTTTTCAGGAGAGGAGCGGTCCTCTTCCTCACTATGAAAATAGTACCAGTCATAGTTGTGTTCTGAGAGTGTTTTCTTGCTTGTGGAAGGCTACCCCAGAAGGTTAGAGGTGCCACTGGATTTATCTGAGAAGCGAGTGGGCAGGGGAACACTGCACACCAGCTGCACCTGCAGCATCCTCAGAGCCAAGCAGTCGGACTTGAGCTCCTCGCAGAGATTTGTTTCACATGCTGTCTGTTATCTGTGGGTAAGGGTGCAGTCAGAAGAGTGGGTTGTCTGCCTGTCTACCTGCCTGGGTTGTTGTTTTTCTGCACTTCAAAGCCTCCCATTTCTGACCTAGCTTGCTTGCTGGTCCCTCACCAAACCTCAGGATAGCAGGTGTTTAGCTGAGCACCACGGGCAGCACTGGAGCCTGCCACGGATGGTCTGGAAATCGGTTTGCTCTGTGCAGCAAGGCTCTGGCTTAATGATGAGTCAGAAGAAAAATGTTATTAATATTTAATGTGCAAGCCAAATGTCTAGTGTGCTGTTATTAGTTACACATCATGAGGGGTGCAGTATTGGCTACCAGTCAATGCAGGTCGCTTCCTCCAATGTTCTCATTCTGCAGACTTAATTCGTACTGTATTTTTCCATTCACTGAGACAAATATCTGCTCCATTTAAAGGAGCTTTGTCAAAATCTTCTAGCTAAATCTTTAAATTGGTGTGCCTAGCTTTCAAGACCCCTTTCTGTGAGACGCTTGATTACTTTTGAGAGCAATTCTTCAGCGGTAGGGCACTGCCATCTTTTAAAGAGTCTCTGTGCTGCACCTCAGCCATGAGCCCTTGTGGGCGAAAACCCTTCAGGGTCAAGACATAGGGAGTAAGGGAAAGAGATCTGTGCTCTTTGCTTGCCTGAATCTGTTCTTAATGAACAAATCACTGCTTGGGTGTGCTTCAAGTGCAACTTTTAGACCAGGGCTGTGCTACTAAACTAGAAACAGAGTGCTGGTGGATAATCCAGATTCCTATTTGCAGGAGGAAACAACTCAGCACTGGATGCTATGTCACTGGTGGGCCATGCTGGAAACGAGCTGCCCCATCCTGTGCTGTACCTATCAAGACTCAGGGGAGACAGTTTCCCATGTGTGACCGCTTCCTCAAGCCCCTTCATCCACCAGCTTCCAAATAGAGAGTTTGCATGGTTGTTCTGCTAGGATTTTCAGATGCCACTCACTGGTTGAGGAAGGATGGCTCCCCCTGACTTAGTCTGTTGCCCTGTAGTAGCCTGGTGCAACTCTGTCTTCAGGAGGATGAGATTTTATCCATAAGTACAAGCAGTTCTCTCAAGGGAGAGAACAGTTGTCTAGGCCAGTACCTTTTCTGCAGCCTGTGTGAAATAAAAAGCTTTTTCAGAGAAGAATCTGGACAATTTCTGCAGTCCCCCTTGTATTCCTCCAGCATACACAGTCATTGGACTGGGGACATTGGGAGATGCATTTCTTCCTATTTGCTTTCATATCTCTTTGTGACCTTGTTGTCCATGCATTTGTCCTGTTGTTTAAGCTACTAATACAATCTGCCCCTGCAGCCTCCTACAGCAGCAGATTCACTACACGCTATAGGAAAACAAAACAAAAGAAAAGAAAAGCAAAAAGACAAAAGAAAAAAAAAAAAAAAACCAAAAAAAAAACCCAGAAAAAAAAACAGAAAAAGAAAGGAAAAGAAGCCGATGTATTTTGTATTCTTGGAAAAAGACACGTGGTTTCTAAGTAAAATTTTTTTCTCTTCTTGTTTTTCTAATACTGCTTGGGAGCATTTGATTCGGGGGCAGATTGGCTTCTTGTGAAGGGAGCAACACCAGGACTTAGAGAGGCCCCTTCTGAATTTGTGCTGTTTTCATTCAAAGTCTTGTCCTTTGCTTTCAGCTGTTTTACCCCTGATATCCAGCAGCACAGCCTAAATTAGAAACAGAGTTCATGAGCTTCTGCATCATTCATTTCTCTTGCATTAAATTGACCAACTCTTGAAGTCCTACTTGCTTGGAACCAGCACCAATAAGAAGATGAAATGAAGCAAAACAATTGTATTTATAAAGCATGTCTCTTCTTATGGCATTTAGAAGCGTGTACAGTTCTTTTTTACTCTCTACTATTTACAAGATATACCCAGCTCCTCTTCATCTTTGAAAAAAACGATGGCAAGAAAAGCAAAAAAGCCATACGCAGGTAATAACACTTCTGGAGAGGCTGCTGAAAAAAAATAATGTATGAGTCCCAGCAGAAACAGTTGCTTTTCTGTATGAGTATTAACCCATTTCCCTCCAAACACCTATATTTTCTCATCCCCGGCTGCTCCCAATTTTATGGTAGAGTATGTCTTTGAGGCACTCCACCGGGGCAATCTCTTATTCATCAGATTGGGGTCAAACTAACTGTAGGATGCCTCACTCAGCCATGGTGCTCATCTGCACTTCATGCCGGAAAATAAAAGTTACCTTTGAAGTGAAAACTATGAGAGAGAGAGTTGTGTGACCTGAATAGTCTTATTTTAAGACTACTCAGTCTCCTCTTAATCATCGTATTCTGACCACATAGTAACAGATTAAAAGATCAGTTCCACGGTGTCATAATTTTTGTATTTCTAAGTTATAGCAAACGTGCTGGAATATAACAAAGATTATAAATGTGTATACAGGGCCATTCTTCTCATAAAAAATAAACAAAAGCAATTTTGGTGCAGTAGACCAAAACCAACCCAATAAAATCATCGTGTGATGTAGCAGGGAGGGCACAGATACACACAGAGCGTATTTTGAATTAATTTCTTAATGTTATCATTAATACTCTTACAAATCATGTAGTTTATAAAGCTCCAGTGACATAATCCTTCAGACCGCGACCTGGTGCCCACTGGTGTCGGTGGTAACTGTCAGTAGATTAAGTATGTAAAAAAAGGTTCAAAAATGCAGTAACTCTTCTCTCAGTTGAATAAAAGTGAAATGTTCTTTTGCATTGGAATTAAGGTCATGCTAGTTAAGGATCCTGAAGCATTTTTACCCACTTCAGAGACTGTGTCCTGAGAGAGAAACAAAATTTCACGTAGGAATAATTGCGTTTATTCTTTCTATGTTCTTTTTTCTCTTTTCTTTTTCTCTTCTATACCTGCTGTGGAGGTCCCTGTCCATCCTACCCCAGAAAAGTAGACACATTTCAATAAATGAAGTGTGTGAAGTTTTCAGAACATTCAATGAATTCTTGGGAAGAAGAATAAATTCTGGCTCTAATATTGATGCTAATAAGTTATATGCTTTTTTTTTTTTTTCTTCTTTTTTTTTTTTTTTTTTTTTTAATTGCAATCAGAGTATAAAGATTTTGCTGTGAATTGTAAAATTAGCCAAAGCTTCCTGGCATGTCGCTGCTGCACTTTTTCTCTTCCACATGACATATTCTTAACTAAGTCAATCATTTACATGGGCTTTAAATTTAATTTAAATGTAATGAATTTAAATTGGGCTTTGCTCTATTTCAAGGTTGTTGGGTTACTTTTCTGTAAGTTAACATTCAGCACGAGGGATTCAGCTTCTGGATTTTCATTTCAACTGCTCTCCCTCACTCTTAAATTCCCTCCTCCCTTTTTTTTTTTTTTTTTTTTTTCCTCCCACCGTCTTTATCATCTTTCCACAGCAAATCTATCTACACATCTTTTAACTGACTTGTAGCCCAGGAAGGGGGCATGGGCATAGGAAAGGGGGCAACACAAGCTGCATGTATTAGGAGTGTGAGGATTACTGGTTGGAGGCAGCAACAGAAAAGCATTACAAGAAAATCAAATAGATATATTTTTTTGGGGAGGAATCGTGAGATTCTCCCTGCACATGAGTGCCTATCTCAGTAATCATTCTCTTCCTCGATCAGAGTCCTCTTAATCCTCCACCCCATCACCCTCCTCCATCAAATCTCCAATAGTTCTGAAACAAATCAAGAATTAACCTTTCAACCATAAAACGTTCCTTTAGTGTGGTACGTGTGTCCCCTCTTAATCTCTCTGCTACAAAACACGAGGCAAAGGCTTCTCCATTAGTGGTACTGGACTTCCAAATTTTCTACAGTTGCCCTTGCATGTGTTTTAAAGATCCTTAAGTCCATTTCAATGGGAATCTCATGATGCCCTTTCCCAGACTCTGGAAAAAGGAGATACTGGTCTGTGACAGACTCGACCTGAAAGAGGTTCTCTTAAGCTCTGGATTGTCTTCCTGCCTTGGGACAGACAGATGCTACCTGTTGATAGGCAATTACATATCCTTGGGGATTTAGGGAAGCTTTTCTTTATCACATTTGAATAAACAGGAGTGTAGCTAGTCCTGGCTCGAAAGTAAAGAGTCAAAATGAATAATGTGGGAAATTCTGGGCAAAGTCAGGGGATTTGAATTTTAAATTACTCAAGAGGTGAGAAAAGGGGGAGTTTTCCATACCTTATGGACTGTGTCTCACAGAGCCTGATTCTAGTACTGTTCTTGCAGAATTGGAATGTGTAAACAATATGCTTTGGGTATTCTGCTTACATCTGCAAAGTCTTGCTGTTTTCTTGGTTGGTTTTCTTCACATTGTGTGTTCCTAACCAAACTTGTTCCCACACCTGTGTCTGCTCCTGACAGTGCCATTTAGCTTTATTGATACCTAGCAGGGTCATAAACATTCAGTGTGTATTCACAGATTAGAGCTGCTGATTGAACTGTGGCTCTCTCAGTTGCACCTTTGTTCATTAATGTGATATTGAACCAGACAGAAGAACTGTTGCATTCAGTAGCCTGACTCCAGCAAGAGCCAAAATATTTTTTTAATACCAAAGGAGAGAAAAGAAGCCTAAGTGACCAAGATGTATTCGAAACAGGGTCTAGCACCCACTGTCAGTGTACACTGCAATCAGTAATGGGGATAGATGTCTGCACTGAACTTCATAGTACCCTCTCTGTGCACTAATTTCTCTCTAGTTCCTTTTCTCCCATATCAATTTCATATCGTGTTACATTTTCTTTCTCCTAATTGAAGCTGGCATTAATTGATCCCATTCTGTTTTCTCCCATTGGAAAGTCATCTTCACCCTGAAATAAGGACCTGTGAATGGACCTGTAGATATGTCTGCTTTCGTTTTCAAATAAGAACTGAGGTGCTACTGCCACAAAAGTCAGTATCAGGGCTTCTACACTGGCCACAGGCTCACCGTGGGTTAACAGAATGCCGGTTGCAAAGCACAGAGAAAATACAGCGGTTCAATAGTAATGAAGTAACAATGTACTAGCATAGCAAAAAATGGAGTGAAAATTATAGCATAGCTGATTCATCACTGTGTTGTTCTACTTAAACCAGTAGTGATTCAGAGCCAGCAACTTGGGAGAGGTTGTTAAGAGTCTTTATGAAGTTTAGAGCCATTTACCAGTATACACTCAAATTCATTTTGTTTCATTATGGGCATGATAACCTGATGTGTTTGAAGATAGTGACTTGAGTTTTTTAGTTTTGTTTTGGGTTTGTATATTTTTTTTTCCTCTTGAAGGACAAATCTGTGGCTAGATTTCTGTGTTTTTCTGCCACACAAAAACTGATTGGGAGAAATTTTATTAAAACCACAGCTGTGGTTTTATTAAAACCTGTAGCAGGTTGTAGCATCATGGGATATGTGTAGCAACTTCTAAAAGTAGTTTATCACTTCTGTGCACTTGTAAATGCAGCAAGCCTTTCTACTCTGTGTTATTCTTGCCATATAATTAGACATACTTAGAGTTTTCTTGATCTAATATTTCTGAGGGTTAGGTAAATAATTTATAGGGTACTCTCCACAAATGGATACAATGTGAATTCAGAGCTAATCTGCTCCTCTGGAGGTACATAAAATTATCAAGCTTATACAAGAGCAAGCTAATTAGGAAGCAATCATCATCAACAACAGCTGTTCTTAGCTCACTGAAGGGCGGAGGCTTTTCTTGCACAGTCCACTCATCCATTTCCTCTCCCCAGCTTTCCAAGAGACAAGCATCTCCAGAGCTACTCCTGTGCAGCAATTCCTGTCACTCTCAGTTCAGTGTTTCTGCTGTCTAAACAGGGAGTTCACTTCTGCAGCGATCTGTCAGCATTTTGCTGAGGATGGATGCATATCTGGAGAGTGGTGGAAGGGGAAGGATGGGTGAAGTGTCCAAAGTATGGTTTTCCCCACTCTCTCAAAAATGATGAGTGCATATTTACGTAGACCACACTGTTCTTTATATTTATATCAACTCCAGTATTTTGGCCAGGATGAAAACTAAACTGCACTTCAGAAAACTGAATTATTTCTACAGCAGTACTGTTAAAATGCAGTGGCTGGGAACATCGCAGTCAGCCCTTCACTGGCCTCACCTTTGTTCTTTTTAACCCCATTATGAGCAGCGCCTGGCCCGTTGGGCAGTGGATACATCAACTTGTTCCTCAAAAGTGGACAGTAGCTCTCCAACCTGAAGCATGCATGAACTCAGCAGATACCTTTTTTCTTGTACTCCCATCACATCACACGATGGAAAGCCAAGCCAGGTGTCCTTTGTTGTACTAGCAGAGTCTTTGTGTTGTGCAGGTGAGAGATGGAGAAGTAGGAATCAGCTGTGGAAGGTCTATGGAGAGGGAGAGATGGAGAATGGGACAATGGACAAAGGGGTTTTCATGATCATTGCACTCCCAACTACTTCATATTCTCCAGTAAATCAAAGAGCAGTGGAACTCTGTGTGGGGAGGAGATGACATGTTGGCCACAAGGCTGGAGGCACATGCTGCTGGAGACAGCTTTTATCCTCAGGAACGGATAACTGGAAAGTTTTTAGAAGAACAGGGTCTCTGAAAACATTTTTACAGTGCTTTTCCACTTGATTTCTACTTTTGGTCTCAACAGACCACCTTTCAGCCACCAAAGCTCTGATCCCAAAGAAGGTGAGAGTCCCACAGAAAGCTGCCTGGAGAGCTGCCTGTGGCCAGCTCCATTTCTTACTGCTCTCCTCTCACTGGCACAAATCAAGGAGAGCTGAGGGGAGGGAGAGCTGGCTATCAGTGGAAAGGCTTTGAGAGACCTTGTGAAATGTAGGCTTCTCCTTGGCAAGTGGTGCTGCCTGACATCGTGTTTGATCTTTCCTATGGTTTTTACGTGGCCACCTAGCAGAGGACTACTGCTGGAATTGGATAGAGATGCCTGGAAAGTTAGTAGGCTTCTGAAAACGTGGAGAATCAGATCAGTCAACAGCCGTGGCAACAAAATACAGACTAAGGTAGCTGGCCTTGCCCTGCCTTCAACCTTGGGAAGGAGGAGTCAGAAGCTCCAGAACAATGGGGTAACCCCAGCTTTGGCTTCCCTCTGTAGTACCTGATGGAAGTCCTCTCTTTAGTAGAGTTATCCTGTACTCAAACTGCCTGGTTTTCACACTGCACACAGTGGCCTGCTATTTGCCACCGCAGGATTGCAGAGGGGATGTTCAGTCCCCCACAGAGTCAGGAGATGCAAAAGAGGAGACTGAGTTTGGGGAGAGGAAATATGGGTGTCAGAAGGGGAATTCAGGGTTGGCAAAGCCTCTGACAGCTTTATAGATGAAACCGCTGGCAGATGTTAATTGTTTTCTGTGTAGTTTTCAATTGATCTGTAATTTGACTGTAGATTCCAGGCTTTTATAATAAATTGTGTACAAAGCTAGCCACTTAAGGAGATAATAAAGACTCAAAGGCAGACAGAGGCATAAATTTGCACTTATCCAAGAGTAAGAAATGAGTTAGGGCCTCTCTGGCAGTCTTTTTTTTTTTTTTTTTTTTTTTTTTTGCCTTCTTCCTCCCTCCTTTTGTTCTGTAGGAGGAGCATGAGGGAACCAGAGTTCCTGTGCTCTGCAGACAGAGGAGAGAAGTTGAAGGTCAAATCCCAGCTGTGCTGCAGACACATTCCTTTTGGTGGAGATGCCTTAGCATCCGTTTAACTGGCAGATTAAAGCTCCTGTTTGCTCTGATGGTGCAGGAGCCTTTTCACTGATCAGACTTTCTCCTCTGCCTTGGTTCATTTATGCATACCCACACTCACTGGTGTGTCCATCCATCTACTTTTTTGCGTTATCTCTGCAGCAGCTGCTGCCTTCGCTTGCTGTGGTAGAAGCTTGCTATGGTAATAACCTACATGGCTTAAGCAGAATGAAAGTTTTCCCTGAATATACTTTTTTTATTTTTTTTCCTTTATGAAAATGCTCTGAGGAAAACAGTAGCATTTTCTTGCAGGAAAACTGCATGATGTGTGGATGGCATGGTGGAGGAGTCATCTTCCACCATGGGTTTTGGGCAAAGGGCTGTGCATTGCAGTAAGTTGCATAAAACTACTGACATGATATATTGCATAAAACAAAGAGAATATTGAGCAGGAGTCACTATGAAGGTGAGCTGAGCTCCACTCCTGAACTCACCCGTGGCTTGAGAGCCTGAGCAAGGGGTACTGGGAACTGGTATTTTTCTGATGGCTCCAGCAAAGCCAAACTGATTTGCATTATCCGATTGTATGGCCCTTTCCCATCGGTCCTGTGGAGGCTGGCAGTGCCATAATACAATTTGCAAGATACTGAGAACAGCCACTGTGCTGTTGGATGGTTCAAAACCCTCTGCAGGAGGCAATTCCATTCTGAAGTGGCAGAAAGAGTGAGCATCCTCTTTTTCTCCTCCCTGCCATACAGGGTCAAACCTGTGCAGCAATGGCTGAGAATGGCCGGGTTCTGTCCATGTTGCCCCGTGATGCTGCGAGTGCCTCCTTCTCCCCAGTGCTCTGTTGCTTCTTTCATACCTAGACGTGTCTATATGTTCCTTACAGCTGCTTTCAGGTTTGTCTGCTGCCACAATACCCACTGCATTTAGGTTTTACTTGGAGTTGTCTCTTCAAAGGAGTGTTCAGGCCTGGCAAGCACATTAAACACTTCTTTCTATGCTCTAGTTGGAGGTTATTTTTGTGTAAACCCCCCTGCATGACAGTGTGCATTTCAGGGGCTGTGTGAGGCTCTGTGCTGGTGCACAAAAGCATTTGTCTGCCACTGATGGTGTGCATCCCCCTCCATTCCTGTCTGACAAAGTACATGGGTGAATTCGCACAGTTTTTGTGCCTTATGATGGATTTTTTATCACTTTTGTGATTTTCGGCTGGGTTAGCTGAGGTCTCTGGGTGTTTGTCTGTCTGGGCGTTGGCGCTGTTTGGTTCCCTGTCTGTGAGCGGGCTCACAGCAACGTTCACTTGCGTTTGCCAAAGGCTGTAAGACGTGTGTGTGTGATCTGCTCGAGTGTGTGCCCATGTGTGTTTGCAGTAGGCTCTGAGGATTCTACCCTTTCACGCTCTGCCATCTCGGTGCTCTCCGTGTGCGTACATGAGCGTGGCTTCCCTGCCCCGTGACTGCGGCACCCTGAAAGAACAGGATGCCAGCCAACTGCTGGCTCACAGCGTGGTGTAACTACCTGTCACATGGGATTAGCATTTCTGCTGTAGTTTACCACGACAAGCTCTCCTTCTGGGTGCACGGATCTGGAGCCGAATGCATGCAAAACGGCGTTGTGCAAGGTGACGGGCGCTCTATTCTGTGTTTAGCTGGAGTCATGCCTGTTACCCTGTGATGCTGAGTAGGAAATCATCAGTGAGATCACTTTAAAAAAAATGTATTTTTTTGTTTCTCTTCAGTTGCATAAAACATCATTACACTGGGGTTCTTACAGCAAAATCAGTTCCTCTGCTGAAGGGGCAATGAGGAAAAGTGAACAAGAGCAGTTTCTAATGCCTGGGGAGACTAGTGGAGTTCTCAGGGGTGCAGGAGCCATGGGACTGAAAAGCCAAGGAGGGAACTAACAGAGCTGGTGGGGAACCCAGCGCTGGAAGAGCTGGGACAGGGGACTACATGAAAGCACAGGCAAAGCTGTTGTGGAAAAATACCCTTTTAATCTGTTGTGGTCTTCTTCTTTATGGAACAGTTAAATTCTCCCATACCAGTTAGAACATCCTGTTGACAGATAAAGCAGTGAATAGGTAAGCCCTGCAAGCTCGGGTATGTCTGGGTACGAACCCTCTCTTTCCCCTCGTGGTTGGCCTGCCGCAAGTGACCTATCTGTGATGCAGGAAATGGGCCATTTTATGGTCTAAGATAACCATTTTTGTAAAGGCTGAAAGGCTTACAACCCTCTAGCATTTACAGATCTATTGGCTTTTCCCCTTTTGAACCACAGCACTGGTCTTCACCATTTGGCAGTAATTCACTATATCCATGTTTATGTTCTCATTGTGTGATCCTCAGAAGCAGGAGGCGTGTGAGAAAGGACTGCTCAGTTTTTTTCCTGCAAAGACAAGGTAGACATCAAGTTGCAGTTGAGGAATCTGTCTTTCCTCTAGTTTTGTTGTTTTTTCCTCTCTCTCTCTGTTGCTCTCTCCTCTTTCAGGGTCACTTGAACTTGTCAACACGTAACACTTGGAGCCCTGTGTTTTCCAATAGCACCTGTAGAGGGGGTGGCTCCCTGCCTGAGGAATGACTGCTCTAGAGGGGGTGGGTTATCAACCCAAGTGAAGAGGGGTGCTGTGTAGGTGTGTTTTTACTTCCTTCTGCCTCTGGCGGAAACGTCTGAAAGAGAAGTCATATCTCAAGGACATTCTCCTCCCACTTTGGAATCACTTAGCCAGCTGGAGAGGAGCTTGAAATATGTCCAGTTCAGCCCTGTGGTGGGACTTTTATTCCTGCTAACAAGACAAGTCACTGTGAGGTACCTGTTTGAGGAGTTTCAGAGATGAGCCCCCTTCCCTGCGGCAGAGATGCCTCTTACTCTCTAATCAGCAACTCTCCCAGAGAGGTTGAGCAGTCCGTGCTGTCTTTGGGCAAGTTGCCCTCTCCTGAATCTTCTCCACGCCCTGTTTTAATTAAACAGCCTAATCTTTAAGTGACCCTGTGCCGTGACGGCTGCTAGAAGACCTGCAGCGTCCGGACATGCATAATTACTCACTTCAGAGATGCTGTGCTCGGCCATCCAAATGAGGATGCCTTCATTCCCCTTATTTGGAGGTTCCAGTACCTCTTCTCCTGTGGTGCCAGGCTCGTCCCCTTGCTAGTGGGATTTGCCCCAGGCTGGCTGTCATTAAAGCTGTCTTCTGCCTGCAGTCCTTCCTGTCATGCTGAGGACTCCTTCCCTTTCTGCCCGCAGCAGCCTCAAGCTCTCTGGAGGGGGTCCGCACCTGTGGGGCTGAGTTCAAGTTAGTGCTTTAGTTCAAAGGGAGATTTTGAAGCCCTGGAGGATTTGTTCTTGGCTGGATGATCCATCAGTGGGAAGTCAGCAGCCCCACAGCTTGAGGGCACTTTATCTTTCAATGGGGCAGAAGAAGGGTCCCTCCTGAATACCTTTATCAGGGAAGAACTGAAGATTCCACACAAATGTGATGAACTGCTGAGCGCACGTGTGTAAAAATGTTAGTTTATTAGGCCCTGTAGCTCAAGGGCATTTCAAGGACTCATTTAAAACTGAGAGAAAGAGAAAGGCTTTACAGGTGGGAGAAGGAGGAGCTGCCATCACACTGCTGTTGAGATGGTCTGGTCCTTGCTGGATTCCTACTGCTTCCCATCCACACAGATGGGAATGCACAGGGGAGAAGAAAACCCTGTCTCTTTTTTTTCAGGAAAGTTGAAAATGCATAAATAAATAAATAACCCAGTTCCCTTAATATTCTAGACTTGATTTCTATGAACGGGAAAATGAAAGGGGGAGAATGAGAAAATCATAGAGTTTATCCTGCGCAGCATAAATCTGCCACCACGTCCAAGCTTCTAGGTGGTGGGCTTGCACATAAAATGGCCTTATTTACTCTCCTGCGATTTTTAAAGTGTTTTCCGTGCACAGAGCTGAAGCATTTTTTTAAAGACTTTGCTTCTCAGGAGTGCTCTGTAGATGGCATCTATGTGTCCTTTTCCAGGAACGGGATCGGCGATGAACGAGTGGAGTGCCATTGCCATCTGCTGGCAAACGGCGATGCTGCCTTTCAGTGGGTGGTTTTATCGGTTTTGGGTTGTGTGGGTTTTTGTGTCTCCTTTTCCTTTCCCTTTCCCTTTTCCCAGCTTTAACGCAGGTGAAATGCTGTGAACAGGTGTCCTCCTCGGGTGTTTTGGTTGGTGGAGTGTCCGTGTAGAGTTTCCAATCTGGATGGCTTACGTGTACATGGAGGTCTCGTTGCCCCAGATCCTCAAGCAGGGGGAGAGATGCAGCCGGGGCTTGACATTGGCATAGTTGCTGCCATTCCACAGGATACTGAAGGTCCATCTTGGAGATGCCACAGGTACGACTGTATCCATGCGGGACAGAAGATGTAGCTTTACCATAATTTGGGAAAATGAGCTTTGCAACCCTCATGCAAATCATTGCAGGAGGGACTGTTACCATTCTCTGCACAAAAGAGTTGCGGTTGTGTGCAAAATTAAGACCCCTCTGAAATGCTCACACATATCCCTGTCCTCAGCAAGCTGAGCAGGTCTCATCCACTACAACACCTGTGCACACAGTGCTGTATAAAAGGGTTTCTCCACACAGCTGCAGCCAGTTGCCTTTGCTCTTGTAGAAGAGCAGTGCACCATTGCTCTGCTGTCTTTGCAGTGCTCCCAGAGCAGTGCTGACCTTTCCCCACTTGCAGGATGTGTGAAAGGATTAACCCTGGCTCTTCTAAGCCCAGAAGAATGAAGGTTACTGTTGATGTCCTTTCTCACAGTGTGGCGTGAATCTTCATTTTTGTCTTTGAAGGGGAAACAGAGGTAAGGGGAGCACCCAGCATGGCACAGCAACTTGGCACAGCCAGAAGTGTAACACTGAACTGTCTTTCCTCATAGGCACAGTTACTTAAATAGGTCCAGGTGTTAGCAAAGTTGAGGGCATCTGGACTTCCATCCCCTCTCCTATAAGCTCTAAGTTCTTTGTGTTGACTATGGATGATTACACTGGAGGCAGGTATTTGATCCTGAGCTAGAAACAAGTAGGGTCCATGAGGCACCTAGGGGATGCATGTGGACTACTCCTTTACAGCTGCAGAAATAGCCATGATGGTGAGGGGGAGAAGTGAAACGATGCAGGGGAAAACTGCTTATTTTCATGGCAAGTACTCCTAGTCAAGACCATTAGTGTAAATTTGATGAAAATTTTCCAAGAAAACTTTCCATCCCTCTGATGTAGGGAAGACAATGAAACAGTAGACTGAAAAGTGTCCCGAAAACAAGAAAGCATCATCTGTGTCTCTGTTCATCTTTTCAGCTTTTTCTTTCATACTCTTTTCCACATGTCTTTTCTGATAATCTTTGCTTTATTTCACAACGACCTCAAAACACATCTCAAAAATGTCCGTCTGTCTCTGATAAAGAATTCTTACTTTCTGGCTATTCCTAACCACCAGCCAGTCAAGACTATACTAGAACCTAGCTCCAGGCATGTTTTCTCCTGTTGAAAACCATCCCTGTCTTCACAAGCCAGTGGGCAGAGAGCAACCCACCTGTACAACATCTCGCTATCAACTTGGGACAAGCAGCCCTAAGTGAGTAGGAGTTTTTAGGGGAAGACATGGAGAAGGAGCCAGAAACATCAGGGAACATCCACCCTCAGCTGAGAAGAGCAGAGCAAGGCAGGATGTGTGTGGGATGGCATCTGGGACTGGTGAGTCAGAGCTACACATTCATGGACCCCACAGGTAAGAGTTCTCTGAGGGAGATAGGGGCTTCTTTGTGAGAAATTACTTATGATGTAGATAAAGACCGAACCACCAGTTTTGATAGTTTTTAGCATTGAGGGACTGCATTTGCTTCCATTTTTTCTGTCCTGGGCTCTGACCATCATTAGTTCAGCACATTTCCAATCAGCTTCCTCATCCCCAGTGCTCCCTGTCTGCGTCAGGCAGAGCATTGCTAAGCAGAAACACTTTGCTGTAAGCTCTGACAAGGAAAGCCAAAGAGCAAGGATGTGGAAATTGCCTGGGGAAATGGAAAAGGAAGGATAAAGGAATGAGGAAGAATGGCTGGTTATGGTAGATGACTGGAGGTTATGTGGCTTGGAT
The DNA here is from genome assembly GCF_015227805.2 of Hirundo rustica. Lineage (NCBI taxonomy): Eukaryota > Metazoa > Chordata > Aves > Passeriformes > Hirundinidae > Hirundo > Hirundo rustica. The sequence goes on along the minus strand of NC_053451.1, from coordinate 24,511,955 downwards.
TTCTTTTTCCTGGTTTGCATCTGATTGTGGATTGTTTCATAGTCACCCATAGCTGAATTTTCATTGCCTAGCACAAAGGATACAATTTATGCACTTTCAGTCTTGACCTCTTCATGTTACAATGTCAGAGGCTGCAAAAAAAATTCCCAAATATTGGTTTGTTCTGTAAAGCCCTTTAAAGGATCCACTTGAATTCAAGTGAGAGCAGCGTTTGAAGCTGTGTCAGTTCCCTGTGCTGCAGCCAACAGAGAGCAGCATAGTTACACACATCGTGCACTCTCCTCAATCCAATCCAGTGCACACTGCTTCCCTGCGACTGCTCATCCACCTGCTACTGGTTTCCCCAGCCATGCTTTTCTTGTGGGTGCCAGAGTGAGTCCCAAGTGCTGCACCCACTGTCCCCTCTGTGCCAGAGAGACATGCTGGCCCCAGACATGGGTGTCTCCCAAAGAAGGGTCCTGCATGGGCAGCCAGCTGCGTGTTTGCTGTAGGAAGCTCTGCTTCTAAGACGGAATTTGACCGCTCCAGGATCAGTAAGGTGGGACGAAGTAGCAGAGATACCTTTCTGTTGTTGCAGGGTGTATTGCTCATCCAATACACCCTGCACCAGCAGGAAAATCTTGCTGGTGACACTGAGTAGCCACTGAGTAGCCACTGAGGATACTGCTGTCTTCATTCCATGAGTAGGCCTGCCCAGAGACTCCCCTTCTGCTGGCAGGAAGCTGCACAAGCAACACAGCGATGGGTAGGATGAGCCTGAACCTGCCTGCAATGGGAAGCAGGATTCCCAAAACCCATAGAACCTGAGTGTAAACACAGTGAGAGGATCAATCCCAGAAGATGCTCTGATGGGCTGAGAGCACAGGCCCTGCATGGGTCAGTATCTGCACATTTCCTTCTGGGCTGCCAGGGTGGTGTGGAAAGGCTATGCTGGAGCAATTGCTTGTTGCAGGAATATATCCTGGTCTGGTGAACTGACAGGAGACTTTGAGAGGCTGGGTATCAACCACTGCAGCATCCTGCCCCAAGTGGCACAACAGCTCAGGAACTTTCTGTCAGGAAGGTAGTGTTGGCCCAATGGGAATAACAGCATTGGCAGACCATTGTTACCAATGCCAAGTCGAGTTCTCACTTAGACTTGGGCTGGAAAGAGTGATAATAACCTTCAAAGCTGGCTTGTTGGTTCACTTTAAACAAACTTGGCAACAGACTATGAAAATGTTTGCCATCTCTTGTATTAGGGAGTTAAGCTCAGTAGCATGAGGCTCTGTTCTGTCTCGTATTTCCCATCTGATAGAGAGGAGTCTGGGCTTCAAGCCCGTTTGTAAAACAGGGGTGCCAGCACTGCCTGAGCTCTTCAAGGCTGTTGTGTGGATGAAGAGCATGGATACTCGGGTGACTGAAAGTGGAGGAACATGACATAGAGGATTAAGGAGGGAAGGGGAAGAATGCTGTTCAGAGGGTGGTACACTCTTTCTCAACTTTTGTGATGAATCGGGTCAGATCTCCTGACTCGTGACCTATCAGGTGAATGTGAGAATTGCCTTAGCAGGCTCTGGTTCTGAGGAAAAATAAGGAAAAAATAAAGAAAGGCCACAACTTTGCTGATACATGATTGTGCCACACCCATTTGCTGGTATTAGGTGACTACAGCCATACTGATACCTCTTCCAAATCTGTAAATGTTGGGATGGGCAGGATCCCCTTCCAAAGTAACAAATTCTTCGCTTGTGACTGCAGACATAGCCTGGTCAGGGAAATGGGCTGTGTCTCTCTCTGCTAACACACATACACACACTCACAAGCCACAGAGAATTAGCCAGATGGTTTCACTTGAAAAAATCAAAAGCACAAAGCCATCTGCTCTCCTGTTCTGGGGATCATGAACTTGACTTCTTGTCTACTGGTATAAATTGAATTTTGCAGAGTGCAGGCAACGCATGTATGCCCCCAGTTTAGAAATCACTAGGTCTGATGGGGGCAAGAGGGCTGGAAACATCTCCATCACTTGAGCTTCCTGTGGCCAGATGTTCCCAGCACGTGTTGCAGTAACCCTTCCACCGCGAGACAAATGCCAGCCAAATAGCTATTAGTTGTGGGGGGGCAGGAGCTGCACAAGGCTGTGGAATGCCCAGCTGCCTGGAGCCTGTGTGTGACAGCAGAGGGAGTGCTCACATCGCACTTGTAGAGGGGTTTGGCTGCTGCTTCTTCCAAACAGGTACTAGGAAGGGAGAGGAGGCTCCTTAGGGGATGAGTTAGACGCTGCTGGAAGAAGAAATCCAGTCCTTAAGCGGTGCCTTCAATGCTTGTATATGGAAAGGCACCTTGGACAAAAAGTTAGTGTTTAGGGCAGCCTGAATAGGGAGTAAATAGAGCTTAGAAGCCAAAATCCTTCCTTCAGCACTGGCTTGAACATGCAGTTTGGACCTGATTTTATTCTACCCCTTCTGAGTTTGATTTGTGTGATTATCCCAGGGAAGAAGTCCCCTGGCTGGAATTGTAGAAAACATGGCAATCAATTCAGCATTGAAAACTAATGTTTAGTTCATATTATTAGTGCATAATTGCTTAGTTAGCTGTTGCCAGCACTCATGTTTTGTTGTAAGACTTGTTGTATTCACTGTGTTTGTGAAAGCCTTGCTGTTGAAGTCAAGATATTTTCTTTTCTTTCATTGAAGCAGTGTGATTCTGGCCCTTGTGCTTTTGATTAAGAATATGGAAAGATTAAAAAGCAAGGTGACTAATGGAAAGAAGCTAACATTTATTACTTGGAAAAAACACAAAACCTCATGATTTTTAGCTTTGAGGGCCTCACTCCTGACTTTTTTTGTACTGCACTATTGGTAATGTGGCAGTGAGAAAACACATTGTGAATTGTGTGGGTTTCCTAGGAAGTTAAGTGCTCTAGGAGTTGCTTTCATCCATTCAAGATTATGCGAACCTACCACATGAGTCTTGTATTCCAGAAAGATAGTTGTAAAATTTCAACTCCTAACAAGTAAGTTGAAAATTAATGATAGTTTCTAAAGAAAAAAACCTAACAAGATCCATCAAGACAAGCCCTGTTCAACAAAAGCCTTAAAGCACAAGCTTACTTTTATGCAAAGAAATTGTCCTTTTATGCAAAGAAATAATCCTGCTGACTTCAGTGAATTGTGTTGTGTTCATACCCAAATGATTCTGAAGAGAAAATAGGCTGGAGGAAACAAAACTGGGAAGCGCCAGTGGACAGTTCATGAATTGGAGAAGGTAGAATTAAGCTAATAAATGATTCATTCAGAATTGTTTACCCAGCTTTAGCTAGCACCAGGAGGGAAAGAATGCAAATGGGGCTGATTATCCAGATTCACTTTGTGTCAGTGAGTTGTTCTTGGCTCAGGAACACTTCCTATAAAGGGAACAGTTGAACACTCCATCGTTTGAGAACATTTATCACAGAATTTATCACAGAATTGGACAAAAGTCTGAGAATGCACTGCAGGAAATCCTCATGGCTGAGCAAAAGGCTGAATTCCCCAGGTGCTCTCTCCTTATCTGCTACCATGCCTTAGTGTTGGTAACTATGCAGATTACTAGCAGAATTGCCTGAATGGAATTGCACTGAGGGCATTCTCCCGTAAGAACTGAACACAATAAGGGTTGCTAATAAAGGTACAGCAAAATCCTTGTCAAATAGCTAACTCTTTCTTGCAGGGAAAAAAAAAATAGCTAAGCTAAACTAAAAACACCTGGTTGATTCCCTGAAATTCCTTACCCAGCTCTGCCTCAAATGAGGATTTTGGGGGTTGGATACACCCACCAGTTCTGGTGACAAGCTGCAGGAAGCCCAAGGCGAACCCTGAACTGATGGTGCCACACAAGACCAGCTGAATTTTCTGCTCCTTGGTGCCACTTAACAAGCAGCCCACGCCAGGCAGTAGGGAGACGCAGCAGAGCAGCAGGCAGGCCTGGCTGTTTTGTAAGCTGTGGCAAACAAGGGCTGTTAGTCAAATAGAGGACAGAGTCATCTCTTTCTGTGTGAGGTACCTTTAATTAGGTAACCTCCCTCGAAAACCAACTGACATAGCACAAAGTGTGGTGGGAGTCAAAATTGTGAGTTGAGAGTATAGGGCAAGGCTTGTGAACAGTTTCCTGGGTGTGCATGGGGGTGGAGGAGGAAAAATCACTGTTTTCAGACACTGTTATGACATAATGGAGAAGTGGGCCTGGGGAGACATGGACCCTGCACCGCTGGGAGTTCAGAATAGGTTGGGAAAACAGCTTTCAGGAACGACTTTAATGTGGCCGATGCTTTTGGGCGGCAGGGGTTGGCTAAGTGATTCAGCAGGGATCTTTCAACTTTACTCCATGAGATTCTAGCAGTGCTCTTTGTTGGGCAGTGGTGTGTAATTGACTCCCTTGTAATTGCAAATGGTCAAGGACTCCGCTTTACAGATGGCCCTTCTCAGCATCGCTTTGGGACACGGGGGCTAATGATGCTGTAGGAGGAATGACAGCCTCTCCCTCATGAACTCTACTACCTTCAGCACCTTGAGTTGTCTTTGGAGGTCTCCCATCCGAGAATCCGAGTTAATGCTCCCCTGGAAGAAAGAGGGAGATTTATGGTAGATTGGAAGCCTGAGAGAGACATCATGACTAACAAGCTAATTAGCCCCTCAAAAGCCGATAGACAAATGGAGAGGAAGAGTCTCTCTGTAACCTGCAGCCTGACATCGTGAGGCAGCAGCTTGTCTGCAGGGGCCAGCGGAGTTTGACAGGAGAGCAGCTTCCTCCGCTTCCCTCCGGCAGCCCGCGGTGGCGACAGAGCGCCCTGTGCCATGCAGGGGACGCTGCGGTGGCAGCGGTCACTCCCACGGTGCCCTTTGAAGGAAGATGTCTGAGGTGCACGGAAGGGAGCCCTGGTGCCGGAGCCGGGGTGGAGCTGGCGGAGGGGGCAGCGCTGAGGAGCCTTTATCGCCTTTATTCCTCGAGGCTCCTGCAGTACAGGCTTTAAAGAGAGAGGGAGCAGCCCGCCCCACCTCCATCTGTGGGAAATAGACGGAACATAAGAAATGTTTTAAATAATTGAATAATGAAATGAATATATTAATGCTGAGAGAGTGAGAGAGGGCTGCTGGGCTGGACTCATTCAGCCAAACAGCCCCTGACAAGCCAGGGAAGAAGTAGGGTCAGCATTTATTCCTCTGGAGGGGATTGAAGGTGGGGTACTGTGTTCAGTGGCTGTCTACAGAGCTTTTCTTTCCTTCTCCCATTTCTTTGCTCAGCGATTCCACCTGCCTTTCTTTCTTGAGGTAGTCTTCTCTGTCTCACTGTCATTCTTTGCTGTCTCTAGGTGTTCTTCCTCCTGTTTTTTTTCTCTTGCATCATCCTTCACTTTTGCATTCTTAGCTTCCCATGGTTCTATGATGTTTAATCCTCCAAAACACAGGCAGAATGCTCAAGAGAGCATATATCCATCTTCAAGACATACACTCACCCTAATTCTGTAGCCACTTTATCTCTTAGAAGCATTTAACTGCAGGTGAGATTCATCTGCTACCCAGATACTCCACGTCTCATTCAGGAGACAAGCAAACATCGTCACATCAAGTGTAATACATTTTTAGAAACACTTGGATGGCTGACAGCTGAGGTTGGCAGCCAGAACCATCAATTTGCAGATGTTAGAATGTAATTGCAAAAGTGAGTTAGGTTTGGTAAGTCAGGCAATAAATGGCACAGGAGTTGGTATTAAGAACGGTTGAATTCTAGTTCTAGTGAAAAATGTGCCAAGAGGGAGCTGGCCACAAAGAGCTGCTGCACGTCACACATTAAACCCAGCTCTGCCAGTGCCCCTCCCTGCCTTGCCCCCCTTCCATCCCCACCATCCCCAGCTCTCCCAAATTTGGGCTCTCCACAACAGCTTTGCAGCGCCCCTCCCTCCTCCATGGCTTCCCCACAGCCCCTCTGCTCTCCCTGCTACTTAAGGGCTTAATTCCTGTTTGTGGAGGCTGCCAGCATTGCTGATGCATGCAGAGGTTTGTCAAAACGATCATTCAATTCTAGAAAATTACAGGAAAACCTGCTGATTCCATCAGGTGTAACTCGAGTCATATTTCAGATCCCGAATCCAAAGTACTTAAGGAATCATCCAGCCATTTTTTTGTTTGTAAATTTAAATGAAAATCGTTTAGTTAGTGGCTATGCCTGCTAGAACATTTTTTTTCCCTTCCTACATTTTTTCTGTTTTAATTATTTTGGGAGCAGAACTTTCAAAGATCTTGTAGTCCTGACTCTTGTAGTCATTAGGGTCCTGTCACCTAGGCTAAACAAAGACATTATGCTTTTGTTGTGTTTTACTGAGTGTGCATGTTCAGAAGCTTTTTGTTGAAATGTTAAAAAGTACAGGGTATGAATTAGGAATGGTGTCAGGAGCATGTGGGAAGGGAGTAATGAGTTGAGAGAAGCCAGAAGCTGGAGGGGCTGTTGGATATGCTGGAAATTGATTTTGCTCTTGTGATTATGAGAAGATTCCACAGGTCTGTATATGTGCGGTAGCCTGTATTTAAAAAAAAAAAAAAAAAAAAAAGCCAACAAACATGTAAAATACACAAAATACTTAGATAAAAAGTAACTATGGAAGAGGATCCTGTGGTATGGATCACAGAAGCAGCTGTTGAGGAGAGGAGAAGTGGGTAGAGAGAGACAGATGATTTCTTGGGTGCAGCATGCAGGGACAGGTGGGGAGGAGGAAAGCATGGGAAGTTTAAAAGTGGCAGCTCTCTCCTTCATCTGGGAAGTTATTTCTTATGCAGAGTGAATGTAACCCTCCAATGTGTCTTCCTGTTAGTGACACCCAGGAAATGTTTTATGGATGAGGCTCCATCACCTGTTGGCATGAAAAGGAGAAGGCAGAGCCACTGGTGATGGATGATCACTTGGAAACTGCACTGTGTCCTCTACACCCTCTGCCTCTCTCTCCATGCCTCTTTATCATGCATCATTGCAGTAGCATCCACCTGAGGCTGCCAGGAAACTCCCAGTTCCCAGCTTCTCTCCCTCTTAACTTCCCAGATGTTCTGATATACTTCCCCTCTTCTGAAAACTGCTTTTCTAAGTCAGAGATTTTGTCACCTAAATGGATGAACCGTTAGCATTTCTGTAGGTGACAGCAAGAGAGAGAATTCTTCTCTGAAGACATCGTATAGAACACCTTGCATGTTAACCCTTCTTTACTCAGAGTGCATCCTGGTGTGGGTCAGGTGGTTTTGCCTCATAGGGGAAAAGGAGCAGGATTTTGCAGCTTTACAGTTATTTTATTTTAGATTGTAGTGGGTATGTGCTGCTGATTGGAAACCTTTGTGTACAGTACTTTTGCTGGGGTTGTTGATTTTTTTTTTTTTTTCCCCCCCGAATAACCATTTTACTTTGTATCTCTCTTCTCACTACAAACTGGGCAGATAATTCCCACAATGAGGACTGGAAAGCCTGTTTCACAAACTAGATCATGATCACAGACTAAGTCAGGAGAGACAGAGTTTCAGAGGTGGTTGGCCAATCCCCATGATGGTATTTGATTGCTGAGCAGACTGTAAATTCAAGCACTTGTCAGAATCCCATTTAATAAAAGTAATTTTCCAGATACATTTGGAAAACATAGATGGAGCCTAAGTACTGGCTAATGTTTTAGCATGTCTTCTCTTGGATAGTGCAGTCTCCATTAAGCCTTCCCATTCAGTCTCTGGCCATCAGGTGCTCTCTTCTGTGAATGCCAAGCCCCGTTTGCAGAACCAGGTCTCCGACTGCGAGCTGTGTTATTGCCATGCCAACCCTTCCTCGCTTCCTGAGTCCCATCTTTGTTTCTGCTGCCTGCAGGAGATCTTGTGTCAGTTCCACATTAATCAGAGGGCACTTCAGTGTATCATTTAATCTAATCTAGGTGGTACCCGGGCTTTCCCATCTTTTCTACTTCTCTGTGATCAGGAGGGCTACTTCGGTGTGTGGGAGCCCCAGAAAAAGCAGAGTGCACTGGTGGTACAATGCAGACAGGCAGCAAAAACCCCAGGGCTGTTTCAGACATCCAATTCTGGCTCCTGCTATGATGGCAGCGGTAGCATAGCCAGGCGCCTCCAAACTGTGGGGGTTTTTTTATCAGCCTCCTAAGGTTTTCCTTCCCTAGTTTAAGTCAGAGGAATTCAGAACGACGCTGAGGGAATTGAGCTGTGCCTGCACGGTATAATAACACCGTGCTGACCCTGTCCTGAACGCCTGCCCGACTCCCGTCCATTCCGCTCACGAACGCGCGCACACGGAGCACACCCAGAGGGCTCGGGAGCAGCGGGAGATGGATGGCGGGGAGCATCGCTGTGGCACTGCCCCACCCCCAGCACCAGGCTTCGTCCCGATTGCCGCCGAGCTGGGCATGAGGGATAATCATGGGTCCTCGGGAGCGGCTCGCGTCCCCTGGGTGGATCTCCCCTCCTCCCCCTCCCTTCGCCGGAGTGTTTAGTCCTGAAAAGAATAATTTATCAAATCATTTTTATTCCGCTTTGGAGGAGGAAGAAGAAGGATGGTAGGGGGGAAAAAAGGGCCCTTTGCTGTTTTAATTGCTTCGTGGAGTAGTTGTGAGAGTGGAGCCGGGCTTATGAAAGCCGGCGCAGCTGAGTCCCTGCCTGTCGCTAATGAGAGCTGCCATGGGAGCAGCCCGGCTCCTCCGATGGACCAGATAGTGCCTCCAAGCAGGCAGGGCTCGAACATTTAGCGAGTTAATCCAAACGAGGAGCTGGAAACTTTAAACCAGAGCCCGGGGGAGACGGTTTTACAAGGACCTTGAAATCAAATTAGGGGGTTATTTAGCTTAAAAACCAAAATGAGACACACAGTTTAGGATGCTGTTTGCCTTGATTTTATAATTTTTTTTTTTTTTTTTTTCCCTGATGATTCATTTCTGAGTCAGGTGTCGGGGTCTAAGAAAAAGGAGTTTATATTTTTCCCTTGACTGAATGACTCTCAAGGAACCAGCTGAATTCCTGGTGCTCCTTCATTGTACTTTGTGCCTTAGGGTGTCTTTTAAGAACAGAGCTGAGCACTGCCATGGAGTGCAGTGAGAGCTGGCCACAGGGTTGTGAGCAATGTGGTTCTTGGCTGGAGAGCTGCTAAAATTGGTGGTCACCAGGTGCCACCTACTCCTTTGGGGAGAAATGCCAGAGTTTCCAGGGTGCTGTGCGAACTGCCTGGCTTTGCACTGCTCAGTCAGGGATCCCCTGCAGCCCCCGCGGCTCTCCTGCCACACACTGCCCAAGCAGCTGTGCTGCACCACCAGAGCAATCCCAATTGTCTATGTCTGTCTGCCGTGTCCTAATCTCTGGGCACAATTTCCTTTAGCTTCCATTCTGTTTAGACCCTCTGTAAGACACGTTGTGAAAGGTGATTATGTATAGCAGCATCGATGTTCTCAGGTTGTATCACAATCTCTCCAGTTATTTAGGTTTAGAATCCCCAGACAGCTTTGCTATTCATTTCACTTGTGCCTTTCAGGACACCAAACAGCTGATCTTCATGTGCCTACACCAAAAAGCCACTTTCAGCTTTCATGCCACACCTTGAGCAGCATGCACTAAGACCAGTTATCCCTTTATTGAGTCAGATGTTGGTCAGATGTTGGATCAGGATCCTGTGGTCCTTTTTCAAATTTTTTTTTTTTTTTTTTTTTTTTTTTTTTTTTTTTTTTTTTTTTTTTTTTTTTTTTTTTAACCCCCTGCTAATCTGGGTAGGAGTATAGCCCTGAATGAACTATATCCTAGATTGGTACCCATCAATGAGGTGACTTATCCCCAGTGCTTGGTTCAGCTCTGTGGTAGAAATAAAGGAAACCTAGGCTGTGAAGGAGGAGATTAATATCTCATATCTTTTTCAATAAATTTGATCATGTCTCTTCTGGCTGTCTTCACACTTAGGTTTCAAATTTTTAATTAAAAACTCCATAGCTGAAATTACTGTAATACAGTAAAAACGAGGACTGAATTTTACCTATTTTTCAGTTTCCTCATATGGAGAAACAATGTCGCCTCTTTTAGACATCAAGCGTGAATAAAATATGCGGGGTTTTTCTTTTTTTAATCTTAACTTAAAAAAATAGTTTCATAAAAAGCTCTCTTGAAAGCAGTGATGGGACAATCTATTATTAAAAGAAACAAATCAATATTAATGCAATTTGATGGCTGAGATTTGCTTGAGTAGTATTTTATATTCATGTGTATGCTGTTAACTCTGCCTTATTAGATATGTGCAACATGGGTGAGTTAAGGTTGCTGTGGGAACCATCATTTTTTAAATTTCCTGGCTTCAGCACAGGTAAAGTCAACCCAAGCTACCTTGCATTAATATAATGTAATTTCTTTGATTGAGGAAAGAGTGTTGGAGCATTCTATTGTCTGTGTTCCTGCGTTCAGCCGCATGTTCAACCAAAATGAGTTTGATTCGTAGCCCTACACTAAAGCATTAGAACAGCAGAACTGGAGCTTGCTTTCAGAAAAGAGCAGCAGCTCCAAATGGTGCCACAGTCCACAGACTTTAAGGCTTTTCCCATCATGTACTGTTCTCCAGGTGCCTGTGGGTGCCCTGCGACAGTGGCACGCACACTCAACCTGTCATGCCGCAGGAACAAGGGGTTAGAAATGGATTTGGAGCCTGGGATTTAGTACCTTAGCCAAGCTTTCTTCTCTGAGGTGACCCTTCCAGATGCACAGGGGTGCATAAGAAAAGGCTGAAATGACCAAATCATATGTAGGGTAATGCCACAAATTCTCCTAGTTCTGCCCCTCTGCCCCTCTTCTTCCTTCTTGATATGTTCTGATACTCTGTGCTTATCACAGTGTGAATTAGATGCAGGTTTGAGATTTTACCGTGCTCTTTGCAGTTCAAATATGCTTTCCTTCTACTGTGCCTACTCCTAAGCATCAGGCAGCTTGATAATGTCCACCTCTTCTTCAGAATGAGGGAAATTGCCTATTACTAAATATCTGCAACTTATAGCCTGTAGCCGCATTGGCTGTGGACTCTTCACAGTCCATGGACAGGTAGCCAGGATTAGGAAGCAAGTGATCTGATGTTTCCACAACAGAAGGGGTTGATAATCAGGCTTTGGAAGTCCATACAAAGCATTAGGAGTTTGGACTGGCTGAGGTGAAGCCTCCTGCATCAAACATGACCAAATTTAGCCCTAGTGTATCTACAAGTAAGTAGCAGTAATATCTAAAGACATCCAGCCAAGACTAAAACAACCTAACTGTATGCTAGGCTAGTGTTTGGCTTGGTTACTTAACCCTGGAGACGAAAAAGCCTCCATGAGCATACCTGGGGTGTTTTGCTATGAAGACACTGCTTCTAGTATGAAAATTGGCTTGCAGATCTTGGCAAAGCTCTGCTTTATGCCATAGAGACATGGCCTCAGACTTGTGTCTTTTGCAACAATCTGTGTTTCAGAAAGACACCTTCAGGCCAATCCCTCTCATCCTTTCAGTCCAGAGAAGAAATTTCCTCGGGATGGAAGTAGTTAATAAAAGTTAAGTCTTCTAGTAAGGGGACAGAAAAAAATAACATGTGGCTGAGATGGCCAATTAGACATTATGAATATTCAGAATTCTCTAATCGAATGAAAGCTCATTACAAACACCCAGACTGAAATTTGCCCATGTAAAATATTCATTGAACAATTTTGCATAAATAAATAATAAACAATAATAAATGCATAAAAGTTTGTTCATAGACCATCTATCAGCAGGGAAAAAAAAAAAAAAAGACAGAATCTGCTAAATAAATTGTATGTAATGAGTAATCTGCCCACTGCTTGTTTTGAGCTCTCCCATGGTAGGTCTGCTGTGAAGATCTGACATGAGCATCTCTCTTCTGGGAAGGAAATAGGGCTGCTTGGAGTAGATAAAAACACCAAGGTATCCTGATGTTAAGGGAGCAAGGTGTCTAAGATTGGGGCTTATCACAGATGTAACAGGGCCTGAGAGTTCTGAACACGTGAGCAGAAGGAAATGGCAGGATTTGAAGAAGATTCAAACCAATTTCCATTTAAGATCTTCCTTGCATGTCCAGCCAACCAAGGTTTACAAAGCCCCTCCTGATGCAAAGGATGTGTGCAGTTTCACAAGTCGTTGTAGGGTGATGCAGAAGGAGAACAAAGTGAGAATTGTATACACATAGCATATGTGTGCTTATGAGGTGCAAGAGAATGCATTTTGCTGGAGACATGCAAACAAGCTGTACACAAACAGAAAAAGGTCAGAGCTGTCCCAGAGCCACAGCTGGAATAACTGCAAATGACTGCATGAGCTTTGCCTACCTGCTTGGTTAACAGTGCTGGGGAAGGGGACTGGGAGAGAAATCAAAGGGCTGCTTCGATAAAATGTAAAGATCAAAATCCACAGCTGATAGGAGAGAAATACCAGGCAAGAGTACTAAGCTGTGATTGGGGATGGTTACAAGTGAAATGGTCTTGTGCCTCATCCAGTCTCAAATCACACTGTGTTGTGGCCCATCTCTGGAGAATCTGGCTCTTAGGAATCTGTCTGTGAGATGGCCTGACCTGTTAAGTGTGAGCTGTTCCTCAGGGTAGGAACCACCATTTTTGTGGTTTGTTTGCTACAGACAGTAGCAGAAAAGCATCCCATTCTCCAGCCATGCCCCATCATAAGTGCCACAAGTGGGACATCTGTGGGAACATGGTGTTTGCCTCCTGGCAGGTGGGGAAGGGCCACGAGAAATCAGGTAATCCCCTGCTTCCATTCTGTAAAAGTCATCGCTCACCCATGGACATCCTTTGCACGCCCCCCTTCACCCACACAGTAATTACCTGACAAGTATCCCAGGTATCCACCTAAACAGCAAATTAAATGGCAGGTTTCCTGTAACTACATGATGGTTACCTGGTCCTTCATGCTGCCAGATAATCAGAATCTGAGAGAGTTTTGTAAAGGTAAATTTATGTGAGACTGATCACACCCTCTTTTCTTACCCTGAGCTCAGGACTTCCACTTTCAAATATGGGTCTTGTGCTCTTCTCTGGGTGTCACCACTTCTCCCTTGGGAGGGGCTGGATGTCTCCATAGATCAGGGTAGAGAAGGCAGCTGGGGCTGGGTGGGCTTTTGTCTGCTGTCAACCCCCATGTGCCCAGTCCCCAGAAGATAAATGTCTGATGCTGTCACAACCTCAGGAGTCTAATGGGGGGCTCCCTAGCAGCTGTGGTCCCCAGCAGTTCTGCTTAGAGCTGCACAAGCCCCTGCAATGGAAGACTAACCAGAGGGCTGCCCTCCCCATTCTCCCTGACAGAGGTAATCGCTGCTCTCTGCTGACCATCCAGTGTGGGGGAATTAACATTGGAAAAGAAAAGCGAAAAACAAAAACAGCCCTAATCCTTATGCCTCCCTTCTCACCCACCAGTTAAATCTCACATGGGGGTTTTCTATTAGAGGGGGTAATCATGTGCGTTTCAGTCTGGAGCCTGAGCATTCCTGGCTGGATTGTGCTCTGTTAGAAAGGAACTCTCCTTTTCTAGCTGGTTGCAAATCCCTACCTTGTTAGCACAAGACAGTTAACTATCTAATCACACAGTTTTATTGCATGCTTAGCCCTGAAACGCACCACACTGCCAGATGCTATAGCAGACTGTATTAGGGAAATAATAACAAGGCAATTCAGAAGGCTTGTCTCATAGCTGCTGGGTAATTTAGTGACCAGGCTGTTCTGTAATTTTGTTGTCACTGTGGCTCCGTGGGTTTGGCTGGGAAAACCGTGCCAGCATGTGCCGTTTGCTGTGACAGACTGCATGTTGTAGAGCAGCATCACGTGGGGAGAACTGGTACATGTGACAATTAGGGGAGTCTTTCTGTTTATGGTTAGTCAGGGTGGACCTGTACAAGGGGACTCATACTTTCTGGCTGGTTAGTTGGAAAAACCAAACGCAAAAATGGCAGCAGAAGCTTGTTCTTCTCCTTACTCTCTGAAATTGGTCTCTTCAGGGAAGGGAATCAAGATGAAGAGTGTGAGGATAGTGGAAAATATGGGATGGGAACTGTTTGTCTGAGCAGGGCAAAAATTTACCCCCTGGGTCTCTGGGTGCTTAGCACTTCTGCGAATACCAGGATTTGTTGAACAGAGGAAGATAGAGACTATATTAAACCATCTATTTCCCTTTTGTAATGCACTGTAGGGCCTGGAACAGAGATTACTGTGTCTCCTTGTTCATCACTCCTACCTAACCATGAGAGATGGAAGATTGAGTATTGTCAAGACACATTTAAAGACAAGTGACATTCAGCAGGGGCCTCAGTAAATTCATATTTATTAGCAAAGGAAGTATAGCAGTGTGCAAGAGATGTGCACGCAAGGCATTTTCATTCCATCAGTCCTTGTCTTTGTGCTCTGTGCCTCAGCATGAGCTCAGACATGGCTATCAGCTATCTCTGTCCGCCTGGGCAAGGTTTAGTTTTGAACCATCCCTCTTCTTCTCTCAGCTAAGTCTGATTCCTTCTCTCTCAGTAGCAGCACAACACAGACCAAGCCTCAGCAATGCTGTGAGGCACCTGAAGGTGAGGGTGGTAAATACAGTGCCCAGGGCTCAAGGGTGAGCTTGAGTCTTCAAGTAGCATGGTGGTATTAATGTGCCTCCCGGGGACCTGTGCAAACAGGTGGAGGAGAGACATTCACACAGGGAGAACCAGAAAGCAAAATGTGCTTATGGCGACGTGACAGCAAGCCTGAATTGATGAGAGGATGTGTGCATGTGGTGGTTTGTGAGGGTGTGGGACTGGGCAGCTCTTTGGAAGTAGGTGTGAGTGATGCAGGCATAGGATGTAAATTCGATACTGCGCAGGGACACAGAGGCTGTACAAACCCCCTGTTTCTCCCCAGAGCCCAGGAGTTGATCTAAAAAGGCCTATACTTATGGGAGCTCGGGCAAATGTAGGTAAGTGGGTACGCACCCACTGCAGCCTGGTCCTGCACGAGGTGCGGGTAACATTGAGAAAAGATGCGGTGCTGCAAATGGCTCATCATGCCCAGTGACTCTTGAGGGTTTTTTCCATCTCAGAGTTTAGTGACAGGGAAGGAGGGGGGCACAGTGTAAGGGAACACAAAGCAGTCTAAGTGTGAGGTGCATATTGAAAACAAAACCAATGGCATCAGCTGGGACCTTTGACCGAAGAGACTGTTAGGAAGAATTTTATTTGGGCAGGTAGATGGGAATGGCTTTATTAAAGACATGAAGAGGGCTTGAGCTGCCTGGGTAAATCCATTTCACTGGGAGCTGAGGTCGATGGCATAACTCCCCCTCACTCTCCTGTGATTCATGCGGGAAAGCTGAGCTCTAATGCCTTTTATGAATGATGGTGGTGGTTTGCTTAAAAAAGAGTTATGAGGGCCTGTTGTGGCCTTTCTGGTGTCTCACCTTCTTGTGGGATGTGCGCTGGACAGTCTCTCTTGTGGGCTAAGGCCTTTTTTCCTCTCATATGAGCTGAGTGGTCACACCTAGGAACAAAAAATGCCAACCCACCTTCACAGGGTCCACCTGCCCAGGAAGCAGAATGTGGCAGTCAGCAGAGGCTCAGCCCTTCTGGTGAGTGTAAGGCAGAAAAAAAGCGCTGAGGGATATGTTCAGAGAGACTACAAATACAAGGAGCAGTTCCCTCAGCTTTACTGAGCAGCCTTGAAAGAAGCATCTGCTTTGCAGGACCTGATCTTCTCCTAAGATTGCTATAAGGGTTATTGCTTGGGTGCATTTTTGTCTCTCTCTTTTCACATTTTCTTCCTCTGGACAATGAGAGAAAGTAAAGGCATCAGAGCAGTCCTCCAACATTGTCCAGGTGTCAGATGAGGAGGATGTGTATTCCTTGGATCTGGAAGGAAAACGCTATATGCACTGGGAAGATTGGAGATAGCAGGAGGAAAGCTCACACTTTTCACAGAGGATATTAACTGCCTGATTGTTATGTATAAACTAGAGGAGAGGTACAAGAACGGAGGGGTGGCAATTAGGAGGCTGTTTGGCATTTGAGAGATGAAGGTTCAGTTTCCTGCTGTCAGATGCAACCTGTGGGATGTGGGACAGGTCATTTAGTCCCCTACTGCCCAAGTTCACCAGTGAGATACAGCAGTGGCATCTGCCTTACAGGAGCATAAAGAATGCAAATACTCTACCACAAGGTGCTGAGATATCACAGAAACAAAGCAGAAAAACACAAGTACCTAAAATGTAATATGTCTGTAACTCACTGCATCAGTGTCAGGTCTAGCTACTAAAGTGTGGGCACTTAAACAGGAGCTGCTTCTTGCTCAGTGCTTTAACAGCGCCTAGCAAATTACAGAATGTTCTCTCTTGGTTCCTCAATGTTACCACATTCTTAAATAATCATTCACTGAAATTCCTCTGGTAAAAGTGAATGTGCTTGGATTTCTCTACTTCTGTTGCCAGTTCAGCCTGCTCTGTCAAGGGCCCCTTAGGGGGGCAATGGAGCACAAATTCTGTGCACGCACATGCAGAGTTAAGGAATTCACACTTTTTTATTGGTGAGGCTGCTGCTTGAAGCTGAAATGAGCTGGTATGTCACCATGCCACTTTTTTATTGTGGGGATAACTATGCTCTTACGTTTTGGAGAAAACAGCTCCAAATGTTGATCTCAGCAAGTGCTGCCACTACTGCTGGGTTCCTGCAATCGCCCACTGACTTAGGCAATGTGTCTTTGCTGGAAAACACAGTACAGCCTATCAGCTGGTTGGCCCCATCTTGCTTCTGGTGACACCTTCTGCATCATGACTCCCAGTGAGCTCAGCAAGAGAGGACATGCCTGATGGGCAAGCCAGCAGGAAGTTGTCTCCTGGCCAGCAGAAACGGCTTTATCACAGCAACGTGGGCAGAGCTGGGGATGTGCTGCAGCTCCCTGCACGTTCCAAGGCCATGTGGTGCTCTCTCAGGATTTAGCAGGCTGCTGGAGTCATGGAGAGATAAGGACATATAGTGTTCTCTCAGCCTGCCCCCTGCTCCCTCCACCTGTGTCCCCTGTGCTTTCTTACATTAGTGCTGCCACTTGTATGCACGTGGTTTGAATCTCTGGCCCCTTTCCCTTTGAAGTCCTGCATCATAGGGCCAATCTGTCACATAAATGTGGATCCACTATGAGGTGATACAGAGATCTGTCTTCATATCCAAAATGAGAATAGGTACACTCATAGAAACATTGTGCCCTCATCATTGTACCCTCTGGTCTGAGTTTGGGACGAGCAAGCTGTGACAGTGCTGCAAGGTAGGAGCTGGTTGTGCTGCTGGATGGTCAGGACAGAGAATTTTAAATCCCTGTTAGCATGCAGAGAGCTGATAGGGAAAGTTTGGGAAGAATAAGATTAATTTCCCTGGTTCCTTTATCACACCAACAGTCACTTCTTTAAGTTTTTTGTTTTATTCATATCTTGAAAGTTCTCATATGAGAATAGCACAGAAAGCAAAGGGTTTTAATCTTTGCCCTACTTCCCCCAGGCAACAGCGAGTTCCACATGCTAGTAAGTATGCACACTATGATGCACATGTGCAGTTAATGCAACTACATGGAGTGCTCTCTCATTTCTTCTATTTCGGGTCATTGAACAGCTGCACGTGATTCACGCTTCAGGTGCTGGAGGCAGTCCTCATTTTTAAGTGGAAATGGCAAAGCTCAAATAGCATGTCCCTAGTGGCTTAGCAATAGAGCAGGACAGTATTCCCTCCTCAGATGTCAAGGTATTTAAGACTGCTTCCCTGTTATGCAGCTGCAGTCAGAAGTAGACCTCTGTGTCTGTCTTCTTCTCCGCAGCTCTCCCTCCTTCCCTCTTTATAGCTATAATACCTTCAGTGGGTTTTGAATTCCAGCTTTCATTATCCCATGACCAAACCTCTGCAGATAGCATGGAGAATTGGTTTCCATGCCTGAGGTGCCGGCTTTCGGCAAGCACGCTGATGCATTGTGTTCAGGGAGGAAATAGCCCGGACTAAAACTAACTTGGGGGATCAGCTGACTCCAGGGTTTCTGGGGAGGAGGCAAGGAGGGCTGGCGGCAGCCCTGACTAGTTATCATGCTGGCTTTGAAACTGCTTTGTGGATTAAGAATTTACTGGGACCTATACATCCTGGGCTTTGTGCAAATCAAACTCCAAGCTAGGCCAGCTTCAGGATTACTGGTGAGCTGAATAAATTGCGTTGCAGTGGCTGCAAGTGGGCGCATAACTCTAAATGTTTGGCGCACAGTCGTTAGGAGCAGCAGCAATAAAACACACCAGCAAGAAGAAGGAAGATTCTGGAGGGAAATTGGATGGCACTTTGTGAATTCAGGCCGCTGCATCCAGCTTTGTGTCCCACACATGGCTCAGAGCTGGTGGGCAGGTAGCCCTGCCTGGTAAGCAAGGCAGCACACACACTCCATATGTCTCTCCAGGTAGCTTTCCCTAAATTATTGTTCCTGAGGGGTCCTCAGTGACCCCTGCTGTACTTTGTGGTGGGCTGGTGCTGGGGAGAGCATCCTGGAGATCACACAGGGCACTGCCTGGATGGATTAGCAGAGCTTTTTCCCACAGATTGCCTTGCCGTAGAACCAGTCTGCATCTGTGACAGGTTTACTCTACTATCAAGCCCGCAGGAGACCTGTGTGACCACTTAGACTATAAATCTGCTCTTTTAATACATTTATTCCTCAGCTAGTCATTTCTCTCCTGTGATGTTTCTCATCTCTTTTCTGCGCTGTTCTGCTTCGAAGCTGCCATTAGTCCTGACTTTCCCCCTCCTCTCCCTCCCCATTTCTTTCTTTCCCCCTGTTTTTCTGCTATGTCGACAGAGTTGCCTGAGTGGTTTGATCACCGTGCTGGAGTTTTGGTCCTTCCACAGAGTGCACACATTGCTTTTCCTTTCCTCCTTACCTCATTCTGAGAAACTTGTGCAGGCATAAAAGGGAACACTAGCACTAGACAGAAGCATTTTAAATCTGTTTATTATCCAGCTTTGCTGCAGCCCTCTATTTGTTTCCCTTTCAGTAATGAAATATGTGTCTGTTTCTCTTTTCTACCAGCTTGTCATATTTTGCATTTTATTGTGCTCCTACAAGCAAGGTGAAATGCCCTCATGCTGGCCTGCAGGGAGCAAGGGAGAGAGGGCTGTACTTACAGCTGGGGACCAGGGAGGTGTTAGGAAGAATCCTTCCCAGTTCAAGTACATGAGGTGCTGGTACCTTTACATTGATAACAATTTGTAATCGATTTTTTTTTTTCCCTAGAATCAAAAAGGTGCCCATAGTGATGGTTTGGAGCTCTAGAGAAAATATTTAAGCCTAGTGACCTGTAGTCTCCTTTTCCTCCTGAAAACGCTCTGGTGATGTGGTATGATTTCACGTCGCACCTGTCTTCTAGTGTGTTGGAGTCTCTGTGTGGCAAGAGAACAGATATATCTTGCTGCTTAGGGTTTGCACATTTAATCCAGCTGAATAAGAGCGTTAACTTGCTGTAAACAGTGTGTGTGTGTACAGGTGGCCCACAGTGGGTTCATACACAGGTGCACACACCAGTCAGTCACAGAAACAATGCACAGACATGCAAAGTGGGGAGAAGTTACTTAAGGGGAGTTACCTGGTCCTAATGGGAGACACTGAGATAAGATGTAGAACAAGGCATGTCTCCTGTGCCTGCTAGTGGAGCCAATATCATCTAAGGAGAGAGGGGAGGTGGCAGCCACATGCTGTCAATGATGGTGAAACAGATTCCCTTGAAACCAGAGCTCTGCTGGGGTGAAGTCGGCCTGAGCCCACTGAAGAACCCCTGCTGCACCATGAATCTCTCTCCTCAGTGCAGGACACTGCACAAACCCACCATCTGTCCTTCTGCAATGTGTGTTTTTAACAGCATCAGGTTCCACTGTGAATTTGTTGCCTTGGCATACCTTGCTAGTTGTTGTTTTCCTTTCAAATAACATAGCAAAAGGATATTTCCTCCATGATCTCTGTTGCTGGCCTTGGTTTGGATCCAGAATTCACACCATTTGGAAAGGAATGAGGAGAGGAGTAATTTTTGAGTTTCACTGCCTCTCCTTTTTTTCAGCAAGTGCTGGGGGATTGCCATGCCTGGATCACTGTGTTCAGGAGTGAGTTACTGGTCTAATAACACACTCTTTGGCATTGGCCAGGGGAAGCTATTTCGGTAAAGCAGAGAATGGCAGTCATTGCATGCAGGGAAAGCTGTAAATTGCAGCATTGCTTGAAGAAAGAGCAGTGAGACCTCCGGGCTGAACTGGCAGAGCAGCATTTTGCAGGATCTGATGGCTTTTAGCAGCAAGTCTCAGCTTTTGACTTAATGGCCCACAAGGCAGATTGTACACAGAAGAACATGATTCTGGGATCATAGAGCCAGGTTTTGTAAGGAGGTCCTTCTGGGCTCCAAAAACCTGCTTTGCAAGCTTTGGTTTCTCTCTCATGACGTATCCTGTACCTCTTTTCCTGTAATGTTTTGGAAGCAAGAGTGTCATATACGTTGCACAAGGAAGGGGAAATATTTTTTTATATGACCCAGATGTCTTCTCCCATATCAAAATGTCTTGTATGCAAAGTCTACTATTTTTTGTGATTCAAGCTGGGCAAAACTGCACTTCTACCTTTCAGAGTAAGATACGGTTGTCACATCTAGCCAGCCTGGCTGGATACATTGAGCAGATATAGACAGCTTAAATTCTGCCTAAAGTCTTGTGTTTCTCCATAGCTGGCTCAAAACTTTAAAAAGTTCATATCCAGAAGTGATTAGCAAAGGCTCCCAAGTAGAACTCGGAGTGTTAAAATTCGGCATCTGGTCACTGAATTTCAGATCTCAAGACCAGTTCAGGTACAGGTCTAAATCTTGGCTATCCCCACATACCTGGCCAAAGGAACTGGGAAAGGGAAGGTCAGCCTAAGAGAAAGAAGTTGTTTCTGCTCCCGTGTTTGTTTGGAGAATATTCTAAAAGCAAGGAGTTCCTAAAACATCGTTAACAGGGACACCTCTTTCTTTTTAAATGTCTGTGAACCACATACTGCCTAGGGATCACTACCATAAATTCATTATATTCAGCCTCTCAGATAGTTGTTCTCATTAGCAGATCTCAGGGCTCAGCTGCAAATGTACTGCCCACGTCTGTAAAAGGCTGAGCGACCCAGCTGTATTTATAAGCAAGTATCTGCACTTTCATCTCTGTTGTATAGTCTTGATATAGTTTCTAGGTGTTTCCATACCAGACTGCTGCAGCTGTGCCCAGGCATCCTAGGTTCACATATTTATAAGCTTCTTTTAGCCTGCATAGCCTCTTTGACTCATTTATTTGTCCTGCCCTTGCCTTGTGTGGTGTACTTTCTGTTCTTTCCATGGAAACTTGTGCTGTGACTGCTGCAAGCCCTGGAGCCAATCCTCACTGCTCCAAAGCCAAAGCCCACCTTGTACCAGAGCTCCGGCTTGGAAGGCAGGGGGAGTTTACAGACCATTCCCTCAGGGGCCTATGTCACTTAAAGCAAAGTTAACACAACTCTAATCAGTCAAAAATCCCAGAAAATCTTTCCCTTTACCAGCACTGCTGCATAATTCACATAATTCATTATATACTGCAAAATAACACGTGCTCCACTACCTTTCCCTGCTGGCATCCAAGGGCACTGTGATCCTGTGCCCATCACAGAAGTTGTGCAGCCTTCCTGTTTTCACAGAAAGCCTTCTTCTCCAACTGTCCAGGGAAATACTCTTGCTTTTATAATAACTGGTCAGCCCTGCAGTATGTCCCCATTTCTGCCTCACCGGTTCTGGTGCTCTTTTTCTTTCTTGCTTGGCTTTAGTGCTCCATTTGAGAGGACACCATGAAAGTTTAACGTGCTTGGGTTTTTTTGGTGTTTTTTTTTTTTTTTTTTTTTGTTATCATTGTCACCTTCTGTGAATTTTAGTTCAAGTTAGATACAGAAAAAACCAAAACAAAAAATATCAGAAGAGATTTCAGAGCTTCTCATAAAAACAAAGATTGAAGTTTCTACTAATACTCAAGCTCCCAGTATCAAACAGAGTTCATAAGCTTCACACAGACAGATTACCCATATGTTTGATGCTACTGGCATGAATGCACCTCATCATCCACTGGCACGTGTATTACTTGATCTGTATTGCAAATATTGCTTGGAACTCCCAGAAACAGACAAGTGTGTGCACACTGGGTGCAAATGCAAAATAGCATCCCTTTGAGACATGACCACCAAGCTGCCTGTGGTCATGGAAACCACGTCTGTCTTCCCTCCCCTTGCAGCACAGTGGGACTGGAACAGTTTGTTCTCTCAGTAGCCGTCTTGTGCACAGTCTGAGAGCTCCTGTGAAGCTGAATGTGCCTCGCCATTGTGCTCTGCCACGCTTCCAGCGGAAGGCCACATCCAGTTAACAGTCTTCCCCACACCCCACCAATGCCCCTTCAAAGAGAAAATTAGATCAAAGTTTTATCAGTTCACTGTGTTTGAGAGTAACACATGCCAGGATTAATAGTTCTCAATTTTTCAGAAATATTAAAATTTGCTCTCTATTGTCAGGACAATAAATCTTTTACTCTGCAAGTTCCTCTTCCTCTGAGGACGACCGAGCGATTACTGGCCCCAATTACACAATTAAATCTTTGAAATAATACTGTTTGATATTAAACAATTACATTTCTCATAAGAAAATATCACCATTCTCTTGCCAGCAAAGAGGGTATTAATAATGCATCTACACAGATTCCATTGTGTGTTAATAAAGAATGTCTACTATGTTCATACTGCATGTACCTGCAAAACTCTGTGGGATGCTAAGACCCTAGAAAATGCAAATAGTGAATCCAGAGCACGGCGGTAGTATTCCCTCTCCATTCTAGTCTCCAAGGCAGAAGAATATCATAGGAAGACTTGGTAAAATAATTCAGATTTGAGCAGCAGGAGCAGCCAGATGGTTGGGAGATTGATTTGAGGGACAAGGGAAACAGCAGTGCTTGGCTTGGTTGAGGTCTAAGATGTGTGAGTTGTGACTATCAAAAGTTGTGTTTGAGACCCAGCAGGAACCAGAGGTTTTTGGCGCTGACCTCGGTGGGACTCGGATTGGAGGGTGTGAGGATTTAAAGGGGACTCATGGGTCAAATGGAAACATGCAAGTCGTTGGCATGCTGAGCTAGAAAGTGGTATGACACCCTCAATCAACCTGCAAAACACAGGTATGTCAGGTTATTTCCATCCCTGGATGCAATAAATAAAAGCTATAAAACTGCACTGAGAAATGTGCAATTTTAAGGAAAGGAAAAGGAAAGATGTGAACTGCCTGGGAGAACTCAGATATTGAGAGCTGAAATATGTGAAGTCCTGAAAAGATTAAGTAGGGATCTCACAGCTGGCAATAGTTAAAAGTCTGGACTAGGCTGTAGGAAAAAATGCTGAAGGGACTGATATGGTCCTGGCTCCAGTGGTGCTGTACTAGGTGACACAACTGGTCACCTCTGTCTGTGCTATCCCTGATTGTGTCATGACTGCACGTGCTTACAAACCCTTGTAAGAGTGTATGCTGGCTAAGAGCATCCACTGAACTGTCACAGCAATATTTACTTTCCAGCTGCTCTGGAATGCTGAAATATGTGAGTCTTCATTGCTGAACTTGATTTAAAAATGAGCAACTCCTGCTGCATGTTGTCAGAGAACAGTGATGTTTCTCCATAGCTCCCTGCCACAAGCCAATAATTCAAAACTACCAAGTGGAGGTTACATAGTAACTATGCAAAGATGCCTTTTACTATTCACACTGGGTTTTGAGCTCTGCAAGCAGAGGAACTTCTCTCTTCAGTGCCAAACAACATATTTTGTTTCTGCAAGGGAAAGATCCCACGTGGAGCAGGCAAGCTTCTCCTGTTACCACGGAGTGGGGGTCATCCGTGTGAGTGAGCCCAGCCATATGGAACTTTCTGTGCCTCAAGGTTTTTCATGGCAGCACAGGCTGGAGCAAGCAGTGACTGGCTGGGCATGCCCAGCATTGACAGTCACTCTTCCTGGCTGGATGGTGATTATCCCAGTGCTCTGTGCTCGATGGACACTTCTGAGACAGGCTGGCAAAGGCAGCACACAAAGACAATGTATTTAGTATGCTGCACAGTTTGCATGAGTGAGTGACTTAAGGAGAGCATAACCCCTGACCAGGAGAGCTGGAAAAGCAAAACAAACAAGAAAAAAAAAAAAAAAATACCCCATAACTAAACAAATGTTCAGTCAGGTCTCCCAGGAACAGACTGGGGCACTGTGTAACAAAAGAACTATTTGCCTCAAGTATAAAACACTCCTTTTGTGGTTTCTTCTGTGTGTGTTGTAGTGAATATATTGACTGGCAGGAATGTTCATGGGAACAGTGAATTTTATGTAAATATTAGAGACTATTTGCAGGAAGCAAAATTTGAACTCATAAAAAGTAGTATTCTCTATGGAAGCCTGATCCTAAAGGTTAGTCAGAAAACAGAAACATCCAATGGGATTTACTGCATATATTAAACAAAAGTGTATCTAACGCAGCTTTGATTTTGAATATCGACTATCCAGGGACATTTTGTGGACAAACAATATGCTGAGAATTATTTACTGAGACAAGTCAGCAAATAACTGCAAATGACAAATAAATTTGAGAAAATTACAAACTGCTTATGGACAATTCATGAACAGAAGCGAGGCAAAATTAATCAGATAAATTATTCACAATGAATGAATCTCTCAGCTCTAATTAAAACTCTGTAGCATATTAATAATACATGCCCAGAGAACCACAAACAGAATCATATAACCGAAAGGATCCATCTGTGTCTGCATCACAAACCTTCCCATCCTATAAAAGGGTGTTGCTGTATCTTTCTCGCTGTAACATTCTCAGAGCCTTTTTGTGTTTGCGTGGTTTGGTTCTGGTTGCAGCAGATAGAAACCCTCTCTGCACACAGTGTGTGTGCTTAGTATGGCATGTTTCCTCACTGATGCTTGTGGTGTATGGGATCATTCCTTCCCAGGTTTTTTGTTACTGCTTTTCCAGCCCTAGAGGAATTCCCACAGAATATGCAAAGTATTACCTGAGCTTATTTGAAGTTGTTAAGGCTTTTCTTTCATGACTGTTGCAAACGATTATTTTCTAAGATACAGATACAAGCAAAGACCTAAGGGTTTATTCCGGAAAATGCTCAGGAGTGGAAAACATGCTGGCTCTCCCAGCCTGAGGCTCCCCCCACCAGCTCTGCCTGTGCTCCCCCTCCTGCCCCATGCACTGCAGCTGGCGACCCCCCGTACGTAACTTTGCCGTAACGTGGTGTGTGCTGCCTGCTTGGAGGGAGCCTTATCCTAAATACGAGTATTTCAAGGAGCTTGGCCACTGTGTGTAGCAGGAGGACCTGCCACGGCCATTAAGCAGAAGCTGATGGCAGCAGGCTGGGCTGGGAGCTGAGTGCCTGCACATCAGTAGGGCTGCATGTTTAAAAATTCCAGCAAATGAAGGAAATTGGTTCTTTCCCTGTCCCCCACCCGTATAATTAAGCTCTGCTTTTAATATAAGTGTCTTTGTACTCTCAGGAACTCCCCAAACCCATTCCCCCCACTCTGATTCCCTGCCTGACAGACAAGATCTAGTCAATCAGAAAATTGTTTAATACTTTTTGCTTTTATTCCCAAGAGATACCCTGGCCATTCATCAGCTCTGTTTCTAACAGCCACCCCCACCCCTCGTGTCTTTTATCTGCTTAAAACCAATCACTCTCCCTCTCTGCTTTTTTTCACTTCACAAAAGGAATCAGAATTTAATAAGAGCAAGCTGCAAAATATCAGCATTAATCCCCCTGTCCTCATGGGTCTGGCGCCATGAGTCCCTGGGTCCCCTTATCGGCACCAAACTGTATTTCACCAGTTGGAGCCCTTCTGATAGCATAAATACCTGCCATGCAGGTGTCTCCAGCTGACAAGATAACACATTATCAATCATACACCCCCAATTTATGCAAAAAGCACATCTTCCCTCTGTTTATTTCATCTCATGGAGGATGGAGAGCCAGGGAAGAGAGGGGCTAAAAAATTAAATCTTTTCTTTTCTCGCACACTTGAAGAGCCAAATGACACATCTCCTGCATATACAAAGGAAAGGCCTTTCTCTCCTGTAATTCAGTTATTAGTGGTTGTGCAACGGTGTTGTTGCAGAAAAATGAGTAGGGAGTAATTGACTGTGGAATCCTATTAAGCTTTGTCATAATGCACAGCCCCAGAGTGGGGCTGCAGAAACACCTCCATCAAAATTACCTGCCAGAGGGAACGGTGGGGGGGATGATTACACTGATGGGGAGGGAAAAAAGAGTACATTCTGCTCTTCACTGGCCACCTTAGGTGTTTGTTTCACTCGCACACAAGGGCAGGGGCATGGCCTTGTGTCTGGAAACCGCAGGGCTGGCTCAGCCCTAGATCCTCCTGTGCAAGTAATAAGGGATACTTTCCAAGAGGGGATGGGTAGAGGACCGGGCAGAGACACTTGGCTTTGGCAGCGGCAGATTTTCACGTGAGGGTGATAGCAGTGGGCTATGCCACCATCTGAGGGGGTGGGGCAGAGTCCTTCCTGGAGGCATCTTAGGGGAGCCCTCTGTGTCAGCAACTGGCATTCCTTCTGGGAAAACCCTCCCATGAATATTGAGTGCTGAGGCTCACTGGGACTGCAGGCTGAGGAGGATTTGCCTTCAGTTGTGCCTTCT
The DNA here is from genome assembly GCF_015227805.2 of Hirundo rustica. NCBI lineage: Eukaryota > Metazoa > Chordata > Aves > Passeriformes > Hirundinidae > Hirundo > Hirundo rustica. Next base: position 24,485,192 of record NC_053451.1, on the reverse strand, counting down.
GATGCAATTCCCCACCATTGAAAAGGGAGGAGAGTATGGGTTGTGCATGAAATAGCTGTCTTTACTCCGTGCTGTGGGGCAGAGTTGAGCTGGGACTGATCTCAGTGAAGGGGATGCAGCAGGGACATACAAGTGCATGGAAAATCACAAGTTTTCTAAAGCTTTAGTTGTACTATCTGAGCTCTGTAAGGTTAAACTGGTGCAGCCCCAAGGTCCCTAAGAGCTATTGCTATAAAGACACCTTTACCCAGTGCAGCTTGTTCTGCTCAGTTTGGAAAATTAAGCTTTAGTGGTAAAAGGACCTAATACGGGTCTCACAGGTGTTTTGATTGAAATGTCCAGTTGAGATTTCACTAACTCAAATAGTCAGACCTGTTCAAAGATTGAGTTGACCAGCTTGACCTACACACTGAAGTCTGATCTCAGTGGTAGCTGTCATATACAGAGGACAAACACTGCTAAAAAAAAAAGAAATAATGAAAGATAGGTACTTTATAAGCAGAGGAATGGTGATGCAGTACCATTTCCATTCCTGGGAGGTGGCATTTTCTCTGCTCCACAGCACCTTCGGTTCACATACTGGCTGATGATGTGCAGGGAGGGAAATAAGCAGCAAGAGCAAATGACCTCAGAAACAGCAAAGAACTTGGCTTCCATTGCAAGTGCCCTTATTAGGAAGCAGGTAGGAAAAAAAAAAAAAAAAAAAAAAAAAAAGGCAGACAGTACAAGGCAGAAAAATGCCTAGAAAAGATGTCTTCAGCTGTTTCCACACCAGCTTCAGCTGCTCCTAAAAGGCATCAGCTTTCCTTAAACATATATTTAACCTTATTGTCACAAGTGTTTTCTGTTCCTTTATAAAGGCAGGTTTAAAAAAAATTCAGGTGTATCACACTGCAATATTTATCTTGTCTCTAATCTGTGCTTGATTTGTAATGTTGCTTGGAACAGGGGTTGTATCTTCGGTCTTTCTGTGTGTAATACTTATCGCAGTGAATTTCTGTTCCGCAAATACAGCTCCCGTGTGCTGCCTCTGTACAAAAAATTAGAGATAATAATAAATCACAGTCAGGTCTGACTCTGGGAAGACCAGTTGTGGAGGAGAGGGAGAGAATGGTGGTCGTTAAACCCAAGACCTGGAGACCCTTTAAGTTCTCACCTTCTGTCCGTGTCTGCCCTTGTAACTTGTTAAAAAGTAAAATGGCTCCTCCAGGATGAAGGCTTTTTCTGCTGGTGCTGAAGATCCCAGCTTTCAAGCTCTGGGGACGGGTGTGGTATCTGCCATCACTCACAGAGCCTGGGAGTCAAAATGCTTGTGCCTGTTATATCAGTGAGAGTGGCTGCCTCACCCTGACAAAGGACTCCTTGACTGGTGGACTAGCTATAATGAATCACCCTCCGAGCCAGCGTCCCTTTCCTCCCTCATCAAGGGTAATTAGCATTCTGCACCATGTGGGTCCCTCAAGCCTCAAGAGTCCTCACCTCTGCACTGAGGTGCTACAGGGAGATCAGCCCTATCCCCAGACTGTCCAATTTTCCAAGCTGCAACTGATGTCACTTGCCAGATTTCTACCTCTTTTTTGCCCTTGGGACCTCTTCATGAAGACACCTGTCTTATTAGATTAGGACAGTTCCCTGTGGGGACATGGAGATGTATGGATCATGTCTAGCGCAGTTTCCATCTCCAAACTATGACACATCATCGATCAGCAACTTTCTGCTCTTGTGTCTCCTCTCACAGTCATTAATGACCTTGATGGACACCTTCTGCTGTAAAAGTGTATTGAACTGCCATGTTTTTACAGCACTGAAAAACATGCCTGTGATGCCATCTGAAACCCCCTCTTTCTTCTCCAGCGTTGAAATTTTTGCTATATCCACAGTGAGAGAGAGCATTAGCATGAATGAACATGATGGAGAGCCATAAAGTTTTTATTATCACAATTTTAGGCTGTTCATCTTATGAGTGGCAAACTAACTCCTTGGAAGGGAAGTGCTTTGGGAAGAACTGTCTGAGCAGTTTGGGGAGGAATCCCAGTGGGGACAGAAGAGAGGAAGGACAAGAGAATTTGTGTTGTACATAAAAGCAGAATAAAGGCAATTTGCCGTAATCCACCCTCAGCTACACTCAGGTAGTGTGACATTGTTGTCTTGAACGGGTCTGCCTGGTATAATAGAGAACAATATTTAGCCTCTTCTACATGCTAGTTTGTGACTGAGTAATGTGGTTAATGGAAAGCTGCTTGCACAGTACCCACCCAGCACAGCTGCCATGGCACATGTACATGTCCTGTACGTGTGCCAAATGTGCGAGCACCTTTCTTGTATTTGCTCCCCTCGGCCCTCCTCCCCCTTTATAAAACACAGGTTATGTACGTCTTTCTCTGGTCTCTGGACTGTGACTTTTAGATGGGTCTGGATAAGTCTGTGAGGGAGGCTTGTTCTGTCACTTACTGCTAGGGCACTGCAGAGCTTTTTGAATTTAAATTTATGTGTTACGGCTTTTACTGCTGGGCCACTTGGCTCCTTTGAATTATCTCAGTCTCCAAATGAATTTTATAGTCCATTGGGGGCTGTCCATGCTTGTTAAGGTGATATTTCCATCTCCAGCGTGCTGTGGAATCCCATCCGCCACGCAGTGATCACTTCTACCTTCCAGCTGCCTCTTGCTTCCTCAGGAATCATCTCTGCTCCTGGGAGACTCATGCAGTCAGGGGATCGGTTGTGTGGGGGGCTTCTGGAAGAAGAGCCGACTCGCAGTGCACAATGGACATTAGTTTTGCTCAGGAAAGAGGAGAAATTGATGCTCTTGCAACGTTGTGTTGTTTCAGCTGTCAGGCTGGCTTTTTGGTAGGTAGAATCAACAAGGTATGGCTTTTGGGTACTGTGCACCCCTGGGCCCCACTTCAAGGGTTTCAAGGGCATCCCCCAGTAAAAGGAGATTATCAAGCAATAGAGGTCATCCCATGGGAGGAGACTCAGAAATGGCAGGGACCCGGGCATATGCAGGGCCACAGCTGCAGGAACTACAGATTCTACTTCAACCTGGTGTTCTGCTGACAGTGCCAAGCCTGATCATCTGGGCCTGACAAGGCAAAAGGATGTTTGACTTTCTGTAGGGTTTCTCACAGCACAGGCCCTAAAGGCTTGGCTCTGGTGTAGACTCCATCTGTGTGCGGAGCTGCTTCCTGTGCTTTTGTGACAAGGACACCAGCGTGGTGCTCTGTTATGGTGCAGAAAAAAACTGAGACCACATCTAGACTTCTTGCTTTGTTGCTCTTCCTTCTGATACCGCCTTTTTGCTCTTCGTTAAACTGACCGCTCTCCCTCTTCCAGAGAGGCTTCTCATGTTGCAGCTGGCAGTCTCTTTACTGAAGCTGTCAAAGTTTGGGGGACATTTTTGAAATAATTCCCCATGCCCTGCATCAGATCTCATTTTGCAGCAGACCTGCATGGTGGCAGAAGAGGGAGAGGACATGAGGATTTTATCACTCTGCAGTGATGAGTGCTCAGGACTTTATATGTTGCTGCAGTGTGAGGAGTAGTCCAAGGACACATCTAACAGCTTGCACTCCTTGCGGGGATCACAAGTCTCCCTTTCCAGCTCTGTGCCTTGAAGTCCAGCACCGTCTTGCATTAGACAATGTTCTCAGGCACATGGTGTGCTTCTTGGCACATCCTGCATGGGGCCAGGAGCTGGACTCGTTGATCCTGATGTGTCCCTTCCAACTCAGGATATTCTGTAATTCTATTCTATGTCTCTTCCCAGTGTTCCTCATAGGAGCTCTACAGACACACTTCACATTGCTGCTTAGACACCTCAGATTCCTCCTCTTGGAACCTCTTACCTGTTTTTGTGGGACCACTCCCAAAAAGCCCCTTTGTGCCTTTTGCTGGTTTGGCTGGTCAGCAGCCCCAGCACTTCTGCAGTCCTGGGACTCCAGAGCTAGAGAGATCATCTCTGTTTCTGATGATACTGTTTGCTCTTCAGATCATTTGGGGTTCATTTTTTTTCCCCTGGTCCTCTTAGCAGAGCTCTTGTAGGAACAAACCACTGGTAGATAACTTACCAGTTTCTTTTTTCTGTGAAAAGGGTTCCTGATGGAATTTCTCCATTAGTCTCTGCAGGATTTAATGTGATGTTGTTTCCTCTCTCCATTCCTCTTTTGTAAACTGCTGATCTGTGATGTATTGCGGCTGTTTCCACAATTCATTTCCCTAAGCCTGTTGTCAGGCTAATTGGTTTTCTGTATAAATCCCGAATCTTGCAGATTACTATGTGTGTCCACTTTGCAGCATCCAAGCTCCAAATTTTCATTCTCCGCTGTCATTAGCTGTGGTAGAGCCTTTTTTAATCCCTCTCCAGCTAACTATCTTCACACAGCAATTTAACTTCTTTATATTAACCTGGCATACCTCTTCCAGCAGGCTCGTGCTATGTTCCTATGTCACCCTTGTGGCAGCCATTGTGTCTCTCCTACTGGGTGTAAATAAAAGCAAATTATAAATAAAATAAAGGTTAGAGCTACACACTTCCTTATTTTCCTCCCCTTGTGTCCTTCCAAAGAAAATTAGATTCCTGTAAGGAGTTATCATGTCCATCATTTAACTAAACCGTACGTATCTAGCATTTTTAATCTCCCTTCGCAAATCAGTCCCTCCAGGCCCTTATCTCATTCAGCGGGTCTGGAAATTAAAAAATAAAACAGAGCTCACAATAAGAGGAAGTCTGGAATGTCTTTTGAGGTGAGGGTAAGGAGCAGGGGAGGGACTGAGTGGTAGCAAATAATTCCTGCTGGTTTATAACCTCTTCCATCTAAGGACCTCAGCATACTTTGGGAACAGGAGTGAATTAAGGTTCACCACGTCCCCCCACGAAGCTGGGAAGTCTCGTCACAAATCTGTGTCAGTCAGGACTGGTCTTTATGTAGCATATACAGGTGTTGAAGTTCTTCAGTCACTGCAGGGATCAAACTTATTTCTTCCTGCTGCAGGAAATTAGCATCTACCTATTTCTGTTGTAAGTGGAGAGGAGAGTTCACATTAGGAGTAGATGGCATCTGAAGGAGCTGAAAAATTCTGACCCCTTTTAGTAAAGGTAACTGGATTAAATATGAATGCATTATAAATACTTGGTATTTTAGAGGCAGGAATACTCAGACATGGAAAGACAAAGTGATACGTTCAGCTCATGCAGAAAACTAAAGACAGGCAGAGGGAGTCTTCATCACTTGCTTTGGCTGCAGAGCAGCCCTTACTGCAAGGAGCAGCAAGTATTCCCCGCTCGTGGCCAGCAGCATGAAATTTGGGCAATACAGCTAGAGATTCAATTGAACGACTTTATCAGAAACTCCAGATTTGCTTGGAGGCACCAAGGGAACAGTCTTTCTCAGGAGATTTCCACTGCTTCCTGCTTTAAGAAAAATTGTTTTCAAGGGAACACGATAGCAGTTGTCTTTCTGGTGGTGTCTTGACATTCCACACTGGGTGCCTCCAGTTCCAGGAAGGAACACTGGCTAGGCCTGAGATGAGATAGCAGAAGGTACTTTTTTTTTTTTGGGGAGGGAGGGTCAGATTTGACTTATTTCTTAGTGTAGGCCTGCATTTGTTCTTCTCTTACCCTTACTGCTCCAACCCATCCCCAGTACTTATCTCTAAGATTCATCCTTTCTCTCTGTCCTGATTCTCCTTAACTGCTTGTTCAGATTAGGAAACATCCTTTCAGCCTCTCTCTCATCCTCATTAAATCTTCTTTTTATTTTTTTTTCCTTTATCTTCATCTCCTCCTTCCTAGACTGACACTAAATTAAAAAAAAAAAAAAAAAAAAAAGAGAGAGAGAGAAAAAGAAAAAAAAGTGAAGAAAAGCTCTTTAATGCGTTTTTAAAAATCTCTTTGAAAATGATACCGTCTGTGTCTCTTCTCTCTGTCTCTCTAGTCGCCTTTATTTTTTAAAAAAATTATTTATTTTTTCAGACCCAACTGAAAATTGGCTTATTGATAAAAGTCACAGTGGCTGCTGATGATTAGGTGCAAAGAGGCTTTTCCCCATTAAGGCAGATAAATAACAAGCAAGTTTGCCAAAGACACAAAGCTGTTTTGTTGCAGTCAAGATGCTGGAGAGCAGGGGTGCCATCCAGGACCTTGGCAGGCTTGGGAAGTGGGACCACGTGAACCTCATGAAATTCAACAAAGCCAAATGCAAGGTCCTGCACGTCAGTTGAGGCAACCCCAAGCACAAACACAGGCAGGACAGGAATGGGTTGAGAGCAGCCCTGAGCACTTGGGGATGTTGGTGGACAAGAAGGTTGACACGAGCTGGCAACGTGCACTTGCAGCCCAGAAAGCCAAATGTATCCTGGGCTGCATCCAGAGCATCATGGCCAATAGGGTAGGGGAGGGAATTTTGCCCCTCTGCTCTGCTCTTGTGAGACCTCACCTGGAGTGATGTGTCCAGCTGTGGAGACCCCAGAATAAGAACAGCATGAACCTCTTGGAGCGAGTCCAGGGGAGGGTTATGGAGATGCTCAGAGAACTGAAGCATCTCACCTCTGGAGGCAGGATGAGAGAGTTGGGATTGTTCAGCCTGGAGAAGAAAAGGCTCCAGGGAGACCTTAGAGCACTTTTCAATACTTAATGAGGACTACAAGAGAGCTGCAGAGAGAGTTTTTACAGGGCCCATAGTGATAGAATAAAAAGGAATGGTTTTAAAGAGGACAAACTTAGTTAGATGTGGAAGAAATTCTTTGTTGTGAAGGTGGTGAAGTCCTGAAACAGGTTGCCCAGAGAAACTTGGGATACCCCATTTCTGGAAGTGTTCATGACCAAGTTAGATGGGGTTTTGAGCACTCTGGTCTAATGGAAGGTGCACCAGCCCGTGGCAGGGAGGTTGGAACTAGATTATCTTTAATGTTCCTTCCAACCCAAGCCATTCTAGGATTCTATGAAATACAAAAAACATGTCTTTTACATTTAAAAGGACAGGCTGAGTATTTTCATTCCTCCTCCCTCCAACACCCCATGACACAGGCACAGATGTCCAGGAAAAAGACTGGACTAGAAGCCAAAGATAAAAGCACTTTTCCTACAAATATGCTCTTAACCCCAGGCACAGATTCCAGAAACAGCTGACGTCTCCAGGCCCTTGAGACTGCAATTTGCAGTCTGGGTTTTGCCAGATTACATGTTGCAGCATCCCAGCCCTTGTGGCTTTCACTAGTCAGCCCTAGCTAGGAAATGGTACAGAAGAGCTTCTCACCCAATGGGAGCAAGAATGGGATGTTCTCTTTCAACAAGTAAAATAAAACAGAAGCACTTTGCTAGTTTCAGATACATGAGGATCCAGACCAAAATGACTCCTCAAAATACCCTTAAATTCAGGGAATTTGTTATCTGAATTAATGTATTCGTAGATGCTGAAGTTAGGAAAGATCACTGACACATCTTGGCTCTGATCTCAAGGTGTTTCTATAATACATGCTATCACTGCTGGAACCACTTCAAGTACCAGGAGGAATGAAACTGCAGCAGCCCAGACTTCTGTGTTGCCCACATGCGTCTATCCAGAACTGCGTGCTTTTGGCAACTAAAATTTATGCCCTTGCAGCTTTAGAACTATTGGAAGATAGGACAACCAGGTTGAAGGTGGCTGGTATTGGTAATGGAGCTGGTAACTCCTGGTAGCAGAGATCCAGACCGTCTGTGCAATCCAGTTTAGGCACTGGGTGGGCACTGCCGTGAAAGAGCGGGTTTGATGGCTGCATGCAGAATCACAGAAGTGTGGGCTGGAGGGGACTGCTTGTTGGTCCTCTGGTCTCCAGTCCAAGCTCTTGCTTGAAGCGGGACACCTCCCAGGAGCAAGTGTGTCAAGATCAAAAGTCTTGGTGGGTTAATTTCTTCTTCTCCCAACTTTCTCTGCCCCGTGGCTGCTGCTACAGCCTTGCCACTCTGCCAACACCAAGGGCAGCTTTGGCTGCCTATCCAAGTCCCAGTTCCAGAGGCACATGACAGAGAATGTTGAAGAGCCAGTGTCAGTCCAGATCAGCTTATTCATTAAGAGTTTGTGACTCATGAGTGAAGCCTGCTTCAGCCATTGGGGATCACTGGCACAGAAGGCAAGAACTCTCTCCATGTAAAGATCCTGCTGTGGAGACTGTTCAGACTACTGGGAGAAAGGACAGTCTCTGCATAAATAGGAAGCTTGGTAAACTCTTCCAGTCAGTCCATCACTCCCCACTATCCAACTGACTGGAGAGTCCATGTCACAAATGAAATGGGGCATCATGACTTTCCTGCTGGAATATCTGGCATAGTGATGAAGTAGGAAAAAAGGAAATAAAAACTAATAAAAACAAGAACTCAAATAGAAGTGAAGTAAGATAAAGATCGAGAGCATCATAAAATGAAGAAACTTTGCATCAAAGAGGAGGTCAGTACAAGTCCTCAATAGGTGGATCCAGTACTGGAACAATGGTTTGCATTTGCCCCCCAATAGTAAGAAAGAAGCTGAGAGAAGTTCCGACACCATGAATAAATTTAGCTATGTTTAATCACTGATGCGGCTTGTGCTGGAAGGCACCACATAATCATACAAACTGGATTTGCTGCACAGGTCCAAGGAGCTCTGTTGTCCTTCTTAGATTACTTTTCATAAGAGACTAAAGCTGAGCTCTCCAACAGCATCAACACAATGTTGCTGAGAATCCAGAGGAAAGTACACATGGAGCAGGGGAGGACCTTTGACCTGACTTGTGCAAGAATTATTTTGCTCAGAGATAGAAACGAGTCAGACTTGTGTAATGGTGCCAAACAAAGCCATTTGCAGTTTTATGCTGTAGCCTTTTGAATTTGCCTTTGGCTCTCCCATTTTTGTGTGATTCTGCCTTTTATCTGCCCCCTGCTTTCTTGGTACAAAAGCAAGTGTGATACCTGTGCCTTGATGACTAGGTTCGCCACTCCTCAGAAGCATCGTGAGGCTCAGCAATAACGTGCCATCCAAACAGTAGGGAGCACTTTAATGTCTTCTGTCTCAGGGACATAGCTGGCATTTGCCATACAAATCTCTGTAGTCCCCTTCAGTGTTTATTCACTAATTGTTATCCATTGCTCCCACTGAGCACTTTGTTTCTGATGACTTATCTAACTGGCACATTTATTCCCCTGCAAGCTTTGCGAGTGAGAACAAATCTGGTTTATTCTGTTGAAGTGAAAATGAAACCAGTGGGCTGCACTATTGGAATCAGGAGTTATGCGAAATGAGACTGTAAAATGCACTGTCAGTTATATATGTGACACTCTCTCTCCCTTCCCAGTTCTGCCTTCAGGAGCTCTCTTCCAGCCCATGGCTCCTACAGCCCTCTGAATGCAGAATGAACACCAGGAGTTATTCTTCCTGAGTGAATAATGTACGTGGCGTATGACCTTCTGGGATATACCCTTTCATCACTAAGGAACCATGGAGTGAAAGTGCCTTTTCAAAGCAGCTCCTGACCCCACTGTTTTTACAAGTTTTTTACCTAGAAAAGAGAGGTGTGCACTGGTACAGTTCTTTTCCTTCCTCATACACCATTCAGAGGATTTCTGTCTGCAGCATCCTGTTCAGGGTGTGATGACAAGAAAGGCAAATTAATCATTCTTGGGTTTGCATCCCCAGAGCAAACATTACACCCTTTCCTTTCTATAGTGCCGGCACTTAAGAAGGTGCGGTCCTCACACACATCCACTTGTCTCTCTTTGCTGTCCTGCGTGTTCAGATGAGAGTCTCTGAGAAACTATGGGAGTCTGTTCCCCTGGGTGCTGGCCCAGGACCCAACACTCTGGGGCCTCACCACGACTGGGACACATGATGCCCAAAACAACCACGTGCAGAGCCTGGGATTTTGCCGGGGAGAAGTTACGATCACAGTGTTACAAGCAAGGGAGGTTTCTGAGCTTCCTCAGACCTGGAACGTGATCAATTAAACATGAAAAAATGTTTAATTAAGCTTACTTGAAAAAGCCTGGAAGGGTCATGAAAACTGAAGGCAAGGCTGCCAGTTCCCCACAGCATATGGCAGAGCAGCCGCTCTGCCCTTGCTACAAACGCAGGACTGTCACTTCAGAGGGACGTGCAGCCCTTTCATTTTGCCGGCCGTCACCATGGCAGCAGCGGGATCAACCTGGGAGCCACCATCCCCCCTGCCACCTTATGAACAGGAGTATGTCCCTCAGGGGACCCAGTTTCCAGAGGAAGGCAAACAGGGAAAAAACTAGCCATTTTTTCCGCTGTTGAAGCCTGGCTGCTTGGCAGAGGACAGCATGCTGCCGGAGTGTGACGTGCTGTGAAGGCCTTGGGGGCCCCCTATGCTACGTGCCTCTGGGATTGAAGCACTTTATTCTTGTATCAAAGAGAATTTCTATTGGACATCTAAACTCCTTTAAAAGCAGGGAAGTCTTGATGTTCCCTGTGCTCATGGCTGTTTGATGTGAGGGCATTTCAAGGGGCAGGTAGCCCTGTTTCCTCAGCTCCACCTTGCACAACGCACATCCTCAGGAACCCAAGGCTTGCCATGGGGAGCAGGTCTGTATTGCAGCCATCAGCTGGAGAGATGGAGAGCACTTTCAGTCTTCAGAAAAGATGACTTATTGAATAAAGGCTTCTTTAGATCTCTTAAATTATCATGATGAGCCCTTACCCATGGGAAGGCTTCATGAAAGCTAGTTTGAACATTGAGGTAGGGAGCTGACTCATATCCTTGGCTTCCAAAGTCCAGCTGTCCGTTTGCCTGTTGTGGCTTCCCTCAGCTCAAGCGGCAGCCCATCATTTGGTATTCTGCTTTATGAACAGATAATGTGCTCAGTTATACGTAACCATGGAAGGTACAATCATAAACTTGAAAGGCTGTGGGATTGCAGGACACTGGGAGGACCAGGAGGGTTACCCAGCATTGGTGGCTCTGTTTTTGTAGTGTGGGGGGAGATTTTTATAGGGTTGCAGTGTGTCACTGGGAGTTTGGAGTGGAATTATCACAAAGTTCCAGGCATTTTTATTTGCTTGTTTGTTTTTTAATGTGCTGGTCTTTCCATGTATTTTAGCTGTATAAGAGGAAGGGAGTGGTCTGGCAGCCCAGACTTAAGAATTGAGCCCACACACTAGGGGAGGCCAGGAAACAGGGAGAAGTCAAGAAAAGGAAAGACGGGCTCAAAGTGCTGTAGGTTTTTGAAAGTGCAAAGAAATTGAAACTCAATCCAGCAAACACTTAAGAACCAAAGGAGGGATGAAGTAGGATAGATGTGCTATGACGGGATTTCAGAGTGAGGAAAAAGAATGCTAATGGGTATATTGTGTATGCTTTGTGTGTCAGAGAAGCTGGGGAGAAGTTGCACCGCATGGAAGGGAAGCATTAATGAGCGGCCAGGCATGTCTCCCAGCTGTCAGGACAAAAGAGAAGGGCTTGGGTGCTGGCTCTGTTGCAGAGCTGCTTTTATCCCGAGGGACTTCAATCAGAAAGTACCTTTCCTTGGGAGGTTCATTATCTCCCCTGTCTTCCCTGCAGTTTCTTATTCTCTGCACGGAGAGAAGTGGTCCCCAAACTCCAGGTTCCAGGCTGCATCACCGTGGCCTCATTCCTCCTTGCAGACCTCCCAGCTCCCTAAAGGCTTCCGCCTTTCTGCACTCTGTCAGGAAATGATTTTGCTGAACAGACAAGGCATAGTCATTGTAAAAACTATTCCAATTAAGATATTTAATTGCAAAGGAAGAAAAAGCATCTGTAAATTAAATGAATCACCCCGTTCACAGCACAGAAGAGTAAGGAATGATCTGAGAGGAAGCTGACATTTTGTCAGTCTGAGGCAGCCGAGTGCATCAAAGTAGCAGAGGACATACTGGCTTTTATAGCAATAGCAAGGCAATTAACCTTGCTTTCCCTGTAGTTCCTTGGGCATCTGATTGATTTTAAATACCAAAATGTGCCCTGTGTTCCAGCTGCCCCTCCGGCCTGTGCTCTCTACTGGGCTGTAGAATGTAGGGGGGCTGTGCTGAGGTGGTGGGCAGCAGGGAAGGGGCAATTGCTGCAACCACAGCAGTGGCCACCTGTCAGCTGAAGCTCATTAACTCATCTAGCACCTGCTCCCAACCTAATGAGATGGGGGGAGCACCTCCAGTGAGAATTTCTCTGCCTGGACATCGTGCAATTACATTTGGGGTTGTTTGTCTGTCTCGGCGTGAAGCATAAGATGCCAGAGGTGCAGCAGAGGCTGGAGCGTGCTGAGTAGTCAGGGGCTGTGGCTGCCTGTGCCATGTGTATATTTTTAGTACAGCCTCCAGGCTTTCCTCTGAATTGCTGTTGCTGTGTGAAGAATGAGAGAGAGTGGCAGGAGGCATCCAACAAGTGGTCAGAAGGAGATGGGATCTGCGAAGCAGTCACACTTGGTAAGATATTGGCAGCAGTAGCTGTGTGCCTGGTTGCTTGACTATTAAATAGCATGTCTGTACTCCCACAGGATGTTCTGCAGTAATAATTAATAGTGATTACATAGAGATAATACAATGGGTATGCTAATAGTTCTATCAGCCTGCATGTAAAGAAAGATGAGCCAATGCTATAAATACAGTACCATGTGAAGGGCAGTCTTAATGACAAGCATATTGCATATAGTAAATATGCTGATATTGTTTATAGTAAACACTGTAGTTCCTCACCTACTACAATCAGTCTTTGCAGTTTCTTGCAGTATTCTTTGCAATTAACTTGCAGTATTTCAGTCCTGCTCCTCTGTTTCCCCCTCTACCCTCAGCTGCATTGAGACGCATCAGGATTCATTGCTTCCAAGCCAAGTAAGGAACCACGTTGGGCTGAATAGGCGCCCATTAACGTGCATACTAAACCTCCCAGCAGAGATCCAAGTTCCCATGACAGACAGGTGCTCAGTACAGCTACACACTCAGGGCTCAGAAGGCTTTGCCCAGATCCCCAGTTTCATTAGCATTTGTTTCCTTGCACTGTGTCACATGGAAATAATGAGGAAGGGGAATCAGGGATGGAATAAAACCTCTTAAGCTGGCTCAGTTAGGTTATGGTGTCCATCTTATCAAGGCACACTTACGTATTCACTCCAGCTGTGCAAGAAAACCCAGCCTCCTCTGAGCAGCTGAGGTGAGCAGAGAGATATGATGGTGTGTGCTGCATGCTTGTGCCTCCTGCCAGTGGCTTCAGGAAGGAATTTGGAGCCATTTGGGGGGGCTTAGTCCCTAGCTACTGATGATTTCTCAAGGTGCCAGCAACCATAAAGGAAAGAAGAAAGCTCTGAGTTTAGTGATGTCTTAAAAACTCTAAAAACCATAACTTTAGGGAAGCAGGGGTTAATCGAAGGAAGGTCCTCCTTAGAGGGCTACTCAGGAACAAGCTACAGCTGGGATAAGGGCTGCCCTAGGCAGAGTAAAGCAGTAGCTGGGGAAGCTAGTTACTGTTTCAAGACTCTCCTCCTCAGCAGAAACCTATGAAGGAGACAGGTTCAGAAGTCCTATGAGGATGGATCCCTGCTAACTGGGGAGCATCTTGTTACTCATTAACTTCAAGGCATAGAAGACACTGAGGTTTCCTCAGGCCCAGTTTGGCTCTGCAGAACAGGACACGGCATCTGGTAAGCTGCCAACAGGCTGAGTGCTCTGGGATGATAAAAAGGTGCAAGAGAGAGGAAGAAACCTCCTTAGGAATGTAACCATAGGTGAGGGATTACACGGCCTGGACTGTGCTGGAGGCTGCCCTAAGGCACGTAGCTCTGCCTGGAAACCTGGTCTATGTTCCAGGCCATAACCATGAGTTTTACCTGTGGGGGAGCAGCAAGTGCAGGCACCAGCAGTGAACTTGTCCCTGCTTGCTGAAGCCAGGGTGTAAGGCATGACTGTGGTGCCTGTTAGAGATCCAAGGTGCGTTCTGGCAGCACACATCTGTACAAACTCGGTGTCCTTTGCTATCAGGTGGTGAAAGCTGCTGTACTGAGGGGCTCAAAAATATGAGCTGTAGGGTCTGTTATGCTGATCATCTTATGCTGATGGGTGTATGGGATGCATTTTAAGAACAGGTCCTGCTGTTATGGTTGATTTGGAAGCATTCCAAATTAATTGAAAGGCATTAATAGTGGTGGGCCAGACTAGACTTCTCAGTCAAGCACTGGATTGGTAGCATGATAGAATTAAACACTTCTTCTCCTGGTGTTGGCTAAAAAGGTTGGAAGAAGAATTCTTTTGCAAGAGATGTCTTCCTTTTCAGCTTGGGAGCTTGCATCACATATGTAAACCCTGCACTGTAACAACCCAGCCAGGTCTCTTACAAAATTCCTTTGTGCAAACTATTTTCCAAACTCAAACATCCATTGCAGTCACATTTTTATTGCTCTGTATAATTTTGTGTACGGCTTTCTCAGTGAAACTTTCAGGAATGTTTCAGTGCTTTCTAAGGGCAGAAATGGCCCCACGGTGTGGTGGAATGCAGAAGTACCCTCAACAGCTGTCTTTATTCTCTGAGCATCAGCATGAGCTACCGAGGGTCCGAGGAGCTGGAAGTATGATGTGCAGTGGTAACCCCTGAACCAAATCTGTTTGCTTAGGAGCCGAAATGTGTTATTTCCTAGTTTTGTTCCAAAGATTTTAGCCCAGTGCCCATGTCCGCTTCAGAGAAGATGCTTTTATTTTCTGTAGAGTTTACAGTTCTATTGTACCTTGGCTTAAAACGTTGTCCAGCGTTCCTGCTGTGCAGCACCTGGCATTCCGGGGGTTCCCCTACAGGACTTGAAGCCAAAGCAGCAGGACCAGGGACTGACAACACCTATGCAGCCAGCACAGCGAGGGATGAGCTTGATGTATGTGTTTTGCAGTCTACACTTCCCATGCAGGGCATGAGCAAAAGTTGATTCAGTCTTTCTCACAGCCAGCCCAGTGAATGAACTAAACCATGTCAGAAAACACAGAGCCTTTGCATGATCGGACAAACCTCTCTGTGCATCACTTGTTCCATTGAGGAACCCAAGGGAAGTGATGGAACGAGACAGAAGTAAAATGAAAGCTTCTATCTTACAGGGGGAAAAAAAAAAAAGAAAAAAAAAAAAAAAGTAGAGGTGGGAAGGTGGGGGGCAGGAGGATTAAAGGGAAAGAGAAGGAGAATCTGCACTCTCATTTTCTGCTCTCCTTCCCATTTTTCCCTGCTTGAAACTGTGTCAGATACCTTTGTGTCTGTTCCCCTTACTTCTCCCAAATTCCATCTCTCTTCAGAGCTCTGGCTTTAAACATGCACACATATATGCAATTAAATGCAGGCCTTGACTTTTCACCTGGGAAGCTGGAGGGATAAGGTGAGCTAAGCTTTTAATTACAACTACTTATTCTGGGAGGCAGGGAATTCAAACTGACAGTAGATGCTGCAGCACTGCTTAATCATGTCTTATAGGGAAAAGGAAAAAGTCCCCATGAATATGCTGGAGAAAAGATTTCCTGAATATATAAAGAAAATATTATTTCTTTTTGCTTTTCCCTGTTCACCTTCTCCTTTCATTTTTCTTTTTTACTTTTGTGCCAAGTGGAAACTAGGTGTTAAATACTGAGGTTTTGACTGTGGCTTTTATTAAGGTGGAAATGTTAATGTTCAGATGTGACCCCTAGGATATTGCTCTTCGTGTCAGGGTATTTTTGGTTTGGCTTTGCTTTTTTTTTTTTTTTTCTTTTTCCTTTCCCTTTTCTTTTCTCCTCTGTATCTCTTTTAAAACATTTAATGGACCAGGTTCATCTGGGTTTTTCATCCATTGACATGACTGGGGTTTTACCACAGACACCTTTGGCTCTAAGTGATTTTCTTGATGGAAGTGTGAACCGTGTAGGCGTTTAGTGGCACTACTTCCAAGACAAGCACAGTTGAAGTTGTTTGAGGAAGAAAAAAAAAAAATAATAAAAAGCTACATTTTGTCCCACAAATAAATCACTGGCAGGTTTTCCAGCATTCAGGAAGAAAAAAAATGGTTCTCTTTTGCTGACCACAGGCTAGCTATGATTCATAGTCCAATTTGACTTACACTAGTCACTGGGTTTTTCTACCTCATTCCAGGATTTTCCCCTGAGCTTTAGAACCAGTAAGTACTTGCTTTACTAAGTAAACGGGAAGGTAGGACCAGGCACAGAAACTCTTAGGATAATGCTATGGGTCCCAGGAAAAGGCCTTCCTACAAAAGAAAAGCAGAATAGAAAGTGACGCGTGCACTCATTTTAGAAAAATGGCATCTCTGCCAAGTCACTGGAAGGCATCCTATCCCCACCTCTTTTTGTCCGTGGTACACAAGATCACGCTAGGGCTGTGTCAGGCAAAGCCTGCTCCCTCTTGGAGCTGTCCTTGTGCCGCTTTCTGCAGTGTGGCTTCTTCTGGCCTGTGCTGAAGCATCTGACTTGTCAATATCGGTTCAGGCTGGGATGTGGAAATATCCTAGTCCTCACCAAAAGCTGCTGCAACAACTTCCCAACCTTTCCCACTTCGTTCTTTGAATTAGACAGTTTGGTGAGAGTGTGAAGCTGTTGCATCTGAATGTGATGGTAAAAGACAAAGAGATGTCTTGCCTTCTATAAGTGACTTGAAATTACTTATATAGAGATACTCTGCAAAGTGGTGCCATGCACGGGGGTTTAACTTTTTTTAATATCCTTTAAAGGTTTAAATGAAACTTTACTGACTTTTTTTTTATGTTCTTAAAAGAGGGTATAGTCAGGGCCAAATTTGTTAGAAGCTTGTCTAAAAAAAGGAGGTAGAGATGAGAGCTGAGAGTTCAGAGGACAAGTTGGTCAATAGCATTATTGAGTTCTTGCTTCTTATTTGTTTCCATGCTTCAAGGAGAGCTGGGTAACATCAGCATTTCAAATGGGATGCTTTTTGGGTTTGAATACCTCCATCTGAACCTATTCTTACTGTTCTTGTTCTGGATGGTGTCCTGGTTTTGGCTGGGATAGTTAATTTTTTTTTTTTTCTGGTAGCTGGTGCAATGCTGTGGTTTTAATTCAGTATGAGGATAATGTTTATAAAACACAGATATTTTAGGGTAAGCAGTACTCAGTAACAACTAAATCAAGGACTTCTCACTTTTCTGTGCTTTACAAGCATGAGGGTGTACAAGAAGCTGTGAAGGAGCATTGCCAGGACAGCTACTCCAAACTGACCAAAGAGATACTCCATACCATAGGACACTGTGCTCAGTAAACAAATTGGGTGGAGGGGTGTGGAGTGGTATGGGACTGGTCAGTGAGTAGTGAGCAACTGTGTTTGGCATCACTAGCTTCTTCTGGTCTTTATTCCTCTCTATTGCCGTAGTAGTGGTAGTACATTTTTGTTTTCAGTTATTAAGCTGTTCTTAATCTCAATCTACAAGGTTAGTATTTTCCCCCGTTGACTCTCCTGCCACTGAGAAGAGGGTAGTGAGAGAATGTTTGTGTGGTACTTGGTTGTTGGCTGGGGTTAAACATTGTGTTTCTGCTTGGTGTCTCCTGGCAGCTTTCTGCTGTGTGCTGACTCTCTCTGCTGCATTGGAGGCCTTTACACAGCCTGCCGTTAACTAGGAGACTTGTCTGTCTTACTGGTATGAAAAACCTTTCTATTTGCTACAGCCTCTGAATACCCTCTGCAATGCTATCATGACCCCTCTGATTAATTTCCACAACGTAGCTTTGCCAAATAGACCTCAGCAACCTTCTAGATGACCTCCCTAACCTCTTATTACCCACAGAGTTCCCACTATTAAGAGCTGAATAATCTGGCCAAATTTATCACCTTCAAAGAGATTTATGAAATGGCATGGCCTTGACATACAACATGGACTCCCTTCTCCAAAGATGTCTTGTGTGCAAATTTTTTATTTCTTGGCCTCAGCTCTTTTTTAGATGCTACTCTTCTTTCATTTGAATTCTTCAGCTTGGTAAACTGGTACTGTGTCTGTGTACAGTGTGAGTCAGGTGTGATAAAGAAGTGCCCCAACCTATGTAGTGTTCAGTTTAGGATTTAAAAGTTTGTATAAGGTCCTTTGCTTTAGATTTCTCGTGTGACTTTAGTCGAGTGGGAAGTGTAACAAGGGATTTGGTGGTTGCTTAATGAATCAAGATCCATAGGGATCTGGGTTGCCAACTTGTGCATATGCATAGAAGGCATTTAAAAATACTAATATATTCTTTAGCTTAAAAAAAAATAAATATGCATGGGCTTCTCAAGAACACTTGAAATCCCAAAGGAGCCGGTTGTACCCTTTGCAAGTCTTTTACTGCCACTTAGGCACTAGAAAAATACTTGGTGAATCTTGCTTTTGGTCTTCATGATAACCTTATTTTGCCTGGCTTGTGCACTGAGCTGTGAGCGGTTTCCCTAAGACACAGCAAGGGTACACGTGTGGAGTTGATGTTGGGCTGGTGTGGTGCCCGGGAAAGAGGCCAGGGGCACTCCACAGATGAGTGTTACAGGGATTCCCTATCCCTGCAAATGTCCATGTGAGGGTTGGCTTGGCTTGTTGTTGTGGGAAGGGTCATGTTTTTTTCCTGTTTTTGTCTGAGGGCTTGTTTCATACCTCCTCCTTCAGCAAGTGAGAGGAATCTCAGCCCAGGGCCAAGTCTCTTTCTTTTTTAAGTTGGTTCTGCTGATCCTGAGGGAAGGGCTTTGTGAACAAACAGCAGGATAAATGCAGTTTGTGTTGGTGCCCAGTTTTGCCTAACATTTATGTGTACTCCGTGAGCAATCCCTGGGCAGAGCTGAGGCACAAGGGAACCGTGGAGGTCTGAGGTAAAGAACCTCAATCTGCTGGTTTGCTGCTTCCCTTGCTCTCCACCTCCCGCCTTGACATCTCCCTCTGTGAGACTCTCGTAAAAAAGTTCAGCACAGCCAGGCCAGATTAAGCACTCTGACCACTCAATAACCTACGTTTCAAACCACCTTCGTAGCAGACAAGAGCTCTGGATAAGGGGCTCTAGTTTACCTATCAAACCTTTTTGGGGAGGAAGCAATGGAAAGAGGAAAAATAAATGACAGCAATGTAAGCAACATGCCAGAGAAGGGAGAAGCAAAAGGAGAGGAAGCATTCTGTTTTATTTGTTGTCAAATCATAATGCCTTGGCCACTGACTTGCTGTTAAGGTGGTGTGAGGGAGGTGAGACTAACAGCGCAGTCGATATGTCAAGAGGGTATGTCTGGGAAAAGCATTTATTTAAGACAATTGTGATCAAATATTCATCAACTCGCTCTCCCACCATCCCTCTACAGCGTCTTTCCTGCTTTTCTCAGCTGGAAAAGTCTTCATAGTGAAAGAAGGAGCAGCACTTAAATGCTTATTTATGTTGTCATCTCTAGACATTTTATCAGGTCTCTAATGAAATAGATTTTTCTCTCAAGAGGTACATATTTTCTGAGCCAGAGGGGGAGAGCGCTACAGATTGCTGAAAAGTCTGCCCACATTCAATACATTTGTTGCATTATTAATGATGATAAAAGCAAGAGGTTTTAAACATTTTCTAAATACTAATTGCAGCTGACCTTAGCTTAAAAAAAAAGAAAACTAAACAAACAAGGCCAGACGGGGGAGTGTGGTGGGGTAGAGGAAGCACAAACAAACCCATTGAGTCCAAAATGTAACTGTCCAGGCAAAACTTCTTTCTTGACAGCCCCCAATGCTTTCACATATATCATTTCTAGAAGCGCTGCCAGAGCCAAACCATTTGAGACTAGAATTATAGCAGAGATTAGCAGGATTCTGTTCCAAGAATATCTTTATGGTGATCACTTGTCACTTGTCATTACAAATAAGTCCTACTGGTCTTCTTCCCTCAGTCTCATCCTTGGCTTACTTACACTTGAGAAATCATTCTTCTTGTCCCTTCTTTTCCAGCAAGCAAAATTCATGTTGCTTCTTCAAATGGTTTCTGGTTTATCCTGACTCAATACAGCCGTAGTGGAGGGGGATAGATACAGGAATTTTTCATAATTGTTTTTCATCCAGGCGCTGTTAAAATGGGTTTTCATTGTTATTGTCAGTAACGCTGGACAGTTCTGTGGTATTACTTGCAACAGCAGTGTGTACACAAAGGTTTAGGCAGGTTACCTTATATCCAGTTGCTTCAAACAGAATGAGGGATGTTGGGGCAGGGGGGTTGTTTTGGGGTTTTTTGTTTGTTTGAGGGTTTGGGGGGGTTGGTTGTTTGTTAATTTTGTTTGTTTGTTCAGTTTGATTTGGAGTTTTTGGTTGGTTGGGGTTTTTTGGGGGGGATAGTTCCTTTTGAGGGAGGTTGGGTTTTTTGTGGGGGGTGTTGTAGGGGGTTTTTGGGTTGGTTTGGCTTTAGTTTGTTCGGTGTTTTTGTCTGGGTTTTGTTTTTTTTGTTGGTGTTGTTGTTTGTGTTTTGTTTTTTGGGTTTTTTTGTTTTGTTTTTTTGTTTTGTTTTTTTGTTTTGTTTTTTTTTTTTTTTAATGTACCACAACAGCATCCAGAGCATTCAACCAAGGCAAAATTCCTGTTGCATGTACATGCAGCAAGTGGTTGTCTGAGTAAATGGGTAGATAATGAGGGCATGAAGAGGTAAAGCAGGTTGTTCTTATTCCTGCATCTCTTCATTGGGTCCATGGTAGGAGAACCCAAGCATCTTGAGCCTTCCAGTGCTGTCCCATGTCCTCCTCTCAGATACTAAAGCCATCCAGTCTTTGGACAGGGTGGTTAATCACTAGATTATCCTGCTGGTGGTGCTGCTGCTCAGAACAGCATGAGGCAAATTCTGCTGATTGAATTCATCACAGCTGTATTGAAAGCCACTGAGTTTTTATGTGTGACGCTGAGAGCAGTCTGTGGCATCCTAAGTCTAAGCAACAGAAATGGAATTTAAAACAATTAAGGATGATATTGTACCATTCCGTGAACAATGTAGTTGTTCTTCTGTATGAACCCTTGGAAGGGTTCAGGGTTAAATAGACCTGCCCACAGACTTTTGTTGCTTTTTCTGGAACTTAAAAAGTGGCACAGTGTTTTAGCACTGGAGCTTAGGCTGGTGTTTGGATATGCTTTAAAAAAACTGAACACGTTCACTAATGTGTTGGCTTTGTTTGCAACAGAGTGCCTTATTTCTATTTATTATTTCACTCATTTATTATTTATATTACACTAACAGCTAGAGGCCTCTTTCTGCTAGGTGTCAGACAGATTCTTTGTTGGAAGAAAGTTTGTATTCTAATACTCTGCCTGAGACTGTGTTCAAAGGAAGTAGCAAATGAGTTGCAGAACTTGGGAAAGGACCCGGCTCTCCTGAGTCCTGGTTTCTTGACTTAACTGGTGACCCTCATAAACAGCTACATGAAACAAAGCTATTGCTCCTGCTTTGCGTGAAGTCTTTAATTTAAACTGATTCTTAATGGGAACCTTTAACCACACCAAACACCCAGTGCTCTGCTTGGATCGAAGGGTGGTCTTTCGGTAATGTATCGTGCATTTGAAGAGGGCTGTGCTGCCTGAAACCAGCAGCTTCTCAATGGTTTTGGAGCCTAAGCTGATTTTTCATGGGCTTTCTATATGGCAGGAAATTGGAGCCCTTGCTTAGCTTTTCTTCCTGCTACAAAATACTGTTCACATCACTTGAGATACTAGGGAAGTCTTCCCCATATGTGCACGTTAAAAACTAAGGGTTTTGATGGCCACGTGCCTCCCTTGTCTTCGGGTCTAAAGCAATCTGTCAGAAAGGGACCAAACCCTTGGGGATTCACATTTGCTTTCGTTTGGGTAATTAAAGAACAGAATAAGCAGGACAGACGGATTTGCCCCTTTTAAGATGCAAATGATGGATTCTCTGACTGGGGTTGTGGAGTCAGTTTTCCTTCCTCCTTATGTAAAGTAAAATACCAGTTTGAAACATAATGGAATAGCCTTAGCATCTTGGTTTAATGAGTTTTGTACCAGTGCTGGGACAGAGGTGATTTCCCCTTATCTTGCATACTTTTTCCACCTGGCCATTTTCATTGATTTTGGCCTCATATGTAGGATTCTGGTGTGGACTGTGAAAAATGAGAGACTCTTTGGAGACTCGGGCTTTTCTCTAGAGATCAACTGTAATCCAGGCAGCCCATTTGAGACCCATGTTTTCCTCTGGACTAAGCTGATGACTCCTGGCCATTTGCTACACAACTTGGTATTTTCTGACACGAGCTGAGAGTTGCCATCATCTCACGAGGGCAGCTCCTGTCACTGAGATTGCAGAGCATTTGCTGGGGTGGGATGTGTCTTTCACACAGGCAGTGTGTTGTTATACAGCGGCTACACGCCTGCAGGGAATATCCTGCAGCACGAGTTTCTGTGGGGACATCACACTGCTTCCCAGATTCCAGGAGCACCCTGGCCTGTAGGAATGTTCCTTACTTTTCCCTCTGTGCCCCAGCAAAGATCAGGACTGATTCCTGAGGTTCTCACCTCCAGGCAGCAGGCAGCTGCCAGAGCACTCAGACAGGTCTGTGCTGGGAAAAGATCAGTAGCAGTAGCTACAGTGGATCATGAAAGCATGAGGCCTGATTGTGAGCCTCAGAAATCATGGTACATTTGCTGAAGAAGTTATGGTAATGAAGACACTTGCAGTTGTGGTTTCAGAGGAGTGTTTTTGACGTCTTGTCTAATCTACCTGGTATTCTTGTCCTTTGCCAACGCAGCAACTTCTTACACTCACTAACGTTCTGGCACGTCTGCACGCTTATTCGTGCCATTATTTCTGGCATCAGCCTACTTTCCCCCCGCCTTCAGTTAGACCAAATAAACATCAAAGAGATGCCTTTTCCTCAGGGATGTCACTGAACTAATTTCTGACGGACAGGGTGATTTTTCTTATTATTTATTTATTAATATTCTCTGAGAAGATCTAGGCCCTTCCAAAAGCGCTGCTTGGTTTACTCCCAGCGCGCTGGGGCTGTGCGCACACGCCGGCGCCACTCCACACGTGCCTGTGGTGTCTTTGCATCTGACAACAGTCAGCTCTTGTAGAGTCACTCTTCTCTGCTTGCTGTGGCAATACTTTTCCCTCTGCCCCTGGGACAGGTGCCAGAAGCCGTGTGAGGAGAGGCAGCAATTCCATGGAGACTACAGAGAGCTCAGCGCTAAGCAAATAACAAAGTCATTGCAGCATACTGGCCTTCACCTCTCTTTGTAAACACTCAGGTATTAAATATAAATTAAAGTTTCAAGGAGGCATGTTTCCTCTTTATTTCATCACTGTTAGAGGGAATTTTGTTCCTTTTGGGGGCTGGACACCAAGAAAGATCATCTCTTTATTGCTCCCTTTCCCACTTCCACACTTAGGATCATAGAATGGAAGAGAATAGAATAGAATCATTAAGGTTGGGAAAGACCTCCAAGATCATTGAGTCTAACCTTTGACTAAACACCAATGTCAACAAAACCATATCACTATGCCATGTCCAGTTCTTTCTGGAACCCTTCCAGGGATGGTGATTCCACTGCTTTCCTGGGCAGCCCTTTCCTGTGCTTAACTACCCTTTCAGAGAAGAAATTCTTCCTGATGTCCAACCTGAACCTCTCCTGACACCAACTGAGGCCATTTCCTCTTGTCCCGTCAGTTTTTCTCTTCCTTTTTTTCTTTCTTCCTTCACAAAGCAGTAACAGTGCAATGAGGCTTTCCAAGAAGGAGGACCCTCATATACACAACACAAGTGAAATCTTAAGCATGCCATTAAGCCTCAGCAGCTGTCCTCTTCTCACAGGAGCTTTGCCTGAGTCTGGGCTGTGTTCCTTTAAGTCATGTCACTCACCTGGGTAGTGAGGAGCACCTGTGCTGCTCCTAGTGCTTGATAACAGCCAGTTCACCAGGGGACAGAGGCTGAGATGGGAGCTTAAAGGTCACTGTCCATCTTCTGATACAGTTGTGCAGTGGCCCAGGTGTTTGTTTTCACTCGCTTAACTTAATTGCTTCAGACTGAAAATTTGCTCTGCTGTTCTTTAGTAATTTTGCAAATTAAAAAATGTAGCTGGAGACATCACCTTCTCATTGGGTGCTTATTTTTATATGGTAAGTTGCCTTGCAGAAGAAGAGAGCCATCACTGGCTGAATTGCAAGTGCAAGATTACTGAATATATTATCTTAATTACATCACACGGGTGTCATGTCCACTGCAAACTACTGATGAGATAATCCTAAACCACACCAGCTATCAGCAAGAGGAAAAGAGGCAAGTTAGGGATGCATTTAATTTTTGTACTGCTTGGCTATTTTGCATAAACAAGCCATTACATCAGGATCAGTTTGAAAGCATGCAGACTTATTATGAGCAACTCTCTCTGCTTTTTAAAAAAAGAAAAGTTTCTCATGGAATCCAGGATGTAACGTGCACACTATTTTTTCAGTGTGGGGCTCGCAGCTACTTCACTCACAGCTCCTTACAGCAGGGAGCAGGCAGAACCAGCAGCTGTAGCATGCTCTGGTCCCAGATGGATGAAGCACATGTGCCACAGTACAAAAGCCGTGTCACTAGGGAAGTGATCAAAGCTTACTATTTATAACTATTGCATTCGTAGCCTCCCTCTGCCTTAAATCCAGGAGCACAGCTCTTCCTGTCCCAGCTGCTTCCAGGAGAAGGTGCTCTTAGGAGCTGTAGAAAATCGCTAGCACCCACAGCCACTTCATCCAGTCACCTGCGACAGTCTTCCATTTTTCAGCTTGTGCAGTGTTGCCAAATGCACAGCAGTTCTTGCAAACGGGATTTGGCAAAATAAATGAGCTGAAACTCTGCAAGGGGATTATTCATCATAGCAGAAGCCTGAGCTGCCACTGTGTTTGTCATCTGTAGTGCCTTTGTTATCACCAAAGCCAGTGCACGTGTCACGCGTGTGGTAAAAATCAGACCCCTGGCCTGGGCGCTTTCCCTTCTGCTTTTGCAGCTAAAAGGAGAGGTTGAGGCATGTGAAAATGGTTCACCCTTTGGGCACAGACACTGCAATTCATGGGTGAAGTGTTTGTTTATCTAGCATTTGTTTTAGCTTAAGTGTCACCTTTTTTTCCTCACTTCTCTGCTCTAGTGGATAAAAGAGAGTGTGGCTGTTCCATCTCCCCACACCTCTCTTTTATCTGCCTCTTCTTCTTTCTGTTGAATTAGTCTTACTAGAAGGAAGAGAAATAGAATAGTTTAGTGAAAAGGAGGAGAGAAAGATGAGAGAGCTGGAGACTAATGGAGGGCAGGCTGAATGACAGATAACCTGTCTGCCTTTCTTACATATTTCCTCTGCAACTCTTTCCAGTCACGCTCATGTACTTTCTCTCGCTTACTCATACAAAAACATATACAAACTGTCATCTAAACTTTCATTTTCCCACCCTTACCCTTCTTCCTCTTCCTTCTCTTCCTCATACTCATTAATTTCCCCTGTTGAATGTATTCACGGGAAGATATAAAAACACTTGAGACTCATCATGATATGGGAAGGTAGAAGCCAACAGTAACATGAGATGGTTTTGAGGAGGAAAGGAAATTCAGACATAAGAAGCCTTGGAAACTCCATTATTTCTGGACCCTATTGAGGCTAGGTGCAAGTCTTCATATGAGAAGGAACAGCCCTATGGCTGCTATTCGTCATAGCAACTTTCCCATGTGCTGCTCTAAAGTCTAGGTAATTTCAGTGGGATCAATATTCGAGGCACTGTCCTGCACCAAGAAAAGCCCTGGGAGTGGTCACCTTTGCTTTAGGAGGTCACCATGGCCATGAGGGGAAAAAGACAGTATTGCAGAAGAGGGAGCAGTTGAAGCAGCCGCAGTTGAAGCGGCCAGTAACTTTGGATGGCTTGGTCTGTTCAGCGTTTGGGAGTGGCAGGACTTGGGTTTTTGGAATTCACTGAGGTCCAGGGCACCTCAGACTGGCCCCCCAAAGATGACCTCATCTCTTAAAAAGTTGCTTCTTTTCCAATACGCAGATACCCAATGGAGACTGGGGGCAGTAGAGAGAACTGCATTTTTGTGACTTGTGTAACCCCATCTTGCCTTCCACCAGCTCTCTCTACCTCTCAGACTCCTATTTTGAACAAGGAAAAATGAACCAAAAAAACTGCAAAAGGGATGTGCACAGAGATGTTTTTTATCTTCACTTCCAAGGGAGGCCTGCCCTTTGTCCCCTTTTCCCAAATAACCAAAATCCATCAGATAACCTCTTAAGACCAAGCCTAAGGCAAAATCAATCTCCAAAGGAAATAGCAATTGCTGTTGCTCCGACAGCAAGCAGAACATGAAATCCATATTGGCTTATTAAAAGCACAGGCTTTGCCTTGCTCATCTCTGATGATGACAAGCAGCAATTATTTTTATTACATGCACACATGGACACACGTGGGTAAAATAGTGTTTTAAAGGCAGAGGTTTCCTGGGGGTGCTTGTAGTGATTCTCATCACTCCATCACTGAGGGTGGGTGAATCCTCCTCCTTGAGCAATATCCTGTGTCAGCAATTGAATGAAGTGCTCTGATTTATCTGTTTCCCTCTGGATTTTATTATCTGTTCTGTTTCCTTGCAAGGGCTGGATTTGAAGGGGAAATGTATGGAGGTTAGACAAGCAAGTAGTGTGGATGCGCCAGCTGGGGCCCTGATGTACAGCCACAGGTTTTTAAAAGTCAGTGGGATAATAGCACCCAATTGGTCCCTGAAAAGAAGGATGCTTTGAGCAGAGGATTTTTTTTCTGGGTAGGCTGGAAGGCTCCTAATTACTAGAAATCAAGAGGAGAGTCAGTCAGGCATGAGATAGAAACCTCACAGTGGGCAGACAGCTCAGTAGAAAATGGCAGGCAAATTTTCTCAGTTCTTCATAAATGTAGAAAATGATTATTGTCTTTTTTTTCTCCTTGTCCTTTTTTCTCTGTGGAAAGAAAAACAAGCTCTGCCTCTCCCCTCCAGTCATTCTGGGGTCACTGCAGTCATGTAGGACACCTTCCCTCTGCTCCTGCTTTAGTGCCTTTGTGCTGGCACCCAGCACACCCCACAAAGTAACCTGGGGACAGTTTAATGAGCTGGCAGTGGCTTTCTTTAATTACATTTCTTGTTTTAAGTTTATCCTTCCCCTTTTCCCCCCTGCACCCCCAAGCCCTTTGCCCAAGTACATCCGTGATCAATCCAGCTGCGTGAGCTGGTTATGTAGTGACCTGCTTTGGGCTGTTTCATAACCTGGAGGGCTTTGGTTAACTGAGAGAGAGAACCTGGTGTCAGGCGAAACCAGGACACTTTGTACTCACCCTGTGATAGGTGATTGCTTAGGAACACAAATTGAAGGGGAAGGCAAAATGAATTAACTCTCTGATAGGATTGGGGACCAGTCAGCTACTTTCTTGACAAATCTGCCTTGTCTGTGGGTTTTTCTATTTGTCACTGTGAAGATTTCCTCTCTTTCGTAATTTCTCTCCTGTGGTTCGAGCAAAGGCTTGGGAACTGAGAGCTCTGGTTTTCCCTTAGATCCCTCAGAATTTCATGGAGTCACCAATTTTTTCGGGTCAAAACAGACTTGTGTGATCATCTGGTGTCACTTGCACAGGAACTGCTTTGTGTCTTTCACGTGCCTGGCTTTGAGGGCTTTGTTTCTGCCTGTGGTCTTGACTCCACATGTGATGCTGGGATGCTTCTTGCCTTCTTTCATTAAGCAGCGCTGGTGGCAACCCAGTAAGAGCAAGGTCTCATGGAGGGGGAGAGGGGCAGGTGGGGGACAGCAAGAAGGCACTTGTGTTTCTAGCACAAAAACAGCTCTTCACCTGTTTGGTTTCTAGCAGATCTGATCAGAGCTTTTTGTGACTGCAGTATCACTTCCAGGGTTTTTTTTTTACTCTCTCCTCTCCTCCCCATAGCTCTATATGCTGCTGCTGGTCTCCTCAGTTATTGAGAATGTGTCACTCTGTCTTTTGGCTGGGAAAAGAACCCCTTGCAACTGTGGCTACAGCTGCTGCTGTTGTACTCAGGCCTGTGCATCTATAGGGCAGGACCTGACACCTTTTGCCTCCAGTAGTTTGAGGACAACCCCATCTTGTCAAGTTCCTTCAAAATTTTGGTTTTGGTTGAATTCTCCCTGTTTGGTGTCTTGACATGAGGAGCAGCCACTTCACGAGGAGGGACAGGCCAGTTTGAACTAGTGGAAGAAGAAAGCAAAATATGCCTCTTGCTTCTTTGGGAAGCTCTGAGAAAGGGAGGAGGGAGACAAGTACAAAAAAACACTCTATCAAATCCTTGCGGAGTCTTGCCATGAAGAGCAGCTCAGCCTTAGTTCTCTGTGACCTCTGATCACATCTCCAGAATGAGCATGGAAAGCAGTGCTTAGGCAGGAACATGTAGGTTTGGGGTCACAGGAGAAACATATGGATGTTTTAGTTACAAACACTACAAGATGCAGGAAAAATCCCTGCAGCTGGAGCTCAAATCACTTCATGTCCATACAGTATGAACAGCTCTATCACTAGCACTTGGTCTGTAGGCTGTTGTTTAACACCTCTGCTCCAGAGGAATGGAATTCCCCTAATCCCTGTTTTATGGATGAGATAAGGAATGGACATGTGAATCAGAGTCAGCAACTTAGACAGAAAATTTATCTTAGGATCTACAATACATTCATGTAATGCCTGTGCACTTAATATTCTAGATGACAAAATGGAAGTTTTATTTCACTGTTAGGATGGTAAGCTGTAGAAGTCTGGCCTGACACTTCCCTTGTGGAAATGAATGTGCCTGATCATTTTCCAGCAATTCTTGCTATACACTGCTGCTGTCATGACTTACTTTCCACTAAGTTTGTGCACAGGTGATTTTATGTAGCTTGTTTGGGATTCTTCCAGGCCTTCTTGCTGCTACTCCAAAGAAGATATCCTTACAAGATTCTTTATTTGTAGGATATTATAGTTATAAGGCACAGGTATGTTAATGTAGAAAAAATTTGGCTTTTACTGCTTACAGCCTTTGTTGCCCCAGGAGGTCATCAAGTCAATTATTATAAAAGGATTTTAAAAAGGACCTGGATAATTTTATGACCACTCGTAATTACGTGTTAAGATAGGGGTAATCAAATCTTATGCTTTGTGGCAGATGATAACCACAGGGACTATGAAATGGCTCATTTTCTCTCTCATGCACCAGTTGACCATTAGAGTGGAGTTTTCATCTTCCTCCAGACTTTAAATTAATTGCTGCCGAGCATAGGAGACTGAAGGCTCTCAACTTTCTCATCTCTCTGGCAGGTTGAATGCTGCCGGATTGTGTCCTGCTGCTTTGGGTCTGGTTTCTGGGGAACGGTTAGGGGAGATGGGTCCAGTAGATACCCAGAGCTAGCATGGGGTGGCAGGAGCAATTCCAGGTGCCCTGTGCGTCTCATGGCTGAAAAAGCTCATGCCTGGATTCCTGGTCATGGGGGTTGCAAAGTGTGGGCTGTAGAGTATCAACGCCTCTGTGTGGCTTGTGTTTTCTGGCTGCAACAGCACAACCAGGGCAGCTTCTGTGTGGCCTGACCTCTAGGCAGTGTCTGCATAAACAGTGGCTCTAGGTGAATTGGATTTTAGGTAAGAAGCCTTCTCTGTTTTTTCCAGGCTTCAGCTGTAGTGCTTGTGTTGGCTCATCTTTAAGATGTACATTGGACAGGGGAAGCCAGGCCAAGGGAGGTTGAGAGGTTTTGGAATTTTTTGTTCTTTGGCTCTGCTGTGCTGGTTCCATTGTGATCCATGCCTCTCTGCTCCATTTGTTTCATAGCATGGTGAAAATAAATGAAACATTTCACTGGATAATGAATTATGGCCTTGGAGGTCCCGCAAACCATTTGTGAGTGTGAAGAAAGTAATGTTCTTGCCAGCAGCTGCTCTGGCTTATGCACTTCCTTGTGCAGTTTCCTCATCACCTTTCTGTATAAAACTGTAATTTCAGCTGTGTCCAGTCTGAGTCACTGTTTGACAAAGTGGTTTCCTTCTCTGATTTTTTTTGACTTTTTTGTTTGCAGACAGCCAGAGATCAAAATACAATGTGTCTCGGACAGAGCAGGGATAAATAAAATAAAGCCTGCCTGAATTTTTAGCTAAACACTCTATTTTTAGTCTTCTGCCTCTGAAAGACACTGTGCAAATGCAGATATTTTGGGGAATCGGCCACTTCTTGGGATAGATGTGGTGGTGGCTTGCACACAGCACCGTTGACCAATATTGTGGGGCAAAGTTTAAAAACTCTCTGAGTAAAGGAATGTGGAAATGGCATTTCTCCATTTTATCCAAGCTCAAAGACTGCAAATGTCTCTGCAGCTCTATGCAAGAGCTTTTCTGGGGCCTCTTGCTTCAGTCAGTAGTGCTCTGAAATGCTGTTTTGTAGCGTGATGCTCTTACCAATGGGAATCTTAAACACACGGTGGAGAGAAATGAGATCAAAAGGAGAAAAACTGCAGGATGGTTGGCAAAGGGGAATAAGAGATGCTGTCAGGAGAGGAATTGAACTGAGAAGGGGAGTAAATGAGGCAGATAGATGCAAGAAGCCTGTTCAAAAGGCAGGACACACAGAGGAGAGGCTTTCAGAGCAAAGCAATGAAAGGGCTACCATGCAGGACGCTGCACAGTGAGGAGAGCAGTGGTTAGATAATGCAAGAGCTGTCCATTTACATTTATGTCTTGACATGCATTAGAACCCTACCTTCACCACTGACGTTCCCATCTGGCTCCCACCCGCTCCCCCTCCTCACCTTTCACTATGTCCTGCTGCTACCTCCCAAATAACTGCTCAGGCTTCAGGGCTTGGAAGAGAAGAAGCTTTTGATAATTGTCCCCAGCTGTCATAGGCTAGTCTTGGGTAAGAGTTAGATGATCTCATGATTCTTCAAGATGGGGTTTTTTTCCATCCATAGCAAAGAGGCAGTTTATTTTTCCTCCAAAGGACTGCATCCTCCCTCGCCTCAGCTCAGTCAGCTCAGTGGCTCTGCACCTATTCATTCAATATACATATTGTGATGTTCACTGTTCTTCCACAAATTGGGCATAGGAGTCCTTGGGTCACAGGACTGGATGTTTTTAGTGAGCTTGGTCTTCTCATTATCTGCTGTAATTGGGGAAAACTGTAACTTCATGGGACAGAAACTGTCAAAACTGGTTCTCTAATACGCTCATAACTGCAAGGATTTGTAAATAGAGAGCGCCGGAGCAGCAAAGCACTGATTGGAGCTCACTGCAGAGTTTACCAACAACCACTAATTGCCAGCTCTGTTTGGATGAATTGTAAATGGCCAAGATAATGCAAATTAGGAAGACATTCTCTTGGCAGAATTTTAGCAGCTTCTGGGAACTGGGGAAGTCATGCAGCTCCCTTTGTAACTGAGAGCAGAGCCCAATTTGCCGTGGCTTCTGTAATGCTTACTTAGGCTGGGAGCGAGTCAGTGGAGCCCAGCTGGATCACATGCTGCCCTCCAGGGGTTTGTTGCTAGTTAATCGCATACAGAATTGGGACATCTAGTTTTGGGTTTTTTTCAGTCTACTCTACTTATTTGTTGTTAAGCATCAGAAAAAAAAAAAAAAAAAGGAATAAAAAAGCTTGTAGTAAATATCACTTCTGACGCTGATAAAGTTTGAAAATACTTCATTAAATCTAGGGGTTTTTTTACTTTTTTGTAATTTTTTTTTTAACCATATGTACTTTACATTGAAAAACTTTATTCCTGAGGGAATACTGTTAGGGATATGGGATCAGCAGAGGAAAATTCTTGAGAGATACCATTGTCTTTATTCCCCATTCCCCCTGCAGTTTTTTGAGCTACTTGATAAATTTATGAGTGCAAGTGGAGTGGGGTATGCTCCTTGGAGAAGGGCGGAGGGGAAACTCATCTCCCACTGCCTGGCCCCTTCCAAGTTTGTTGAGTGTACCCTTGTGGAGAGAGCCCTTGCCCCATACATACGTGCTTAGGGCAGTGGGGGATCTGCAGGCTGTGGCACTGGTGGTCTGGTTTGACAGGCAGTGTTTGAGGGTAGGGCAGATGCAGACCCCTCAGCTTTTGCGAAGAAAGTTATTTACCCTTTTTTTTTTCCTGCCCCTTGCAGCCACATAATTTGTTGGGGGTTAAGGGAAGGCAGGTGGTCTGCACTGGGTGAGGAATGAGCAGAAGCCCAAGTTATGGGTGCTGGGTCACTGCTCAGGCAGGGTGGAGTTTGATTATGCTTGCCTCAGCAGGAGAGCACAAAGAACAACTTCCATTTAGGAAGGGATCCAGGTCCATGAGAAGCATTTGGAATTTGTCTCGTGCAAGTCAGGGTAGTGGATATCGCTGAACTTGACAATTACCCAGTGGGAAACAGTCAGAAACATCTCAAAATCTGCTGGGATGATTCTCTTGATTTGAAACTCCCTAGGCAGTGTGTGTATACTTCTTGGTCCGATAACAAAAACGTGCTAGATGGATATGAAAGGAGATCTCAGGGTACCTTTCATGCTATCCCTCCACGGAGGAAAACTGGGGGAGCAAATGGGCAGAGCAGCTACCCATGGGTTCTGGAATTACCTTTCTGTTGCACATCTTCTGGTAATTCATGTTTTCAGCAATTAACTTGTTGAGAGTTTGCCCTCTCAGAATATCTATGGTAAGCAGTCACACCAGGGGCATGAGCACAGCCAAAACACAAATGGTTTTAAAACTTAAAAAAATTATTTATGGAAAGTGGGGTTTTTTCTGAAGTCAGCTTTTGGGGGAAAAACAAACAAACAAAAAGCAACAACAAAAAACCCCAACAAACAAAACCACACCTGCTTGGGAGGACATGTACATAGGATGCCTGTGTTTATAGTGGATACAGTGAGCGCACTCGTAAGACTTGCAAGGAGTGAAATTCCTGAGACTGGTGGTGTAATTATTGTGAATTTAGCTTACTCAGAGTCAAGACTTGAAAGAAAATGGGAAGTGCCTGGAGCTGTGAAGGACTTGGATTTCAGCAGTGGAGAAGAGTGTGTGCCTGTCGTGAAAGAATCCAGAGGCTCAAACCTTCCATGTCTCCTCCTCTGCTCAATCTCTAAGTGCTGCACTTATGTTAAGCAATCCCCATCCACAAGGAAAGCCAGTGTACTTTATTTAATAACTGTGTCGCAGGGCTCCTCTGAGAGTGGGAGTGCCAGAACTGGTTGGCTTTTTAATGGGGCCTGTCAAGGGAATTGGTCACAGATGGGGAAATGAGGCATGTTCACTCTTCTCCGGTTTTAACATCCCAGCTCTGGAGTAGAGGGTGGGGGTTTTTAAGTGCACTTTGTGGCTCTTTCTCTTCTGTAACAGCCGGCTGCTTAATGCAAAATGCTGCTCCTCAGCCTTAACACAGCGAGGGAAAATACTGTGTTACAAAAGCGCTGTGGGAGCGGAGAGAACGCGGAGGACAGCACGTGTGTTTATTTGCTCCCATTACGCCAGTGCTGCTGTGAACACAGATCGAAGCTTTTCTTCCAAACGGCCCCTTGGCACAGGTTATTTGCACAGAAATGGCCACAGGTGATTTATTTATTCAGCACAGCTGGGATCTGCAAAAGAAATGTTGGGCTATACCTGCCAGTAGGTTAATACTCCTCCCTGCTGTGCTGGGAGGGCATGCAGAATTTGCTCTGCTGCAGGAGACAAAGAATGTGGCTGAAGTTTTCGAGGCTGTTGGATAATTTTATAGCTGTCCTCTTGGCTTGCTTGTTTGCTTTGCTCTTTGACTGTGGTGCAAAATAGAGTATGTGGCCTTGAAGGAGGGGAAAATAGAAGGCTTGTGTTGTGTAACTGGGCTGGTGTGTTGCCCTGTTGAGGAAGAGCCTGCATGTGGGGGAGCAATAGACAGACTGCTGTGGGAAATGGCAATTCAGTAACTCACTGTGTTGAATTCCACATGGCCGTGGAAAAGTTACTCCTTATCATGAGGTATTTTGTATCTGCATCAGCTTTATCTGTATAGGTGGCCAGCTCTAGGTCTCAATGACTGAGTTTTATTCCTTGAATACCACTCACACTGATTTTGTGTCCTTTAGGGCTCTTAAGTGTCCACCATTCTGTAGCCAGACATCACGGTCTGTGTGCTTTCATAACTCATTGGAAAGAGTCAAGTTAATCCCAAAGACCAAGTTCAAAACTTCTGCAGTGCAGGGTAATGTATGTTTACCTCCCATGACTTCTAGGATCAAAAGGACTTTCCGCATAGAGTACCTGAATTCTGGAAGTTGGATACCTAGGAGTTTTTGGGAGAGGGTTAGTGCAGGAAGGATTGTAGAGATTGTGTGGTTATACACCTCAGTGAGGTGAACTGAGGATGCTATGGAGAAAAATTTATTTTAGAAACCACCTTGCAAAATTTGGGGTCCTCAGAGCCTCGGTAGAGAAAGCGGTCTGAAAATCTCTCACATCTAACTTCAAAGGTGCTCAAAGACTTTCAAGTGCAAATGCTTAGAAGCTGAAACATCAGCTGAGAGCATAGAAGCTGGCTTGTTTTCCTTCTCCTCCTTTTTTTTTTTTTTTTTCCCCCCCACAACATGGAATTATCCACTCTGAGGGTCCCATAAAGGTTTTCCACAATAAAAACCTGTCTCCATTGGGCAGTATGTTTGCAGGAAAAGCCAGAAAGCCTGACTCTTACAACACTGGAACCCTACACCCCAAGGCACTTCTGTCTTTAGACTTCTCTCTTCAATGAAAGTATTTTCTCTTTCTCTTCTTTTGCTCCTCTCTAGCCTAATCCATTGCTTCTCCACTGTGACTTAAATAGAATTCTAAGAGAAGGAAGTTCATCCCTTTATTCTCCTCTTCTTTCCCCACTCCCTCATATTTGGGTGAAAATCCTCTCATCAAAGAAGAAATACTAAATGTTTCAGTAGCTGCTATCACTGCCCATCTGCAGTAAGAGTGTGCCTATACAAGACTTTGCACAGTGTGGGGTGGGATAATATGGTGGCTAGGACACAAACTGAGATTTGGAAGACCTGGTTCCATATGTTTTTTGTTAGTTCTTGGACGACTTCTTTACTTTTTTGGAACTGTACCTTGCTGTTTGTGAAATGGGGATTTGTAACCTTCTCTTAAATCAGGAGAAGGGTCGCAAACATATAAATGTTACTGAGTCTAGGATGCTGGGGACTGTATAAATGCTTAAGAGTTCCAATCAGTAAAATGAGACAGTGAGGTTCTGCTTGAAGGGGCTGGAAGGTAACTGGAGATCAAATTCTGTTCTGGATTCACACTCCTTCAACCCTTGAACATAAGAAATTGAAAAGAATTTGGAACATGACGTCCAATTTATAGAAAAACAGAAATATCGTCTACAATAATGATACTCCTAGGGCACTTAGGAAGTTAGCATATGCCGATTTTTGACAGATCTGAGGTCTTTGTTTGCCACTTTGTCTGCTGCTGTCCTATAGTCTACTGTCTATAGGAATCGGGATTTTTTTTGTGCCCTTGGAAAAAATAGGACAATTTTCCAAGCCTTTTTTATTCCTCTTATTTTTATGACAATACACCATCTACTTAGGGTTAGCTCTATTATAAAATTTTCCTTTTAACAAATTTAACATCACAAAAATGTCATGTGAAGTGCTTCTTTTTCATTATTGAATGATAAACCTAAATGTAGAAACTGGAGTTCTCAGTGGAAGAAAAGGTCTAATTTTTTTCTTTCTCTTTTGTTATATCCCTGTTTCTACCTTTGGAAATCACAGTGTCCTTGTGTAAAATAAAACAGATTCAACATTCTTGAGTTGATCAACTTTTATTCTTATTAATTATTGAATGCAGAACTAAAATGTGAATGCATATAACATCCTTAATGCATATAACATTCCTTAAGTGAGTATGCTTTTGAACACTCAGATTGTCTGGTCAGGAGAGGGTAGGAGTGGTCATAGAATCATGGAATGGTTTGAGTTGGAAGGGGGCCTCAAAGATGTTTCTGTCCCCCAATGTGGCAGAGACACCTTTCATCATACCAGACTGCTCAAAGCCCAGTCCAGCCTGGCCTTGAACACTTTCGAGGGTGGAGCATCCAAACCTGTTCCAGTGCCTCACCACCCTCACAGTAAAGAATTTTTTTCCAGCATCTAATCTGGCACCCTTCAGGTACTGTAAAGCTGCTCCAAGTTCTCCCTGGAGCCTTTTCTTTCCAGGCTCAACAACCCAAACTCTCTCAGCCTGTCTTCATAGGAGAGGTGCTCCAGCCCTCTGAACATCTTTTGCTTCCCTCTTCCAGACTCACTACAACAGGTTCATATCGTCCTTATGTTGGGGGCCTCAGAGTGGGACAATTTTCCAGGCTCATGAGATACTATTAGAGTGACAGAGCAGGAGGATCCCCTCCCTTGTCCTGCTGGCCGTGCTTCTCTTGATGCAGCCTGGGATACTGTTGGATTTCTGGGCTGCACAAGCACATTGCCAGTCAAGGTGGGCTTCTTGTCCACCAGGACCGAGTCTCTCTGCTCAGGGCTGCTCTCAGTCCATTCTCTGCCTAGTCTGTATTTGTGCTTGGGGTTTTCCCAGACTAGGTGTAGCACCTTGCACTCGGCCTTGCTGAGCTTCATGAGGTTTGCGTGGGCCCACCCCTCGAGTGTGTCAAGGTGCCATTGGATGGGTATCCTTAGGAGATGGTCTTAAATGAGTGATATGGAATAATTTAGAGCACTGCCTCTAACAGCCAGAAGGTGAGGCAGAGGGGAAGTATCTTGCATGCAGATTTAGCCAGAGCATATCTGTGAAGGAAGTTCTGAACATCTGCTAGCTTTAAATGGTTATACATGTGCTTAGTTGCAGTAATATAGGTGTTCCAATAATGCGTGAGCATAAAGATCACCAACAGAATCACCTTAGGTGCCAAATGGTTTTGGAGCAGAAGCCAGGTGGAGGTTTTATGACTGCTACGAGCACCTACGTGTTCAAGGTCTGTTTAGGGATTTAGCAGCTGGCTTTCCAGGAATGATCACTTTACTCTGCCTGCCAGAGATGTCACAAGGATTATTACATGATAGTTGGGACACCATAGGTTGAAGGTGCTTGTGATCACCAACAAAAATGAGATGAGGTTGGCTCCTTGGGGACGTCAGCAAAGATGAAGCTGGAGCTTCATTTTTTTGAAGGAAAGCAGAGCAGAAAACCTGTCAGTTCTTTGCAGTAGGCTGGTTTTAATAATGTATTTGAGTATTTGAGTTCATGTGATGAAGAGAATGTTGTTCATGGCTTGGCTGGATGTAACAATGTAGGATTTGAACCTCAAGCATTTTCTGCAGTACCAGATGAAGAAATATTGTGGTTCTGCAAGGATGTGAGCGAGGCAGTGTGAGATGAGAAACACTGCTGAGAAAAGTGCACAGGAGAGGCTGTAATCGGGCAGCAGTGAAGCTTTGCAAGGGTCTCTCAGCTTCTGCATTTCACTCAAGCCTGAAAACCTCTAAAGGTCAAGGCAGTGTATTTCCCCAGAATTATGGGACAGGCTGTGTTCCTGATGTCTCGGGGTTTTTACAATATTTTTTGTTTGCTTCTCTTGCTCTCCTTGTCCATGCATGTGGGTTTTGCAGGTTGTTGGGAATCAGGGGAATAAAAAAAGTTTTACTGTTAGGGAAAAAATAGCCAGTGCCCCTCGCATATGCATGGCTCGTGCACATACTTGCTGCATTTGACAGCAAAATCAATTAATCGTTAGGAATCTCCTCCTGGTATCAGCACAGAAAGATTTCTACTCCGCAGAAGGTAAAAAACACACACAAAAAAAAAGGCAAAAAGCAAAAGCATTTTTCCTTTCATTTTATTTTTCTCTTTCCTGTTTCCCTTTCCCTGCACATAGGCACATGCTCACACCTGCAGATGTTGACACAGCAGTCTAGCTAGCCAGAGCTGCCAGTTAGTGCAAACATTGTGGGAAGGCAGTAAATATCACTCTGTGGAATAAATGGCCCCCATGAGTCACACTTGGGAGGATTATATTTTACGGGTCTCCTCTCTTCTGCCCCTTATTCTTTGTTCTCTCTTGAGATTGTGTCCATGGGGCTCCCCTCTCATTTCCCAAGAGACTTGAGTTCCCTTTGCTACCCCTTACTTCTTTCGGGGAAGGAGAGCCCCAAAGGGACAGCTCTCTGGAAATTTGACCAAGATGTTTTCTCCATTGATGGAGAATACATCCTTCTCTAGCTTCTGGGATACTTGTTTCCAGTGCCCGTGTTTGCTTCTGATTTAATGCAGTGCTGAGAATGAGCTGTGTTCCCAAGCTGCTGTGTGGAAGAAAGGGGAAATATGTCATCTCTGCTAGCTGAAATCTTCAAGGTGACAGAAGGGATCAAGCAAAAAGCAAAAGGGACTCTGTATTAAGGCGCCCTGGTAGCCACAGGATTTTCATTTGTTTGCAGAGGATACCTGTGGATATGCTGTACAGAGAGCAAAAATTTATGTTTGGGGTACTCTGATCCTATACATTGCTATTATAGGTCCAGCACAGGCTGACCTTAGTCAAACATCATTACCCAGACCTGGCCACCCAGAATTTCTTGCTGGAAGTGTACGTGGCTTGGCACTTCTTCCTGCTGCACCAAGAACCTGTTTCATGCAATCTCACTCCTTGTAAGCTCTGGTAAATGGATCCTCCCCTGACAATCCTCTGCAGGCACAAAGAAAATTTGTTCTAGGTTTTCTGTCACTTCTAAGCAAAACACAAGATCATGCATCATGCAATGACAAATTTTATTATGGAAAGGTTAGGTTAAAAAAGTGACTCGAGCTTCTACATCCACACACACACAGACCTGTCTTTGCTCTGTAGGTAAAATTCACATTTACAGCAGCTCCACAGTGTTTCTTCCCATTTTACCCACTCCCCACACTGCCATCATTAACTCTTCAGCCCAGGTATTGGGGGCCAGAGCCCTTCTCCTATTTGTCCAGCCCGTTAGGGGCATGCATTTCTGCATCCCAGCCCAGGAGACAATATTGTCCTTTGGGATAGAAGAGAGCACAGCTTTCCCACTCCCCGCCACACCCTTGCCCCCTCCCTTAACTCACTCCCTGTATCCTTAGTGCTATAGCATCCATTAGTTCACTAAAATGAAGGAAAGTTCTAGTTATTCGCCATCTTTGGTAGGTTTTTATGTTCAGGACCCCATTAAAAAAAAAAAAAAGTGAAATGAAATTAAGAAGACACGTTGATGCTAGCATTAAAATTCTGTGGTGATAACTGCAGCATGTTTGATCTGAAAATTATTTGCTTTCTCTAATCCTCAAAATAAGCCAAATAAACCTGAACTGCCTCACTGCAAAGGTGACTCTCACTTTTTTGTCTGTTTGGAGTTGGCTGTGATGATCCTGAATATTTTTCCATGACTGAAAGGAAATAAAATTCAGCCTTCTGTGACTGCAGCTCTGAAAAGGCTTGGTTCATTCCAGCTGCTTGCAGTGACTTTAGAAGCTGTGTAAGAAAAAGATACTATGGCTGGAAATATAAAAGAGAATTAAGAAAGACGTGGCACAAGTCTTCTTCTGACGTGGTGAGGGACACCAGTCAAGTTATGAGAACTTGAATTTTTCCCTTCTGTTCAAGCCTGACTGACAGGCATGCTGCACAAATCTGCTACAGATTTTCCACTCTGGCCAGAGTCTGCAGCTGAGGATGGTGTTAACAAAGAACTAGGGGTCGGCTCCTTGGCTTAGGAGTCAACCCTATGCAAACCCCATGGAGAATTTAAAAGCAGCTTGAGGTAACATTAGCCTTTGAGTTCCTTTAAACTCTACCATCTGACCCCTAATGACAAACAAGCTGAGCCCAAGAGTGACAGTCTTCCTTCCAGCTGCACCCTGTCTCCCCTCCTGCGCTCCCCTTACCCTGGCGTTGCAGAAGGAATTCACTGATGTTGCATTCAACTAGTTTCCCTGCAATGAAGTCTCCTCCAGCTGAGGGCATTTGGCAACTCATTGTTCTGCCAGCATGGCTTAGTATTTTTCAAGAAGAGTATTAGAGAAAGAGAGATTGATTTTTTCGAGTTAATGCTACAATGAAAATACTTGGGTTCGTTCTGAGTCTAGTTGGTTTTGTCTTTTTAAATATTATTTTCTCCTGAGAACTCATCTCTATTTGAATTTCAGGGAAGATTTATTTTTATTTTCTGCAAGTCCAAAATGTACATTTTTATAAATCAGTAAAGGAAGTGCTTGATCTCTGTTCTGCTTGGTCCTCTGTAAAATCGTGTACTCTGATTTAATACAAGAGTTGTCTGTCACTGACAATGGATGACTCCACCTAACAGAACTGTTGACGCACAAAAGTTATTTCCATCACATCTGCAAGCTTAAAGAACGTGTTTTGCAGATGCAATTAGTTTGAAACAAACCCTGTGTATCCTCTAGAAAAAATTAGGACACAGCAAATCCAGGTGAAATAGAATGGCAGTTCAGCCTCTTTGTCTGTCAGAATTGCACACAGAGCAGAGTTGTTCAGAAATAAGACACTGGGGCTGCTCCACCCCCAGAACTGCAAAATCAACTCCACGGTGCAGGGGTGCTGTGGAATCATGTTGGATTGAAGAGGTAATTTCACCTCAAATCCTCAATTACAGAATCACAGAATGCGCTGATTTGGAAGGGACCCACAAGGATTATGGAGTCCAGCTCCTTGCCCTGCACAGAATCGTCCCCAAGAGTCACACTGTGTACCCAGTCTAGTGAATAGCTGCTGTGAATGACACTGCCAGCGCCTGTGGCTATAATAACCTCTTAAAAGGCATCCAAAATCTGTGTGGAGAGGAGTGCCTTAGTGTCAGTCACCCTGTTAATTACCTGGACTGGTGCTGGGAGTAGGAAGGAATGGAGATGAGCTCTGATGGATCAGGACTGAAATAGGCACCGTTCCCTTCACTGTAATTCTGGCTTATCTGATGTACATGGCTTGACACCTGAGCCTTGGTGAAGGACAGAAAGAACACATCTGACGTGCTTTCTGTATTCAATGCCCTGTAGGAGAGCGCAGCAGAAGGGATTGCTTGGCCCTTCGTGGCACCTTGTATTGGCATGTCTGCATTACCACTTCAGGAAGAAGTGCTAGGCAGATGCCAGGACCACTCTGTGCTAGGCAGTGGGTAGGCACAGTGCAAGGGAGGTGGCTCACCATCTTGCAGAGCTGCAGGGCTGTTTCTTTTAAAATCTGTAGCACCTTTTTTTTTTTTTTTTTTTTTTTTTTTTTTTTTTCGTTTTCTTCCTCTCTGGTGGGGGACAAAGGCCTGATCCAGTCTATGGCTTGGTCTTCACAAAGGTCAGCCAGCGTTCAGGCCTGACCCCTTTGAATGTTAGAAGTGATGCCCGGCTGTTTTCATTACTCATGTCTTGCACTACTGAGATACTTGGATATAAGAGAGTGTTGGAGCTTAACGTGTGAGGATAGTTGGCAGCAAGTTCAGGCAGTAGCAGAGCAAATAATAGGATTTATTAAATACCTGCTTGCTGTCTAGTCAACAAACTTGCCAGCCAGCATGCGGTATCCAAACAAATGCATGGGATCTTTGGACTGCTAAGGCTGACCTCCAGCACCTGGGCAAGCAGGAAGGCATTATAAGATATTAGTAAGGACAGGCACCACATGCTCCTTTGAGACCCAGCCATCAGTGTGCTGCACAGGTACACTGGCAGAACAATTGCACAGTGTCTGTAATGCTTCATGACAACTGAATATCAAAGGTTCCCATACCAATGTGCTTACCATTAGGTTTTCTTTTTTGTGCTCCCACCTACGTTGGCTTCTCCCCAGAGCTGGAGGAGTGGGACGACACTGTCAATTATTCTGTTTGTGCTCTGTCCTCAGCCAGAAACTCTGCCCATTATTCTAGGGAAGACAGCTGTTTTTGTTGGAATGAATGGCTGCAAACAAGTTAACAATACTAACACTTAAATTGGCATAATTAGGCTTCAGAGTCACTACCCACAGAGACCTGTGTGAGGGGATGATATTTATCATAGTTCTTTCAGTTCTTTTGCAAAGGAATAAGGTAGAGCCACACTGGGGTATAACAAAAAAAGAAAATAAAAGGAAGGAAAAAAAAAAAAAGGTGGTTTGTAACCAAGGATTATCACTTCGATCAGTGGAAAGCTAAAGAACCTTATAGTCTCTGCTGGATGCTGCTAGATGTGCTCCAGTGCATTGTTAGCTGCTAATGCAGTGTGACCCTTCTCCTGCTTTCTGTGAAATATTTTCCTCATAATCTCATGGCTTTCCTCATTCTCATGGTCTAATTGCTGAGTGTGTTTTACATGTAACCCACCTGCCTTTGCTTTTTGCCTTTTTGCTCTCATTTTTTTAATCCTGTTGCAACTCTTTCCCTTTTTCACACATTTTATCTTGCTGAAATGCAAAGCTTTAGGTCCTGGCATGCAACTTTTTGTGGTTTTGCGTGAAATCTGCAGTAGTGTCCATTTGTGCCTTCCTCTGTTCTTGTATTACATTGCTGTTATTCCCTGCCTTTGTAGTGTTATTGAGTGGAAGCCTTGTTTACAATACACTACCTGAAAAAATAAAATGAGTTGTCATACAGGAAAAGGAAATATCTTTCCAATAAACTCTATAATCCCTTTGCTGGTTTACCTGGGAATAGCTCTGAGCAGCCTGATAACTGGCAAAGGTGCTTGAAGTGTTTTTGTGGGGTTTTTTTTGTTCCTATGGAGCAATTGTGGCATAGTGCAGGAGACCAAGCTCTACCTCTGTTTGTGTAATGAGACCACTGGAGGTAGAAGTTGAGCCACTGACTGAGTTGTGCATGAGAGATGCTGAAATGCTCTTAAAACAGACCAAGATAATTAAAGTACTTCACATTTTCCAGGAACACTGGCTTTGTGCTATTGGTTTCCTGACAAGGAAGTCTGTTTAATGTGTTTGATTTATTTTATTTTATTTTTTGGTACTGCTGGAGCCAGGGTGTAGTATATCCAGAAGCAATAGAGCTTTTATAGGAATCTGTGTCTTTCAAGCTGGCATTTGCCCTTTTGCAAGTCAGAGAAAAAAAAAAAAAAAGAGAGAGAGAGAAAAAAAAAAATCTGGAGTCTTTCTAAT
The DNA here is from genome assembly GCF_015227805.2 of Hirundo rustica. Lineage (NCBI taxonomy): Eukaryota > Metazoa > Chordata > Aves > Passeriformes > Hirundinidae > Hirundo > Hirundo rustica. The sequence continues at coordinate 24,442,191 of NC_053451.1, read as the reverse complement.
ACCTAGTGAATTTCCCAAGTCAGCCACAGAAGTCTGAAGACCTGTAGTGCAAGGCACACCATAGATCCAGGCTCTCCTCCAGGACACTTGTTTGAAAACAATGAAACATGCTGGAAATGCAGCAGTCTGAGAAAAAAATCGGTATCCTCCAAAGACAAAAGTTTCTGAAAGATACTTATGCTGGGAGCTGACCTGAAGAGCCAGGGTGTAAGGTTTGTCTTGTCTTTTTTTCTGTATTTCCAGGCTGCTTAGATCCAAGCCCTTGTGGTTGGCTTAGGTTATTCCAGTAAAAAAAAAAAAAAAAAAAAGCATATGAAATTTAGTTTCTCCCCTCTCCCTACAAAAGAAGAAGCTAGAATAAAAAGTGAGGAGGAAGAGAAGAAAAGCCATCAGGGAATGGTAGAACTGCAGTGCTTGGCTTCCCAAAGGGCACTCTGGTCTGTGGTGATCCCTAAGGCATCAGGCAGCCTGCCCAGAACTGAGGGAAGCTGGAAACCTCCCGTTACAGAGGTGCACTTTCCCAGAATGCCTCAATGCCCAATTCCTGGGGGTTGACCGCCAGGTCCAGGCTCATTGCCACGTCTCTAACTAGTAGGTGTGGACTCTGCAAGTTCATTTCTCCACACCAGCCTCCCAGTGCTTCTGCACTCAAAACAAGGATTTTTGGTCCAAAATAGCGTTTATTGTAGATTAAAGAAACCATCAAGAAAGAAAAAGAGGGAGAGAGAGCTCAGCGTGTTTATCTTAAGTTTCTTAATGTGAGAAATGATTCCAGCCTCTCGCAAATTAGCAAACCAAATCCATGGACTAAAGAGGCTGGCTGGCTTTCAAAGAAAATAGTGGAGAAAGAGCCCAGCAAAGAGAAAATATTCATTTACTGCATGCTTGTGAAGACAAATAGTATTTTAAACCCCTGTCCTGCCAGTTTTTCTAGGTGGGCAGATATGTTTTGCTATTAAAAAAACAAAAAGGTAAAAAAAAAAAAAAAAAAAAAAAAAGTGAAGACTCAGGGTGGCTGGGCTGTTTTATTTTATTCAGACCAAGTAGTGAGCAAAGCCCTGACCTCTGAGGTAAAACACTGCTATACCTGAGCTTCAGAGATGTATCCGAAGCTAACCTACAACTTGGTTTAAGCTATGTTATACAAAACTCAAGCATAAAATTAAAGTATTCAATTTAAGATGAAGATCTTTGGAAGGGTATTTAATGGTAACAGTGGCAGATTAACCCTTCAGTCAGTCAATCATTCAGTCTCCCTCTTCATTCTTGAATCATCGAAGATGCCCAGACTCTCCGCTTGTGCCACTTCACTGATATAAACCTGGGTGTAAATGGTAGACATCCCCTCTGCCATTGTCCTGTAGGGAAAGATGTGTTCTCAAATTAGCATAAAAGGGGGTAGCTGGAGCTCTGGTTTACTCGAGGTTATCTGAATGTCATAGTTGATTGCACTAGATCTTTTAGGGATGCCTGGTCCACGTGGCTCCCTGTACTAATGACTGCTCAGGGATGTAACTGGAGGACTCACTGAGATGCTTGAACAGGATTAAATATCTCTGGCATCTCTGTGCAGTCCTTAAATGAACTCTAAGAGACAAGTCTCCCATTCCATTATCCCTGCAGTTGAAACACAAGTTTTTAGCCCCTGGTTGAGCTGACAGCAGAGTCAGAAGCAGCTGGCTGGGAGTTGAACATGAGCAAAGGGCTGGACCAAAGCTACATTTGTTTACTTAGGACTGAAAAGGCAGAGGCAACCAGATCAGCTTTGCTTTTCCTGCATCATATCAGGTTTTGATGTTTGTCCTGAAAGATGAACCAGTGCCCCTGCCATATTGTCGAGGCACAAGCCACGTCCCACCCTGCCCATTCTTGGTCAGAGTAGAGGCTTCTCTTGGAAGTTTAGAGTCGGTTGGGGTATGAGATAGTTGGTTTCTATTCTTCAGCAGCCATGGGATGAATGGCCCTCACAATTCTCTCAGCTCGAAGTGTCATACTCTTCCTCTACCTTTTCTCTCCGAGTATCATTTGCATGTATACAGTCAGCAAAATGTATAGAAGATCTGCTAGGAAAAAAACAAACTAAACAAGTAATCCTCCTTCTTGCCTCTCAACTGTACTTCAGTTGATCTGGGGGAACAAGGGAGGAAGAGAAAATGATCCATGACAGATATTACTCACACCATTGCCTTATTACTGGAAGTTGCTTTGATTTTTTCCAGTGAAAGAGTAAAGCAAAGCAAACACTGAATACTTTTCAACTAAAGCATATTTGCATTTTAGATACTGAATGCTTATAAGCCACATTCTGTTTGCCACAGACCTAAAGGGTAAACAGTTTTTTTGATGCAAGTGTAAAAATTCCAGCCCCCACTCCCAAAAAACTGTACCAAACTATTTTCATCAGGGCTTCCTTGAACTTCATGCCATCTTTAAGAGTGTTGAGTGCTTTTCCATTTCAAATTTCTTCATGTGCACCTTTCAATTAACTTTTAATGGCCATGGGAGAAGAGTGGATATTGTTCTCACTTCTTATTTGAGGAAGATTAGGACTGACATGGCTTGCTGAAAGTGGTGGGAGGAGTAGGCAAGCCTTCTGTTTGGCATAGTTGGACAGCTCTTTCTTGAAATCTTAAACAGAGCACAGATGAGTTGGATGTAAAGGCTATCTGTTATTAGTGGCTAAGATTTTTTTTTTTTTTTTTTAAAAAAAAAAAAACAACTTTAATTGACATCATGTAACCAGTCTTAGAAGCTGTACAAATGGGATCCATGAGATAGGTATTTCTAAAGAGGGGCCTGGAAAGACTTAATGTGCCAACAGCACCAGTGGTGGCATTTGGCTCACTAATTGCTTTCTTTGCACTGTTTATGAATGAGGAGAAAAAAAGTTGCAAGTCATTAAAAAAAAAAAAGGAGAACTGTTAATGTATAAATGTATAATGCTCAAGCAGACAGCAGAGGAGACCTCTTAATTCCACAAAAACCTGCAGTGGGATAGTGCCATATGTTCAAAACATATGGACTGATGATATAAAATGCTTCTGGAGGATGCTCCAAGGCATTACACCTTGCGTGGCAACATTCAAAACCAGAATGTAAAAAACCCACGGTGGGGGTAGGACAGAGCTACCTGCTGCTCAGACATGTTAATGAGGCAAGTGGAGAGTTAATGGACTACTGATGAAGCACGTTTTAGACATTCACTTAACTAAAGGAAATATTATTGTGCTGCTGCTCCTTACCCAGGAAGTCAGAGATTTAAAGCCATAAGAAGCATCCCTGAGGGTTATTAAGCCATAACCTTTTAGATCTTCCAGGAATGAGCATTCAGCAATGTGCCATTAGCCTGTGAAATTGCATGGTCTTTCTATCCTCCCTTCCTCCAATTTCTGTTACATTCACCTGCTGGGTCTTGTCTTAAATTAGACTGTGAGCTCTTCCTGGCTGTCTTTGTATTTGCATAGGGACTAGCACAATGGGGCCCTGATACTGAATGAGGATTTTGGATCCTACTATAATACCAACATATGAGTAATGAATAGCTAATAGTAATAATAATAATAGCGTAATAGCGTCTGCTTTGTGTGTAAGCTGCTTTTTTTTTTTTTTTTTTTTTTTTTTTTTTCCCCACCTGCTCTCATTTGTGTGAGTTACCTCACCCTCAGCGGCCTGAGCACACAGTGTTTTTTCTTATTTTGCTTTTGTGAACTGAAGTGTCTCTAGTGTGGCAGGCAGACTTACAGTGATGTGCCGGGGAAGAGCGCAGAGCCCTTGCAGGAAGAGGAGGGCGTATGACAGGTGCCGCTGATGTTCGGTCAGGTCAAATAACACCATTGTACCTCGAGTCTCAAGCTTCAGCCGAGCTGCCTTTATAGATGTTTTGGTAGCCCCTCTTCTGTGGTTTATTCTGGTTCTTGTGACCTTTCCAGCTCTGTTTCTCGCTTCACAGTTGCAAAAGGAGAGGATGCCAAGGGCAGTTTTACACAGAAACCATACAATAAACAGGAATGGCTTCTCTAAGGGAATATTGCCTCAGCTGAATGAGATTTCTCAAGAGACAGATCACCATACCCTCAGAGGGAATAGACAGGCGAAGCAGAGAAGGCAGCTAATGTAAAAGGAAAAACAACTTTTCACTAAAATTGTATGTGTCAGAATTAAAAGATTAAGGGGAAGAATAGGGTGCAGTTATTTACCTCTGAACTGCCGTCCGTGGTCTAGCTCTGATTACAGCTCTGTGTAAGCGTTCAGGAGCTTCTAATGAATGCCCATTTTCTCAATTATCTCACCTTTTAAAATTGAGGCAAATTTCTTCTGTGGCTGGGGTTTGGTTTTTTGGGGATTTTTCACTAATGTTAAGGTGGGTGCTTAGCCCATGTAGTTGCACACACCTTCCCTTTCCATTACCAATCATTTTTGATTTTTATACTTTCTCTTGAGTTTTCTTTCTTCCACTTATCTCTGTGAAGGTGACCCATGGTTACTTAGGGGATTAGGGTAATGAAGAGTTTCTTTTTTTCTTTGCTTGAATTTCTCATTCCCAGGCCAGGTGTCAATGAGGACACAGCAGAATCCTTCCAGGGAAGTCTTAAACTGCAAACATCAGTTCTATAAGGGACCTTCTGTAGACCCTTTTTACCCTCATACCCTATCCTTGCGTTGTTTCAGAGTAACTTCCCTGCTATCAATTCTTCTACTTCAGAGCCAAAGAATGGCCCAGAACTCCCTTACTAACAGTCTGGAGAAGAGGAACTACTGCCCCTCACGTATACATACTAGTTGGAGAGCTGATTGTGGCCGCAGGGAAGCAGTGTGGAGCTTTGCGTTTGGAATGGCGCATCCATGCCCCGTTTCGGGTGGGAGGCGATGCTTTGGGAAGACTGTAGTCTTGCAGAAGGACTAAAAGCTCTGCAGTGCATTGCTGTCCCCTGTTCTCACAGGTGTGTTCACTCCATTGACTGCCTTGGGGTGTATTGTGAGGATAACTACAAGTCCGTCTGCCTGTCTGTCTGAAAAAATACACTGTAAGGATGGGTCATTCCCAGAGTAATTTTTGGCTGGAAGGAGACACTGAGAGGGGTGTAGAAAAGGAAAGAGATAACCCCCAGGAAAGTCAAACTATCTATTTATTTAGTTATGTGTTTTGGGTTGCGTTTTGCATTAATCGCTGCCACACACAGGAGCCCTGTAATTTATTATTGGTGATAAGTGTGGACAGTAGCTATTATTTTTGTTCCCTGTTCTAAAATGTGGCAAGCAGGGACACTTAGATTTATGGAACATGCATTATTCAAATCTCAGGGCCCAATGGCTCAGCATGAACAATTCCAGCTATTTCCAGAATCTTTCAGTCTTTCCTCCATTATTGCCCCTAGTTTTTCCCTCCCCCTTTTTTTTTTTTTTTTTTTTTTTTTTTTTTTTTTTTTTTTTTTTTTTTTTTTTTTTTTTTTGTTAGGCTGGATTAGGATGAGGGGAGTTTATTTAGGCTGGGGTAGCAGCACTAAAACTTGTGTTTCCACACCAATGACAGGACTTCTCACAGGGACTTCACAGAGAAATGCAGAGGGGCCTGATTAATGCCCATGATGAGGAACTGGAGGAAAAGGTGATGTGTGCTTGGGTAGAAGTCTAACTGTTATAAAATACAGATGTGGTGAAGTTAAAGCTGGGTGAATACTTTCCTGGGTCGGAGTCTTCTTTATTTATATTTAGTGGGTGACTTTCTCTGGAACTGTTGTAGTGTTGAAGCAAGGACTGTAGGTCTCTCCGTAGGTTAGTGTCCAAGGCACTAAAGCTACTTTATCTCTCATTGTCAAGAGGGAACTGCCTTGACATGTGCTTGAAATCCCCCTCACATCTGCCCTCGTTGTCTGTGCAGGTGGATTTCACACCGAGGATCTGTGATCCGCTCCCTTCTTGGGTATAAACTGCAGGATTCTGCAGGGTTATTGGTCACACCAATGATAAATTGTGGGAGGTTAGGGACTGCCGCTGGCAGACAGACCCCTAGCTAATGCATAGATTTTGGCTAGTTTCTTCTAGCTGGTTCCAACTGCTTCTTAATGAATAGCAAAGAATTTCTGCAGGAAGGCAGAAGAGTTGTTTTCTAGGAAACTCCTATTTACGAGCAGTTAAAAGCAAAAGAAAAAAAAAAAAAGAATCTGATGTAGAGCCATGGGAAAGCTAGTAAATTCTGAGGAGCCTTCACACCAAGTGATAAAATCCAGTGGTGCTAGCAAAGCTAAAAATGAAATCTTTATCACCAAGAATAATGTATGGGGCCTAAACAGGACAACAGCATGGAAAGACAAGAATAATTGAAGAGTAATGCTCAAAGCAGGAGCAGAACCTCAGCAAAATGAAATTATGAGTAACTTTTATCAGCGACTTGATACCACCTGGGGAAGTCCAAATAACACCTTGACTACACACAATCTGCTGAAGTCTTACAAGCCAGCTTCCATGAGGGCACATCTACATCACCGGGAGTATGTTTCTATTGGAATGCCTTCCTTTGGTGCAGGAATGGAAATGATTTGTTCTAGTAAAACCTATGTAGGTACATCTGCTCTGGGCTTGTAGGATAAAACGACCACATTTTCTCACATGCTGCCCTTGTCTCCAATTACATACTGCCTTTTAAAAGTGCTGTTGGAAATAAGTTGACAGAAACCTGCAAAACATGAGAGACAGTAAAGAACTGAAGAAGACAGCCAAGCTAAGGAGGCTCAGAAAACTGGATTCTGAGGGTTTATTTCCTCTGCATTAGTTCACACTGATTTTATCTGCCCTCCTGTTAATTGTAGAGTGGGGAGCCAAGGGGCCTTAGTAATACTCATGAAAATATAATATATGGATAACAATATGCTCCCTTACCCAACATGATTGTATTTGCTCAGCCTGTTTGTGTACCTACCAATGAGCCTTGGCATTCTTGTTATTCCCATACTAAATCACAGCAGAAGAAATCTTTATTATTTTTTTCTTCTTGCTGTTGAGACTGATAGGATATGCTCCCAGGGCTGAGTATTCTTTAAAGAAATAAGCAAGTCAGAATTGGGCGGGAAAGAGATACATATTCAGCAGTGTAAATGGCAATTCTGAAGCAAAATGGACAGGGGAAAATTACTGGGATACCATAAATTCTGTCTCTGTGTGGGGAAAAGTGTTGTAAGCTCACAGACAAGCAGTAGTCATAGATTTCTGCAGGTTTTATCAAAATACCAGTTCTGATTGAGCCTTTGGTGAGACAGATTCCAGGTCTCAAAGACATAAGCACGTTGACTGTTAGTATTCGTCAGCCTCCAAAACACCACAGTGAGGTGACACAGCCATGCTTTTGATACTTTAGGAAAGAACAGAAATCAATACCAACTCAGAATTGGACCAAAGTTAGAATCCCTGATTGCAAGTGCTGCTGAACTTTGACATGTCATCTGGAACAGAACTTTGTGGTTTGTGCCTTTCTATAATAGGATTACTCTGAATTATCCAAACTGAAATTGAACACACATAGCAGCGGCATATGGGCTGGAGAAACAGTTTATCAGGCTCAAGCAAATGTGTGTAGCAGCTAATTTCTTGAATGCACAATAAGTAGTACTGGCTCCCATTTTAGGCACTCTGGATATAGTTCTGAAACAGAATATTGCGTCTGGTTGGAGTATTTTTGTTTTGTTAGGGTTTTTTTGTTGTTGTTGTTTTTTCTTTAAAGTATAAAAATAAAAATTAGTCACAAACAGGGATGGAAGGTTGGAAAGGCAAGAACAAACAGATGATAGGAAATTAATTTTTAGGAAAATATCTGAGCAAAATGAGTATGCTGCCATGCAAAGCTTTGATGAGATTAACGCGTACCTGCAGAGTTATTTCCACAAACTTGCATTTTTATAGACTTTTTCCAACAGAGTGTTTTTTCTAACCAGTGTTTCTTATTGTGGCTCAGTCATTATGAGTGACTCAAATAGATCAAGTCTGTTGTATTCCCAGGGGAATCACTTAAAGAGTGACATGACACAAAACTTCAACTAAGCAGATTATTAAAAACTAGGATGATAGTTTTAAGAGTCTAGAGGGAAATGTAAGGATATTGAAATCCTTACAGTGCTTTGTATTTTATTTATAGTGTTAGGATAACGCCTAGAGGTGAAATACAGTTCCTGTCCCAAATCTGGTATGTTTTGAACAGCAAAAGCTCAAAAGTGTGCTAACAGGCTGCTATCAAGTATCTGCAAAGTGTTTTCTCTGTTTGTGAATAAGAGTGAGAATGTGAAACTGTGTGGCTATAGAAGAGGTGACATGGAGAATAGAATAGCCAGCATACATACAAATTTTAAATGTTCTCAAGACCTGGAACCAAATCTTATGGGTTGTATTTACATGAAAAAGGGGAAGAAAGACAAGATGATCAAGGGCAATCATACACTTAAATGCATCAGCAATGCCAATAGCATGTGCCAGAGATTTATGGCAATAGGTATAAAGGAGAGATTAATGGATTTATGAGAGGAGAGTAATTACTGACATGTATAAAGACAAATAATGTGTTATTTATAATGTGGTTCTTTGAAAAGTGTCTGAGAAATGTTTTTGTTGATAGGTCCCAGTTGGCATCAGTGAGGGTTGAATTTGCTTCTCCCTGACTCAGGCAGTGGGGTATGGGGAGAGATGTCCTATTTCCAGCAGTAGCTGAGTAACCTGGGGCTGCCCAAGTACTCTGAGAGGCACCTTCCTTGAAACCACAGCCCATGCTGTTAGGAGTGAAGTAGTTAAATCCAGCATCTCAGTCTTTGCTGACAAACCTAGCTGCTGTATTCTCCAGATCGGTCCCTTCGCCGGTTAGGTCTTGACTTTTAACAGCTTTCCTTTCTCTGCGTATTTCTGATCCTTACATGGTATAGCTGTTTTTTGCTTTTTTCAGCTATGAGGGACGTTTCTAGGGTAAGGTTGCTTTTATTTCTTCCCTACAGCTCTCTTTGTCACTGTAACTCTCAAGACACTGCTAAGAGTCCAAGACTAATAAGTCTGTAATTCTCAAGACTAATCTAAGAGTCCCTGGTTTTGAGAGGGTCTTCCAGTCCAGTGGAGATATTTGTACCCAGTTAGTTCTGGTAGAGTTCAGCAGGTAACATGCAAGGGATTTGTCTCTACTGTGGATTCTTCTCTCTTAATAGCTATGGTTTGTTCCAGCTATCACTGCCTCAGTTTTTCCATTTGTAAAATGGGTCTAATAGCAAAGCCTTACCTAGAGCAGGAATTGGCATACTGAGAATCTTAAGGATGTGATGCTGGCAAATGTGGAAGGAAGGCTGGGTGCTTGGATGCTGAAGTAAAGAATGCTTATTACACTAAATTTCTCTTAGAATACCTTTCAGATTCCTCAAGTGGTTTTCTTGTTTTCATCCTAAACTGATTTGTAGAGTTCCCTTCTTGCACATTTAACTTTTTACAAGCGCTGGTGCCCAACATCTGTTATTTCAGGCAAATATTATAGAGCTTCCAGTATTGACAATGTCTTTTGTTGACAAAGTTTTCAGAAGGAAGATAAGAAATCTTATTTAATTACCTGCCAATTCCCTGTTTTATTTAAGGTAGCTACTGTTTAGATAGGTGTAGTGGGGTGGAAGAATGAGCTTTTCTAGAACGAAGCTGAAAGGGTCAGGTATCTCTGTGACCCACAGCCTGTAGATTAGAAATGTCAGTGTACGTAACAAAAGCACCTTCATGGGCGCCTCACTTGCACCCCATGTCTCTGTTACACCCCACTTGGTGCCCGCTTGACTGCATTTTGCTACTCATCTGTTGCACGCTGAAGTTCTCTCCAGAGGGCCAATCACTTCTCTGGGTTTGAGATAGTTTAGTCCCTTATCAGGCATCTGGTGCTATTAAAAAGCATGATATTGTGATCTGCAAGAACTTGAGTTGGTTACATAGTTTGGTCTTTCAGAGGCATAGCTTGACTACTGCAGCTAACACAACAGAGCAGCATTCAGGAGAAACCCAGGGTAGGGGGTCTACCATCTCCATGTGCATAAGACATGAGGAAAAAAAAATACAGATATTACTCTATAATTCTTACCTAAAAAGTTCCATTAGGTGCACCTTCTTTCATGAGGTACACCCTCTTCCAAACTATTGAAATTAGATGAGCTTCCCTGCGAAATACAAAAACCAACTGCAGCTTATCTTTCTGCACACTGGAAGCAACATCAGAACTATTCTTTAAATCTTCATGTGCAATCAGCACTTGGAGTAAAGCTTCTGGCTAGAACTAAACTTGAGAGATGAGGCAGCTGAGCTGCTGGAGACCATGCTCCCACAATATTGCTGCCTTCAATCATTGGCAACTGCCTCCATCTCTTTTTGGGCTCTTTTACTGCACTCAAGGAAAATGCTCTCCCTTACCTCCATTGTCATGGGCAGAACAGTTTACACTTGGGGAATTTTACTAAAATCTATTGCCAGTTAGCATAGATTAATTGCTGGTTTGTGTGTGGGGAAGAAAAGAAGGGAATCAACAAAATGAATGCAAGGAGAAAATCCTTTCTTCCCATTCCCCAGGCTCAGCTCCAGTCCAACATCTCCCCTTATCCTCTTCAGTTATTCTGCTGTGCTGATTGGAGAGAATGTGCATGTGGTTGGGCTGTAAAATGTCTCAATTCAGGGCTTCCTCTTTAGCCATTTTGCTCTGCAGTTTTGCCCCATCTCCTTAACTACTGAATGTCTCCTTCTTCTGTGTAATTACCAAGACCAGAGTGGAAGGATCAGGAATTTTCCTTTCCTCTGTAAAATTTGGATTGAGGACATGAGCATCCTGTGGTAGCCAAAGGTCAGGAACATGGTATGATGCAAGATTCCTTTAGCCCTTCTCCTGAGACTTGTTGGAGTGGAGCTGCATGCCTCTGTTTTGTAAATCAGTTTGGGAGGGGCTGAAAGAAAGTCTAGAAAGCTGGTATATTTGACATTGGATGGGAAGATCTCCCCTTGAAGTTGTCCCGAGACCCGTCTGAATAACGAGGCCTGTCATAGATAGACAGATATAGACCAACTGCTTGATAATGGCAGCAATAACATTTTATCACTGGTAGAAAATATTCCATGAGAGGCCTGATAACATAGCCAGGCATCATCATGTATGACTTATTCACCTGATGCTGGCATCTCCCCTTCAAAATAGTTTCTGTGGGCAACAGAATGCAGACTAGCAAAGTGTTTTGCCCAGGACAGCAAAGCAGAAACTGGGCCTGGGGTCCCCTTACCAAAAGAAGAAACCATCAGCAACATCTCTGGGATTCTTTGCCAGCTGGACTTTAAAGAGAGCTGAGAAAAGTAGGTGTCAGAGTACCATGTAACCAAGAGTTCACTTTAGAGCTAACTCCGCAACAAGGAATTACTTAACTCGTTTCATCAGTGTTGCTTAAAAGAGAGGAACCTTTTTTGACAGTCTGCCCTTTTCACAGTCTGTTTGTGTTTGTCAGCCTAATTTGATCTTTAAAAAAAATCTTGCATCAGCGTGGGTATCACAGTGGGAACTTGAGGAAGCTGGAGATGCTTGAGTATCTGTCAGGTAAAGGTTGTTTGTGCTCATCACCAAATGGAGTGTGCACAGTTTGGGATCATTGGGTACCTCTCCTTTCTTTTGGAAGGCTTGGGACTGGGATTCCAGAAGGACTGACATGTCAGCTCTGAGTTCCATCAGGGCAGCTCTTGGGGCCTTTTGATTAAAAAAGCATGAAAAAAGTGGGGGTAAAGACAAAAACTCACCAGCCAGACAGAAAGGGAGTAAGAGGCATTGCGAGTTGTTCTATTGATAGAAGCTACCTGAAAATGTGGAAGGACGCCATCAAAATTCTAAATAGTCTCTCTCTTTTCGATCACATTATGCATGTGACCAGTATATGCTTTAGATTTGCTAGTATTGTCCTTTCACTTGTATTCTGCCTGTTCTGCACGGTGCATTTCTGGTACCTACATTTTAGGTATCTGCTTCTCTTTAGTTTAAGCCCTTGTGAAACACAGCCTGTGTTTACCCCTCAGAAATCCCTTAATTGTGGATGCTGTTTCCCTGCCGTAAATGTGGCCCTGGAACACACCAGCATGTACACAATGTCATGTACTACGGCTGGCAGATGCAGAGACCTCTAAAATTGTATAGCATTTATTTTCTTCTTTTACCACTATGTCTCCTAATACCACTGTGAAAAAGGCTTCACCTGTCTGCATTGAGTATTTCACCTGAGCCCATCCCATCTCAGCAGCTGGGGTGAAAGCAGCTATGTTTTTGCCATAAAACACAAATTATCATTTTTCTTCCATCCAAGACCTCTTCTCTGATTTCATTTTTATGACCACTGCAGTCCAGCAATATTGTCATTGAAGATCAGGCATTTGTGCTAGGAATGTTCACGAGAAGAATTTTAGCCTCTCTGTAACATGCAGTCGACCATTACTGCTGTTGAAATAACATGCATTTTGATCTCTGCTGTGTTTGTTTCTCTCACCATTCAGTCAGGGCTCAAAGGTGACAGAAAAAGCAGATTGTCCTTTAGTTTAATAGGTTGCCCTGCTGTTTCCGATGCAGAGATCCCTGGCTTAATTTATTGCTGGAATGGATTGCTTCCAAATAAGGATAATCCCCCTCATGCTGTTTCTTCACTTGGTTACCTTCCTGTTCTTTTCACTGGCAACATCCGCCTCTGCAATTCTGGCTTATTCTTGCCAGAAGGCTCTTATTCATTTGCTATGTTCATTGTAGTTATGGTCCTAAACCCGCTATCTTCAGTAGTTTAAAACTTTCTGAGACAATTGCTTCAGGGCCTTGAACTTTTTGATCGTATTTTCAACCCAAAAGTGAGTTCCAGAAGAGGAATCTGCTTGGCTGTGTTGGTAGTGAGGATTTTGAAGTCATGCCCTTTTTTCTTTTTTTTTCTTTTTTCTGGCTAAACACATTGAAAATAATTACTTTGTGCTAGATCTACTCCTGCTTGCACGAGGAAGAGACAGAAGTCTGCTATCATGGAATTCCTACAGGAAAGCTGCACATCATGCAAAGGCATCTCTCACAGCCGCTCTTTAATAAAATCAGATGTTTAATCTGGCTTAATGTATCCCCTTGGCCCTTGAGGCTAGACCTTGGCTTTTAGCAGGGTGCCTGTGTCAATAAAGAGTGAGAACCACTTCCAAAAGAAGTGATTGGGTTTTACCTTTAAAATGTCAAGTTCTCCCAACTCTGAAGTGGCTTTGGCCCTCTCTACCCTTGTCTGTCCCACTGCTACACTTCCTGCACTCACCTTACTGCAGAAAGGAAGATAGGAGGTGTGAGAGAGGTAGAACTCCATGTTCAGCGTGAGTGGTTGCAGAGCCCAGTTCAGTTTGATTTTGTTTCGCATTCCCTGAAAAAGCAAAAGGAATAGTATGTGATTACCTTTTTGTTTATTTGTTTTCTTGTGGAGACTTCACATCCTTTCTTCCTCTCTTCTTTTTTTCCTGTTTGTTTTGGGGTTTGTTTGTTTCCTTGGATGAGGGGACAGGGACATTGGAAAGGAAATTAGAGTTCTTGAAACATTTAGATTCAAGCAAACCTGTGGAACTCAGCTGCTGCTTTTCACACAACCGTTTTTGAGGTTCACAGTGGAAAGGCAACGAGTCTCACTAGCAGTCTGTATCTCAGTGTTGTAGCACTGGGAAGGAGCACTGTAACATAATTTTAAGTCTATGCAAATTTAATTATCAGCAGCAATTCATTTAAGCCAGTAATTTTCAACAAGGAGCTCCTCTTCTAAATAGAGGCTGAAAAGAGAGCGTGAGAATGAATTTAAGACAGAGACAACTTGCTGCCTAGCCCCGAGAAATGTTCTTGTTCAAACACCTCATGTGCGTGCGGCGCCATGCTCTACCAGACCCTTGCCTCCCTCTGTGAGGAGCCCAAGATAAGTTTGCTCTCTGAACCTCGGCGGAATTAAATTTTCAGCTCCTGCATGATTAACGTTTCCACCGGAAAGCTGCATCAACAGAGCTATTTGTTGCCCGGCTAATTACTGTATTGACAAGGGTTTCGATGTTTTTTCATGCTCAGCCTGCACTGGTGTTCGCCGGGCAGCAGCTGCCTTAGCGCGGCAGGCAGCTTTGCTGCTTTAAAACCAGCGGCAGGTGTGCTGCCTCAGCCCTCCACGCTGGTTGTTGGAGGACTGACTGAAATTTGAGGTTGTGCTCTTCCTGTCTGGCCTTTTGACAGAATGGCTTTAAAATCTGAACGTTGCCCTGTCACCAAGGGACAGCGCAAAGTTGCAACAGGTCCTGGCTAAGAACGTGGGATGGGAAGGGACTTCTCACCTGTAGTGCAAAACAACCTCATTGATACGCAGGAGACTTCAGTCCCTGTGACTTTCAACGTCTTCCACAGCATCAAACTGATATTTCAAAGAGATTAAGAACTGAAGGGAACATATGATATCCATTTAAAGCCAAGGCTTCAGATTTAATGAAGACTGTATCAGAATGAGATATGATTCAGATATCAAATTACATTTGTTTAGCCCAACACAGCTTAATAAATCACAGCAACATTTAATAAATATTTATCTTCTTTTAATCACCAGTTAGTGCTTTTTCTGGTCTCTCCATTCCCTTAATGGCTCATTCCTGTATTTATTAAATGCGATTTCCATTTCTCAAATAATCAATACATCTTTTTATATTTTTTTAATTTGGGCAGCTTTACTGAACTTTTGTGAGATTTAATTAAGATTAAGCTTTAATCTTTAATTTCAATATATAAATTACCCTGCATTCTCTATTAAGAGATTGTTTGGTAACCTCATTTGGTTTAAAATCTTGACTGGAAATGTGGCAAGCTCAACAGTAGTTACACTACAAAAAGAAAAAAATAATGAACTTCAGGAGAATCTTTGGGTCAGAGGAGGAATTTGACTGCAATAACATCTCCTTAGATCATGTGGGTATGCAGTTAATAATGTGAAATGGGCGATAAGGAAGGTAGATTCTGCGTGGCTGACGAAGCTTTTGTTTGCATGGGTATCTGGTGCAGCAGTAGAAGTCAGGGTGAGGTCAGCTGGAAAACAGCAACCTGTGGAAATGATAACACGTGTAAATAATGACTCAGGTGCCACACAGTGTGTGGTACATGGGCGGGGCTGTGAGCAGGGTTGAGTCTAGCAGAGTATTTTCTATGCCACTTGGCCATACCTGCTAGAACCCGTGGATTCAGCAATGGCCAAGCAGTTGGAGGGGAGACAGTAAGTCTGGCCTAGGTGCAGCTGATGGGAATGGCTCTTCAGCTCTTGGCAAGACCTCGACTGCCATCAAAATCTTCCAAAATGGATGCTGTGCAGCAGTTCCATACTACCTTCTCCATCATTATCAGCTCCCTAATTTAAAATAATAATAATAATCTGTAAAGCTCTGCAGGTGGTTGTCAAAGTACAATTTACATTTCGGGGCACATGCTGTGGCCCTGTGCTTGACACATGTACATAATGGAACTCGTCCACTTGCTAGCTGCTGTCCATGAAAAGAAAAAAAACAAAACACCCACCCCCCCCCAAAAAAAAAAAAAAAAAAAAGCCTAATTAAAAAAATCACGCAGAAATGCAATAGAATGCAATATAATGTCGTGGGCATTTTGCCGCTACTTGGGCATGCACCTGGATTGTCGGGAAAATAGGTTTCCCCAATACAGGGAAAGCTTATGTTCCCAAATAGAATCCAGCAGTTTCTTCAGGTCAGAGATGTTTGAGTCCAGCCAGGAGTCTGCATTGTTTCATAACTTTGGCATTGTTGTTTTGTTCGATATTGGTCGAAAGTTAAATGATTTTTTTTTTTTTTTAAACTTTTCATTTGGTTTGTGTTTTTTTCTATGGGAAGGTGAAGCCCCCTGCAGAGTCTTATGATGTGCAGAAAACTTACTTTGGTGTACCTGTAGAACCAAGGGTATAATTGCTAAAAAAGCCATAAGGATGAATGCAATATTTATAAAGTTAATGCACTGGTCTTTGAGTGTTCTGTGATTCTGTAACATCTGTCATGTATCAATATAATAGTCACTAAATTTTGCATGACTCCAGAACGTCATATCTGTCTGGCCCTGTCTAGCAGCCTACTGCCTGGAATAGTCAAAGTGCCCCCCTTTCCATACCTACACCTAATATCAGGTGGGATGAAGGCTTTCCTGACTCCAGCGTGCGTGTCACTCTTGCACAAATCTTCATAAACTGGTTCAGAATTCTCACTTGACAAGTATTTATCCTTGTAATATTATCCAGTCTTTAAATGCTACGCAGACAGTTTTTAAATGGGCTCTAACTCCTTCAGCCCTTGTCTGTCATGTCTTCTTGATGTTCCCTTCTCTAGCCCTATGAAAGTTGCAAGATACAGACTCAGGGGCTTCTTCCGTCTTTTTACAGACTTCTGAGGCACAGACATACCTTACCTGGGAAACAGACACTGCTTTTAGTTAGTGAAGGACTATCCTCCTCTCTGTTTTCATCAATGTCAGCAGTGCAATATAACTCATCACTTCAGCTTACTTTGGTTGCTGCTCCCTTTTAGGGACGATTTTTGTTCCACCAATGTCTAGGTACAAACACTGTTGGAAGTGGAGGAGGCTATCTGAGGAACTTTGCTTCCCTATCCTCATCACTGGTACTGTAATGGGCTATCCCTCAGGTTGGAAATGGGTTGAGAAGAGCAGACCTGGACACAGAATGGTATCCTTGGTGTTGCTAGACAAGCTGCTTCTGAGGAACAGCATCCCAAACTCTCTCTTTTATTAGCTCTTCCATCAGAAGGCAACTGTGTGCCTACAGACATGAGGAAGGAGCAGAATTTGTTTCCTCCAGCTTCTCTAAGTCCTACAGTTTGCTACCCGTCATAAGTTTTGAAAATTAAATTGTTTTCAGTAGCAAAGAGCTGGATTTGATCCAGAGATAGTTTAAAGACCAAAGCTGGTTTAGACTAAAATACTGCTTTCTAGTATAGTCAGTGGGAAAAAAATAAAAAAAAATATATAGCTGTATGAGATTCAAAAGCTGAGGTGCATTAATCCAACACCCAGAGTAATGTTCAAGTTGAATATCTAAAATAGGGTACTTTTCAGACCACTTACTACTGCCTTCTCTCTGCCCCTCAGCCCCTCGGTGGTGTTTTGCCAAGAGCAGGGATCTTGAAAGGTGCTTGGGTTGTCTTGCAAATGCAAACTGGAGTCCCAGGATGTGACAGTGCCTGGCTGTGATCAGCCTGTGGAACCATTTGGGGCTGCTGCCTTGTGGAGCCCTGCAGCGTGAAGGAATGGTGTGTTGGGGGAAGTGTGCTGGGTAGCAGGCTTTGCATTTGGAATTACCAAGCCTACAGTATCCACATTAAAGCCCTTTATTAATGGAACCTACTTTGCTTGTTTGAAAGAGACACTCTGGTAAGGTTAGAGGCCTGATCTAACAATAGTGGTGGGCGTACATGACATGAACAAGGATACCATCCCTCTTACCTCATTGCTGAGATCAAGGTGCCATTTGGCTTTGGCTGAGGCGGTTGTCATCTTGTAGCAAGAGCTCTGAACCAGGTTTCTGTGTATTTTTGCCTTGGTTTGTCTCTCTGCATCATGGAAATTGTGAGTCTCTGCAGTCACAAGGACACTAGAAAAACAATAAATTATAACAGGAATGAGTGCTCCCTTCATTAACATCTCCCCAAATTATTAGTAGTCATCACTTTGAAAATAGGGGACCAGGAGGCTGACATCTGTCTTCTGTCATCAGAGTATGCTGTGTGAATTTGGGAAGCTTTGCTGCAGATTTTGTAGGCCAAACAGTTCAGGGAAAATACAAAAGGTTAAAGAGGAGGAGATGGCTGCCTAAATGGGGGGAAACGTTAAAAGCAATTAATGTAGAGAAAGATTAGTTCATCAACAGCAAAGGAAGTGAAGTCCCGGCTGGCCAGCCAGCTGTCTGCATCCATCACTGCTCAGCACCTGCACACAGACATTTTGTTGTGCAGATCCAGAGCTACTCAGTACTATGGAGAGGATGCTTGGAGAGAAGCAGAGACAGAGAACAGCAGATATTTGAAGGGAATTTTGGATAGCTGTAGGAAGAAAAAAATCACACTTTCTGGTTAAGTTGAAAAATAAGGTAGGAGCTGGGCACTGGGAAGAGTCTCCCGCCACATTAGGTCGCTCAGAGGGGGAGGGAGGCGAGCAGTTGTACTGTGGGAGATTGTCCTTCCCTTTCCCACCCCTGTGTGCAGGTTGAGGATGAATAGCCTTGCCTTCTATATCCTGTAAGGATGATTGCTGCTGTGCTATGCCAGTTGCATGGCTGCCAACCTCTTCTAATTTGCATGTAATGTATGGCAAAGCCATAATGTCATTACATTGCATAGATCTTGCCAGAGACCACATTCAGAAGCCTGCTGTGAAGTTTCTGGCTCTGACTCCACAGCATTAGTTACCCCATAAGCCCCTTTGGCACTGAGCTTCCCAAATCAAGTCCAGATGCCAATTACTTTAATGAGGCTGCGGATTCTAAAGAGGACACCCCACCCACACACCTTGCCCCTGGCTACTATTTCCCTGGGAGGAGGCACAGGCAGTTTTGACAGACACTTACTTTTTTTGCAATGACGCATGCAGGAACATCTGGGGAAAGAGGGGGCCTTTACAGTTGTCTGTAGCTCAGAAGAAAAAGGCAGCTTGGTGCAACTGACTTGGATGTCTTTGGATGACAGATAGCATGTGAGTTGTGGCTCATGAATGCAGAACAGCCCGGTGCCTTCAAAGCGCACCAGATGCAGAGGTATCAATTTCATGGAAAGGCTGCTGTTGTTTGGCTTCCATCTTGTTATTACACGTTATAGCCTCAGCAGGAAATCTGGATGGGAGACAGGGACACAGTTAAGGAAGGTCTGGGTTGAGGTTGCTGGTTATTCAAGTGAAGGGTTCGCAGCCAAGCCTTCATGCCTGGATGCTTGGAGGATTTTTTTGTACTAAGGCTCTACCAGAGGCAAAGCCCACCATGAACATGCCTACAGAGGCTTAAAACAGGCTTTTGCTTCAGCTCTCACAACTATTGGTCTGGCCCCTTTATGCCAAAGGGGAAATTGCACATTTTTGAGGGGGTCACAACCTGCATGCTCTTCCTCAAGTTCACTCACTGGAATGCGACATAGAACCCCAACATCAGAGAAGACTCACCCCAGCTACCAGTGCGCTCAAATCTGTGAGGATTTCCAGATCCATCCTTTTCAGGCATAATTACCATCCAAAGGGATGCAATTGCATTTCCATTGCAAACACTGGGACGGGGAAATCCCATTTTGTTCAGCTCTTTCAACTTGTTTTGTGTAGCACAAGAGAACGCTGGTCCATAGTCACAGAGCCTGAGTGCTGCTGCAGTCCATCTGTTGAGATGGTGACAGAAGTGCATAAATGAAAGAAATCCACTAAAATCAGTGGAGTTGCTTCCACTCTCATGGGACTGAGGCCAAGATGGGAGCAAGGGTCAGAGTAACACTGTGATTGTGGAGTGATTAATTTCCCTGCCTGTGCCTCAGTTTCTCCATCTGTGAACCTGTTGAGGACATATGTTTTTTACGTTGCATTGTGTATTTGAGATTGCCATGTTTTCTGCAAAGGTGGTTGTGATCCTCAGATGTTGTGGGAGTGGGAAAGATTATCATCATTATTTCTGACAGGCAGCTATAATTCATCTTTGCTTACTAGACCCCTATGGTAGTCTTACTGTGAAATGAGTAAAGGTTATTTCAGCCTGGGAATCATGTGAGCTTATTTGTTGTTGAGCCTGATAATAAATTGGATCCAGATAGTGTTGCCTGAGCTGCGCAAACGAAGAAAATTTTATGATTCTTAATTTAATTTGTGCTTTCTATTTCACACTATTTGTATTCTCTCAAAGTCTGAAAACACTTCTTCACCATTTGATCTTGACTTTTCCCATTTGATGAATGATGATTATTTCCTTTTTTTCCTTTCCTGAATTCTTTTCTCTGTTTTGTATAAAATATGAAACAATGACTTAATTAAGTCAGTCTCTTGAAAGTAAAGCTTTTTCAAGTTATTTTAAGCTCCCTCCACTGGAGGCTTCTGCAACAGCATTGGAGAATGAAGTAACTTGGAATAAATACCACTGGACTTGGTTTTATGCTGCACATTCCTGTAAGAATGATACAAAAGGGAAGTAGTGTTTATCTTTTCTTCAGGTCCAGCATTTTCTGTGATGGGAACTTAAAGCATTTCATGCACACTAGCGGCTTAACCCTCACCACAGACCTTTGGGAAGCAAATACAATACTTTCAGGGCAAAAGATATGGCTCCAGTTAAGAAGCACCTTTAAGGGATGGACCAAGGAATAGGGTGAGAGGAGAAATGCAGGGTCATGGTGAAAGCTGCAGAGAAGTTTCTTGAACCGTTTTGAATGGACAGCAAATGTAGTAGCAGAAGAGAAGGTGGTATTGTCCAAACTGAGAAAGATAGGAAAAGGAGCCAAATGAAAGGGTCATGGGATTGAACGAAATAAGTTCACAAAGTGCAAGTACTCATTACGCCACCTTTCCTCCTAAGTGTCGCTACCCACTCTTCTATCCCATGCCTTCTGCTCAGAAGGACTTTTTAAAGTCCTGCTGCATGTTTACCTGCAGTGAAATCACTCTTGGAAACCTGCTGCTCGGAGCACTGCCTGCAGTAATGTCACTGCAGGCTGCCCTGGCCCTCCTCCCCTCTGCACAGGGCTTGGGAACCCTCCCTGTGCAGGGAGAGATTTGCAAAGGTGTGGGCGAGGGTGCAGAGAGAAACTGCATCTCACGGTGGGCTTCTCTTCATTTTTGGGTACGGCTTCTACTAGCTGTAGTAATAAAACAGCAATAAAACAGTATTGATGAAAGAGGTCATTTACCATCAACTTATTTAGTTTTCTGCAATGAGCTAATGTTTAATTAACGTGCAATAACTTTTGTGACCAAATGTATCCTTTTACATTTACTATAGGGGACAGTTTGAAAATCAACTTAAGTGGCCAATGACTGCAAATGTATTTATTAAGGTTTAAACATGTGTAAATGAGTTTGTGCTTATTTGCAGAGCTGTTAAACTACAGTAAATATGCTATTTGTCAATTGGTGGTTAATTAACATCCATTAGTTCTCCATTAAGAACACAGTTTGGTGTCTGAATTTCCTTGCTTTAGTACTAACTTTGAATTAGGGCTGTATGTTTTCCTCTTCATACACAGCAGTTTTCAAAATCCAGTGCCAGTCCTTGGAACTTACCTTGCAAGGCAGGAGATTGAAAAAGGGAGGAGTGGTATTTTATTGCCCAATGTCACAGCTCCTATTTAGGAGCTAGGCAGCTTCCTTCTTCACATATCTCCCAGAGTTTTGTAGCCAGCGCAAGTTGTGGAGCTGTCCCAGGTATTTCATGCCTTTGCGGCTCCGTGAGGGTTTTAGGACACGTTAGTGCAAGAGATGCTAAAGCCCGCAGACGGGGCCGATGGTGGAGGTCCTGTTTAATCCCCCCGAAAATTCTCAAGTGAAGGCTTTTGGGGGCGAGGTACGGGGAGTATCTATCCCCTCTCAGCCGGCCGCTATGCCGGCAAGCAACCACAAGGTGACACTGTCCCAGTACATTATTTATGTTTTGACAGAGGAACGTACATTGATACATTTCGCATAAAAGATGGTCCTAAGCATCGGTGTCTGCTCCCTGTTTCTGAACCGAGAATTAAAGGTCTGAGGCGTGCATCCTTCACTTGTTATATCTGGGAATTAGGGAGATTTTCAAACAACCTCAAATTTCAGATGATGGAGTATGTTGTTTGCAGGTAGAGCTGGGGAAAGTCCTGTTTCTTCAGTTATGCAAAAACAAAATTGGATAAATAAAGGCCTGAGAGGCTTTTTACAAGCTAGGCTGCTACCCAGAAACATCTATCTATCTGTCTGTCTGTCTGTTTGTTTTAATGCTCTGCTTATCTGCTGGAGTTGGCTTTGGACAGTTTCATCGAGTGAGGTTGAGCTGTGCCATGGGTGTAACTCAAGTGTAGAGTTAATAAGTATTGCTGTAGACCTGACACACATGTGAACAGCTAATACAATAAGCGTCTGGGAATGGGGCACCATATAATGTCTGTCAGGTTTTACAGTCAGACATGGTATCAAAGGCATCTGTGGGGGAAAAAAAGAAGCTGTAAAGTACATTAAAATCCAGGTAGACGATATTTTTTGTAAGAGCAAACTTGGGACCTGATTTTCCCCAGGTGGATTGAATGAACATCCATTCATTTACATACAGCCTGATTTATCAGGTCAGGTTTAAAGAGTTAACTGGGTTGTTTGTGTGTGTAATTGTAAATAATCAGCTGAACGTGATACTGTTCAGTTACCACATGCTCTGTGCCTGCAAACATCTACTTTGGTTTCAGTAACATTAGCTAAATTTGTAGAAATATTAACTGCTTCCTGTTGATTTCTCCCTCATGAACCTGCAGTCTGCCTGTGGTGTGCTGCTCTGAAATTATTAAAGGAACAGTCAGAGAAAACAGCCTAAGTTTAATCAGCTCAGTCTTGTTTGATCAGTCATCAAAGTCGCCCCTTCAGCAGCCTTGTAGTTGGGAGCAGCAAGATAAATTGTTCCTGTGTGTGTGTAAGGGGAGCACGAGTGAAGCAATGAAACACTTGGGCCAGGTAAGGAAATGCAGTAAATATAAACAGGCTTTCCTGGGAATGCACCAGCTTGTTCAAGCTCCTTCTGGCCCCATGCACATTTCCAGCCTCACTGGGAAGGAAGCTTTTTGTGGTAGTTGACGTGGCAACTGGGTGCCTTATCAATAGGTTGTTGTGTATGTAACTTCTGGCAAGTTGTATTAGCAGCTTTGGTTTGAGGTGAGACGCCTGTAAGTAGCAATCATGACTTTCCCTCCTCTTCCCCAACAATTCTAGAGGCAGTGAGGAATGTTTTGGTGACGTTTTTCTGCAGAACATCAAGACAGGCAGGCCCAGCCTTAGGGAAGGATGGGGACAGGCAATGCCTAACTAATAGAGTTATCAAGTTCAATGGGGAAACATGAACTACAGCTCCCAGGAGGCATTTCCTTCCCACAGGCAGATGAATTGTTGAGAGACTGAAACCAAAATGCACTAAATTCAGAATGGCAAAACGTTGGCTCCATTGAAAACAGCAACATTTTCTAATCAACCTTGGCATGTTATTTAAGCACTCTTGATTTTGGTGGTGTGTGGTTTTTTTTTGTTTTTGGTTTTTTTTTTTTTTTTTTTTTTTTAATATTTCAACTCTTATCTCTAATTTAGGATTAATACCTGTGATGAAGTTGTGGGAATTTTCCACAAGGAAGAAGTTCTGATTTGTTTTTTTTCTGAGCTCAGCTTTAAAAATTGAGGTAGCTGCACTTGCTTCTGTGAAGTGCTTTGATATCCATGGATGAAAAGAACCATAGAAGTGCTAATTATTGTCATACTGGTTTTAATTATTCTGTCATACTGACGGAGCAACTGCCAGTTTTCAGCCAGCAATATCTTTTTACAAGATGTTGTCCAGTCCACAGTTTTCACAGAAACAGTCAGATACTTCTTTTTAATTGTTGTAAAAGAAAGAAAAAAAGAAAATACTCTCCCTCCTCAGCAGCTGCTACAGTTCTATGATGGAATTTCAAAACTGCCTGCATTTGTACAGGATGTTAGTATCAGGATGATAATGAAGAGAGGAGAAATGGAAAGCTCCAATTGTTAGATACTGCAAAGAAAACAGTGGGAAGAGCTAACGAGGGTGAGAAGCTCTGAAATTTGCTGTCTACAATGATTTAAAGTGGAAAATGTGCTTCCCAAAAATTCGGGAAAGGTGTGATTTTCACCTCTTTTATTATTGCTGTTCCTGTTATTTATTTGAAGTACATTTTATTCTTTTTCTGGGAAGTACTGTATTTCCAGTCAGCTCACACCAACTCAGCTGAACTGTTTCATTCAACCGGTTTGAAGAAAAACTTTGTTTACGCAGCAGTATCACCAGCCCTCATGAGAGCTGTAGTTGCGCTCTTATCTTCTCAGCCATTCTTCCTGGCTGTGCTACAACCCCCCTAAGGCATCCCTTGCTTCATCCAAGGCCAGTGTCATGTCAGAGGAACCCTAGGACTACGCTGGAGGAATGTGTTTATCCCTGCAAAACTACCCAGCAATGATGTGAGTGGTTTCCCTAAGGTCCCTCAGCAAAGGCACAGCTGGTGAGGCAGTACTGAACGGAGTTTAATGCAGGAGGGAGGATTTAGGGCCAGGCAAACAAGCTTATCTGGTGTGTTCTGTTCTCCCGGCGGAACTATCAGTGCCATGATTTCACTGAGGGAAAGGAACCGTGCAGTGACCGCCTGTTAGTGACTGGCCTGAGCTACTGCCCAAATATGAACCAGGACATCTGTGGAAAGGGTCTAAGGGCATTCATATTGCCATTCCCAGGGGAGAAGAAGTTGCCACCTAGTAATGGCATCACGAGGGGCTAACTCAGCTCCAGGGGTGCTGCATTTTGGAGGAGGCTCTTTCTGTCTGTGCAATTTATAGGAATAGGATGTGCAGAATGCTTCATAATTGCATTATTCCGATCTGAAGAAAAATCACTTGCAGAAGATGTCACTTCCATCACTGTCATGGCTTTGTGTGTCCCCATGTCAGCAAACATATCTAGGGCAAGCAGTGGCACTTCACAACTGACACAGGGCAGTTGGTCTACAGAAAAAAGCAACAGTGCTGTTCCTTTGGGGAAGAGACTTTACCCCCTGGTCAGACCACTAAAACACAGGGATTCATTGCTTTTCCCCCATTTGTACTCTTTGTTTGCTTTCTGTTTATTTCCAGTGATGTAGTCTAGTTGCTAAAAACCAGCACGTGCAGCAAATGGAAACCTAAGCAAAGCCTTAAACACCTAAGTCCTTCCACACATATATTCTTTGTTTTAGTGTTTAAAAAAAAAAAAAAAAAAAGAGGTCATTTATGTAAAAGCCTTTGATGCAGCAAGCCATAGTATTGTGTTGGGAGTTTATTAATATGAAGCAGAAAGATTTTGCCTGTCACTGCAGTTACTACTCAGTTGTTGCCTGAGGATTATGAGGCTTTTAAACAGATAATATGCAGTTATTTTTCCTGTTCTGGAGAGAGCTTGG
Source organism: Hirundo rustica (assembly GCF_015227805.2). Lineage (NCBI taxonomy): Eukaryota > Metazoa > Chordata > Aves > Passeriformes > Hirundinidae > Hirundo > Hirundo rustica. The sequence continues at coordinate 24,417,006 of NC_053451.1, read as the reverse complement.
TGGTTCTCCATGTGAGTCAGCTGTAAAGCCAAGGAAGCACACACAGTGAATGTGTCACCAGGGCCTTAAGAGCCTCTTTTAGACTCTGTGATGGTTTTTGGTGCCTGACTAGGCACCTCTGTGCCTCACCAACTAGGTCTCTGGCCTGGTGACATCTGGGTGACTGTCCCACCTAAACAAATAAAATAGCAGAAGAAAGAATGACTTCTTCTTTGGCAACCTGAGTGGAGAAACAGCACAAAGGAAGTGATGAATATATGGGCACTAGCCCTTTCTCTGAAGTGGCAGTTGATTTAGTTAACATGCTGTTGTACCTCTGAGGCAGGGAATTTTCTTTTGGAGTTCATGTTGAAAACCTAAATTGAAGTAATGTAAAAGTAGCTTTGTAGACTTGGGGAAAATCTTACAAAATGCTAACATTTAGGAAAGAAAAATCAGGATGGATTCACACGTGTACCGGGACAGGTAGCATTTTCTTTCCTGCCCTGTGGTCAGAAGTCATGAACCAAAGCAAGACAGTTTCAGGATGAGCCTCAGTTTGTCTGTGGGAATTGTCTGACGTGCAGCAGTTGACATTCTGCCAGCCTGCACCTCCTTGTGCCAAGGACCAGGTCCGTGCTATAGACCTTTGTTCCTCTGGCCACAGGCACGAGGGAACTCGATGCTGAACGTGACAATAGAGGAGCCAAAGTGCAGATGCAGCTCCCTGGCCTTGTAATCCTTTTGCAAAGAGTGTTTACTGGAGGAATGAAGAGATAGGAAGTACATTACCACCACATCAGCAGAATGTCAACTTAGGATGCCTTTGCCAACACAGCTAAACCTGTAGGTCGTTCTCACGGGAGCTTTAGGGTGGAGCTGTCTTTGGGGGCGTGTATTACCTGCCTAATGAAAACAAGGCAGTGTGATTTTAACATATGTTAAGCATAATGGCAAGAAGGAGCTTGAGGTTTAACTAACTGATTTTTAATACATTGTGGAAGCATGCTGCCTTATTTGTGCTAAGCTGCTAATACACATTAGCTAGTTAAATATACATGTTCTTTGCACTTAGGTCGCAGTAGGAGCAGAGCAAGGAAGAATATTTTTTTAAAAAGAACATATATACCAAGTTAGAATCCTAAATGCAGGCAGTGATTGGAAATTTCCAGGATTTTTTTTAAGAATATAAATCTTACTGTGGGCTTTCTGTATTTTCTTTTGAGGATGTCTGATGAGGGAATAAGAAGAAACGTTTCTACATTGGCTTTTCTTCTTTACTTCTTATTGCTTATATTCCAAATGTTGTTAAGAAATAATGAGAAAGCATTAATCATCTCTCTGGCTGGTCTAAGACAAAACGAGAATCTACAAATCATACTGAATGCTTTGTGGGTTTTTTTTAAACACTTCCTAGTCTTAAACTCTATTTCCTTTGCCTTAATTTTCTAAAGTTTTATATTTTGACTTACTATTAATTGGCAGTAGTCGCTGTATTTGCCAGATGAGTCATCAAAACAGCTTTGTATCTTTCAGAGGGATGTTAGAATTTGGCAATCTCTTCCACTCTGGTGAAATAATCAAATCTTGTGGTTTAATCCCAGGCAGCAACCAAGCAACACCTGCCCCTTGCCCACCTCCCCCTCACCCCAGTGGATGGGAGGAGAGTCAGGGAAAAAAAACTTAAAACTCATGGGTTGAGACAAGAACAGTACAACAACTGAAACAAAGTAAAATATAACAAAAATAGTAATAAAAAGAAGAGAGAGATAAAAACCCAAGAAAAACAAGTGATCCGCATCTCGATTGCTCACCACTCACTTACTGATGCCAAACCCGTCCCCAGACTGCAATCAGCTCCTCTTCTGGGTGACTCCCCGAGTTGTGTAAACTGAGCATGATGTTCTATGATATGAAATATCCCTTTGGCCTGTAGGAATCACTAGTTTTGGCCATGCTTCTCACAGTTTCTTGTGCTTCTCACTGCTAGAGCATGGAAAAGGGAAAGGTCTTTGACTTATGGGAAGCACTAATTATCAGCAACCAAAATATCAGTGTGTTAGCAACATTATTCTCATATCAAACCCAAACCACAGAACTGTTCCCACTACTGAGAAAAAAAAATTATTCCATCCAAAACCAGGACACAGAGGAAGACTAGAGCTTTAAGATGAGGGGGAAAGTTATCTTGAACTGCGGGATTCAGAGAATCAGGCAAAGTTGAGCAGCTTGTTCATCCTTTTAGGATTTGCCATGAGAGCTTCATTAGCTCAATAATCATATTCTAATTACAAAATGTTTCTCTATGTCTCAACCCCATCCATCTTTCTTGCAGCTATCCAAACACTTGGCAGCTTTATGGAAAGATACTACAGAACTAGAAACAATGGACAGCACCTTCACATTGTAAAAGCTCTTGACTGCAGAGCTAAGGGTCATCGGTCCGGCACTGATGACATCTTGAATCTTTCCGTAGGGAGTTGAATACATCTGGCAAACTAGAAGTATGTGGCATGTTCCCCAGTCATCAAGACATTGAACACATTTGCCAGCATATAGTCAAACACCTTGTTTTAAGATTGGCTCCTGAAAGTGAGGACATCTTTAGAAAGCTGAAGAACCATAAATGAAATTATAAGGAAGGCTTGATTTCCAGGTGAAAAGGAGGGTTTTGCCCTTTCTGTCTGAGCTGATTTGGTTTATTTTCTTTTTGTAAGCATTGCTTCCTGACAAAAAAAACCCATAGAGCTTAAAACTTAATATTTGTCCAATTCAGTCATCCCACTAAGTTGGACTGTCACGTATGCCAGTTTCACCTTGCTCATACTCATGCACATGCAGAGCATGATGGTGTCACAAGCCTCTCTCCACAAAGGACTGCACCCCCACCCTCCTTCACCAGTTTCTTTCCTTATGGACTTGCAGTGCCTGGAACATCCCCCACAGTTCTGTTGTGCCGTGTAGGTGAAGTGGGAAGGGTTCACCTTGTGTGAAACTTAAATCCTTTGTGCAATTCTCTGTGGCAGCAAGAGCAAACCAGCTTCCATTCCAAAGATTTAAGCACTGACACATTGCTGCTTTCCTGTGTATGAACAGAACTTCTGCTTCATAGGGCTTTCTCACTGCAGAGCTTTGAGGGACTGCAGGCACATTATATATGGTGTTGATGTCTTGCAGTTTCCTTTGGATACTTTTAAGTGTTCATGGCCTTTTCTCTGCTTCAATCAATTGTGCTTGATTTGCACACAAAGTATGGGTGTAGCATACAAAGACCAGTCCAGTTCAGAGCTCTTACCAGAGTCACCAAATCATAGAATGGCTTGGCTTTGAAGAGACCTTAAAGGTCACCTGCTTCCAACCTCACTGCCATGGGCAGGGATACCTTTCCACTAGAACAGGTTGCTCAAAGCCCCACTCAACTTAGTCTTGAATGCTTCCAGCGATGGGGCATCCACAGCTTCTCTGGGTTACCTGTTCAGTGCCTTTCCACACTTACAGTAAATAGTTTCTTCTGAATATCTAATCTAACCCCACTCTCAGTTTAAAGCCATTCCCCGTTATCCAATCACTATGTGCCCTCACTTAAAGTCCTTCTTCAGCTTTCTTGTAGTCCAGCTCAGAAGAATGTAAAAGCAGTAAGGTCCATCCAGAGGTTTTCTGTTACCTCTGTAAACATCAGCATGATGGCCATCAGCATTCATTTGCAGCTATTATGTTTACCAACGTATCTAAATTTCACTTCAGCTTCCCTTGTGGTTCGCTTGCCTTTACTTGTGTGGCATTAGTGTAGATGCATTTCTGTGATGGTTTACAGTGAGCAGTCAAGAGTCTCTATCAGCAGCAGGACAATGGGCAAATATTTTTCACCGCTATCCTTGCTGCTTTTTGAATCTTGACCATCACTTACAGATATCGCAGTCTTTAAGCCATGGAACAGAGGTTGAAAATTTCAGTTGGTGTGAACAATGCATCCTCAGTGCCATCAGAGGTTTATTGTGAACAAGGCACTGGCTTTTCATGAAACACTCGTCAAACACCTACCAGCACTGGACAGATTTGCTTCAGAAGGCCTCAAACAACAGAATGTGATCTGTATGGGATACATTGCTTGTGGCTAGGTGTTTGATCAGTGTGGCCTCTCAGTGCCTGAGTTTTATTGTCGATTGAACAATGGCAGCAAGACTGGCAATTTGTAATTACAGCATATTCAGCTAGTGCAGATATTTCCCAGGGGAATATTCTCATGCATCCATGTTTGTCTGAGATCAGAGGAAGAAACTTTTCAAAAAACTTGCTATAGCGTGTGTTTTGTTATGTCCTTTAGTAGAGGAAAGGAAGGGTCTGGAATTAATCCATAATTCTTGAGAGCCAAATCTGTCTGACCCCCCCAACCCCTTTCTCAATAACTAAAAATTCCCTTTCTGCTCACTGAGTGCATAACAGATTTTCCTGTACGATCTTCATGTGCTCTTGGCTCTGGAGGATTGGCTCAGCTCATGATAGGACATATCAGCTCTCTCTATGGCATTGTGTCCTCTTGGGAGGTTGCTTGGTGTGTACAAGCACGCAGTCAGTACTTTATCGAACAAATGAGACCTAAAACACAGCTCCTCCTGTGGCATGACATCTCTTTAGAATGGGGTCTCTCACTGCTGACCATACAAGTGCTTTGGGGTGTTGGAAAGCTTTCGCAGGTGAGTGGAGGTGTCCCATTGAACACTGTGCTTGTGATAGAGGGAAATGGAGTTAGGGTACCTGCTTGGCTCTTTCTGTCATGTGATGCAGATACACATGGGCAGAGGGAGGCTGTAAGAATATGGGCTTCCTGCTGGCATTGGTTCTTGCGTTCTCCTCTGCAGAAAATGTTTCTTGAATAGGGACCTCAATCTGAGCACTGCTTTCACTTCATATTGTGTTCTAATAATATCACACCAGAGACATGAAATGGCTTTGATCACAGGGAGTAAATGCCACCAAAATATTCTTCCTCCTGTAGCCTTTTCCTTGCTACATTAAAAATTCATGGGCAATAGCAGCCTCTTCTTTTCAGGACCTAGCTACCTCAGCAGATGGTGAGAGTGGGCAGGAATACCAGGGCATGTTGATGGACAGAACAGGGGTGTCCTGAATGAGCTGGGTGCAGGAGAAATTTGCACTTAATTTGCTTATGCTGCATCTGTCTGAAACCATCCAGATTCACTGTTTGTTCCCTGCTTTGATGAGCCATGAGCTTACTGGGAAATTGTTGTAGTTAAGTTAAGCTGACACACATCTGAAGGTGTGCCTTAATTTCTGTGTTTGCTTTGTGCTTCATCTTGCACTCATTCTCCAGCCAAGAGCAGTTTAGGGAGAATAAGAGCGAGAGGCAGACTTCAAGAAATGAAGTCATAGCCCCACAGAAATCAGTGGTAGAGGTCCCCTGATTCATCCAAGGGGCTGCTTACTACCTGTCAAGGTTGCCTTTGACATCTCAGACACCGACAGACAATTTGGGCGCCTTCTTCCACAGAATCCTGATGACATTAGTAGGTAGCCCCTTGCATTTGGCAGTACGGTTTTACCACCCCAAGCCTGTAGAAAGTTTTCCTGCCAGCTCCTTTGTGCTGTACTCTCACCAGATGAAGAGTAGCTCTGGTAAACTGCTTTTAAATTTTTTAAACTGCTTTTTTAAATTCCTTCTCAAAACTGTATGTGAGAGTGGTTGTCTTACCAAAATTTCAGCAGCAGATACTTGAGTGACTTGGAGCCCTCCATTTCACAAATTTGGGCCTCCCATTGATTCCCACTGTTACCTTGCAAACACGGGATGATTCCTTGCAGACTGGAAGAATAAGGTGAAAAAGTGTTACAGATAATGACTTTGGCTGAAAAATAGATTTTCCTGGAGGACACTTGAGGTAGCCTCACCCACACATGCGATAGGTGTGGTATTTGGAGTTCATCTTCCAGTCCATTCCTCTATCAGAGGGCAAGTAATGAAGCATGTCAGTGCCCTATTCAGAGCTCCATCTCTTCATCAAAGGTTTTCTTTGGGCCTTTTCTTATTATCTTGCTCCAGTCTGATCCAACGTTAGAGATTTTTTTTTTTTTCACATCACTTGCCTTTGTTCAGCCAGCTGCTGTATGTGCTCTGACCAACCTGCTCTTTGTCCTTCCCTGATCCCTGCTTGCTGGAAGAAGCTATTAGGCTCATTACATTATTTTAAAAAATACTGGTATGTTGTATAAATTAAGAAAGTAATAAAGTGTCACTGAAGGCCAGGACTATGTGCAAACCTGGAGGGGTTTCACAGGAAGCTATGCTTCCGTTCCTGTGTGGGTTGTGAGCCCTTTGTTTCACAAAGCCCTGACAGCTGCTGGACCTAACAGGTTGCTGGAGCTGAGTAAATTGTGTGTGAGCGTGAGCATTTGCTGGCACTTCAGGGCCTGAACCAGGTCAAGTCCCCACACAGATTTTATGCCCTTTCAAGAGAACACCTACTTATTCTCACTCTCGTCTTGAAGGCTTTTATAAATGGACTCCCCAGACCTCTGTTTTAGGGAGCACTTTTAGGATGTGTGCATCCCTCAACCAGCCCAGCCTTAGAAGAGTCAAAAGCAGCAGTTAAGGCAAGAAATTCTGTCCCTTGAAGGATATTGCTTCATCTGAGCGGTTTGCAAGTTTGTCCACACTTGGGTTTGTTTTGCCTTATCCACGCTGATTTAAACTTGAGTTGGGATGAAATGGAATCAGGGTGGTTCTGCAATGAGGAGATGCTGCTCCTGCAAGTGGTGAGGCCCAAAGGCCATCCAGCTGCCTTTGGGCACTGCCTCTGAGCACAGAACTGGGGACTCCTCTGTCTGGCAGAATGAGCTGCTGGAATCACCTCCAGCAAAATGCTGTCTGTCTCTGAGAAGTTACCCCATTTCTGCACCTCTTGATGGGCAGATCCTCTGTTGTGACACCCCTGCTCCTACTTCCCACTTTCCCATGCTTAGACTTGGACCTAAAATGGCCACTCCTGCCCCTACTTCTTTGCCATCTGGCCCATATCAAGAGCGGTGATATTAATCTTGCATCTGCCAGCTTAGTGGCTGCTGAAAGCACCCTATTTTCCTCTCTGGCACCAGCTGTTTGGCATTTGTGTCAAAGTATTGAGCTGGGAACAAAAGTGGTACAATGTAAGACTCACACAGGTACAACGTAATATTTCAAGGAGATAGTATTTAATAATAGACAACCATTTAGGCAGACAAAGGCACGATTCAATTCAGTGGCTGGATGATAAAGGAAATAACGTTTGTGTTTAAAACAACAAGAAAAATTCTTAATCTGATGTAGTAATTAATCATTGAATTCAAGAAGTTGGTGAGTTTCTGTGGCTTAAGGCAGGCAGCTGGATAGGATGATCTGAAAAGTCCCTTCCAGCTTTAAAATGTATGACTATGACATGGCCTGACAGAAATGGGCCATGGGAGCAACACAGGAAAGGGAGAGAAACTTGAAAATGTCAGGGTGAGAAGTTTAGAGGAGAGCAGCAGAAAGATGAGAAGAAAAACTGGAACATAAAAAAGTTTATGTTGAAAGACTAGGCATGATGCACTAATTCTAAACGTTGATGCAGAGATGTTCCTGACCTGTAGTGTGTAAGGATGGTATTAACTGAGCCTGTGTCTGTGGGACAGTTCTCATGGCTTTTCATCTTGAAGATCTGGACACGTTAAAGAAATGTTTTCCTTATTTTCAGATTGGAACACAGCGAAATGAATGGAAGTGCTTTCAGAAGCTCGAATTCAGGCAGGTCATAGTTCCAAAGGAAACTTCTTCCAAATTTTTGCATACAAATTTCTCTTGCATGTGAGACTTTCTGACACCGCCTTGTGTCCTGATAGCGCCACAAAACCTGAGATTTTTCTTGTCTTGCTGCAGGCCTCAGTTTAAGTTTCGTAAAAGCGATGCTGGAGCTGTTGCAATGGACAAGAAAATGCACAGCACAACAGCATGCTGCACTCTTTTCTTCCCAATAGAATTAATTCTCCGGTAATGATGGATGTGTAGAATGTATCATTTCAGCAAGATTTCAGAGCTCTCTTCAGAGTCATTGCTGTCACAGTGATTATGCTCATCCATTAGCATTGTGTCGAGAGCTCCATGCCAGAGCAGGTCATCGAATATGCATCAGGGCTCCGCAGGATGGGTTTGACCACCTCTTAGCTGTATAGAATTCCTGTCTGCAGTGATCTACGTCCCTTGCAACTGCCAGGCAGTTGTTTTGGGGCCTGTTAAGGAGTACCTTGGAAATAGGTCAAGCCTGGCATGTTCTGTAGATTGAGTCTTGCGGGGGCTTTCTGTAGAGCTGTGTCAGATGGTGTCAGATCACCCCGCAGCCTTCAGGGCTTCGCTCTGTGTGTACGACTGGAAGCTTGTGTGAGGATCTCTGCAATGGAGCTGTAAACTTTGACACGCCCTGAGAGACAGGACAATTTAAAATGGTCAAATTAGGCATCTGCTCTGAGTGCCCTCAAAACAAGATTACTTCTCTGAGGGCAGAGGGAGGAGTCTAGGGAAATTAACTTTTTATGCCTCTGTGACTGCTGCATTAAGTAATGTGCCCAAATTCACTGAGGAATTTGGACTGTCCTCCTAGAGCTTCCCAACGTTTGGGTCATCTCTCTGCTTCTGTGTTGGGAGGGACTGTTAACCACTGTAGTCACTTGTGAAGTCAATCCTAATTACTTTTGCTGAGAGCAGTAAGTATTCACTGGCACTGGGAGGAAAATTTTTGGGAGATACTAGGAGTAAGCAGATAGAGCTACTGCCTTCCTGTGGGGAAGTGACTTATTTAAGGACCTGTAGGGTTGAAGTCTGGCTCTGCCTGACTCCTCAAGTGTTACGTGACGTTGGTGAAGCAACCATCCACTGCCAAATATAAAGAGATTTTGAAGCTGTCCTCAGTGGGAGGTATGGACTGCTTGTCTGGATTTGCATGCCTAACACCTATAGTCACATTTAAAAAACTCAGGCTGACATATTACTTTGTTCCCACGAGGAATGTCAGAACTGGGATCAGCTATTTTCCTGCTGCTGAAGCCATGAGCCAGCCTTTCTTCTGGGGACAGGTCCCACAGTTTCTCACTGGGACTGCTGCTGGGGCAGGGATATGGCAGGCAGCTGGGCTACCTGCCACACAGCAGCACTGGCTGAGCAGCCTGGCCTCCAGTGGTTTCAAAATGATTTGACACCCTCTGGCAAGAAGCAGCTGCAGAGTCCATTTGTGAGGGGTCGGTAAGGAAGTCACTAATGGTATGTGATCTTTCAGGGGAAAGGCAGTGTGATGCTCTTGACACTACTGATTACTTTTATTCTTGTATTGTGGTATTTATATAAGACTGGAAGGGCAACTTCTGTTTTAAGCAAAAAAAGAAACAGGGTCTTGACCCTCTCAAGCAGGAAGGATCCTTCTACAAATGAGTCTGTAGTTCTCCACAAGCACTTGTTGTGATAGCAACCAGTAATTAAGGCTACAAACCGTGTGCAGTATTAATTATTTCATTCTGTTTGGTCATACTGACGGAAAAAAGGCATCTTTAGGCTACTATTTTCCTTCTGTCCAGCCTTCTAATTTGGTCTTTAAGTGAAGGTGAAACTTTCTGAAAAGTCTGAGCACAAAATATCTTCATCTAGTCAAGTGAGTTTGGTTGTTGTTGTAGTTGTTGTTGTTTTCCTTTCAAAGGTGGTAACACAGTTCTCCACCCATGCAGCACAGAAGAAGATGAACTTCCCAACTTGTTTTTTAGCTGGTGTAGATCAGCATAGCTCTTCTGACAGTGGTGGTGATATGTCAGCTTACAGCAATTGGGAACCTGGCCTTTGACCTCTAAATTGTCCACACCAAGGAGATCAATTGTGAAACCAGATCAATTGCATAGCAGCAAGGTTACAAATTGGTGAAAATCAGCTCTTGTTCTTGTACAGAAGGGAGTTCTGTTACAGCTCAGTGGCCATGCTTAGAGAGAGGTGTTGTGCATGCACGTTGTGCATCCGCAGTTATGGCCTAGCTGAGTGCTCTCCATGCAGTAAATTCTTCTACCTAATGAGGTCTTTACTTCAGAGGAAGCTTGGTATTGTTGCATGACACATCTGAATGTTAGCCTTGGCTCTAAACTGGCTCTTTTTTTCAGCATCAAAAGCCAGTTTAATTTTTAGACTTGCATAAGTATTCATGGAAACCATATATATGTACTTTTCTCAAACTGCACATTTTTTCCCTATAACAAGTGCTTTGTAAGTTTGGTTTCCCATCTCTCTTCTAGCCCTGCTTTTCTTCCTTTTCTTTACTCCTATAGCTCCCTGTTTCCCAGGGACCAAAGGAGAATGGAACATAACTGCTTAATTGCAGTGGGATGCCGCCCTTGTGCAGAGAGCAGAAATGTGTGCATGTAGGAGCTGCAGATATGGGAATGAAGAGAGGACAGAGAGATCACAGACGTCCTTCCACGGTCCTTTAATCTTCCTCACCATGTTGTGAAACCCCTTTGGCTCTTCCTCGTTCCTCTCCATAACTCCTCTGCCAATGAGACAAAACTGCATTTTCTCTTCATGGCTGAGCAGCTTTGAGCAGGCTCTGCTGCATTGTGCAGCAGTGTATCTTGACTAAATGTGTTATAGCTCACAAAACATCATACGTTTTCACTCACTGTTGCAGATATCCCAAATAAAGTCCCTCTGTCTCTGGACTCTGCTGGCAGAGCCATTGCAGAGTCCCCTTTAAACGATTGTGTCAGTCACGATATGGTCTGGAGACTTGTGTGAGTGGTTTGCTTTCTTGGTATTTTTCAGAAATGTCTTTTCCCTGATTTCAGCAATATTTGGGATCAAGCCACCAGTTCTGGTGTGGCTGGTAGTGAACAAAAGTCAAGTGAGAACAGTTCCATTTTGTGGCTGTTTGTGATGTGAGCTGACGAGCCTCGCTTCAGTCCTAGAGGGCAGCCATCCACATCATACAGATGGTTGTTGTGGCTGGCATCGAATGAAGTGCACGGATCGCTCTTTGCATTTAGCCACCTCAAATGCAAGAAAAAAACCCACTCCTATTTGTGGACAGAGTCCCATGCTTTCCGTGTCTCTTGGCTCTCCATGAAAAACAGATGGCATTTCAGGCTTTCGCAATGTCAGTCCCTGAGTATCTGAAAAACTGAGCTGCCACACAGGTAGGCAGAGGTGACCTGAGTACCTGTCCTAGGGCAGCTCAGCATGGCATATCTCAACATATCTCCTGCCCATCCAGGGCCAGTGTGGAGGCTCTCTCCTTTAGCCAGCCTAGGTGTCCACATTATGATGTCTGCAGCCATTCTCCTCAAAGATGGAAAGCAGGGATAGCCAGGCTTCCTCAGCTCATGCTGCTGTTTTCCTTCAAGCTTGGTGCACAAACAAATCCTGCATCCATAGCGTGGAAAGAACAGATATGTTCCTCAACCTGCCATCCAAGCATTTCTATCGTGTCTCTGGCCATGCTGCTTATCAAAGTGTGTTGTTCTGAGCCCTCTTCCCTTTAAACAGGATATAAGTATTTTGCATTGGAGGGGAGTGATGTGGTACCTATAGGCCTGGGCTTGTACTGCTCTGTCCATTCCTGAACTGCATAGGGACAAAATCTGGTCAGTCAGACTTGTCCTGCCAGTCCTGCACCTACCAGGAGTACTGATAAACGGAATTAAAAGGCCGTGGTATGGATTTTCAGTGTCCATGCTCTGACTGTTTACCTGAATTTTTCCTCAAGTTTTTAGAAGGTAGGAAAGTTAGGAGCCAGACCTGTTGTTTTGTTATCTGCTTCCAGCAGGGGGAGATGGGTCCAGAGAGTTATTTCTTCTGGGAACACATACAAAAATAACATAATTTATTTTACTCATGAGGCGCTCTCCTAGGATTTGCATGAGTCCTGCTTGTTTAGCCTTTCACACCTATGCAACCCCTTCCTTTTGCTTCTGTACGCTTCTAAAAGCAAATAGGACCTATCAGCATTAGGTTTTGTTTTTGTTTTATTTTTCACAAGATTCACAAGACCCTCAAGGGAATTTCTTCCTCATTTCTCAGTCTATTATTATTATTATTATTATTATTATTATTATTATTAAATAGTTATGCTACAGTAGTTCTAATGAGGATTGTATAAATGCGTAAGAAGATGAAATCATCCCCTGCACTGCTGCATCAGCACAGAGGGGCCTCTGAGCCCTCTGTGCTGCACCTCTCGTGGTAGGGAGGCATGGCCACATGCAGTCCCACTTTGAATCAGGATTTTACTTGAGCCTGGAGACAGGATTCCTTCCTTCTCCCTCCCTGAAACCCCCTCTGTCGTTCTCTGTATAAAACATATTGGTGCCACTTTCTATGAACTATATTTAACTAAGCATTAAATTTAGATTTAACTGGATAGTTATTGCCTCCTAAGTAAATACTCCAAGATAAGGAAATATTTAGTGAGCTCTAGCAGTTGGGTGGCAGATGCTTCTTGCATTGCATAATAGTTAATCTTCGACAAATATGTTTTCCTTACTCCACGGGCATTTAATTAGCATACAATAACTCTTATTAAATGTAGATGAAACATATTTGGGAGACCCTTGTAAAAATGATCCTTGCATCACTGGCTTGCGAGTGGGGTGCATTTCTTTCATTGGTAACTTGCTATGGGACCAGGCGTTTTAGCTGTACTCAAAGTCTGTCGTGGGGAGTGCAGAGGTCTCCCCTTGGTGATGCCCCTTCCTCTGGCATGCCAGCAGCCTGATGCATCTCTGTGCCCTGCACTCTCCATCCTAGAGTGGTGGGTACTAGTCAGCAATCAGGTGTCAGCAGCATGGTCTTCTCCAGAGCAATATCCTTGTGGAGTGGCATCTCTCTGCAGCAGCTTGGGTACATCTAGCATGTGGATTAACCCCTTTAGCTCCTCATTCCTCTCCCCCTCCGGTGCTATCCGTGCCAAGGCTACTGCAGAGGAAACGTCTGACTCGCCTCACTCCTTGGCTTGAATACAAAGCAGTCATCTCTTCTTGCTGCTGCATGCCTGGCACCGGAGCAGCAGTGTCATGACCTTAGTCCCTAATTTGTGGGCCTTTAACACTTGCAGGGATTGTTTAAGCACTCAGACAGTGCAGCCTTTCCATACCAAGGCAGCAGGGGCCAGTTTCTAGGAGTTCAGAAAGCAACTGGATGTATTCCTGGAAGAAGAAAATCATTCAAGTACCACTAACTACAAAGGCAGTGCCACTGGCTGGGGACATGCCTTAGCCATAAATCACTAGAAATAGATAAGTGCCCTGGGGCAATACCACTGCATGCTTGCCTTGTGCGTGAGAGCTTCACCAGGCGTTGGCTTTAGGCTGCTTGGAGACAGGAGGAAGGGTTAGAAGGTCCTTTGATCTGGTCCCACACGGCCATGTCTGTGACAGTGACATTCCTTATGTCTCTTCAGTTGGAGCGCAGTGTATCCCACAAGGCTGCGGGAGCAGAGGTGAAGCAGGCTATGTACAAGACCTGGGTTTTTTTTTTTTTCCCCTTCAGGCACACACAGTCACAGGACAGCAACTCTCAGCCGAGTAACCCCACGGCTTTTCTGTCACCTGATTCTCTGGACCCCTCGTAAACCCGCCGTTCCCCTTTTGCTTTCCCCGTCCCAGCCCCGCCGCGCTCTGGTCGCAGAAGGGTTACTGTAGCGAAGCATCCCCGGCAGCAGTTCTGATCCCTCCCGCAGGCAGAGATCGGGCTGGTGGAGTGGCAGGCAGGCATCAGCAATAAAACATAGGGCTTATTCCTTCCCATTAATTTAATCTGCCTTCCCTTCGCGGCGGGCGGCGGGCTGCGGGCGCGTTCCCGGGCGGGCAGCGCTGCTGCCGGCGGGCGCGGGGCTCAGCTGCGGGCTCTGGCAGCCGGCAGCACAGGCCGAGCATTCACACCGCGGGCAGCTCAATGCCGGCATTGTCTCCGCTCCGTCGCTCCGAGGCTGGGAAAGGAGGTGGGGGGCGGGAAGGGCTGAGTGGAGAGAGGTGGGAGGGAGGGATGTACGACTGGTTATCTGGCGAAAGGAAAGTCCGGGAGGGGAAGGAGCGAGGTTTGAGGCTGCAGAGGCAGTTGCCAAGGATGCTGCTCTGTAAATCAGCCAGCGTGTGGCTTCAGGCCGCTAAGCCAAGTTGTTCGCACTTTTGGCCACAGACTCTCTTTCCTCACTATTTCATCTTGAGAACATTGGCCGTACCTTCCTCCGTCCTCTGTACCCTACTCCCTGTGCCTCCCACCCGCTCAGCAGCTTCCGGCTGCTCCTGCCTTCTCTCTGCTCCCCGCTCCCCTTCTCCTCCTTTCCCCAGCCCACTCTTCCTCTCCTATCCCCTTCCCTCTCTGCCTCTCCCTCCTCCCCTCTCCTTCGGGGCTTCCCCCCTCTGCCTTGCAGCCCTCATGCCTTCCCAAGCCGCCTCTCCCTGCTGCAGTGCCCCGCTCCCCTCCCCGGCCGCCGTTCCGTGTCCCCCCGGGCAGCCCCGGTTCCCGGCGCGGGGTTCCCGGGGGCTGCGCCCGCGGGAGAGGGATGGGGAAGGCGGCCCGCGGCTCCCTCCGCGCCCGCCGCCGCTGTGGTGCCGAGCTGCCGTCTCACGAGTAAGGCTCCCTCCTCCCTCTCTCCCTCTCTCCTCCTCCTCCTCCTCCTCCCTCCCTCGCTCCGCCTGGGAAAGTGGGTTAGGAGGGAGCGCGGGGCTGGAGGCTGCACAGCCACAGGACTATCCCCTCCCGCATCCCGGCGGCACAGGATTCCTCTTGTTCCTTTTCCTTTTTTTTTTTTTTTTTTTTTTTTTTTTCCCCACCCTTTCTTCATCACTCTAAACGGGTCGATCTAATTGTTACTATTTCGTAGTTATTTTGCTACCTGACTTTTTTGTCTTGCCTTTTTTTTTTTTTTTTTTTTTATTTGAAGGTTCTGCTAAGACTTTTTTCTTTTTTTTTTCCTTTTTTTTCTTTTTTTTTTTTTCTTTTTTTTTTTTTTTTGGAAAGCCTTTAAAAAAAAAAAAAAAAAAAGGCGAGGAAGGGAAAGAAGCCAACAAGAGACTGAAAAGAGCAAGAGAAAGTGGCAGCTGAGAAGGACTGTGAAATCACCTCCCCTTTCTTGGGCTGTCGATCAGAGCGAGAGTTGTACATTATTTTTATTGTTTTTCTTTCTACGTCTGTCTGTCCACATATACAGGCAGAGAAAGAGACAAGTACTGACAGTGAAACTCGACGAGACCAGCCATGGTAGCAAGGGCTCAGCCTGATCGGAAACAATTACCGCTGGTCCTACTGAGATTGCTTTGCCTTCTCCCTACAGGGCTGCCAGTCCGCAGCGTGGATTTTAGCCGAGGTACCGATAACATCACCGTGAGGCAAGGGGACACAGCCATCCTCAGGTAGGGCATTTTGCCAACTTTTCCTCTTCTGTGTGTGCATCTGTATTGCCATGTATGCAACGTGTGCGTGTGACGTGACACAGATTTGTGTGTCTGTGTCTCTGTGAGAGCGTGTGTTGTTTTACCTCTCAAACCGCAGTAGCAGCAGCTGCTACAAACAGGCTCTGCGTGTGTGTTTGTGCTTTAATATGAAAAAGATTGTGAAGCTTTTGGACACTTCTTGCCACGCTATCCTCTTGTGTAGTGCTCTGGATCGAAATAATTTCACTGGGGAAAGATCTGGTTGTGTTAGCCAGCTCTTGTGAGCGTACACTTTCCACCAGCCCTGCAGTATCAATAGAGGAATCGAAAAGGGATCCAGCTGTGCTTGCCAGATGTTCCATTGATCTTCCCATGCTTCTTTTTGTACATATGCAAAAACTTTATCCCTGGTGCTGCCAGAACTCTCAGGCAAGTTCTTTTGGGAAGCTCTTGTCTTTTAATTCTATTTATTTATTTTTCTGCTCTGTCAGGAGGAAAGATGGATACAATATTTGAAAAGGCTGGTGAAAAAATGGTGTAGCAGCTCTGACATTTACAAAGATTGTATCTTAGTGTGTTGGATTTTTTGCAGGGCTAAATAAATGGGTGTATGCTGTGCCTGTGTGTCTGGTTATGATGAGGATATCCTTGCCCATGAAACCTTGCTTACTGGCAGCATTGAGTGTTGTATTTCTGGTTTCATTGTGCGGGTTTTCCAGAGGTACTTCTGACACAACTTGAGCTTTCAGTTTGGAGTGTCCCAAATAGCTGAACTGCAGTAGTCTTTTTCCTGTAGGTTTCTTTTTTTCAAATTCTGCCTTGCTCAACTTACCTGCAGTAACTCCCCTACTGAAGGAAAATTCTGCATGTGTGAGTGTGCACACTGTGTGTTATGCCTGTAGAACTACTGGGTGTAATTTAAAATAAGTCTGTGATCTGTATGAGGAGCTGATAGTGCACAACCCTGAAGCATCAAGGGAGCAATCCCCTAGTAAAGCTAACAGCAGCAGCAAAGTTTTCTTTCTCTTTCTGTGAAATAAATCCTGCTGGATGGCACCAAACGCTCTGCTACATGATCCCCTGTGTCCTGCATCCCTCTCATTTAATGATAGAGGGAAGAAGGATGCTGGAAGAGAGAGATGTTTCTGTGTGTGTGTGTGTGTGCACGCGTACGCTTATTGCTTCGGTCGCCTCCCATGTCCTCGGTTGTTTTGATCCTGGAATATCCATTCAGCAGCTTCCATTCCCCAGCTCTCCAGACTTGTTAACTTGAATGTAAGATTTATCCACACAGAGTAATAGGATTTACAGAGTAATTCATCTGCCTTGCATATGCAGTGCAAGCGGTTTAGATTCGACATGGTAAACACCTAACAAGGGGTGTTGCCTCTGACTCCAGCTTCTCTACTCTCTCTTCCACTCACTACCAATTCATATATCCCTTTAACCCTTTTCTGGCCAGACTCCTAGCTGATATATTCCGTTTATAAATGCAAATCGCTTCCATCAATCATTTATTTTGGGGGGGCTGCTCAGACAGATGTTTGCCAGCATATGTTTGGTACATGCAGCAGCAGCGAAGTCATTAAGCTCACTTGCCCAGACAGGGGTCACTAGATTTCTATTTCCCACTTAACCTTGGAGCTTTTCAGTTTATCTAGATGCTGAGTGCTAAAGCTGCATTTGCAGCCGAGAGGGCTAAGCGGATGGTGGAGATGGTGCCTGCAAGTGCTGCCTGTAAAGCGTCCCTTCATCAGCAAGCTCCACGGGGCTGCATGGGAGAGTGGTTTCAGTGATTGCATGTGGCTTGCCAGTGTTATGTCAGGCACTAAAATAAAACACCTGAGTGAAACGATCCAGCTGTGTCGGCCAGATGTGTGCCAAGTGACACAGTCTGCAGGAGCAGCACTCCACCCGACCATGTAAATGCTTGCCCCGGGCAATAGTGTGTTCCTGGCAGGCTGCATTTCTGTCAGAAGTGACTGTGACCAGTGCACAGGCTGTACCTTTTTCCTTCAGCTGCCTTCCTAAGCTCTTTAAGCACATGTGGCCAGCTATATGTTTTTCACATTTCCTAGGAAGGGCAGCTGTTCTCCCTTTCCCTAGGACCAGAACCACATTTCTGGGATATTTCAGTTCCTCCTTCACAGAAGTAGAAACCAGGCTGTAGTAGGAGACAGACTGCCACATGAAGCTGGAAGGTGTGAGGTTTCCCTATGTCCCATGGACTTCAGGTCCTGCAGGATTTCATGTCCTCAGTTTTAAAGCAAAGGTTTGTTTGCTAACTTCCCCCTTGCTGTTTTGTCGACCCTCCAAAACATAACCCACTTTAAGACAGCCTTGTTTTGAAAAACTCTCAGTGCCTCACTCTCCCTGTCTACGGATCCACTATGACAACAGAAGGAAAAGAAATAGATGGGGAAAAAAAACCCCAAAA
Source organism: Hirundo rustica (assembly GCF_015227805.2). Taxonomy (NCBI): domain Eukaryota; kingdom Metazoa; phylum Chordata; class Aves; order Passeriformes; family Hirundinidae; genus Hirundo; species Hirundo rustica. Next base: position 24,399,164 of record NC_053451.1, on the reverse strand, counting down.
AACAAAAACAATAAACCCAACAAACCTCCATTAGATGATCTATACTAATCATGTTCAAAGCAGAACTTTATATCCACAGGGAGATAGGTAAGAGTTTTCTATACATGGATCATATCACCTATCTTTGCTAAACATCTGCTTCAGAGGGATAGTGCAGCATTACCAGTGCCCAGTAGCTCCTGTAGCTTGAAGGAAAATGAAAATGTAGGAGGGAGAAAAAATAATACGCAGTTAGAGAGAAATAAAAGCAGTATACATAGTGATAAGATAACTAAAAACATTTTGTTCCTGTAAATTGTGATGCAAATCGTTCAGCAAATCACCAAGGACAGGATATTCTAAATGAGTCTTCCTCTTTGGGGCTTTATATATTTGTATATAGGGTTACTCTCGTAGGTGGAAGAATGAGTGGGTGGACTGATCTACGAAGTGGAGGAAAATAGTTTATTATAAGCCCTAATGTTCCTAAAGGAAGCCAGTCCTCTGAAGCTTCATCTGCAGCTTACTCAGAATAGAATATTCTGAAAAGTTTAGAGATGACTTTTTAAAGCATTTAAAATATTCCTTCGGTATGGGACTATTAAAAAATGTCCCTAACTCTAAACTGGCTCATCTCCTAAATGACCTGGCAGCAGATTTGATTCATTTGTCGGCCTTGCTGAAGGTTGATGACTCTTAGCAAGTATTTGGCATGGGGAAGTTAGGGAATTGCACAGAGAATAAAAATAGCTCATGATAGACTGTCCACAGGGAAAAGGGTAATGGTCTGCTCCTTGGAGACAGGCAGAAAAGAGAGGAGGGGCCTGAGAGCTGCAACAGGTGAGAAGGTCTGAGCAGAGTTGCTGGTGTTTGTCCAGCAACAACCAAAGAAAGAGGGTAGGATGTTTCAAAGATGGCACTGTATATTAGTGAGCCTGTCAGACTTGCTAAGGTTTAGTTTCTTTAACTCTGTGTTCAGCAAGTGAAGAAGGACACTGAACCTTATTTTGAGTATTGAGAGGGAACTTTGGCTACAGTTCCTGCCAATGTCTTGCTTCCAAGATTACAATCATGAGGTTGTCAGGTTCTGTATGCAACTTCCCTGCCTGGTGTTAGGAAAAGAAGAAAAGAATATCCAAACAAGAAATGCACAACATACCCCCCAAACTAATTCAAACAGGAAAAGAAGAACAGTCCCCAACCCCAGATCTTCTCACTGTTTACCTGCCCTCAGCATCCCCACCTCATTTGTTCTGCACATGTTGGGTGAGCAAAGACAGGTACATGCTGTGCTCTGTAACACACTTTCTGCCTAGGGAGGGGATGAGGAATATGAGGATTTTGGCTAGGCTGGGACATGTGCAGTAATGAAGGGCACCTGCTGCAAACTGGGAAGGAAGGGGACTGTGTTTCTGTGTTGTGTTTGACCCTCTGGATGGTTTAAAAGCAAAATGGCAAGGGGGAGTCCATGCTATGGGATCAGGTACCTCCACAGCACGATGGGGAAAGATCAGCTGCCTCAGAAACCACCACAGCAGCTCACCTCAAACTGCCTGCAAAGAGCTCATCTTGGGGTGTCAGCAGGACTTGCAGGTTGCGCAGGGATTTTAGAAGTTCTGGCACAAGTGCAGATTTAGCCTTTAAAAACTCCTGGAATGGAGCTCAGCACCAGCTGGAACCAAAATGGGTCATAGCTCCATTCCAATCTGTTCTGTTATACCGGTGCAAATCCTCTAAAGCCCAAGGGCAGAGCCAGAAATACTCCATTTGTCTTTGGGGCAGATTCCCAGGGACTGGTAATAAAGAGGTACAAGTGACTCATACAGGGCATAAGCTCCCGAGCACTGCTCAGATGATGTTCAGCCTTTGGAGAACTGGGATCTCGCCAAGGCCAGAATTTGGCTCAATGCTCCCGAGTTTTTCCAAGCATCAACTTTTCATCAAGAATTAAAACAATCTGATGCTGATGTAGAGATGAAAACCAACATTTGACTGAGTGTGCATTTTTCACTTTTACCAGGTATTTTAAAATAATGTGAAGTTTCAGGCTGATAGCACATTTAGGAACATCCATCCTAATGGGTACTTAGTTTCTTCAAGTCGCATGTGTCAAAGGATGGGCTAGAATCAAATTACCAGCGATAATGACAGTGCTGTTGGCATAATCCTGCAGTATAAGCAATTTTATGCAAACTCTGTTCTTGGCCTCCCAGTATTTTGCTGGTATGTTGCACATGGAGCTGTGCTAGAGGACAAAGGCACCTCAGGCAAAATAGCAACACAACATCACAACAAAGTTGATGCCCTATACTGTCATTTTAAAAGAAAAGTAAAAGCTGTTCAGATTACACTTATAATTAGCATATGATTTATAACAGGGAGCACAGAGCTGAGCCCTTTGCTAGAAATGAGAATAGGCATGTTCAAACGTATAATGCCACGTAATAATACAGTCTTGGCAGTAAAACTGTAACCTTGATTATTAGTGGTATTGTTGTGGCACTTAGAGGCCACCACTAGGTTGAGGCACCCTTTGTATTAAGTGCCACGTGAGGAGAGAGTGAGAGATCCCCTCCTCTGCAGGGCGGGCAGGCTATTAGCTGGGATGGACCCAGGCTGGGGGTGGGCAGGAGGTGAGGGGACTCGCCCAGGGTTGCTGCCAGGGCTCAGGCACACCCAGCCTAGTGACCCGTCCATTAGCCTGGGTTGCCTTTTGGCTCAGCCACACTGCAAGCCAGCAAATGTGACAAATGAGGATTCCCTGGTACGTCGTCATCCACGCTGGTTTTGACTAAGAGTCCCAGGTCTGTACAAAGACTCTCCGGTCTGTACAAAGCCTTCATTATCAATTCTAGCGCCCACGTGTCGAGACAGGGTAAGTCGGGATCCGTGCAAACTCTGCTGATCCTTTCCTTCAAATGAAAAATAAAAATGTATAAATGTAGTAACAGGCGATGTTGCAAAACTTCCAGCTCCGGCAGCAGATGGTGCCATTACATGAGGGCACACATGCGCCCATGGATACGTGAGTGTGTGTGCATACATGCGATAAAGGAAGTTGCAATACGTGTACGGTCAAAGGCTGGCGATCACCATCTCGCCTCATACACACACATTATTTTTATATGGTGATCCCAGAGGAAAGGAGGCCCTTTGTGAGAATGTGCTTTCTGCAAGGTAGTACTAACCCATCACAAGGGAAAGTGGAATGGAAATTAGAAAGGGAAAGGCTTTCTTTGGTGGAATGATGCATGTTTAATAACACCGTACGTATATTTTGCATTCAGAAAGATGGAGAGACAGTATTGAACTGTACGGCTTTAACCTCCTACCCTGAGTTTGCACACACACTTCAGTTTGCAACTAAGTACCATATGTTTTCCTACTTAGTTGGCATTATAATTTATATAGTACTACGTGTTACCTGAAGTGGCTCAGAGTCGGTATGTCTTCCACTCCCCTCCCCAGCAGGTCACGAGGAAAGACCTGTTCTTAAAATAGCTCATAGTTACTGGAATTTGCCATCTCATAACTATAAGTTTTCAAAATATATGTTACACATACCTGCCCTTTATATCCAGGCCCAGGGGCATCTGATTCTGACAGATCTGCGGAGCCACAGCTTGCTGCTGATGCAGCGGCAGGGCTTCAACAGGCTCAGTGTGAGGCTGAATATAGCCATTTTCATTGAAGTTGCCTAGTTTTGTTGTCCATCAAAATTCACTCTGGTTTGTGTGAACTCGTGCTCTGCTGGAGTAAGCGCAATGGAGGGCACAGAGGTGAAGTCAGGAATTTACTGAGTTTTCTTTTACTGTTCTCTTGCTGAAGAAAAAACGAATGTGATTTTCAGCTGAATCTGACACCAAAGCATTTGCTTCAGGCTTCGAGCACATCTAACGTGCCTGGTTTTATGGTAAGTAATGGGAACTAATAATGATGAGCTTCACCTCTGCCTAGAAAACAGCTATTTCAAAATAATCTGAATCGCCAGCCTCCTCTGTGCTCATATTTTTCTGCAGATTTTTATTAGGAGCAACTTGGTTGTGTAGGAGAGGCCAGCTGTGATCCTAGAGTTCCCCCACTGTGCTCAGCTCTGTACAAAGAGAGAAGAAATAGCGCTGCCGCAGCCCTATTGATTTCACTGGGGTTGGGCTTCCTCGGTCCCAGATAACTTGATGGAAATGAGCCCACTCACACTGGGCTGGCATTCAGCAGATACTTTGCAATAGCACATCTGTATGGAATTTGGGAGCTGTGTGCCTGTGTGCAAGGGTATGTTGCCCTGTTTGCTCCCATTTAAAAGTGGGAAGTGCTTTCTTGTGCGTAGTTGGACAAATGTCCATACACTTCATAAAGCTGCCACTTTTGAGAGGCGGCACTGCCAGATGGACAGGATAAGGGCCTGCTTACTTGGAGGTCTCTGTGGCTTTCTCCAACTCTTGGGCCTCCGTAATCCTCACTAGTGCTGGAAGTGTCCTTTTGTTTCAGTGCGTTTCATTTGCTACGGCTGTTAAGGAAAAAATGCAGCAAGTATATCACCTCAGAATACAGCACCTTCCTCTTCTGAGACTCAGTGATTAGCACCACTGTAGATCTGGCCAATACTGCCCCTCTTCAGCAGGAACCTGAACCACTCTCAATAATTTGCATTTCAGTGGCAGAGGGAAGTAGTGAAAACTTTGAAAGAGCAGGGAGGCTTCTCTCCTACACACAACCTCCCGCTCTCCTGTAAGAACCCAGACATGCCTGAATGGTTTCTCATCACAGGTGCTCTCCTTAGATGGTTTCCTAGTTGTGGAAACGGAAAGGCCAAGAGGGCTCCAGCTCCCCCTGTGCCAGCCTCTGTATTGTGCACTTGCAAAACAAAAGGGGATTGGTCACACCACTGTGCAGCTGTCACTCGTGGTGCCACTGCATCCTCTGCTGGATGCCTGGAGGGCCAGCAGGATGACCATGGAGATGCTTGGAGATGCATGGTTGGAGATGCACTACTGTCAGTGTCCCTAACATGGCATGACTTAGTGTACCAGTGAGAACAGTGCCCTACCAGGGGTGGCTGTGGTGATGCTTTTCCAGTGTAGGAAACCATGGATACTTTAACCAGGAATACAGGAGTGCCTGTATGGCAGCTACCTCCATGCTGTGCCTCCTCCCTCCATCCCAAGCTGGTTGTCCACCCTCACACCGTGAGACCATGATTCGGAGCTGCACATCCAGTCACCTTTCATGCCTTCCTCTGAAAACAAAACCCGTGTTGAAATCCACTGGCAGGCGGCATCCATGACTTTGAATAGTAAATACAAATCTTGCCTTTTGCCTCTCTGTTTTTCTCTCTCTCTCTCTGTTATTAAGCTGACAGGCACTTAGCCAATTATCCAGTCGTCGTCTCAGCTGTATTTATGAAGGAGGAAGAGACAACTCGCACAGCTCTTGTCTTCAGGGCTTCAGCTGAGTCTCCCCTGTGTGCAGTAGCGTTTCCCCTTGTCTGAGCTGCTGATTCTGCTCCCGTGAATACACAGGAAAAGAAACCAGTGAAGGGGTTTAGCTGAGAAGAGGGCTGGGGGAGTAGAGGTGGGGAAAGAGGTCTGCTCCCCCAGACCAGGGCCATGCCAGAGCTGTCATTGTTTGGCCCTGCTTTTGTGTTTGACTTTGGCAGAGCTCACACGCCTTTGTCGCATAAGGTTGCGATGGATGGGGAATGCGGTGGCTGTGGGTACTTGCAAAGTCCTTTTACAAGGATCAAAAGTCAGGAACTATGTGGTGGCAGATTGTGAGTCTGTGCCTTAAAGTGAGAGAGTCACATGTACTTGGGGACGTGGTGTGAATCTGTGACTCGGATCCAGGAGCCACCTCTAATCCCTGATGCGGTTCTGCGCCTAGAACATACAGCCTGCGCTGGCTCAAGTGTTTACTCCAAACAGCAAAATTTAGGCAAATAGCACTGAAGTGTTCTGTGAATACTTTCATGAATGTTAAAAATGAATTCACTTTGGCTGCAGCTGTGCTTCCTTTGTGTGTGTGCATGTGCATCTTCTTTTCTCTCCCCCTTTTGAATAATCTGAGTGGATGAGTTTTCCTTGCCCCGGTGTTCATGGACAGAACATTTTTAAAAGGTCCATAGATGAGCAAAACAAGGCTCTAGCAGCAACTTCTGCAGCTGGAAGCCCTGTCTGTACAGATTTGCAGGCATGTGCCCCTGCCTCACCTTAAACCAAGACACTAATTTTGTGTGTATGCCTGTGGTGCCCTTGATATTTATGTTAGATGATGCTTAGGGAGCACTGGACATGGTTCTTGCAACCCCTCATAGGAGCCCAAGCATAAAAGCAGTCGAACAAGTGAGATGTAGAGCTGATCACAGCTTGAGCCACGATAATTTATGTGCATGTGACAAGAGAAAATTACCTTTAAACTCTGCACCCAACCAATCAACCTTGCAGCAGCCTGTTTTTGCTCGGAAAGGTGCCTCAGGCCAAGCCTATCAAGCTCAGAAAAAGAAAGGTTAAAATGATCCAACATCATTATCTCTTCCTTTTCCTTTGGAAGAGAGGAACCACAGTGACAAAGCCTAGCTGACTCTTTCACATCAGCTCCTTTGTAGTGAGTTTCATCCCATCCCCAGCCCAGATTCCTCACTGGAATCAGCAGGAATTTGTCCATGATCACGCCCAATGCTCATCTGGTCAGAGAATGGAAAGGAAAGCACGTGGCAGAGAGGACCAGGCACAAATAAGCATGTGGGAATTGGAAAATGCTTGAGAGGGAAGGGAAACACTGCCACTGCAAGGAAGCAATTATTGAGTGCTGCAGATAGCGCAGGTATGCTAGGGAACCCTCATCTGTTCCAGGGTGTCCTCTGAGCTTGGAGAAAAGGGAGGTTCCAGGAGTGATTACTCCCAGAAAAATGATTGTCCCCTCTCTGCCAAATATGATGTAACGTGATCTGTAGTCTCCGTCCCTGCAGCAGTAGAGCAGGGAGCCTGCACCAGCTGAGGCAGGTGTTTACTGGGGCTTTCACAGGGGAAGGGGCATTTCAGCCTCCCTCCTCCTACGAGCAGAGACATGTGTGGGCTGTGATTTAGTGGGCCATGTTTGTCCATTCGGTGCAGGCAGGTTTATTAGCAGTTCTCTCGAGTCAAAGAACCAGGGGAGGTTTTAAGCTGGTGGAAGAAGATGGAGAGGGGCTGCTGCAGCCTGCCCTCACCCCTTTTCACATTTGCTGTCCCCTTAGCCTTTGCATGCTGGTTAAATAGGGGTGGTCCTTCCACAACCCCCTGACATTTCTCAGGCAGGTTCTGTCCCCTGTCTCTATCTCTTCAGACTGGCCCCACAGTGCATTTATTTTCTCTTCCTACACAGAATGCCTGCTGCATATATGTTCTGTGAGCTCGCAGAAAGGGTCTGTGTAGGAGGGCTAGTAAGAAGTTGGGCTGTGTCACCAGTAAAGCTCTTTCTCTTCCTAGCAAGAAATATAGCTGGATGTCTTTTGCATCCCAGTGATGTGTTTCTGCCGCTTTCAGCTGTGATCCAAGTTGGAAATGGAGTGGTAGGAGATCCCATTCATTTATGAGGTGATTGACAGGCAAGAGCTTAGGCTGCCGGCTGGTGTGAAAGCCACCTTGCTGCTGTGAGCAGAGGAACACACTGCAGTGCATTCTTGGTGTGCTGTGATTCTACTCCTGGAACTCAGAAGGAGGCAACTGGGGGCTTTTTCTCCCTCTCTTGTAGCTCTTTCTTGGGTGGGAAGCTTGACACTTGTGTGATGCTCACATGAGGTGACACATCAGCGCTGGGATGCGGATCTGAGATTTTCTTGTGCAAGTGGCAAAGATGGCAGATGCATTTAAAAGACAATGCTGGTGCAAGTTAGGGAAAGTTCTCAGCATTCAAACTGCCAGACCTCTCTAACCTTGAAGTATCAGGACTTTAGCTGGTGAGTTATGATAATTTCACCTAGGTTTGTCCATTGCAGAAGCTGTAGAGACTTTGGAGACAGCCCCACATTCCCGACCCCGCCCCCCCCCCCCCCATTTGGCATGAAACCGTAAGATGCTACAGAAAGCTAAAGTCAGCTGCTGGTGCTGTAACAGGGATGTTCCTTGGTGCTGGTCACTCTTTATTAATCTCCTGTGTCACTTCTTTTTGTAAGACTGTGTCTCTGAAGCTTTGGTGAGAACCCACACATCTTGGCTGCTTTTACACTTAAGGGAAACCTGAGATTGGCATCCATAATCAGGAGCAGAAGGTGCTGCAGGCAATCTGTCTTCCTTGCACTGCATTAAACCCATTTTTGTTTTTTCAGTTAAATATCAGATTATCTGTCCACCCACACATCCTCCCCACTGCATCAACCGTGGTTAGGGATGGGCCATCTGTAGGACTTTTACCTGGGTAAGGGGGTCCACGGGGGTTCTTGCGTAACATGCTTCGTGCGTATTCATTGGCCTTTAGAGTGGCATTTCTTTCCTTCCTATTCTCCTGGCTGGTCTCCAGTACTGGCAAAGAGTCAGAGGCATGCAGGTCTATCAATCTGAAAAGTGTGTCCCAAGGTGGAGGAACACGTGCAGCTTTGTTCTTCCCTGACTCGGGAAATGCAGGCCAGGTGGGTCAAGGACTTTGGACATGGTCAGATCTTTTAGCCTTTTAAATGCCTTTTTTTTTTTTCTCCCCACAGGAAGCTCAAAGTGGGAGCAGCATCCAGCCCCCGGAGCAGAGAGAAGGAAGGACACACATTAGATTTTACAGCATCGTTGTGTTGTGCTGTAGCTGTGTCCCTGCTTCAGTGGTAGTGCTGGCTGCTTGCTGATCACTGCAGTAGGGTCCTGTGTCCCTTCGGAGTGCTTTATGTTTCTAAGGAGATGCGATCCAGTTGGATGGACTCCAGAAGAGGGAAGTGGGCATGATCATAAGGTCTAGACAGCGTACTCAGGAGGAGAGATGGATGGGAATGGGACTGTTAGGACTAAAAAGAGAGGATTAAACATGAGATACGCATGACAGCATGCAGGTACATAGGATACAAAAGAAAGGAATTATGTCTTCTGCAGAAGAAGATGGGGAGGAGTTTAAGATTGTAGCAAGAGAGGTTTCATGTCGGTAAGCTCTGCAACAGTAAAGATAGCAAAACATAGAATCAAATTTCCTTGGGAGGCTGTGTAACTCCATCACTGGAGGGCTTTAAGAACAGTCTAGACGTGTACGAGGAGTGACAGATGCCACAAATGACGAAGTAGAACCGATCCATCTTTCGCAGAGTAGAACAGACTGGATGGTTCCTTTGGGTCTCTTCTACCTCCGCTGCTTGATTCTGTGCTGCCTTCAGGCTCAGAGAACAGCAGGAGCATAGGCAGAAACACAGCTGAAAGGTTCAGGGAAGTGCCTCAGTGAGATGCTGAGTGAGCCTGGCTGGGAGGTCCTTAGCCATTTCTTTAGCTGTGGCTGACCTTCTCCCTTCCATCTCAGGAGCATGATGTGCTCCAAGGAGACTGTCATCAGTGCCACTCCAGTCCAAGCATGTGACACTTAACTCATCTGGCAAACAGAAGTAAGAATCGGTGTCAGAACTACCCCTGAAACTGGTTTTCTGCAGGGACTTGGATTTTTTATTTATTTTTTCTTTTTTTCTTTTTTTTTCCCCATATCTACTGCCCTTGAAGGGCCACAGGACCTACAGGATGTAAGCATGGTAGGGAAAAACAAGTCGAAGGCTCAGTGTTTTATCCCGGGAAAGTTTGATGATGTTGCTGAATGCTCACTTCACGAGGCTTTGTCAGCATGTTCTGTTAATGAAATGTCACCTTTTATCGGTATGAAATCACTTTGTGCCTTGGTATATGAGCCCATGAGGATTTGAGTCTACCTGGGGGGTGGATGTGGTGCAATTTATGAGTACTCGTGGGGCTTTCCACCACTGGGAAGGTGGCATGTGACATAAGGCCCAAAGTGGAGCAGGTGGCAAGCCTTGCAACTCCTGAGCGTCATGCCTTTAGCAGTGAGCTGGGCGTGCATGAAGCAATGAGAAAACTCCAGTGCAGGGAGGATGTAGGGGTGAGTCGAGAAAGGATGTTTTAAGAGGTTGAGGAGCAATTTAAGAGAGGAAAAGCTATTCAGGGAAGGAGGGGAAGAGCATAAAGGGGCCTGCTGTAAAGTTTGGAGTAATGTGCTCGGTGTTAATCTTTCTCTGGCTGTGGTGACCCAGGCTGTTGCTAACCTGGCCAGGCAAGCTGCCAGAGGCTGTCTCCATTGCTCACCCATTGTCCACTCTCATCCTGTCTCTGACTCGTGTTTTCTTGTCAGCATTTCTCTCCCACAGATCGATTCCTCCTTGGCTCATCCCAGTGATTTTAAGCATAGAGAGAAACTTCCTCTCGGCGGTGAGAGATAATCAAGCTGAATATTACCCATCTCTGAAGTGCAGGCAGTCCGTGAGCAGAGCCAAAGTCAATATCTTGGCAGATGTTGCCTTGCATTGATTTATCTTTTCCTGGAGCAGGGTAGATGGCCTCAAAGAAGGCTGTATGGTCACCTGGCCAACCCCCAGAACATTTGCAGGCTACATTAGCTTGCTTGATTTGGTCTCCAGAAGCTGCTCTCCTCAGTGTCAGGGGGTAGAACAGCGTGGTGCCAAACTCACAAATCCCTCCTTTGCGCTCATCAGTGTTATTTCTTGTGCTGAGACACATCCTGGGCTCAGAGCACCAGCTCACGGTGCTGAGCTAAGCCAGCCTCATTTACTGGCTTAATGGAGCAAGGAAACAAATGTGTGTGCTGCTGCTGGCGTAGGGGAGAGGAACAGGAGACCCATGCCCCAGAAAGGCCTTGCAACACGGGGGTTTTTCTTTTCAGGGAATCTGGATGTGTCAGAGAGGAAAGTGAGGGACAGGAAGCTTCCATGTGAGCAGCAGGAATGGGGGAAGCAGGCAGGGCCCCTCTTCCAGCCAGAGGAATTACAGCTAGCAGATTGCTGTGCAGGGCAGGGTGGGAGCGAGGGGGGCTGCTGGCAGATAGAGGGGAGTGGTGGAGGCAGGCTGTGGGGAAACCAGTTGCCAGGCAGGAGGACCGGGTCAGAGAGCTGCTCCTGGGCTTTGCCCTGTCAGAACAAGCAGACAAAGCAGGCAAGACTACCTGTATAGAGTTCCAGTTCCCAGCTCCCCAGCATAATGCACTCTCTGTTTTCAGAGACCTTTGAGCTCTCCTCCTATGTCTGGGAGCTCCAGGTTTGGCTTTGGCAGGAAAGGGCCTCCAGCAGAGTAGGCAGGGGGTTTTTCAAAACCGCAGCTAAAGGGAAACCATCTGTATGATCTCAAGTAACAGACAATTGCATGCAAAACCCCAACCCCTTTGGTACCATCCCCTTCCCCCAGCCCCTTCCCCCAGCCCCCAGCCCTGGCTGAGCCCTTCCCAGCTCCTCTCTGCCCACCCTGCCGTTTCCACGCTGGAGCAGCAGGCCCTGCACAGATACATGTACCACATCTCTGGTTCTGCAGTTTCCCCCAGGGTGTGGACAGATGCTGATTGTCTTCATGCCCAGTTGGGGACAGCAGGATCTGTTATAAATAGCGTCAATTCCTTGCGTGGCAAAGACAGAACTTTCCCCTAGAAGTCCATCGCTCTGCTCCCAGGACTGACTGGGAGGTCTCTTAAATGTCACAGAAGGTTTGCAGCAGAGAGTACCTCTGGAGGCTTCCTGTGGGTTCAGGGCTTGATCCAGGCAGAAAATGGAACAAGTTTGCTGAATCTTTCCTCACAGTCTAATTCCTTCTGCCTATACTCGTCATTTTTGTGCGAACGGCAGTTTCTGTTCGGAAAAGACTTGGGACTGAAATAGAAGTGAGCACTTAAGATACACAAGCCTGTGTTGTGAGGAAAGAAATAGGTCTGGAGCAGCAGAAGGGACATAGGGATGCCAGGAAGAAGCCGGTGCGGGGAGCCCCAGTTCAGGAGAACTTTGTTAGGGGTACTGCCATACCACAACACCAGGAAGGCGTGCTAAAAGCAAGAAAACTTTCCTGCAAGAAAATAATATGCTTTTCCAGCACTCTGCTCCCCTTGGGGTTTGATTTGCTTCTGTAGGAGTGCATATTGCATAAGCAGCCAAAAGTAACCTGTTTAGGAGCAGTGTTGTTCATCCTCCCCCTCCTCTGCTCCCTGCCCTCAGACAGAGGGTATCGCTGAGCACCTCAGGGAGGCTGGAGCCCTTTCCACCGCCACAGGTGACTCAGGCTCATGCCCTGCTGCAGCCCCATCCCGGCCGTGGGCACTGCCTGCCGCTGCTGCCCATGCCCTGTTGGCATCAGCCCGAGTTCCTTGGCCAGGGTTCGGGGCTGCAGGGGCTGTGCTGCCCCTGCCAGCTGCAGATCCCCCTGCAGGCATTGTGGGGAGAGGCCCTGCGCACCGATATTGAAATTAAAGTTACTCAGACGAGAGCTGGGGAGTAATAAGGAGCAGTACTTGGATAGCCTCCACCTCACGTGTGCCTCCCAGAGGCTCCCCGGTGCCTCATGGAGGCCCAGCTTGGACTGCTGTCGTACCATCTATTATGCTGTCGGTCTCTGTGATTTCTGCCCTGTCCTTGCTTGTTCTCTGGTTTCCTTTGTGTTTATTATTCTAATTTATTGAGTTACCTGGAGTGTTTTCACAGACACCAAGGCTGCTTTGCAGAAATTAATGATTGTGCATTCTGCCTTACGTGGACCTTGCTTTTATGTGATAGAGACTAAAATATGCTCAGAGAAAATGAAAATGTTAAGCTCTATTAAAAACATGCATAGAAAAGTTGTTGTCAGATCTATGACAGGGTATATGAATACTTTGGGATTATTTAGCTCAGTGGCTCCTGCCATTTCTGAATCTCAAAGTATTTTAATTGATTTCCCCTTTGAGACAAGCCCCTGTTTATTCCCATTCTGTAGTGTGAGAAACTGAGGCTTGAAAAGGAGATTTGTCTCATCAAATTAGTGGCCAGACATAGGTGACCAAAATCTTTGCTGGCTGGCACCCCAGTTTTTAGGTCCTGTTCAGAGCTGTGCTACCTAACTGGCTGCTGGACTAGAATATGACATTAATGTCTCCTAATGTAATGCAAGGGCAGGAGAGCATCTTCCCTCAGTTGTGATCAGAAAGGCCAGATCTTGGCAGTCCCAGTTTAGTGGTAATGAAGCTGTGGGAGGGAACACTCTACTTGTTTTGTGTTCCTAAGGAAATCTATGACTGGTGTTTGGCATCTGAGTGTTGTCCTCAGAAAAATGGAGATTCTGGTCCAGAGAACGAGCATCTTTGTAAAGGAGGAAGCTACTTTCATGCATTTCTGTAAAGGAAGGGAGAAGATTGAGAGGAGACACCTACACATAGCAGTGCAAAGTGTTTTGTTGGGTTTTGATGTGCTTATTCACTTTTTTTTTTTTTGGAAAGGAGTAAAGCAGGATATCTAAAAAGGTGGTTACAAAGTGTGTAACAGCTCACACAGCTCTGCTGGGAAGATCTTGATGGGGTCATAGGAAATGACAGGACTGTAAATCTTGGAACTACGTAGGTGGCAGGTCCTTTCAGGGGTTGATACTATAAATCTATTGAAACAAGCTGTCTGTTCCCTAGAAGTTTACTGAGAAAGCACACTCCTTGATCGGTCAGGGAATGCCAGATGCAGCATTTTGTGGCGATCACAGAGTCACTAGGGGTGGCACGATACCCGGGGGAATTTTCAGCTGCTAGGACACAAGCCATCTGAAAGGGAAGTTTCTTTTCAGGTCCTCCAATAACTCACTAAAACACAGGATGATAATTTTCCTCTCTTGCTTGAACACTTAAAAGTCCTTAAGAGAGAGTGCCTTTCAAACAGACTCTTGTTTAGTATGTAGAATTTCCTCCCAAACAGAAGAATTTAAGAAACAGCAGATGATAGCATATCCCTTTTACATCAGTATCTTGCATTTTTAAATTTGCATTATATAAGAAAATACAAAAACCTCCTAAGTGGGCAAATATGCAGAATCATAGAAATAACTTGCTGATAGGGGAAAATTCTGTGTCCTGGACAGATTGTTTCCTGCTTGTAGTCAGAAGCAAGAGGATTGGTATCACTGGTGTTGGAGGTGTTGGTCATGAGCAGGGATTTGCCCATCATGTATAAGGTGACCATGTGACCATTGTCACATGTAATGTACTGCTTTTTGGGATAGCGTTAGGCCTGGGTGTTACCTTGTAGCTGTGAATTGCACACATTATTGCACTTGGTAGGAGAGCAGGAAATCCTATCCAGCCTTACATGGGTGGTGTTTGTTGTGTGGGATGCTCCCTACCTTTATCACCGTGTTTGCCTTTGCTGTATTCTTCATCGTTTTATATATCCTTCACTATCCAGCCTGCTTTGTTTCCTCTTTGAAGCGAAAAAAGCCCCAGTGTTTTCAATCTCCCCTCTTGCAGATATTTTGTGAGGTCTCTAAGTCATTGCTGTCACCTGTCCCTGAACCCTTTTTTATCTCTATTGCATCTTTTTTAGATAGGATGACCTGATACAGGACATTGTATTGCAGTAGAGTCCTTCACTTAACCTCATTTTTTCTCTTTGTCTCAGTGCATCCTGTCATTATGTTTGGGTTCTTGTCCATTCTGAACAGAGCGTTTTTATGAGTTTGCCATGCATTAATCTTAATTTCTGAATGACTGTAGTTAATTTAGAAGCCAACAAGGTAGCTCGGGTAATTCCTTCCAGAATGTGCATCATCTGACATCGTGTGCTTGGTCACTGCTTCTGCTTAAGACAGGGTATAGCCTGGCAGAATGCCTTTTTCTCACTTGTTTGTAAACAGAGTCAATGCACGGCTCATTTGAGCTCTTGTTTTATGGAGCTCTCCTATTTTTTTTTTTTTTTTTTTTTTTTTCCCTTAAAAGTAGCTATTTCTTTAAGCAGGCTTATTGCCTTCCCTGGAATCTTTGAGGTGAGGTGTCACCTCTGGTAATAGTGTAAGAATGCTCCTGTGGAGAGGTTGCTGTGCTCTGCTCATCAGTCAAGCACAGTCACTTCTGAGGTGGAACCCTGTAAGTATCAAACAGCAAATGACAGTGGGTTCCAGACAAGAAAATAGGAAGAAAGCATCCAGTTTGAACTGCAGGGCCTGTTTTGGAAGGCAGCTTGTAATTAAACTAATCGGAATTCAGAGAGTTGTTGCACTCAGTGCCTTTGAAAAGTGTCAAGCTTTGATTATAATTCATCTTTTTGTTTATAATATTATCATACAAAAGATTTTGCCCAAGGAATATGCTGTCTCCAATACTTAGTCCCATGGAGATAGAAGATACTAAGTACTGTCTTGGAGTAGTGGCAACCCAAAGCCATCTGGAAAAAGCATTGTGAAACCAATCCTGCTGCACCAAAGCACGAAAAATCCCCTGAACTCTGCCACTCTGCACACCATTGGAATAAAACTCTTGTCAGCATCTGTCAAAGGTCATAAGTTTATTTTTTACAGGTGAGGAAGTAGGGGGAAAAGTATTCAGGTGGGAAAAAAAAATAGGCACGGATGCTGGTGAATGGAGATGTAATTTTAAAAATCACAGCTAGGAAAGGATGAATGTCTTATACACGCAGCCTTAGAGCAAACTCTTTTGGACCTGCTTGTTACTTGACTACATACTAGACCACTATGATTATTTCAGTTGTACTTTATTTGAGCTATGTTATTTCTTATGAAACAAGAAGTCCTTCTGCTTTGTAACAGACTTCTCAAACCATGTGACTGACCTCGGTTCCCAGGAGAGCCCGCTGGAGAGTACAAATGTGCAAGTGAAAAGCATTTGCACAAAATGCACTGCTTGGTGTGGTTTTGACCTGAAATACACTCTAGTAAGTTGCTGGTAGCAGAGACTGAGATCACATGATACTCAACAGAAATCCAGCAGTGAATAGCTTACTTTCTATTATTTTCCCCCTATTTAAATTAAGGGGCAGGTGGAGGAAGTTGATATTCTAAGTGTGTGTTTCTGAAGAACGGTAAATCCAGACCTGTCTCTTTAGTGAGAGCCCCTAGAGTTTTTGATCTCCTAAAAGTAATGCCAACCTCGTGTGTGTTTAGTGCAGCCTATTGGTATGCACTTCCCGAAATCTTTGGGGTGGATGGGGATATGCCTGCACTTAGGATGTGAAATGCAGTAACTGCTAGATTGATAGTTGTGGCAGAGTTCAAGGTCTGTTTGAGACCTTCTAGGAAAAAAAACAAACAAAACCCTGTGCACATCCCGTACTCTACCTGCTTCCCCTCTTCTGGGAGCATGCGCCTGTGGAGCCTGGCAGAGCTGGAAGTCCCTTCAGATAACCAGGACTTTGGTACATTACAAATTTAAACAGCCTTTTACATCATCTCCTTCCCACATCTCCTTTCCTCCCAGAGAGCACTTTACCTCCCACTCCATCTCTGTAAGTCCTCTCTCTCTGTTCAATCCTCTAAAGCATTTTACAACTCTAATTAGACACGTATCTCCAATTTACTACTATTTAAAAGGGTAAGCAGTTAATGTCGTAAGACTGAGAATGCCTGGTAATTAATTACTAACTCCAAGGACCTGGCTATCTCTCTAACCAGCCTTGTCTCAAATAGCATCTCGTTCTGTTAAAACCTCTGTTCACAGTAATTAAACAGTAGGGAGGAGAAGCACCTTGGAGCCTGCCCAACCAAGTCTGTTTGACACAAAGTGCAGCCCTGTGAGGCACTCCTCTTTTATCTGACTATCTGGCATGGATATAATGGGCCAACAAATTTTGATGACTCCCAAGTAAACTCCAGCTTTGTCCAAAAGAGACTTCAGTAGCAGGATCCCCTCTGTGCCACTGCCATTGATACACAAAACCAGTTGGGATCCTCCTGATCTCTGGGAAAACAGTGCATCCCTAGGAGGATGGCAGGTTCTCCCAGCAGTGCTCCCCCCCATTCCCAGAAAGCAAAACATTGTAAGCTGTAGAAGTTGGTTTGTGCCGCTGCCTCTGAACACCGCAGCAGTTCATGTTGGAACATCCTGCAGAGCAAAGCCTGAGCAGTGCTTGGGTCAGGCTCTGCTCCTTGCAGTAGTCTTTAGCTGAGATGTTTGCAGGTGGAAGTGCTGGTGTGGCGGTCACAGACGTTTGTTAAGCACATATTCTGCCTCATGACACAGAGGAAGGTGCTCATTGCTGGGGGAATCTGTGGTTTGCAGTGAGAACACACTGAAAGCTTGGTCTGTGGACTTGTAGCCTGGAATGGTTATTGGCGAGCTGAATGCACAAAGTCTCACCTCATCAGTAAGGAGTTTTAAATGCAGATGTGTCCAGATGCAGTGAGCACAGAGATAATGTGGGAAGTGGAATACCAGATAGGATAGCAAGCCTGGAAAACTCAGGGTTTGTTCTATACTCTGCTTTTTACTGTGTGTGGACTTTGGCACACCCTTTCCACTTCCTTGTATTCCCTTTTGTTATCTACTTCCTATATGACAGGGATAAAAATACCTAACACCTCCAAAAAGTGCTCTGACCTCTGTTAATGAGAGGTGTTAAGTAATGCTTGGTAAAAGCAGGGTCGCTTTATTGTCTTCTGGCCGAATTTCACTGTAGGTTAGCTACTTAATTGCCTCTGTACTTTTAACTGCAAGAGGTATTCGTGTTTCCTTAAATTGTCTTGCGGTGCATCTGTGCACTGCTAACAAGCTCTGCTTTTCAAGTCTAAAGGGAGATGCCCTTCTGTGATGACTGAAGTGATCGTTCATTGTTCCTTCTCCATCTCCCAAAGGTGCTGCCAGGCTTTAATGGGCTATTCATCAAGTGCTTTGGGATCTTTTGATGGAAGCAGCCCGGGCAAGTGCAAGGTTCTCACTGCATAGTGAGAGGGCAACGTGCACCTGTTTGCTCCTCAGCTCGGTGTGCCGTGAATAAACAGCCCATTTCTTTGGACAGAGGAGTCCAGCAGCAATAACACTGTTGTGAACTTTACATGTGAAGAAAGACAAAGTTATGTCAAGCTCTTTCTAATTGTTTGAGTTGGCTAGATCTGTGGAAAAGATAGACAGGTTGGGTTTGGGATTTTGGTTTTGTTTGTTGCTGCTCGGTTTTTTTAAGTGGGGTTCGCTTCTTTGTTGTTGCACACAAAAGACTTTTTCCAAACTCACAGTTGCTGTGAGTTGGTCGGAGCTGAGCTTCTGTGTGCAGGTTTATCTTCTGTGCAGTTCTTGTAGTTTTACCTCTCTGATAAAGCTCTGTGCATAGCAGGACTCAGGTGCATTTGTTCTGCAAGTACATCCTGTGCATGGTTTATTGCATGGTACCTCATGCACGGTGCCTCCCGGTACCACAGCATAGTTCCCCTTGTCTCTGCACTTGTGTCTGGATTGATGGGGAAACAAGAGGAAGATGAACATGTCAGAGTGGGGGAGAGGTCTGATCTTCATGCATAAGTCTTTGCTGCCTGGACATAGCTACCTGGTTTCTAGTGCCACAGTATTCCAGTTATATTTTGAAAAGGCTGATCCTCAAAGAGGACAAGGTGTTGCATTCCTGCTGTCACAAATATATTTCCCACCTCCTGCTCCAAGCTGTCTGTTTCCATGTTCTGGAGAAGTTGATCCTCACTCTCTGGCCTGTGTGGCACAGCTCTTTCTTTTCTATTTTTCCCTTTTTTTTTTTTTTTTTTTTCTTTCATCCTCAATTTTCTTTGGCTTTTTAATCTTGGTTTTTTTGTGTGGTTTTTTTTTTTTTTTTTTTTGTAAACTGCTCCTTTCTCATCCATTTTTAATTTCTCTCTCCTCATGTATCCAGCATCCTCATTTACTTTCCCTCCCTCATTCTGGTGGTGTCCCCTCATCCTCTTGTGTTGATGCCCTGGCTGCAGCAAGGCGGAGGGACAGACATCACTCAGGTTGTCCAAGTTCTCCTCCAGGTAGTGCCCTTCCCTAGCCATGCATGAGTCACCCCATCTTGCTGGGCTTTTTTTTGTGCTCCTGGCAGCCTGGGGTTGGCAATAGCTCTGTCCCTTGTCAAGTGCCTTGAGCTCTGCTTATTCCTGCTGCGGCCGTGCGAGCCAGGGCCATGCATCTGTATCTGTTTTTGCTGGGTCCTGAGCACACAGAGAACAAAAAGGAGAATCTTCCTTCAGGGGGTTTATGCTCCAAGCATTGGGGATAAGAGGACAGATAGAGAGAAAGGGAACACATGGAAAGCACAAAATGCTGCAGATCGACTTAACATCGTCAGTCAGGTCCTACGGAAGTGCTAAATAATATTATTCCCACTTCTATTTCCCTTTCTGCTAGCTTTTCTATCCTTTTAATCACTTTTGGGCCTTCTTTTTTCTTTCACCTTAGAGATTATAGGGCTTTGTCATTTTGTTTCCAAGAAAAGGGAAGGAGTGCAGAGTGTTTTCATTAGGCCAAGGGCTGGAGGGAAGGAGCGAGCCGTGGTATTTGCTAGCTTTAATCTTTATGGTAATACTTCAGTAAATATCTGCTGTTCTTTCTCTCCTGTCAGTGTGGCAGCCTGTGAATGATATGGAGCTGAGATCAGCGAAGAAGAGGGAACTGCAGAGAGGATTAGAAGGTTAAGATAGGATTACGGGGTCAAAATGGAAAAAAATGGAGAGAAAAGAAACAGCAAAAGAAAGGAAAAGAAAATGAAGTGTAGTGGTTGTGACAGGGGAAAGGAAGGAAAGTGTACAAGGTACCAAGAGAAGATGAGATTTTTATGAATGGGTCGATGCATTCAAAGATCCTGGAGTCAATAGTTCTCTCTAAAATGATTTATTGAAGAAAAATTCATTTGTTTTATGTCGCCCCATGGAATTTTTTTTTCCCCTTCATCAGTCCTAGAGATGGGTTCTGCGAGGGCTGAACCAGAGGATGCACAAATGCTCCATTACCCCAGCAGCCCTGCTTGGATGGGAAGGCGCAGTGGGTGGGAAATATCAGGAGTCTGTCACAGCTGAGTCTTTCAGGAAGGGGATGAGAGCCACCACAGCCACACAGGTGGATCTGGTATTGGGAAAGTTGACTGACAACCTCACCCACTCTTCTGGTGTCCTACTGGTCTGTGCCCTACTTTTTGACTGCCTCCTGCTGAGAGCGACAGAAAAACAGAAGAAGGAACAAGGGCTTGTTTCTTGAACCCCTCAGCGTGGAGCTGAGGGAACTGCTTGTGAAGCAGGTTCAGATTTGGGGCTTTGAACATCAGGACAGTTTCAGTCCTGCTTTTGGTTTGTGTAATCAGAAGGAAATAATGGATAAAGCTTGTTTGGACTGAGAAGGAAATGACCCAGACCATTGAACACATTTAAGGTATTTGGGTGAATTAAACCAAACAAGTCAGATGCCTGATCTGCTGCTTCTCCTCTAAAAAATAATGACACAAGGAAAGCTAACACAAATACGGCATCAGGGCTTGGTAACAAAGCTGTTGGAGTTAGGGCAAAATGAAAGTCTGCCTTGCTCAGCGTGAACTGAATTTCACATCCAAAGTATTCTCACCTCTGGCAATGCTAGTGAAAATAACCATCCCTCTTCTTGTTACATGTCACGTAACAAAAAGGTGCAGAGGCTGTGAAATGGCTTCTGATCCGATGTCAGAGAGGGAGACAGAGGTAGCAAGGGGGGAGCTGAGCATGACTTGCATCCCCTCATGCTTTCCAAGCAGTCCGTAAGGCCTGGCCTATCATCTGTGTCACAGGCTCCGCTGCTGGGTTAGCATGAGTTTTGCAGGAGGCAAAAGAATGCCTTTCTGGAGGCAAGGATTAGGAAAAAGGAGCGCACCACTTCCTTTGCTTTAGACTCAGTGCATTTCACTATAGGTTGCAGCCTGTAGCCTTTGCTATCAAGTTATTAAATATATCATTGTGTGACACCATTGGGACATGTGGCACTTATCTGCAGCCAAAGAGCAGAGTTTTGAAGGTCTCCTGTGGCCCTCTCTTTGGGTAAATGTAGATTCTGGCTGGTCCATGTGTAATTGAAAGGTTAGAAATATTACTTCTTCCTTTTGTATTTTTTTTTTTTTTTTCCTGAAACAACTTCTGCTCCTGCCAGGGCAGGTAGTCACTGCTTCTCTCTCTTCCTTTAGGGACTGAAATTTCATAATAAGGCTTTTCCCTCTTTTCTTTCTGTTACACTCACACTTTGAGAAGTTGGAGGTGGCAAGTCCTGAACTCTCCTCCTCTAATTTAACCCTGTTGTTCTGTGGAGTAGTGTATGATGCTTGCTGTCAAATGGAGTTGGGGTGCTCTTAAAAACTAGACACCCCTTTTTTTCAAGCTACAAACCTTTTGCCATTCCTTTTTCTCTATCTCTCAGTTCTCCCAGTCTTCTTTTTCGCCTGTGCTTTCTGAAGTCACCTGTGTCACTCTTTTGAGATACTGCTGGCTGCAGCTCATCTGAAGCGTGGGTTTTGGTCTCTGACCATGCTCTTTGGACAAGTTAAGATGTCCAGAGGGCCTCATGAGCTTTTTGTAATTGCTATCTGTATCCAGGCAGCTGGACTTCATTTTATTTGCATTTAATAATAAGCTGCTTTTCTTTAGCTGGAAGTTGCAAATTATCAAAACCCATCAAATCCTATCCATTGAAACTAAATATATAGCTCCCAATCAAGCCCAGATTGACTGGCTGCCAAATGGTCTCAGGGCAGGACTGGGACAACTGCTGTGTATACAGGGGTGGGAGTTTCTTTGATGTATTTCACTAGGGGCAATGCAAGACATTTCTGATATAATGTGATTGTTCAGAGAAATGCCTAAGCTGCCTTGGCCCTGTGTATTCATCTTTAATTATTAAAATAGGACAGATAATTCATAACCCTTGAGGTCTTTATTTTATTTTTGACATTGATATTCAGTGTGTGCTTGGCCAAGGGGGAGAAAGGTAGATTCCAAGAGCAAGAGAACAAAGCAAGAGGAGAGGAAATAGGATGAAGAAAAGAAAAAAGAGAAGAAAGATATTAAAATAAAAAGCATGTTGGAAATGAGAGAAAATGAAGAGTAAGTGGGGCAGAAAAGCAGAACAGCCTAATGGTTAATTGTACATCTTTTCTTCTCAAGGACTGTTCTGCACTGAACCTTGCCAGGCTGTTGCTTGTTATCCCATACATCTGGATGCATTGATATCAGTGGTCTGTCCACTCCTGTGTTTTGGGGAGGGTCTCATGTGATCTGATGAAGGTGGGCACTCTGCAGGGAGGATGGGTGATGGTCTTTGCTCCAACAATCTTCCAGTGCATATATTTTTGTATCAACGTACCATCAGAGCCAATTGTCAAACAACAGCTTCTTCAAGAGGGTATTTTCAGAGAATTTGGAGGACAAGGTTCAAGAGCAGTGAGGGGTAGAGAGAAGAAAATAAAAGGAAGGAAATACAGATAAGGAGGAAAGGCTAAAAAAAAAAAAAAAAAAAGCTGCAATAAAGTCAGAGGGAATTAAGACAGACAAACCACTGGATAACAGCAGATTCCAGCAAGTTGTGAGTCACTAATGTCAATGTCCTCTTGCTTGGTCACTGTCAGTCACCGTTAATGCTGCCGTACATTCACAGCCAAAAGGGCTTAGCAAAGCTAATGAGCAGGGAAACAATGAGGAATGGGGAAAGAATTTCTCTGTGAAAACTCTGGCTGAGAGGGGATGTTGTTCTGCAAAAGGATTTGCAAGGCATAACAGCTCCACTAGTGCAATAAATAAGCAGAGCAAGAGCGAGAGTGGAGTGAGGAAAGGGAAAATAACAAGAAGTCAGGCTATAGTAAAGAAATGTGAGAGCCTGCTGTATTTCCGCTGTCTAAATCTGCTTGGTCCCGGTAATTGGAAAGAACAGTCTGAGAGTGTTTGTCAGAGTTGCAAGTTTAATGACTTAAAATTACAGCAGCCTAACATCCATTAAGCTGAAGCATTTGGTTTGGAAGTGTCATTTTTCATGAGGGAGCACTGTCAAGAGCACTGCCCAGTCTTCTGCTGGCAGAGCTTTCTGGTGGCAATGCAAGTCTGTCCAGGAGCCCCACAGGACAGGAACAAGGGGTTTTAGCAGAGCTGGGTTTGGGAAGCTTGGGGCTGGGAGAGAGGGAGTGCTGCAGGGTGGGAAAGCAGCACTGGCAGGATTATGTTCAAGCATACCACATCCCTTGCCTCACTTGTGTCATTATTGTTCCTAAGCATTCATATCCCCTTGCATTTTTCCTTTAGGGGAGATGCAAATTCTGCTTTGTTTCCCGGTCTGAGATGGTAGCACCCACTCTGCCATGTCTAGAGCACAGTTTGGAGACAGGTCTCTCTGAGCAAAGGCAGGTCTGCTTCTGTTCCTGCCAGGGTTTACATTCATTTCTGAATTCACTTCAGAGGACTTATAGGACCATCATAAAATGAATTAAATTGAAGAGAGCCTTAAAGATCATCTAGTTCCAATGCTCCTGCCATAGGTGGGGACACCTTCCACTAGACCAGGTTGCCCAAAGCACCATCCAGTCTAGTATTGAACACTTCCAGGGATGGGGCATCCACGGTTTTGCTGGCCAGCAATTTACTATCAATGCTGCCCTCCAAGTTCCCAGTTAAATGACCATGTGTTTTCTCCCTGCTTGAATTTCCCCCACAGTTGTATGAAGGCAGCAGGGTCTCTCACAGTCATTCATAAGCATGCATGTTAGTGAAGATCACTGTAACAAAAGAAAAACAGAAAATCCAAGTATTACTTTACAGATATATCTCTGTACTCTGTACAACACTACTTCCAGTGGAGGTGCGATTGGAGACGAGGATAGGGAGTGAATTGTTATGATTGAAAACCAAGCCTCTTCTAAGTAACGAAATGCATCAGAAATCCAGAAAGTTACAAAAAACTATACCTTACTTAAGAGTCCGTGGCATGTCAGCATGAACTTGCAGAGCATTTGGGCATTTCAGCAAGGATGACTCTCTTCAATGGATGTGGAAGGACACCAGGTAAACTCATTAAAAGCATGTTTAGTGTTTTAAAGAATTGTGGTTTTGAGGCTTCACTTATTACACTGCTGCTGAGTACTGATGATGTACAAACTGTTTTTAGTAGGTGGATTTTATAAATTTCCTGCTGAGTACTTCTTTTGGTACTTGATAATGGTCCCCAAATATATACCAGGGTCAGTGTTCTAATACCAGCAACTACAGTAGTTCACATGCATCTTTAATTACTTGATTATCTGTTTCCGAAATGCATTTCGGACTGTCGAAACTATGGATTCCAGGATTGAAGTCTGAGCCAAACCCATGAAACCATTAAGTAGTTTGAATTACAGCAGTTTTGTCTCAATCTAATGACCAGTGGATCCATGACCCAGGCCAGTAAGCAGGGATACCAGGTGCAGTGACCCTGAACAGCACAGATTTATGCTGAGAAGCAAGCAACCAAAAGATTTGTGTGAATTCACCCCCTAGCAAGTTCACAGCAAAATTCAGTGCCCAGTCTGAACTTTTCTGGCACGTTTCTGAGCGTTTGAACTCAGGATTTCTCAGATCTGTTGCTGCTTAGAGTATGCCGGTACCTTGCAAATTTTGTTGTGCACACTAAGGGTTCATGTCACTTCCCTGGTATTTGGTGTCCTTATGTGCGGACCTGTTACAGCAAAAGACTCTTGACAGTGCTCTAGGACAGGGAACAGCAGTGTGAGTGGAAGTTTCGGGATAGCAGGACAGGAAACGAGGATTGGCCAGAATAGCAAACAAACCCTCCCGTTTGTCATCCCTTCAAAACAGTGGCTGACTGAGAGATGGCTTCTAAGTTTCAGCCGAAGAACACCAAGCCACTGAGCTCTTTGGGACCAGGTCCCTGGCATCCAACTTCACCAGTCATGCCGAACAGAGGATTTTCCTTACTTTTTTGCTCTTTAATCACCTTCCTGCTGAAAGTTGGCTGGGTTTGGAGCAGATACTGTGAAGCCTACGTTTGTAACCTGTGTATTTTCCTCTCCGTACCATCTGTTCACAGACTGGATTACAGTTGGGCCAGTTAAAAAGCAGATTGCCTTGGCCCAAGGTCAGGATCGCAGCCCTGGTGCCCTGCCTGCCTCCCATGAATTTACACTCGAAGCAGAGCTCACTGCCTCTCTGCTGCATTCCCTGAAAATCCCACCTGCTATGATGGAGGGACGGTCAGGCTCTTTCTTCGTACACCATGTTCATCCTCTCGCTCCCACCCATCCTCCTGTCCTTTTTCCTCCTGTGTGGCCTCCATCTGGCTCAGTTTAAAGGTAAAAGTGCTGTCTCAGCTTTGCTTCGCCTTCAGCAACACTGCTCAGGCCTGTCAGCACACCAGCCTCCGCATTCATCAGCCCTGCTCTGCAAAGCCCTTCTTCCCATATTGCTTTGGGGACTTCTGAGGGACTCTTGGCTCCTGCTCCACCAACTGTTCTGGGGTTAACTCACTGCAAGGAATGATGAGGAGGTGCTGCGACTTAGCATGCCAATCCCTTCATCCTACGTTTTGCTTAAGTGGCACTAGCAGAGAAGAAGGATTGCAATGGTACTGCTCTGCTTGACGTACTCCACAAGCACAGACATATCCTATATGAAAAAAATGAAGGCAGTGGTTTTGTTCACCAGAGTCGGGCACTATCCGGAGGGTTCTCACAAATAGCAGGTGAATTCCTAATTAATATTCATCAGAGGAGAGAAACAGAGCAGCTGGCAGGTTTACCTTGGCCTCAGGACAACTTGCAGTCACCTGCTCAGTGGCTCGGACCAGCTAGCTGTCCCATTGAGAGACTTTAGGACTCCCTGGTGATGGACCACTCATGTTCAGCATGCTGCCTCTTTCCCCAAACTCAGTCTTCTTCTGACTCCCTGAGTCTGCTGGCATAGATTCACATGAACCATGGGGCTGTGCTTGAGACTAAATAGGCACCCGATGCATCGGTTTGCCCCTTCCTTTTGCTTCTGAACTGATTGTGTAGGCAGCTGCTGTTTGATTCTTCTCTTCTCTTCTCTTGTTCTCACTCAAACCCTCTCTAATGTGCCCCTCTGTGTTTTATGGGCAGTGCAGTGACTCAATGAATTTCTTTGTAGAAGATGGCAGGACTCTACTGGTGCTCCCTTTTTTTGTAGCACAGTCCCTTACTCGGCTTTCTGCTTCCAACTTTGCATCACACACAGTGTTCTGTCTGCCAGCACCTCGTCCTCATGAGTACAGTGGATCTCAAAGGGCTTTGTCCTTGATGTCTGCTTTGTAGATGATTGCACTGCCATATCCAGGTTCAACCACCTAAAGAAGATTCTAGACATAGAGTTCTCTGACCTGTCTCACACTGTCTCTGCAGTTCTCCATCAACAAGTGCTCACAACTCAGGCTGAATAGTGTTAAAAAGCTGCTTGTCTTTTCCTTTGAATTCTCCTCACTTCAGTCTTTTTGTAACTCCAAATGATGAAAAAAATCCTCCCAGTCAGGTACTTGTGAAATATGGAGGCTAGTTATTTTCTCCCTTGTATTCTCCCCAACATGTGTCTTCCTCTGCCAGACACAGAAAAACCATCTCTTCTCTTTCTCAACACTGAGACCCTTTGTTCATGCCTTAGCTTTTCTTAGTCTTGATTGTTGTAACCTCTTCTGCCTCTCTTGCTTGAACACCACCTCGCTTCCTGTGGCATACTAAAACTGCCCCTTTTCCTCTGCCATGCAGAACTCATTGCCTTTCTGTTTGCATTGCTTTGTCAGATTCCCTTCGAATTTCCTCGTCCTTCCCTTCATGACTTTAAACATGATGTTTCTAATCCAGCTTTCACATCCCCTCCGATTCTCTACCTTTCTGTAGACTGCATTGTCCCAATTCATCTCCCACACGTATTTTTCAGATACTTCTAGCAACACAACCCCCTTCTGAGGCTGATCTCTCTCTTTATCATCACTTTCTTTTCTAACTTTCTAAAGTGTTTACTTTCTCCTTTGCTTTCTCAGTAGGTCAAATGAGTGAAACTTCCTGCCTTCTTCTATGCCTTTCCTCATCCATTTCTTTCAGCATTGACGCGTACCAGCTTTGTCCTCAGCTTTGCAGGGTAGGACTAAGTGACTTATACACCCACTCAGCTGTCCTATAATCCAGCCATCCTTGCACAAATTTTAGCTCTTGTCATCTCAGGAGCCCATCTTGCACACTGCAATGTGCCTTGTTTCAGAAAGAAGGTGAGGGATCTGGGTGGGAGGAGTGCCCTGGTTCTAAGTGGGGTATCCATGTTGGATATGGATGGATTAGGGAGACTTAATCAGTTGTGTAATAGCACTAAGAGGATTGCTGTATCTTCCTAAGCATGCCTCAACTGAAGTGCTATTTTGGATGTAGGTGGACAGGTGATGTGACCTAAGAGGAAAAGGAGGAGACAGATTCCTCTGTCGTGTCTCCTTTATTTTCTTTTTATTCTTTTTGATTTGGTCTTGTTCTTGTTACCAGAAACACAGTACAGAACCTGCCTGCTGCGGCAGAAACAATCCTCTTGACCTGACCTTCCTCTGGCTCCTCTGGAGCATTTTTGCAGCACTTTCCCTGTTACACATCCTTGCTTATCGGTAGAAGTGATCAAAATGTGGGGTGAGAAGGAGCAGCTGAGGAAGCAGGGATGGAAGAGAGATGTCAGCAGGTATGATGGAAGGGTCTTGGGATTGGCTGACACAGAAACATCCCTCCCAGTGTGGGGCTTGAGGAGGACCTAGAGGGGAGGAAAAGACCCTTTTGGTATGGAGGAATGATGCTTCTGGTCAGGGAGTGGCCTATTCCCTGTGCCAGCCTCCATTAGCGGTATAGATTCTGGAGGAAGATTAACGACTGCCTATGGTGCAGAGCCACCGCTTTCCTCTCCCTAACCTGGACAGATTAATGAGGTGCTCTCTCTATGCAGCATATGGCCATGTGCTTGTGAGATTCAGCACTGGACCAGGTCAGCTGCCTAGCTGGAGTTAAAGAGGTTTGGATCTCTGCCGAGTGATCAGGGGAGGGAAGGAAGGGCTGCCGAAAGTTGGAGTGGGGCTATTAAAAGCCAATACTCTAATGAACCAGCAATGGCACCTAATCAATGTGTGAAAAATGTGTAATTCTTGCTAATGCCCTGTTAATGTTCTCATAATGATCTGTCAGGGAACTCTGGCTAATTATTGTCGTGGCAATTTGGCACAAGTTTGCCCTGGATAATGTGGCCTGGGTGAATAGAAGCATGTATTGCTTCCCATGTCCCAGCACTCTGCTGCTCTCTCCACATCTTCCTGCTTTTCTTCTGCTTCCTCCTTTTTCTGGTCACTCTTTTAATTAGGCAATTAGTTGATTGATTAGCTAATGTTTGTACAACACTTTGAACATGCAAAGTGCTAATTGTGTCCTCTTTGTTATTCCTCCTTTGCATCTGTCTTTTTTATTCTTGCTTTTCTGATGTGTCTGAGGACCATTTGTGTTCTGTGACGTTAAAGAACAGCGGTGAGGTCATAGTTGAAAATCCACAATGCAACTACCCCCCATTTTCTTTATCCTTGACACGACCCCATGGCGCATGCTTTCCTCTGTCCCTGACTTTGTTCTGGTATCCCGTTGCAATCTACCATTTCTTGGTTTGTGTAAATCCACTCTGCGTTAATTTCAACTTCTGGGTGCGTAATTCAGGCCTAACATGCTGCAGAGAGCAAGGAGCCTTTGCCAAGGGTTTATGTAAGTTGTGTGGATGTACATCACTCCCAAAATTCCCTGCAGTTAATTGGTGGCGTTGGACCGTTGATCCTGTTTTTCTTGCCCACGGGTTGTTGACTTTAGGCTGTGTTTTCTCTTAACATAATGGGATGAAGCTTAGAGAGAGGAAAGAACACGGTGTACTCCGCTCATCCCTCTTGCCTTTGAAAGTCATGTCTTTTCCCTGCTGTGCTAAATCAGGAATATTGGTGGCTTACATTCAAGCTCTTTCTACATAAGTTTGCAGCTAGCTGGAAAGGAAGCGAGTGGGAGGGCAAGTGGAGAGCGACCTATTTGCACATTAATGAACGATACGCCTCATTGTATTATGTAAAGGCTTGGTTTTGCATGTGTTCGCATGGCTTTTCGAAAGGGGAAACCCAGTCACTGGCAGCCCTCAGGAGAAACATATGGCTATAGAATGGCAGTACAGTTGGAGAGAAGCCTTTCACTCATAGCTGACGTTTCGATAGCGCTCCTTAGTGTCATCCAGGAGGATCCCAAACCACTTAGCTCACTGCTGAAACACGGCCAACTCCGAGGTGGAACAAAGTCACCATTCTTGTAGTGGAATTCCTGTACAGTGAGTGTTTAGGATTTGAAAATCCTTTCTGTAGCAGGGCACCCTGGACTTCAGCTCAGTAGGCTAAGGCTGCAGCCAATACCGAGCTTAGGCAAGCATTGCAAATGCTTGGGGACTTCTATGGGATTTCTTAAGGATCGAGCAAAGGCCTTGTCTACATCCAGCCCGAAAAACACTACCTCCCACAACTTTACGCTCTCTTAAAAGGTTATGCACAGTCAGTTCTCAGCTTTGTCACCACTGGGAAAACTCAAAAGTCGTTGCCTGCTTCTAATGAGGGCTTAGGACAGTTCCTAGCACCATGGCTCCTGTTCCGAGCGATGGCATCAGCAGTTATTTCCATTTGCTCCCACAACAACTTTGCCTTCCCCTAGAGACTTGGAGAGGGTGTCGCTACAGCTTAATATTAGCAGCTGTGACTTGTTTTCCTCTCCTCTGATCCAGCCTGGCCCTTGAGAATGACTTGCTCTGATCTTTAGCCTTCTTCATGTTTACTTGCTATATCACTTTTGTAAAGTGTAGATGCTTTTGTACTTTGGAAGCAAATGCAGAATGTAAATCTACTGAGATTTGGATAAATCCTGCCTGAATGCACCATGGCAATAGTCAGCATGTCTGTTTCTAAGAGGCATTCTGCCTGTAAGTGACCCAGAGGTGACTCATATTTATTTTGCTATCTCTCAGCTCAAGTTTGTGAATCTGGCCCAGGGACGTATTTTGTCCATTTTTTTTCCAGGAAAGAGTCATCACAAAAGATCGAGATACTGTGGTTTTTTTTCACCACTCTGAATCCCTCTGTGTTTTGTTCTAACCCTTTTAGAGCTTGTTTGCTTACTGAGCTGTGTTCCCTTCCATGTTTCCAGAGTGAAGGAAAACAAGTACCCATATTCCTACTGTGTGAGTGGCACAAATAACAATATGAAAAAAGGAAAGCACAACAAACAGAAAAATACTCTGGTACAAGATTAGACTGCTTAGATTTAGTACTGAAACACATAAACCAGAGGGCACAGGTGTATGTCTCATCTCTTTGCTGATCAGCCTCCTTTTTCCCCATCTCATGCTCCCTCCTGTACCCATTCACACATAATGGCCAGCATGGGGATCAGCACAGCTTTGCCCTCAGAAGTGAGTTTCCAACTACAGGCCTTGCAGGCACTCATTTGGATGAGAGACTATAAAGTCACTTCTCCCTGCTGTTCACCCCCTCCCATAATTTACCTGCTCCTATCTATGTGTGTGTACAAGTTTGGTGTGCTGCTCCCTTTACTTGGGTGTCTCCTAACAGGGAGAGCTGGAATAGGCTAAACCCCCTGCCCTTGCAAAGAGACAGTAAAAGGAGGGCTATAATGGGCAGTTACAGAGCTGTGAATGTTCTGGAGACGGTTTCACTGAGTAGCCATAGTGCAAGAATCAGTAACAGGCTCAGCATGAACTAGAGTCAGGTTTTACAGACACGGATTACAGCGCAGAACTTCTGCTCACAGGCCATAGCTACCAGAGACAGATTCTCAAGGTCTTCTACACGTTGCTGCAAGACACAGCTTCTGGTGTCCTCACAGGTAAGTGTTAGGGTAGCTGCTGGCTGGGCCAGGCTGGAGAGAGCAGGGCTCACCTTCTCCTCTCTTGCCAAACTTGATTTTCCCCAAGCTGCTTAAAGGGACGTGTTTTGTGAGCAAGGCGTTGTTCTGGGGTTCTGGCTCAGTACTCAGGATGCTTGTCCAATTCATGGCCTTGTTTACAAGTTAGTTTCCAGCCTGTAAAATGAGAATTATAGTATCAACTAATGTCTGAAGTTCTTCTACAATTGACACATCAGATTCGTATCCTTTAATGCAATGCTTTATTAGCCACCAGAGAATATACACAGGTGCCCCCTTTCCACATGCACATGCATAGAAAGCCAAGGTATGTTGATTCCACTCATTAGTGTTTTTCAAGTGCTTTGTAACCTGTACCTTCTTTAAACAGTTTCTATTTTCTAAAATCTTTCTCACCTTTAAAGTGTCTTCAGGACTCTAAACATTTGCATCATCTGTGTGTGCTTTTCTTGCTTTTATTTTTAAGAAAAGCTCCAGAGCTGACCAGCCCTAGTATTCCAGATGAAACTATGACTTGATGTATGCAGTGGCATTAATACTTTTCTCAGTGGGTGAGATTCACCCACCCCTGGGAGAAATGACTCACACAAGATCTAGGCATCACTTAAATCCAACATAAGCTGTATTTTGTTGGCTTAGATGTGATTGTGCTGGAGCTTTGGCCTTGCACTGAGCCTCTACACAGGAGTGATTTTTCACCAAGTTTTTTTTTTTTTTTTTTTTACATCTTAATGATCCATTTACTTTTTGGTCTGCTATTGAGGTACCTCAGAGAAAAGTTGTTATTGATCTGCCTACAGTAAGTATGGGTTTCTTCTTGTCTGACCATACTTAATTTTATGACCCAGTAAGATACCTAAGGAGTATAGTTTATTTTTCCCAATACATATTGACTGTGTCAAGGCTGCACTCTTTCTGTGGTCTGTTGGGTTGCTGTGTATTGCTTTAGAACTCTTGAGGATCCTCTGACCCTCATAGTCCACATCTGATCATTTTATATTATCAGGAGATGCTGGTCTTTCACAATTTCATTCTCCTTCTCAGTGCATTAGCTGAGGTACTGCTTATGCAGGTCACAGCAAACTCCTCAACAATTTTCACCATATTAAGAGAAGATCATTATTCTTTCATTTCTGCTTTTTTTCTTGTAGAGGCTTGTTCTCTGTCAGAAGACTTTACATTTCCAACTCAGGAGGTTTTTGATTTTGAAACAGGGTTTTTTTTTTATTAAATACGTGGTCAAAGACTTCTTAAAAAGCAGTTTATAAAAATATCCATGTGTGCCCATCTTTTGCTGGAGGATATACCTTAGAAATGAAAAACATTCAGACAAGAATGAAAAGAAACCAGTTGTGTGCAGAAATGTCAAAGATGGGGCTCAGTTGGAGCGTAAATACCTCTAACAACCCCTGTGGCAAAGACTGCAAAACCAAAACAGGACAACCCCAGCAGCTCTTCTGCAATGCCCTTAGCTGAGCCTCACATACTCCAGCTGACCCACTGACTTTCCTGTTGCCAAAAAGGGACCATAATAATGAGCATCTCTGCAGCAAAGGACAAGGAGAATTGTTATCAGTTCCTGTTTTACAGTAATGCCAGACCTCAAGGCTTGTTTGTCACAGTGATGTTTTAGCATACGGCAGGTTTCAAGCTCCATGTTATTTGTGATCAAGCTTGGCAAAACTATGAGGATGAGGGCAAGTTTGCCTTCCTTTGTTCCTTCGAGAAACATTTTTTATTTCTTCTCCTTTAGTGTTGCATGATTAAACAGGCCTCCCTTCAGGTGAAGGTGAAATCCCAGGGCAGATGACACTGGTACGCCTGTGAAGGACACCCGCTAAAGTGCTGTCGGGATGGTTTTGTTTTCATTCTATTTATTATTGTCCTTGAGGGCTCCAGAAGAACAAAATGTATTTTCCAAAGTCATGCATGAGCCTGAGTAGCAGCTCTTAGCAGGACGTAGCCAGATACTGTACATCAGTTAGAACAGAAGGAGACAAGGGAGTTTTTGAGGATGTGGAATGAGGCAGACCTCTGGCTTGCATTTCTTTTGTGCTCTATTCCACCCCCATCATCTTTGTGCAGTCCATGCACTGCAGTCTTGGTGGAAACCTGGAAATACATCTTCCTGGAGAAGAGATTTCCAGAATGAGATGAAAAGCCATCTCCCTTTTTGCTTTTCCCAGCTTTGTGTTCCTCCTCCTCCTCTGCCTTGTCTCCCTCAAACACATGCTCACATGGATGTATGCACACAGGCACGCGTGCAGGCACACACTGCTCTCCTTTCAGTCACTGTCCTTTCAAACCAAGTGTTGATACCTATGTGGAAAGCTCTTGGCACAACAGAGGAACACAGATCCTGTCTGTAGGAATACCTTATGAAGGAAGCCACAAAGACAAGCCTCTGAGTAACAGTGAGTGAAACTGAGAGAAAGCTGTCTTGTTATATATAATTGAATCCCTCAGCACCCTTAAGTGACACCTTTCTTGCTTACACATACAGGAAATATACTGCACAAATGCTATTAAGCTGGAGCTAAACTAATTTAGCTGGTGGAGTGGGTGGACAGAATCCTTCTTCCTATAAGAAAATGTGTATCACTGATTGCCTGATAAATATGTACTAAACCCCCACTTTTTAAAGAGAATGCAAGGATTGACAAAATGTCCAGACTCACAGCTGGAGCAGAAAGGGACAGCTGTTCCACAACAGACAATTACCTTAAAACGGAGAAGCATTTACACAACTACTTCCCTGTAACACTGCAGGAATGAGCTCCTTGCAGCACAGCACAATTATACTGTAGGAGACTGCCGAGTACAAGCAGCTCTGAGGCGTTGTCTCTTGCAAAATTCTTGCAGGACCTTTAGTGACAAGAAGTGGTCAGGCACTTGTGCTCAGCATTCATCCATAAAACCAACTGCTGTGTTTCTGCACCTGCCGGACAGCACATCGATCTTATTAGATCTAGTCCTTGCTTAAATCCATCAGGCTTCCATATGCAGTGGCAGACAGGCAAAACCTGAAATTTGTCATAAATATCAGTAAAGGCAGGCAGGTGGTTGGGGCTGGCGAGTGTTGCCATTAAGGCTGCTGAGAGTTGTAAGAATGAGCTGATGGGCTTTTGCCAGAAAGGCCAGAGATTGAATCCTGTCGTAGCATGCAGTAGGCTGACTCTTGTGAAGATCAGGTGAATAAGATTCAATTCTCACCATCTCTCTGGCTTGCAGACTGCCAAGCACTGCTTATTCAAGTATGGAAAATTAGTGATATTCTCATAGTTTATGGTAACCTGCCTTAGGGACCTAGCTCTGAAAAGACTTGATGGGGAAATAGTCCTGGTGTTGAAAGCTAGGAAAGAGGTGATGCCTCTGCCCCTTATTATGAATTCATTATTACATTATTTACTTATTTTTGAAGATTCTAAAGTCTTAACCTCTGTTATTTATGGTTTATGCGCCTGTTTGTCAATAGAGAGTGACCTGATAAAATGCCAGTTAGTTCTTGCTTACCCTGACCATGGATGTTGGCGTCTTGCTGGTGGAACATTAACCGCTCATCTGTGAGCTGTGATTTCTTCACTTTTGCCATGAAGACCTCTTGATTTGCTTCCCCAAAGCAAGAAACTTGGGATGGTATTACTCAGCTCCCTTCCAACAGCTGCACTGTGTTGAGCAGAGAAACCAACACCTTAGCTTGTTAAAAATCTCCTCTTAGGCAGAGCAATTTTCATCTTGAATTAGTGTCAGATGAGCCTATGCTTAGAGGAGGGAGCCATATTACATGGTGGGGAATCTCCAAAGGGCCTTTGCCCCGTATGTACTTTGCAAGGAAGTTGCTGTGAGGCTGGTGATCTCAAACACCGGTTTGTTGGGATCTCTTTTCTGATAGCTGTTAGTCAGTGAGCTGTCTTAAGCAGATGTGTGGCCTTCATTGCCCTAGTATATGAGTACCTCTCAATCTTTTTAATGCATTGTCAGAGCACCTCAGGCGTGCAGGGAAGTAAAATTACTCTATTTCACAGATGGGGAACAGGGAAATTGATGGTTAAACCCTCAGAAGGATAATAGGTACCAAAGCCTCCCCCAACTGCTACTCTTGGCTCTTAAATCCAAGCCTACTTCTTCATTGATGCCCATTTCTATGTAGAGAAATATATATACATTTCTAGTGTTTACGAGCATTTAAAACCCTGTACTTGCAGCTGTATTTCTGTCCAAGACCAGAAGAATCCCAGTCCTAGTACAACTGAGCAACTCAGCCACTCAGTGTTAGAGCAGAGTCTGGCGGGCAGAGGTGGGAGTGTGTTAGTCAACAGGTTGTGCATTGTCCTTCCTTTCTCTGGCCCAGTTAATTTATTATTAGTGCATGGCAGATTCAACAGGTAGAGCCTAGAATTTTGTGAACACTCGTGAAGATTATGGACATTCCTCTCAGAAGTGGAAAAGGATGAACTGAACGTTCTCAGACAGCAAACAGAATTAGACCTACATCCTTGATGAGTTTCTGAGCTGTTGGGCTATAATATGAAAAGGAAGTTATTAGCAGTCACTTCTTTTTCCATCCTTTTCCTTTTTTTTTTCCTTTTTTGAAAACTATAGTTGTTCCAGAAGAGAGCAGATTTATTTTCCTGACTATTTAGTCAAAGAGACAGTCAGCATTTGCTAGGTTTATATAGTCAATATTCCTCTTTACATAACTCACCGCATTTCCTTCATTAACACCTCTGCAGCATCCTCTCCCAGATACATAACGCAGTTACTACTGCAGAGCTCCTTTGGAAGAGATCATGTCCAGGGACTGGCTCTGCTCAAATGGGTAAGTCAGCAGGTAGCAAGAGTAAGTTCACAGTTTAGGAGGCTCTGGGAAAAGTGGTGAGGCAATTTGTAATTTTAATGGTTGACAGTTGAGGCAGATCAGTGACAGGAGCATTACAGCAAAGCTTCTACACCAGCTGATTATCATTCTGTCCACTCTATCTCCTTGGTTCCCTCAACATCAGAGAACTCAAAAAGGTGTAGAGAAGAAGGCAGAAAATTTGATGTGAGAGTCTGAGCTAATGGAACTGGCTAAAAATAAAAGTGAGGTCTTTATAGACTATGAAGAAGATGACGAAGAAGGAGAAGTTGTTGAGAAGGGATTTAATTGAGTGTAAAATCCTAAATTGTATAGGTAATGCCAAGGCCTGTTACTGTTCACAGGCTGGCTCACGGAGGGTACAGGCAGCTGCAAAGCGAATGAGTTCAGCTCAGCTTATCTTTCAGGGCATATTCACACAAAACCCACACGTGCCTGGGACAGAGACTAGCAAGAGGAAGGAGCTTCAGTACAGCAGGGGTGAAAGGACGTATCAAGAGGAACAGTGAACCATGAATGTCTGGACTGGACAGCTGAGGAGATGGATGGTGTAGCATCAAGCAAATTACTTGGTTACAAGGAAGAAGTGTTCTGGCCTATACCTGTGGAAGTAAAGGTATAGCACGGGTAGGATTACCTGTGTTGCTTCAAGCTCACAAAGCTGCAGAGGTAATGTTAGGTCCTTGCCGCTACTCTAGTTGTAGTGTTGAATGATCCACACTGTGAATTGTACCACTTAAAGAAAGTGGTATTTTCAGAGTAGAAAATCTGATCTGCCCAATGCTCCTGAAGAATCGAGGAAGGAGCTGCCCTCTGCCCACTCAAACCTGGTGAAACAGGCATGGGACCAAGTCTGAATGACCAGAAAGCTTGCTTGAAAACTGCAGGATGCCAGAAGTTGTATGCAGGGCACTTATAAAATTTGTTTTCTGGTGCTGTGTTCACCATAGCTCTGACAGATGTCCAAAAGTAGGGTGGAAATAAACAAGTATGTTAACCCTGCATGCATGGACCCCTCTGACAGAAAACTACCAACCTGCTCTCAGTTTTGCCCTACCAACTTCATTACAGTGAGGACTTGGCTACCAGGAGCAAGAGATCTGTGATACAGGGGTGGGGCAGCCAGCTACCGCTCCAGTCTCACACCTGGATCTCTTATAACTTTGGATGTACTCTCTTTGCATGCTTCTTCTTCCGTACTTTGATCTCAAAGTAGGAGCACTCCAAACTCTGGGGTGAGAAAAACTGAAACTTCAAGACAGGTTGAGCTTTGTTCCTTGATATCATCCAGCCTGCATTTGTGGTTTGGCTGGTGCGGAAATTTGGGGCAGGTCTCAGTCTACTGTAGCTCACATGGGCAGGGAAGGAAAAGGGAGGAAAGGAATAAGTGAGAGCAGTGCAGTGTCAGTATTATACTGACATTTATTTGGTGTTTCAGTTGAAGCCTGAGCATGGCGAGTATGTTCTCAGAAAGGAATCTCCATCTTCTTTAACCTTCTGTTGCTTGTGTTTGCAGAAGGAGACTTGGAAGTATCACCCAAAATAACTGAAATTCTTAGGAACCTTTGTTTCTTTCCCCTCCTTCTTCCCACCTTCTGCAATTATATTTTTGGTAGTTTAAGCTGGCAGTACTGCTGATAACATTTTTAACATGGTCCTCTCTCTGAAGGTTACACTAAATAAGGGAAATATCATTAAAACCAGGGTGGCGCTTCAAAGGGAAGATTTTCAGTATCAGCAGTGAGAATGAGGAGGGGAGAGGGCTATATGGGGATTCCAAGTACAGAGGGAACATATTAAATAAGCGAGATCTGTGAAATTAGTGCAATGCCATCTCTTTGCAGCGATTAGAACAGAATTAGTTTTTCAAGGGGAGAATAGAGCTGGTTTCCAATATCACTAGAAAATGATTTCCAAAAATGTGCTGCAATGTGTGAGGATTTACTGAATTCTTCATTTTAAAATGAATAATAATAAGAATTTAGCTAATAAGAATGTAGACATACAAACAAAACTATCCTCAAATGCTGTTTAGCTTTTCTGTATCTTCTGGGAATTAGCTTCTGCCTTCAGTCTGATTTTACCTGCTATTGCTCTAACCTAAACTTTTCATTTTTATGAGAAGAACTGGAGTCAGGAGGATTATGGGCCCCTCAGCTTTTGATTTTTAATAAAAAGCGAACATTTACTTCTGAACAGTAGCAGCGAGAAAGGGAATTAAATCTGAGGAGGGCAGGCTGACCTTTGGGAGTGCAGGCGTGCTCACATGCAGAGATTCCCTTGGTGTCTCTCTGTTGCCTGCCCCTTTTGATGGTACATGCACTGGTCCATGTGCATGCAGAGGTGCATTATACATACTTGTGTTGCTGTAAGCTCTCACACTCATTGTTTCTCTTGGATGATCCCCTATGAAGATGCCTGAGTGCTTGTTGCACTATTTTTTTCTTCCTACCATGTTACACACACAAACTCCCACCTCCTTTTCTTACAGTAAATATTCTCTTAATACCATCTTAATGCCATCTGCTCAACTATTCAGAAGAAAGAACAGGATCTGCTAAAGTGTTGTTTAAGATACTGAAAGGCAGAATATATCTGAGTTCTGACTTTTGCTTCCTGCTTTGTTAGTGTGCATTTACAGTGTGCATTTATTTGAAACCAAAACAGCTAGAAACGTAATGTTGGTACTTGAAAGACAAGCTTGGAAGGCTTCTGGTTGATCATCCAACTTTAGAAGCTGTCACTTTTGGGAAAAGCCCTCCCCATACAGTCACAGAGCACTGCTAAAATTGCTAACATAGGCAATATCAGTGGAAATCAAGATTGCAGGAGAGGTGACAACACTGACATAGTGTTTTCTAGTGCTGCTCAGGGCAGGGCTTCCTGACCCAGCAGTAGGAAGAGGGAAACAGCCTTTCCCTTTTCACTGCATATTTATGCTCCTGAGACAGCTATCAATGTGCCAGGATAATAAGGCAGTAATGGAGGATTTCCCAAGAAAGAATAATCCTGGCGGGGCCGAAGGAGCAGATGTATATTATTTGTATTGGCA
This sequence comes from Hirundo rustica, assembly GCF_015227805.2. Classification (NCBI taxonomy): domain Eukaryota; kingdom Metazoa; phylum Chordata; class Aves; order Passeriformes; family Hirundinidae; genus Hirundo; species Hirundo rustica. Next base: position 24,360,434 of record NC_053451.1, on the reverse strand, counting down.
GAAGCTGAAAAACAGCCCAGCCCCAGCCCCACACTTAGAGAGGCACACTTATAATTAAAACCCAACAGATTTATTGCCTTGACTCATTCTGGTATTTATCAAATTATAGCTGGGTGGCACAGAACTATATGGCATGATTTACAGTGGTGGTGTGGAAAGGCATGGCAGTGATTCCCTCCCAGGAGAACAGAGGGAGTTTTGTTTCTATTGTGAGAGGACCAGACATGGTGGGAGAACCTGGGTAATTAAGCTCTTTGTCACAGCCAACCTCTCCCCTCCTCTGTGTGTGTTTGCACAGATCTAATCACTCTCATCACATGAGACACTCTAATCATTCTGACATTACGTATGGGGGAGCAGACATCTAGAGAGCGAGAGCTGCTTTCTTCACCACCAGCACCATCGGGATTGTCTAGCTGTGTTATTTTAACCCCCTGATGAAACAAAACACACAGGAAATTGAGAGCGGGCATAATGAATATGGAAACAGGTTATAGATGTCGGCGTCAACTAGGATGCAGGTTTCCCCAAACTTTACAATTCTTGTGTGCATTTAAGTAAATCAATTCCAGTTTGCATGCAGTGATCAGTAGTATATAATTTTTGCATTTGGAGAACAACAGGGGAGACCCAATGAAGGTAATATAAGGCCAGTAAATTGCAGACCCAGCAAAGAGACTGTGTTAGTCTCATCATGGATGCAGCACTTGCCTCAAATTGTAATGGCACAGAGTAAGTTCAAATCCCACCGGGTGTTCTGTTTTTATTAGAAATACTTCATATCTCTTACTCTCGGTGTCAAATGGATCGCTGTGCTTTCAGCACTTAATTATCTTTATCATCCAAAAATACTCTGCCTCTAATGAAAATATTTAAACAGCTCTTCCAGGAGCAAAACATAATGCCAGACCCTGTTGCTCAGAACGGCCTCAATTCCTGAGGATGTCAGAGTGGGCATGGAAAGGGCTGTTGCCTCACAGATGACATCCCCAACAGCACAACGCTGGGATTTATGGAGGCCAGCAGAACAGGACAGGAACTGGGGCATGGGCTCCCTTTCCATGTAGCTCAGCTGCCACTACACCGATTTTATGTAACTTCACCGGCTGGGGTAACCAAACACGACTTTAGAGCCTTTATGCTCCGTTTTGTTACCCCCAAGGTATTTGTGGTGTTCCATGTATTTCCTGTTAAGAGGGAGCAGTAAGCAAGGCCTCCTACGACTAATCTAAGGCTTGCAGTTTCTTCTAGACTACAAGTGAAGTTTGTATTATCTTGTGACTAAACTGTGTTCTCGCTTCCATTATAGCGAGGGCAAATTCTGCTGATGTTGCTCCTGTTTTGCTGACGTTTCTACCCATTTGTTTCCACCCCTGCAAAGTTTTCTTCCACACTAGTTTTGCATATCAAAAGCCGACTACATCGGGTCTATTATATATGGTGGGTGTAATGGAATTGTCAAAAGCATCTAAGTGGTTGAGGAGGTTTTGTCTATAGCGGAATCACATGTGTGACTGAAGTCTGGAGTAGTCCTACCTGACCTAATTTGAACTTCAGAACTACTGATAGAAGCGAGATGTCAGCACAGAAGTTGTTGGCATGGGCTGTGAATGAGACTGTGGAATGTCCAGAAGGGCTAATTTTCTTTGAAGTCTGTGTCACTGTGCTTTAGTGCTCCTGTTGTCAGTGACCCCAGCTACTTTAATACCTTTGTGGCCGTGTCAGATAAATTGTAGTCCTGTCTCCAGTCTCGGTGTGTATGCACTGCTTGTATGGATACTTGAATGCTGCAAGGGAAGCAAGAAAATCTGGAGACCAAACACAGCAAGGTGCTTTATAATTATGGTCTTGTGGTATATTTGTACAGATGAGAGGGTTTATTTATTGTGGTGAATGTGAGCTTTGATATTGCTAATGCTCAGTAAGAGTTCATGCTTCACTTTCCAAATGGAGGCTTCCTCTCTTTCTTAGGAGCAGCGCACATGGTAAAATGAATTATTTCTTGTAGCATAGAGTACAATAACTGCTGCCTCCATTTACTTCTGGGCATGGATAATGCCATGGATTCTGCTGCCTTGCCTTCAGAGCACTTTTGTTTATTGTCATAAAATACAGAGAAAAGGGCATTTCAAGAGCACTTTTCTTTTAACTACTTCGGTCTTACCACTGTATTACTAATACTGTTTTGTTGTTTCCAAATAGTGTGGCTTTCATTCTTCCTGACAGCATTTATTTTCAGAGATTTCATTCCGCTTATTTCATGATTATATTCCGATTCTCAGATAATGTACATGCATTTTCATCAAGTCACAACATAGAGGCATTATTGATACTATTCTGCTTCTAACTGGGGATCAGACTCACTCAAAATTTGTGTAAGCCGCCTAATGAATCTGAGCAGAGTTTTAGCCCAGTGACAGACAGATGACTAAATACAGTCAGCTTATGCCTGGCTTTGCCCTTTTTTTCTTGCTGCAAGCATTAAACAAGGCAGTAACAAAGTTCTGCCAGTCCTTGATGCTAGAAAAGACTGGTCAAAATGAGAATCAAACTTGGCAAAGTATCCATATTTAAATATTTTTTTTCTGCAGTTTTGGAAACTTTCAGTATTCTCCAGAGTGATTTGCTAGAAATGATTTGGCAAATTTTGAAATGTTTCAACACTTTGTAGAGCATCATTGAGGCTTCTTGTCTGTCTGACATGAACTGGCAGAAGGGGCTATGTTTACAGCTACCACTGAAAAATGCCAATTAAGTAGTGTGCTACTAGTGGAATAATTAAAATGTCAGACAGCATACTCATTAAGTGTTCTCAACAGCTGGCCCAAGTGGTTATGTTAGGGGTTTGAGCATTTTTTGTGCTTGTTTACGAGACCTTTTTTGCAAGATCTGTACTGTCACTGTGGAAAATCTGCTTTTGTCACTGGGGCAAGCATGCTCTCAGTGTCGCCTGTGTGTGTAAGTAGGGCACTCAGTTAGGCTGAGGCCACTTTTGTAATTTCCTCTCAATTTCGCTGTTTAGCCTAGTGATAGGATAATAAGCACTAATGCCAGCAGGGATAGCAAACCCCTCTAACTAATCTTGTTGACCACCCTGCTTTTATTTGCAGTTGATAGTGAGTAAGATAGCTGTACTTTCGCTTCTCAGGTTTGGCTTGGGGAGGATAGAATTTGCTGTGGAGTTGAATAGGCGGTGACATTTCTACCTGCGGCTAAAACAGCCGGAGCTTGGAGCTGATCATGCCCTGCTCCTCTCTGTGGAGTGCCTATGGTGCAGTGCCAGGCTATCTTTGGGCAGCCTCCTGTGTTACCGTGCTGCAGCTTCTGGCACGGGGATGATAGATGTTCCACGCCAGCAATGAGATCCATATGGTCCGTGTACCATACAGCCTGAGCCAGACGGTTTTCTTGGGCTAGAAGCACTGAGCTCCTATGGCTGTCCAAACGCCAGTAATTTCCCTCCCGCGCTCCTGTCCTTGCTCTGTTTCTGTCCGTGCGATTCCCTCACCACGCTCCTCTCTCTTCCCTCTCCGCAGGCTGCCCCACCGCTACCTGCAGCCCAAAGTTTCTGCTGCGTCTTCATTTCCTCCTCGTAGATCAATTCAGCCTGTCCTGCCCAATTTGCGCTGCTGACTGGCCTTGGCAGCCTCCGTCCTTGTCACTGCTTTGCTGAATTAAAAATTAAGCCATGTCGGATGAGAGCAGGGGAGAGGCTTTCTGCCGGCCATCAACAGGGTCCATTGACAGTTTCTCATCCTGCTACCTCAAATGCCAGCTAACGACAGCAAAGAAAACCGGGCCGCTTCAGGCAAAATCCTGCTTGTCTGGAGATGACATCAGAAGTGTTTTGGGGGATTTTTCCTATCTGTAGAAGGATAGCAGAGCGTAGGCAGACATCAGTATGCAAACGTGATGCGTGTATGCACTCCTGAGTCCTTTTGGACGCAGGGTTTTTCCAGCCTCACACATTTTGGCTACTGCAGTTTAAATTAGCTGAAAAACAGTCTTCAGTTTTGCTTGTTTGGAAGCAATTCCCACTGTTTTTCCCTAGCAGCTTGCTGGAAAGACATGATGGTGCATGGTGAGCACTGGTTTTGGTGCAGATACTTGATTTCAGAATCGCTGAGACTACAGAAATATTGCAAAACTTTCTGCTGCTGGAACTCGGGGGCCACTTCAGAAATTCGGTTAAGGTAGGAAAGCATCTGGCTGATGGCATGACGAAGGCTTGCAAAGCTGTGTCAGACTGGAGATCAGTTTTATAGAACAAAGTTGTGACTTGTTGGCATAAACTATTTCCTTAGTCCTCTGTTGTCACGCCACACATGTTTTGCACAAGCCCTCCAGTGCTGCTCAGACAATCAAATCACCTCCCCAGCAAAGAGGACCTGCAGGCCATGAGTTTCAGAAAGGCTGAAACACTTTGCATGTTCCTGCAAGTACCAAGCCTGCTGCCCTTCCTGTGGTCTGGGGACACCGAGTGTTTCACCTGACTAGGAGAAATATCTCCCTATTAAGACAGGAAATTTGCAATGCAGGCATTGAATGTCCTCATATACATTGGCTTCTAAAAGTGAAAGAGGAAAAAAATGCAGGGAGAAGGACCGGTTTGGGGAGATAAAGATGTTTTACATGATTTACAGTTTGACCTTCAGATGTTGTTACCAGTGCATCTGAGGAAAGATCAGGTACTTCTAGATGGACCAAGGATTTTCTTTTCCCTTATCAGAGGGTTAAATTAAATGCTCTTTCCCAGCCCTTTTTCCTCAGGTCTGCTGGCTGATAAAAGGAAGATCTGTGTTCTCAGCCAAGGAGACAGGTAATCCTCAAGGAGGAGGCAGTGGAACAGACTGTAGGGCAATAGAAAAGAAGGTGCTGCTTTCCCTAGTGGGGAGGAGAGGGGCTGTGTCCCAGCCTTTTCTTCATGGCATTAGAGCACAGCCCAACAGCACGACTCAGGAGTCAGGCTAAGGTATGCTGCTGGGTCACTGCATCCTCCCTTTCCTGGGCCTTGAGGGGAAGCTGCTTTGAAAAGATGCAAATTCTTCTCAGTGCCTTGCGGGAACGATGTATCAGTGAGAAGAATGAGTAATGGGAACGGTGCTGGGGTCAGGTGGAAAGATCACCAGGTAAGGGACAGTGACAGCAGCCTGTGTGATGGTTTGTGTTCAAAGTAATGCACTTTAGTGTGGTTTTACCTCATCTCTGGGAGATCCCTCTGAGAGACAGGCCTGGTTTTGGGTTCTGCCTCTGTCCAATCTTTCTTTCAGCATTTTCTTCCAACCAAAGCCACATGGGGAAATGATTAATCTGAGAGGCAGGCTGGGCTCTTGGCGGTGGTGCTGCAGCCTACCTAAAATGTAGTTAGGTGGAGCTTTCCTGCTGGAAAAACAGTCCCACTTCTTGAGCTGTCCTGGCTCCTTCAGGAGAAAAAAAGCATGTGTTTATTTCAGTCAAGCAAGTGAAGAGTGTTCTCCTTGAGCAGCCCAGGGGAGAGACTGAATGTGCAGAACACCCGGCATTCTTGCATAGTCACTTTTCTGAGTAGAACTGCATTTCGAGGATGCAGAGCTTTGCTTGGTGTGGGAGGAACTAAGCTTTCCTGCTGCTGCCTCAGCATTCGTGCCATCCGTTTGCGTCGAGCAGGTTTTTTTCCTTTCCTTTTTTTTTTTCCTGAGTGCTCCATGAGATATTACTGACTCTTTAATTATATCGGGAGCTCCATGAACTATTTTGATGTGTTGTCTCTCTGGCTTTGGCACATATTCTGTGCTGATGACACATGGTCACTCTTGTGTGTCTCTGTCTTACTCTGTCACCACGGGATTTCAAATGTTGCCCTTGGATCTGACACTTTGGGGACTGGCCAGACTTTAAAAAATCCTCCTGCCTTCAGATACCGGTACAGGTAATAAAAGGGATTTATCAGCCTACACTTTTCTGTGCCTGTGGGATTGTGCAAGGTGAGTTCATACTCAGTTCTCATGAGACCTGCTTGCCTTTTTTTCCTTCAAAATAACATGCAGCAAAACTTAATTTTCTTGAGGGTTTTTTCCCCCCACAAACTGTACCTCAAGTGCTTACAGAGCAAAACAATTCACCACAGTGGGTAAATGAGTATATTAGAGCCTCCAGTCAAAGAGACAAAAACAAAACAATGAGGAGAGCGAGCCATGAACAGCCTGGAGCTAGGGAGAGGATGAGGTCAGAGCAGCGTTGGGAAGGAATAGATATGGCTGAGCTGGCAGCAGGACTGCTGTACACAGTGTGAGCTGAGGAGTCCTGGGCAAAGACATGTCGTTCCATAGAAGGAGAAAGACAAGCTTGGTGTGAGGCAAGGGCAACAGAAGATGGCAGGGAACTCATCTGGAACAAATACAGGGAAGACTCAAAATCAGGGGATGGGTGGTTTGAGAAGTACATGGTGTTAAGGAGCAGGGGTTGTTGGAACAGCTCGAGCTGCAGAACAGCAGCATATAATTTCTGATAGGGAGAGACATAAGTAGACCCATGCAGATACATGTGAGGGAAGGTTTAAGAGGAAGAGAAGACATTTCCTCCCCACAGCGGCATGACACAAAAGCTTTGGAGCAACTTTTGCCTTCTTAGGTTGAGCAGGGGTGAGCATTGACCTGCTGTATTTCAGGTACCCTTAGGTGGGGACTGATCTAATGCTGTCCCCCACTGGGCCACTCGTGCCAGGGCTTGCCATCAACACTCCCAGGCATGCAGTGGTTTGGCCACTTCAGGAGAATTTGGGATTTCACAAACGAGAACACATGGAGGTGTGGCAGACAGCCACTAGCCAGTTGTTTTCTTTTACCTCTCTTTGCTAAATTGGTGTGATCAAAACATACCCAGGACCTGGGAGTCTAAATAATGGCCTTGTGCTCCCTGTGTGGAGCTCAGTAATATTTACTGAGCCCGACGGCTTCATTCTCCTGCGTGCTGACTGCATTAATGGCGGGTGCAGGGAGGGAGGGCAGGGATGAAGGATAGCTGAGAGGGGTCCGGGCGACACAGCTAACGGATGGCCTTATTAGAGACACTTTCCTGGGGCCTAAGTGGAGCTTTTTTGTCTGAGTCGGCAAGAAGTGGGTCATTTTGCTGGGCTGTCAGGCCCCAGCTCTCACTGGAGACAGGAGGCTGGGACTGCAGCAGCCTGCTGGCCTCTCACTGCTGTATTTGGCTGGTGGATGAGGTGGTGCAGGGCTGAGGGGGGAGTGGGAGAGACCATATCCATAAGAGACCTCAGGGATCCCTGCCTGGAAAAAAAAAACTGAGATCCAAACTGCTCTCTCACCCTACCCTGCCAGTGAGCAGTATTTGGAGGTCAGTAGGGAGGCAATGTAGCTGACGCCCCCCATCCTCCCCAAGACACTGCCTTCTGCCCAAATTTCATTGCCACCTCTCTTTCTCTTCACTGCCTGCATGTTTGGAGAGGCAGTGATGCCTGAGGTGCGAGCTCAGGCTGCTGTCCCTCTCACCTGTCACTGATTTTTGAGAGCCTAGTGGCAACTGGGTCTCATTGATCCTGCTTTGTGCCTGAACCACAGGGATCCAAGCCTGTTGCAGCCTTCCATGGGAAGTCCTGTCTCTGTCTTAAAGTCTCACTGCTGATGGCTTTGGCTCCGCAAGTACCTGCTTCTCTCTGTTGTATTGGACTAAAAGGGGGGAACATCACACGTGTAGGATGCCCTGCCCATCCTCCCCATCATAACTGTGTTGAAAAAATCTTGTCTGAGGCTATTTCCAGCCCAGAGGGAAACAAATTCTCCTAAGAATTTACAGATCAATATCACCAGAGTTGAAGTCAGATATAGTCTTCAATGAGATGTACATTTTTTTCAGCACTTTTCCAAAATGCAATCAGTGATGCTTGTGATGGTCACCCATCCTAGGAATGTAGATCAGCTGCCAGAGGGAATTACTGGGTTTAACCAGTTCACCCGGGGGAGGAGCTGGTTAAAACTGAGAGAATACTTTGTCACAGAATATGCAGAGTTGGAAAAGACCCAAAAGGATCATGGAGTCCAACTCCTGGCCCTGCACAGCACCATCCCAAAGAATCACACCACGTGCCTGAAAGCATTGTCCAAACGCTTCTTGAATTCTGCCATGCTTGGTGCTACGACGCCTTCTCTGGGGAACCTGTTCCAGTGCTCGACCACCTTCTGGGGGAAGTATCTTCTAATATCCAGCCTAAACTTCCCCTGACACAACTTCAGGCCATTCCCTTGGGCCCTGTCACTGGTCACCACAGAGAAGGGATCAGTGCCTGCCCCTCCTCTTCCCCTCACGAGGAAGCTGTAACTGCAGTGAGATCTGTCCTCAGCCTCCTCTTCTCCAGGCTGAACAGACCCAGTGCCCTCAGCAGATCCTCACACAGCTTGGCCTTTCCCTCCACCATCCTTGTGGCCCGCCTTTGGATGTTCTCTAATAGCTTTATATCCTTCTTATATTGTGGTGACCAAATCTTGCTCTAAAGGAGGTGAGAAATGGAGAGAATAGACTGGGGATCCCTGATTTGCATTACACTGACTTCCCACACGAGCTGACATTATGTGAGGGATAGCTGGAAAGGGTGTTGCAGCTGGGGTAAAATTTCTCACACATACAATTTCTATTTCATGAAGTGGCATCTCTCTTAGATGTATGTGGCTGCTATGTACGCTGGAGAAAGGCTGAAAGAGATACTTTCTCGAGGGAAAATGCAGATCCAGCTGAAATGCTAGCCTGGGAGACCAGAGTAAAGATGAAAGTTTGTTACAAATGAAAGCATGACCAGCTTGTTCTTCTTTTCTAAAATGGTGGAGGCGAAGAGAAAGGACCGGTACCTGACCTTCCCTGCTCTCCATCTTCAATAGCTTTGTTTTCTGAGATCATCTTCTGCAGAGGCTAAATTGTGCTAATCCTCAGAGTAAACGCTGCAGTTTACATTTCTGCGAATCAGGACAGAATGCAGAAGACCAGTTTAATGTAGGTTTATTTATCCTATCCCCGCTCTGTACCCACAGAAACGGTATCAGATTCTGCGTATGAACTGATTGGGAGGGAGAGTATGGGTCGGGCTACACACCCAAAATTCATCAGAGATAGTTGTGGGTGCCTTTGGCACTGCTCAATTGTTGGTTCAACTTCTCAGTGATTTGCTGCACACAGGAGCATCAGAATTGCTGGTTTGGTTTAGACAGATGTAATATCTGGGCTCCAGTAATTGCCAAATAATTCAGAAAGGTGAAAGAAAGCCTGTACTACACCATAACAGAATTACCTGTTCACAGGAGACATTTTCTTTCTGACTGAATGAGGTTAATGACCATCTAATGCCTGCCAGCATTAAGGTTTATGGTCCTTTATCAAACATAGATGATGACTCTTGTTGCTGTAAATGCTTTGCTCATTTTCCCCCTATTTGTTTGTTTGTTTGTTTGTTTGTTTGTTTGTTTTTAATACACAACCGTGACTTCGAAAAGTTCACTTTACGTAAAGGTGAAAAAGTCTTTGGGCAAGAAGAATTCATGAGCACTTTTGTTCTTAACTCTACAGGATGTCTATAAAGTGGTTACAACTGGGAAGAATGGTTATTGTTTAAAAAAAAAGAAAGAAATCCATTACTTGATCCCCCAAACAATCAGCATCCTCTTGCTGATTGCCATATCCTTGTGGCAGTAACGAATTAATGATTACCGTTAGATTAGGTCTTTACAGCGCGCGTGATGCTCCGAGAGCACGGCTAAATTGGGTTGGATGTAGTCAGGATTGCTGAGTCTGTACTCCAGCCTCCTTGGGCTGCGATCTTGTCAGAGCTCATAAGCTGAGCCAGAGAATTTGATTAGGCCGAGCCTTTGGGGAGGCTGTCGGGGAAGAGGGAAGAGCTTCGGCTCTGTGCTAGCAGAGTCTCGACTCACCCATACCTGCAGCTGGATTTGCCAGGGCCTGTGCACGAAGCTGGCAGGTGGACAGGCTGCCAGGATGCTCAGGCCCCCTCACAGGGGGATGTGGAATGGATGTGGGCTTCTGGGAAGTCCATCCCTGTCCCTGGCAGGGGAGGTAAGTCATTCAGTGCCAAAGAGTGGCTGCAGGGTCTGGCAGCGAGCGCTCCAAAGGGTGAACTGGAGCTCCTAAAAACTGAACAAAGCACCTGCCCATGAATGTGGTCTGGTGCCAAATGCAGCACCTCAGGCACCAGAACAGCTGAATGGGGCTTGTCTGAATCCCCTGGGACAAGACTCGGATCCCAAATTGGTGGTCTCCCTCCCAAGCCAGCAAGGCTTCCCTTCACAGCTGCGCATCCAGGAGCTGATTGGATCTGGCCCTTTTCAGCTTTTGACACTGACATGGTCTCTCTTCCTGGCATTAGGGCCTCAATTAGCCTCTTCTATTTCTGATGCTCTGAATTTGCGTGGTGAGAGCTGGGATTAAGGGCAGGCAGTCTTAACGCTGCTACTATTAATAAATAAGGAAGATTAGGAGCTTTGTCAGTAACATAGCGCTTCCTCCTTCATTTAATTATTCAAAAATACCTCATGTTTAACCCTCCACCCTCTGAATGAAATAAAAAAAAAAAAGAGTGAGATTAACAAAGATAAAGTTTAAATTAACTTTCTATAGTGTGGGTCAGGCAAGCAAATTCTTTCTCTTGTAATTGACTGACGCTGGTGCGGGCTTTTGCAAGAGTTTAAAAAAAATCTTCTGCTCCCTTTTTTACATAAATACATTTTCATATCAGGTTGGGAATATTTCTTTATGTGTTTGGGGACTGCTGTTACCTACTTACAAAGCACAAGTAGCAGCAGGGCAAATTTCTTTCCTATCAGCAGGCCACAGTTCATCTCTAGAGGGACCACATTCAGAATTAAACAAGGAATGAAATTTTTATGGCCCACTTTTCCCTCACTGATACTGCCAGGAAGGAGGATGTTTAGTGAACTTTTTGAGGTGATCTTTGGGCTGAAGTTTTCATCTCACAGGGAATTGTACTGATACCTTCTAACCCATTTCATAGGTGGTTGTCTAAGAGGTGTTAGTACCCAGTAACTGGGTACCCAGGATGCATTCCAGCTGCAGTGACCTCGAGGTACAAAAGTACTTCATGCCATTCCTATGCAGTTAAATTCCTTCGGGATGTGTATCTCAAAGTGTGACTACAGCAGTTTCCAGATGTTTCATATCTGCTCATGCTCTATAAAGAATGATGACTAAATTACAGTTTCATGACCTTAGAGATATAAAACGGGGGAGAGGGAGAGGTGGCTGGCTGGCAGAGAGCTTTACAGTAATGGGATCTTTGCCAGTATCATTCATGCTTGAGTCAAGGACTTTCATTTCCCAAAAAGAACTGGGGATTAGCGCAGCTTCCACAGCCTGCCCTGCAAACAGTCATGTCCCCTCCACAAATGTTGGTTGTGTGCCGGTGTTCTGAGGTCACCTCTCCATGTAGGGTTAATGAACATAGCAGAGATGGAGCTGCTTGGTGTCAAGAATACTGGAGGAAAAGGTGGCAGTTATTAAATATAATATGATCTACTTGCCTTCCACGCCTCTGGCCAAGGTGGGCTCTGCAGTGTCCAGGTGCAGGCTGAAGAGACCAGACTCGGTGCCCTATCCTTTCATCTCAAGCTTTGGGACTGCCACATGAAGTGTTATTTTGTATATTTGTTCTAGAATTGATCTTATGAGGCCCTTGGATTCAATGTCATTCCTATCGGGGTAGGCAGGAGCTGCAATCGCCGTAACTTGGCTTGGGATTTTGTTGTTGTCTTTTGCTGGCTGCTCTTGCCCTGTGTTCAGCATTTTGGGATACCAGAGATGCTGCTTCCCAGCTCCTGAAGCTGTTCTCAGGAGTCCATATAATGTCTGGGCTGTCTGTTTTTTCTTGTGACCTAGGATCAATAGGTTGTGCTGTTTCCAAGTGAACTGCTGCTAAATGGCTCTCTGACTACGTCTCTGATTTTTGTTCCTAAGCAGGCCTGCAAATCTCTGGGCATGTAAAGGCACATTCACTTTGAGGAAAGCCTGCTGCACATTGCCTGTTTCAAAGCAATTTTCATCTAGGAGATTAGCAGAGCAGCACAGGGATATCTTAATGTACAGTTACAAATTCAGAGGTAGTTTTCCAGGGCATCTATTCTAGTTTCCAGCTTTAGAAGGTGCTTTCAGCAAATAGTCTCTACTGTTCCCTTAACACCAACTGTTTCTGTAATGTTCTGGCCAGTGAACATATTCAGTGGAATATGACCAGAAAGGGACATGGCTTGAGTGAGCTAAATACATTATTTAAAAGATTATTTACTGGTTTCCTTGACCAGCATCTTGTACTGTCTTTTGTGTCATTCTTATCCTTGTAATGGATTATCTTGGTCTCTATAAAACACATGATGGGGATGTATTTTTGCTGTTGAAAAAGTCCCCAGTGACAGAAGGATGAACTCCAGATGAGCAATGTACTTTCATCCTCATATTTTCTCAGCCTGGACAAACCCTTCCTGCTGTTTTCCTCCCTGGAGCTGTGAAAGTTTGGGATGCTGAGACCTGCTCTTTATTTTGCCATGGCAGGAGATATCTCTGCTCTTACTGAGGACTGTGGACTCTACTTTTTTTGGGGGTTAGGTTTTTTGGTTTGTGCGTTTTTTGGTTTTGTTGGGTTTTTTTCAGTGCTTTGCCTTGCTACTGACCTGCAGAGCCTTAACAGTAGGCTGTGAATTAAGTGTCCATTGTCCACAGACGAGGCCATTTTCAGAGACTCTGCTGGAAAGGGCTGGAGTTGAAACCACAGTGATCCAGTCACAAGTGTTTGTTAAGCTCAAGGTGAAAGACTTGAGGCGCAGGGGCCAAATGAGTTTAAGATCATTTCTGTAAGCCTCAGTTTAGACTGTATGCCACTATGAAACTCCTCTTTGACCTTAACTCCCCTATTGTCCCCAAGAGATTCATCAAGCCTAGCTAGAGAAAGGAGGGAATTCCTTTTGGATAGAAAACTTACAACATTTCTAGACTTTTTTTTCCCCTGTATTTTGAAAATACAGTTAGCAAGTGGATGACAGCTATAAGAGTCATGTGGAAACTCACTTTTGGAATAATGTGAGAGTATAATAAAGAAAAAGCCTGGGAATGCTTTTTCATTTTCACAGAAGTGTGAGGATGATAGGACTTCTTGCTGTGAGCTTTCCTTCTGTTCAAGATGAAGCTATTAAGAGAAGCCACACACACACACACACAAGCCCCTTTGCTCTGAAAGCTCCCGTGCTCTCTGTGTACTGCTGCTGTCTGAAAGTATCATTTGTGTATTGCTCCATTTCAAACGCATCTCCTTTTTGCTCTCTCTTTCTCTTTGTCTTTGGAAAATGTTGGAGCACTTAAGCTGAGCAGGCTGATGGTGCCAGCTATCCTTTGTACACCCACACAGAGACTCAGAAATAAACATCCCTGCTGCGACCTGGAAGCTTTCTCTTCATAATAGCATGTGGGCACACACGCAGAGCAAGTGGCAAGAGGGGTCCTTAGCATGCTCTCCATACCTTTTGTTTGATGTGCAGGTTTGTGTACAGTAAATTAGGACTCATGCTTGGGGAGTGCATCTTTTTTATATAAGAGGGTCATCTTGTAAGTGGGGCAGGTCAAAGGATCTCGTGTCCCATGCTAAGCAGCTTTGACCCATGTAATGCACATCAGACTGTCGCTCTTAATTTGATGAACTAAATGCTAGATTGATAATCCTGCCTTTCTTTCCCCCTCTTCTTCTCTTTCTAAATATATCTGTGTATCTCTGGCTCCTGACTGCGAACTTGTATCTACCTTGCTCCATAGATTAATCATAAATATGGATGTAGATGACAGAAGGTTAAGGGCATGGTGGGAAGGCTAAGCAGCTCCGCTCCATTTATCATTGCTACACTGGATGTTTGGGGGGTGCCTCACCTGTCCCAGCTTCTTTGACACTTTTCAAGCAGTGTCAAGAGCAAAGGTATTAGAACAAACAGGTCACAAAAGCACCAATTTAAATCTTCCCTTACTGGTTACCTCTGTCTGAGCAAATGGCTCGCAACCCTCTGTGACTTTTTGAGTGAGTAGGAAAAAAAGAAAATCTGATAATTTTCAGTCAGATTGAGCAGATTTACACTCGGGTACAGAGAGCCAGACCCCTTGACTGCTGTATGTCACCAGGGTATCCAGGGTGTTTTGAAGGGGCAGATCAGTTGATGGCAAATATTTGTAGACAGTCATTCAAATTGAGTTTAAGAGTTCTGTAAAATTACAAAGATGCAAGGTCATATTCTGGAAATGAAACACCATTTTCTTTTTTGCATTGGGCAAATGGAATGAAATATGAATTGGAAGTGGTTAAAAACCCACCGATATTTCTGAAAACTTCGAGGTGAAGGTGAGCAGTGGAGTCCCTCTATCATTCTGAGCAACATGGACAGAAGTGTTATGTGCCAGGTGCATGATCTGCTGACCTGCAGCCTTACAGTTTGGGGCAGTGTGCTTTAGGGAAGATATAAACAAGCAGGAGAGAGCCCAGAGGGAAGCACCAGGCTTTCCAAGAGGCTGAGCAAACAGGACCTGCACAGGAAGGTTAAAAGAGCTAGAGCCATAAAAATTTACTTGCTCTAAATAGGGAAGGCAAAGAGAAACGTAAGAGTTCCTATAAATTGTTCTCTTAAAAGTGGCATTGATCTGTTGTGCAGCAAATCCCCAAGATGAGAATTAATAGGTTAAATACCAAGAAGACTTCCTAGCTGTAGGACTAGGAGTGTACTGGAAGGGGTTAGCGTGGGTGGGAGGATGTGGAGCTTCTCTCATTAGAGCTTCTTCAAACCATCTAGGCAGAAATTCTACAGGAATGGATTTGAAGGAATATTTGAGCCTGTCTTGGTGCAGTGGGCTGGACCAAATGATGTTCTTGAGGTAATTTCTAGTTCCACCTTGCTGCAATTTCTGTGATTCGACACAGTCAAACCAATCTGACTTCCATGTAAGCTGGGTGCCTTTCTTTTTTTACCCTGCTAAAATTACTCTGGTCTGAAACAGATGAGATAAGAGGAAAGGAGTAAATTTCATGTAAGCAAACTTTTCCAAATGCTTGTTGGATTTGTTTCTTTACTCAGTCTCTTTTAGGAGATTATTAAGGAACAAACTTGTCATTGGATATGAGATAAATCGGTATCATAAATAAAGTAAGAAGAAAAGCAAAATTTACTGAATAAATAGAGCAGGAATATATAGCTGGTTCTCAGCATGAAAAGATGCCACAGCTCAGCGGATGTGTCAGTGAGCAGTATTATGTCTGGTGTTTAATATGGATTAATAACCCAAAAATGGGAAGAATACATAGAAGGAAAAATGTGTAGATAATACAGCAATGTTGAGGTTACCCAAGCCTATAAAAGACTCCGAGGAGGTCTGACAATGAGCTCGCAGAGGCAATTTGCAAGCATCATAAGAGTAAATGAAATGCAATATGGCAAAGGCAAGGTGATGCACTCAGGAAACAACACATTAGAATTAGTTATGCTCGTTTCTGGGTTCGAAAATAATTGTAACTACTCAAAAGAAAAAAAAAAAGAGGAAAAAAAGGCACAACTGAGCAACTCAGTGAAAACATTTGTTGAGTCTGTAGTGATGGTGAAATAAAAGCATGCAAGATGATAGAGTGCATTAAGAAAAGGGTAGAGAATAATAGATAAAATAATACAGTACCATTATATAAATTGATGGTACGTGCTCTCCTTGTACACTGTTCACTTCGCTCACCCTGTCTCTCAAAAGAAAATAACAAAATTAGAAGAATGGCCAGAAAAAAGGAATCAAAATGTCTGGAGTCTTTTAATGGCTTCTTCATAAACAATGATTAAAAAGAGCAACACTGTTTTCTTGAGAAAAGACAAATAAGAAGCCTTGTAGCAGAAGTATAGAAATGGTCACCACAAAAAAGAAGTGCACTCAGCTCTTCCTATTTACGTTTCATTTTGTTAGAAGAACTGGGGAAGCAATTACATGATAAAAGAATCCAACTACTTTAAACCCCTGAAGGGGAAATACTTTTTTACAAAGTGCCTAATTAACATATGGAACTTGTTACCACCAGATAAAATCAGACACTTAGTAAGAGCTCAATAAGATTCAAACCCAACTCCTATATGGATGCTTACGAGATTTACAGATGAAATAGGGAAGACATTAAGAGATGAAATAGAACGTATTAACCTAAGATATGAGGATGCAAGAGGTCTTGCATCTTCTCATTCTGGGGTAACAAAGGTCAGCAAGTGTCTTGAGAGTAAAAGGCAATCTTTCTTTGCACCACGTTTTTGCACATGTGGCCAGTACTGGGCATTTTGGAAGCTTTTCTCAATAGAAGCCTTTTGCAAAGATGGGGTGTGGAAGATGTCAGTGTCGTGGTAATCTGTTTTTTGAATTGTGGTGTTTGAACAGTTTGGCAGTAAGGCAGCTGCCTTTCAGGTCTGATTCTGCCATTGACCCTTTTTGGGGTGTTTCACATCCTCTCTTCTGCTTCAGTTTACCTGTCTGAACATAGGCTGCACCAATGCAGCCTTGTGGTTTAGGAGACTTCTGAGGATTATTAATGAGACTCCTGTTTGTGAGTCACTGGAATGTGCTGAGTTGAAGTGTGCTGTTGATACCTCTTCAGTGAAAAGCCCTGGCAGTATGATAGGCTGCAGTGTCATGATGTTCCTGCGTTATTTCACGTGTGGCTGGTCCTTGAAAAAGGCAATTGCATCTCTTCCACCCGGGCACAAATTTCCCTTTCTCCTGCCACCCTGTGGTCATCTGGCCATATCTATAGTGTTCAGGACCCTGCTCATGAGTCAGGATTTCCTTTGCAAGACAGGATTAAAACACACATTAAAAATGTGATATCTTCCTCTGCCCACTCTATTTTTGCTAGCCCCTACGTGCCAATATCCTTCCTCTCCCAAACTGATTCTGATGACTTCTACCATCCATTCCCAAACTGTTCCTGTGCCTGCAGCACTGCCTTGCCTTTCCTGCCTGCATTGGTCTCAGTCCAGAGCAGTTCCTTGGTATGCATGTCTTCTGTCAAGTGCTGATTCAAATCCAGATCCTGTGTTGTAATTCATGACTTGGGAATAGACTAGGAAATAGCAGTCTTGTTTTTCAGGAAAAACAAACACAATTGTTTGATTTTTTTTTTTTCCCCTCATGTGAAACTTGCACAGAATTCACTCCTTTAGCAGAGTAGGGAGATGAAAGGATCAACTGCACGCCTGAAATCTTGACAGCTCCACCTCACCTAGATGTCAGCTCTGCAATATGCTGTGCATGAGCCACAAATACATACATCCCTTTGTTTTGCACTGCAGCTGTGATTTCTCTGCACAATGACACACACACAGTTTTGTGAGGGTGTGTTCCCTTGATTCCCCAGTGTCCCATCTGGCAGGGCTTGGGGCTGGTGTGGAGCTCACATTTACAATTCCCGTCAGGCAAGCTTGGCTTAAAAAACAATTAAAGTATTTGAATAAATGGTTGTGGTTGAAATCTGCCCTAAGTGTTAGAGGAATGTTTAGTCATCTCCTTACTCGGACAAAATCCAAGCTAGCACTTGGTACTTTTCTAAGGGCTTTTACAATAAGCAGTCCTCAGCTAGGAACACATACCATGCTTTGCTTTTCACGCCAGGAGTTGAACTCTCTGATCCTAAAAGAAAGAGCCTTTACTGTCTCTGCTAATCAGGCCTTCTGGAGCATCCTCAGTGTCTTTCTCTCCCTGCTTTGCGACCAGGGAAGGAAATGGCTGCATTATTGCCTTGTGATGCCCTCTTAATACCTACAAAAAAAAAAAAAAAAAAAAAAAAACCAAAAACAAAACAAAACAAAAAACAAACAAACAAACAAACAACAACAACAAAAAAAAACCAAACAAAAAACCCACACCCACTAAACAAACAAAACCACCGTGTGAGCAGTAAATCCATGCCTCCACCCCGTTTCCCCTTTTCAGGTAGAGAAACTGAGAGAGAATTTCAATCATGACTGGACTTTACAGGTCCTTCTGTCAGTTCTGTCCTCAGTTCAGCAGGACCCACTTGCCTTACAGTGATCACCAAGCAGGATATACAGAAAGTGAAGTATAAGAGGGAAAGGAGAGATGCCTCTCTCACTGCAGTGACAAGGAACTGTTGGACTCCAGGGAGTCTCTTTTCCTCCCGCCCATCATAAAAACAGTGCCCCTCCCCTAGATAGACTCCAACCAGCAGAGAGCAAATCATGATTTAGACTTTTTCCCAAAATCAATTAGACCCCTTCAGTGATAGAAGCAATTTGTGTGACTTTTAATCTTTTGCCAGCTCAGCCTGATCAGCGCTTTCTGAAGAATGTGGAGCCGATGTCTCTGCTAATCCAGGTAAATCAGCCATATCTGGAGACAGACAGACAGAGAGGGAAGGAAGCAAAGCTATTAAAACCAAAGGCGGCCCATTTCAGGACTAAAAGGCATCAGTGAGGTACCTGATTTATAGGAGGAGAGTTGCCTTTCAGTCATTTTTAATGGAATATTATTAAAGGAAAATCAGGAGCTGTGAAACCTTTTGTGTCTCATCTCCTAATGTATTTATTTCTGCGGCAGGGAACCCTGTTAACCCCACCAGGTAATGTATTCCTCGGCTGGCACGGGTGGCAAGGTTGTCCCCTAGAAATTTTATTATGGAACAAACTCAGTTAAATATTTACACATGGAAAGACTACTTCAAGGTTTTGGGGGTCTTAGATTTGTTTCCAAGGAAAACTGCCTAGTAGAGCTGCTGAGTCTTCCTGCATGTGGGTATCAAATACCATAATTTTCACGTTTCTCTGACTATTTTACCTTTGTCAAGGCAAATGGGCTTAGATAGATGAGTGACTAGATGGATGCTTCCCTAAGGCACTGGGCAAAGTTTGGGTCACGCTTCTGAATTGCTTTCCCATAATTTTTCAAGCAGACTAATAGTTGAGATTGTCGTCATTGTAAGAAAGGCAAGTTCCACCTAGCAAATGACACACAAGCTTCAATCCTACCGACACTATTTAATTTTCTATTCTGTAAATAGTCTTCCAGCAGCTGTTGAAAATTCTCGTAGAGGACTGTATTGAAATGACAACCTCACATTTGACTGACATGAAAGACTTTTATCATGATACAAAGAAAGACTCTACAAGACTGAAGATGGCTGTGCTGGATGTGTCCTTTGCTTCCTTCAGTCCATTCCTAACTCCTCCTCAGTAATACTTTGTAGTACATGTCAACATACTTACAAAGCAGGAAAAAAAAAAAAAAAAAGAAAAAGAACAAAACTTTTTCATTGTATGTTACTGTTGCATGAGAGGAGGTTCCTAGAGGTACCCACTGTTTTGGCTGACATAATGGTCAAGGGAGTGTATGCAGAACTAGAAGGATTTAGGTATTGCACAAAATAATGAGCCAAGTGCCTTCAAAACCTGTGTGGATATAGATCAGCTATTTGCTTGTATGTATCCTGACACTTGCCTTTAAGGATCACCCCCCTAGGGTCATGGGTTTCAGCCAGCACAGGAACACAGTGGGAAGTCTGTTTACATTCAGGTATTACCACCTCAAAATAGAGAGGATGGGTAAAAACACAAATTTGATTTCATAGGATCAAAAAAGAGCACATTGCAACGCTTTCCTTTTTATTGTACTGGGCCTTCTAAGCAGGCTTTGTGTAAACAGCGTGAAAGTAGCTACAACAACCAAATTAGGCAAAGTCTGGTGGTAGCCTGATGAGGAAGGTGTAAGTTGCCTTCTGGCAGGGCCTCCCACAGCCTGCCTGCGGAATGAGATTCGTTGTGGCTGAGCAGTGTGTGTCATCGCTCGTGTGTGGGTGCACAAACAGCCACCCTGCCATGGTGATTCCTTGGAAGCTTTTGTTCAGCAGAGCCGTAAATGACAACACACGGTAAAAGCTGGTGGAGAACCAAGGCCTCAAGCAAGCCAAAAAGCCAGGTTTTGGTCTTAGTGTCACTGGTGTAAAGCTGATGTGAAAATAGCTACTGCCCCTTCTGAATGTACCACTGTGCTCTTCTCCTGGAGGGGCCTTGCGCGCTGCCGCTGGCATGGGTTTGGAGCAGGGTGTGTGTGGTGCGCATTGGCAGAGAGCACTTTCTTATGGCGCGTTGGCAATGTCTCATTCTGGTTCACAGTCAGGGTTTTGGTGCAGCCGTATTAGACAGAGGTGCTTTTAAATTGTTCTCAGGCGTTTTGCTCGTGCCTGTGTGTGCTGAAATTATGATGCATTAGGAGCATATGGTGAGCTCTGGATAGAGCTGCCCTGCCGAGGGTGTATTTCATCAAACAGTGATGCAGAAGTCTCAACAGATAGTTGGGTTTGGTGCAGTCTAGGATCCCAGTTGCATGGGCCAGAAGAGGTCTCAGATACTCTGATATTCTGTTTCTGGGTATTTTTGCTGGGCAGCAAAGCTCTGGCCTAGCAAATTCAGTGGAAATTTTCCCAGTGGGCTTTGAAGAGACATGCTCACAGAAAGGGCTACATTCAAACCCAGTTGGAAAAGTGGATATTTTCCCCCAAACGGCAAAGTGATGATCTTGCAAAAGTTTTCTTAGCAGATTCAGAGTCAAAAGGTTCTCCATCTTTTTAGCCAGAAGAAATTCTTCCATATGAAAATTCTTTTCCTTTTCTTTTGAGGAAAAAAAAAGGAAACAAAACAGATTCTTAATTCATTTAAAAACTGAAATTTCCATTTAAAAAGTGTTTCAAAAGCCAATTTTCAAGCAGATGCAGATCCATTCTTTCTCAAATCCAAAGATTGTGGCACATACTCATCTACAGTTGCAGTTGGCTTCCCAGCCTCTCTGCCCTACATCTCCTCCCAGGAGATAACACGTGAGAGCCCAGTCCTGTTCCTTAATCCCAGCAAAGCTGTGCATACTGCAGCTGGTCCCCACAGATTGCTGCACCACGTAAAATGACTATGCACAAAATATGCGGATATACTGTGTGCTTTCTTAATATAAAATTTTCCTTACTTTAATACCTTCTCACAGTCTCCTCCTCCTTCCATGCCTTCCTCCAAGGGAACTTGAGCCTTTCTAATTTGAGGTTTTCATTTTGTTTCAGTAGATTACATTTTTGTTTATTGCCTTCTGTCCCTCTGAGGCTCCCATGCAAGACTTAGCTGCACCTGGCTTTCATTTGAAGAATGTCCAAGCTTCCCTCTCTCCTGACCTCACTGGGTTCTCTTTTCTCCTGTGTGTTGTGGGATTTTGTTTGGTTGGTGTTGTTTTGTTTGTGGTTTTTTTGTAGCCAGGGATCCCTTGGGCTTCTAACATGCCTTTTGACATGGGGCGATGGTCTGTCATCTCTGGTGTGTTTTCTAGAGGCAGGGAAGAACAAGGATGCTGTGTGGTGATGTTTGATTAAAATGTGGGGTGTGTACATTCAGAGGCACGTATTTGATTTGTGCACATATGTAGATGTGTGCATGTGTATATGGCTTGCTGCTAATTGCTCTGAGCCCCCTTCCTGCTTTCCTGTGCTGGCATTCACTGTTCCCTGTTTGCTACAGGGGAAAGAAAAAGCAGAGAGCACACCAAAATGTCACAGCTGAGAGGGTTTCTGTAATCCTCCAACATATGTTCAACATTAAAGCTCCTTCAGCAAGTCTGATGTGCTCACAGTCATCATGGGACCAGCAGTTAAAGCGCCCCAGTGCTGCCAGGAAAACGTTATCCTGGCCCTAATTGAGAGCGACTTAACTAATGTTTCATTTCCTAATTAGTCCTTGTCAGCCGCTGGAAGGCCGCGGATGCTGCTGGTGGCACGGGGCCCATCGCTGCTGTAATTGAAGCTGTTCTGACAGCCTGGGGCTTTGGGGTGATCCATAAAGTAAGGCTGATGGTTCGGGACCAAATTGGGTGGAAATAGGAGAGAGGGTCAAGCATCAGCTCAGACACATTGTGAGCCTGTTCTGCCAAACCTGAATGGTCACGAATCAACTCTGAAATGGCAGAGACGACAGAATAACAGTGAGGGAATGAGAACATCGCTCCATGCTCTGCTCAGTGGGAGCGCAGGTGGTTGGAGAGAGCTAGCCAAAAGGAGCTTCTGGGACCAAACAGACTGGGGGAGAAGATCCTTTGCTGGAGAGCAGCTAATGGGCATGGACAGGCCAGTCACAAGGAATGCTGTGCTCATCTTCAGAGCACAGGGCAGAAAAGAAGTACTTTGCCATGAACTTGAATCTTAGAGCAATGAAGAACAGTATCTTCCTTAAGAGGTGTTGGCTTCTTCTTCATTCTCTTCTTCTTCATTCTTGTCATTCTCTGGCATGAGTTTGGTGGGATGTACTCAGCCTCAGCCCCTTCACATTTGGGCACCATGGCTGAGTTCTTGCCTTCCCTACCACCACTGGCTGTTCTCTCTCTCTGCTGGGACGGGCAACCACATGGCTTTAGTGCTGATGTGCCAGCAGCAGAACCAACACACAAGGCAGGAGCGCCCTTCTGCCATGCTGGGGATGTGGATGCTTGACACAGTGTTAGATCAGCCTGGGACAGGGTGTTGACCTAGTGATTGCGAAAGAAAGTTCTAGAAGCCTCCTCCAGACAGAGATAGTAGAGGATGAGAATCTGAGTTTGAGATCACGTTATAGCTAGAGAGAAATTATTTGTGGTTGCTCAGCAGAGGAGTTGTGGTAAACAGCGGACTGGGGTGCATCTGGTGGAGGAGCCTGGCTCATCGCACAAATCCCAAGAGTTGTGAAGGGGAGCATCTGGGCACCCCTGGACTTGTCAAACACAGCTGGCAGGCACTCAAAGGACAAGTGGGCAACAGGAAGCCTGCAGGAGGAAAAAACAGACAGTGTCAGCTCTGAGGTTTACAGGCAGTGCATGAGCACTTGCTGGCCTTCTCCAGCCAGCCAGCCCCATCTGTTCCCCTCCAGCTCTGGGAAGTGAGGCAGATGGGATAAAAAACTTTACACAGTGGGACTGTGCTGACTGATGGGCCTCAGGTCCCGTGGCAGTGCTGGCTGCATGCTGGGCTGGAGCAGTTCTGCCTGTGCCTCGAGAAGTCACGACCTTCACAATGGGGTCTGCAGCTCATGGGGCATGTCACAGGAGGGACGTGCACAGTGTAGCAGGCAGTGGTAACAGGAAGGCAACAATCCCCTTAGCTCAAGATAAATTCCTGCTTCTCTTTGCTGACACTGACAATACTTTTGGTTTTTCTTGGGTGCTTTTTTTTTTTTTTGCTGTTGTTTTGATTTTTTTTTTTTTCCCCCTTGGGCTCTAGTTGTATCTTAGTCTCCACCCAATGTCTTTCAAGGAAGAACAAGCCACAGAAAATGCTACAAACTCCCAGGATACCTGCCTTCTGTGGGTGAAGGTGGGAGCTGACTGCCACTAGCTCTGTCTGGCACAGGGTACCAGGGAAGCACGCCCAGCATAGGTAGCTGGGCATACAAAGATCTCAGCTCAGCCCCAGTGCTCTCCAAGGCTGAAGGAGCCTCACAGTCCATTGGGTGAACTGATACAGTGTGCTGCTGCAGCTGCCTTGTAGGGTCCCTCAGTGTCCCCAAACCATGGTGCGATGTCTGTCTGGCCACTGCAGATCACACAGGCTCTTCCTAGAGTGCACAGGAGCCAGGACAAATCTCTGCATGTATGTGCAACTATCATAGCGATTAAGAAAGACTCGACAAAGCTGAATAGGCTCTCTCCTTAATTAACAAGTTAGTGGTCCTGGCTGTGAGTAGACGAGCAAACATGGACTTCAAGCACAGCAGCTGAAAGGAGAGGGCTGGCACTTGGCACCAGGTGGTGTAATGACATAGCAGGAGAAGGGGAGCTGGAGTGTGCTTGTCTATACTCAGTATACACATCTTAGAATCATAGAATATTTTGGGTTGGAAGGGCTCTTTTAAGGTCACCTAGTTTAATCCCCCTGCAACGAAGAGGGAATGCAATAAACATTTTCTTTCAGAGGCTCTCTTGTTTCCTACCAACCCCATAAATAAAATAAATAGGCATTAGGATACATGTGAAGCCTCACTGTGTATGTAATTTCCACAGCAAGCCACCCACACTATGTAGCTTGCTCCTGGCGCCTGCACAGGTGATTTCTCCCTCTGTACTGATCAAGTTCCTTGACCTTGGTGCCCTCTGTAAAGCTGTGAACTTGAAGGCAGCATAATAAATTCCCACCTCATCCCAGGTGCCTGTCAGCCTGGAGCTCCCGCAGTAAGGTGAAAGGGGAAAGAGGGGGCTCATGTCTCTTTACCAAAGCAGGCTGGCACTCTAATGCCCCATTAGCATACCACACGCAAGCATTCAGCTTTTAATTAGTTACGTGGTGTGATAATTAAGTAGTATTTCTCCACAATTTTCCTCTTGTGTGGAGCAGAGGGGAGGGGGATGGTGTCTGTTGGGGATGGGAGTTGAAGTTGTTTTAACATTGCAAGTAATTGCAACCCCAAGGAGAAGAAGAAGCAAAATGCAAACTTTCCCTGGGAGAGCTGTGGAAGCCCCATGCTGAGCTCTCTCCTGTCCCTCCTCCCATCCCCTCTGGCACGGGATTACCCTCCTTCCCTCAGCAAAGCACTCAGCGGATAATAACACATCCTCTGGAGCATCCTCCTCTCCATGTCAGTGTATGCACCTTCAGATCCTAGTGGGCTGACAAAGAGCTATCCTCCAGCCTAGATTGACAGCTGTTAGGAAGAGGGGAAGGAGCTGAGGAAGAAAGCTCTGGGTAGGAGGAATCACAGGCTTTTCCAGAGCTAGGGACCTGTAAACAGAGCAGAAGTGGAATAATTGAAACATATTTCATGGTGACATGGCAGAGCAGGGTGTTGAGAGCCCAGAGCTAGGAGAGGGGAAGTTCTGCACCATGAAGTTTGTGTCAGATTTGGCGCTGCAACACATGTGGTGAGGAAAAACAGCTTTCCTACCGTCATAAACAGCGAGGCCCCATGCCCAGCTGCAGCAGGACAAGTGTGGCCTCCTCAGCCGGGAATCTCTTACTGGAGAGCAGAACAGGTATAATTGAGCCATGCAAAGCAGGGGAAGAAATAAAATAACGCCTATTACCAAAGCGGCCTGTTGTTTCAGCAGCACGCACGCCGTTGGGCTGCTTATGACAGGGAAGCAGATGGTAATTCTGTGAGCCCTGCACATCCTGGCACATGTGTAAATTCAAAGAGTTACTGCATCATGGAAGAGGCAGATGCAAGTTTGTTGGGATATGAAACAAAATACAGTTTCATAATGAACTTGGCAGCGATGCCATCCCTTAATCAGCTCGGAATTATCTCCATTAAGCATCTCCCCACTTCTCAACAGGAAGCTCAAATGAAAACGAACCCTAAAATCTGGTGAATTTATCAGCATTTAAGCTAGACAGAAGCAAAGATTTGAATATATCTTTTAAATAAGCTCCCAGAAAATCTTTGGACAATTATCCAGTGGTTCTCACACCAATAAGGCAACATAAATCTCTTCTAGGCCTATGAGGAGATCACTGCCAAACCATAACCTAGGGTTTTCATCTGCTAAGGTGAGGTCCAGCACGTGACTTTGCTTCCTTGCCCTGGCACCTAAGGCACCCCTGCCATCCTTGGGAGGGAGGGATTTGTGTTCTCAGAACGTCAGGCGCAGGAAGTGCTGAGGCACAGGTACATTTTCTCCTTGTAGGAAACCTTTCAGTGGGCAGCAGTGTGTGCTCTAACACTGAGAATTGCTAAACTTCTCATTTTCGCTCCAGTCTGTTCCTGGAGTGGGGACATCTTCTCCAGGGCAGCTCAAAATGTGTTTGTGGTAAGTGACACTTTTTTGACCGCTGTGTCTTGGCTGCCATGGGGCAAAGCTGTCTGTGCATGGCAGTGGCCAACAGCTGCTTTAGAGGGATTGTTTCCATGCCACGGAGAGAGGCCTTCTAGGAGGCAGTTCAGCAAAGATTAATTGCAATAATGAAGTGTCAGGTTTCTTGTCACTGGCTTTTGGTCACTGTGTCCAAGAGGGCAGAGGGCACAGCGTATCCACGAGACTCTCCAAAGATGGGCAAGGCAGTTGAACAAAGAGTTGCTGCGCTGTTACGCGTTGTTGACCACAGGACATTGTAATGGCGATGCAGAAAAGGGTTGGGAGGTTCTGTGGGTGAAAAATGGGAAAACTTTGCCTTGATAGCGGCTCCCTGTCCTGTTGCTGGGCAACTCTGAGGGTGAGACCAGTGCTTTGCACCCTTCCTGCTTGCCTAGACCTGCCTCTCAGGTGGGCCAGTACCCCTCACTCCTGCCCCACTTTTCCAGTCACAGACCCATTTTACCCCAAGAACTACCACTCCTGCCTAAATGTGCTAAATGAAAGCGTCCGACGGGAAAATCATCTGCAATTACCAGAATGCTTTTTTTCATTGACGAAGCTCAGCTTGGAATTTGGAGTACAAGACATAAAAGACTGATAGAATAGAGCTTGATTGATAGCTGGCATGATTGCAAAACTACAGTACCTGCATCCAGCTAGCTATAAATTGTACCACAGTGCCTATCAGCCAGCTTCTCTTGAAACATTTGATTAGAGCTTCTTTCAGCTACCCTTGGCCCTCCCCAGCTGCTAGGGGAAAGGGCTTTTGTGTGAACAAACCTTACGTGATTTCAGCTGAAATCATGTCCTAAATATTTGAAGTGACATGAATTGAACACTCACATCTTTTTTGGTGGTCCTGAAACTGGCTACTAGAACTGCTTTGCAAAATGACTGAGCGTTCAATAGCCAAGGCATAAAAGTTGCTTGCCTGAAATAAAAGAACAGAAGAGCCACAAGATTATTTGCTGAAGAAGAGGATTTTTTTTCCTTTATTTTGGTTTTCATCTGGATACTGTTGCTGGCATTCGAGCAAATCAAGGATTTTTCTTGTATCCCACATCCTGGCATCCCTGGGAAAGAAGGCAGCTGGTTTCTACACTGAGTTGGAACCTGGCTGCCCTTGTGTCTCATTGGGAAGCCCCATGGTGATGTCACAGGGGCATCTAAGAGCTGGGACACAGCACCCAGGAGCTCAAGCATCATTCCATGCTCACCAGGCAACGCTGGTGCCTTCACATGTCACATCACTGTGACATCGACATAGCAAGTTGTTCCTTCCATGGCAACACTTCCTTGGGGACTGTCTCCACTGGGCTTTCAGGTGTGCTGCAGTGGGGCAGTGAGAATTGTCCTGTCCCCCAGAGGAGGTCAAAAGCAGGACGGGGAATTGAACCCCACACAGATTGCTATATCCTGTCTTGCCCTTTCCCCTCCAGAGAGAGAGCTCCGGGCTGAAGAGTGTGGGACCGATGTGAATGTGAGTCACGTTCTGCTAAGCTGTGCACCTATGTGAGAGTACTACCAAGTTTAAATGACAATGGGCAGAGACCTCCCACACAGAGCTGTCAGAGTAGCATTTATTTATTTATTTATTCACTCTCTTTTTTGATAATTTAGTTTAAATCAATGTGACACACAGTGGTATGTTTTCTGGTATAAATCAACACCAAAATATAGCTCTGTCCTTGTTATGTGTATAGGCTGGTATATCCCTCTCCTTGGCAGAGAGGGCTCCAGGGGCCTCACAATGAAACTTGCCTTGGGGGAACACACTTTTGCATTCACTTCCCAAATTGTCTATTGCCTCTGCAAGCACTTTTTCTTTTACTAATGAGAATAATAAGCTTTTATGCAGAGGCGCTTGCAACATGTGTTTACTGCTGTGAAAGAATTTAGATAGAGGCTTAAAGAAAAGCAAAATAGGGTATTGTCTAGGATATCTCCTTGAGAACAATGTCAGTTTAAGTAAGGGAACTCAGGATTGTTGAGTATACTTGAACTTGGTTGTGGAATTCTTTTGATGGAAGCAGAAATGAAATAAAGCCACTTAGACGCTTTGAATCAAAATGCTGGCTACATTTGGCAGAAATCTGTGAATCAAATTATTCTGGTATTTGTAGCTATTAAGAAAAACCTGAATACATTTCTCAATGCTTGATTTCTTTGAGTATTTGAATGGGAAAGGAAGTAAGTGCCACTCTACTTCCATGGAACAGAACTGCAGAGGAAGGAAAGGATATTCACAAGCTGACTCAAAAGACCGGTGTCCAGCTTGAGGCTCCCAATTCTTTTTCTGACTCCTCCTTTTCACAATACTCATGAGTTTCCATATCAAGACCCCAAACTGATGACATTACTGCAGGACACTCATGCCATATGAGGGGAGAGCACAAGGATTCAGAAGAGAGAATGATGGGTCTGCCTTTTTCCTTGCAAAACCCTTTTGCAGCCCTTGATGGATCTCTTCCAAATGAAAAGATGCAGGGCCAGAAAGGGCTTGCTGGCTGGTTTTCTTATGGTAAATAGGGCAAATCAACTGCAACCCACTGAGAGCAGTGTGGAGGAGATGAAGGGAAAATTTTAACAACTTTAACAGCATGCCATAACTGAAGCTACATCAAGGAGGGCTTTCCTCAAGGATCTTTGGAATGATGCAATGGGCACAGCAGAGAGAGAAGAAGCAAACCCTACAGAGTCTGGGCTGTGGCCTCGTGCCCTCATGCCCACAGGAAGTGACTTGTTCAGCACAGCTCACAAGCCTGCTGTGCTTTCTAGGCACTCCAGCTCCAGGAAGGTGCAGACAAATCAGAGAGAATCTGCAGAAGCACAGCTAGCATGATTAAAGGGCTGAAGGATTGACTTATTAGGGAAGAAGATTAAAGGAACTAAATATGTCGAGGTTGACTAAGTAGCAACTTAGGACGGGACATGAATGATAACAATCTACCAGCTTCTGAAGAATTCAAACAGCTGGGAGGGAGAAAGAAAAGGGAGGAATTGACAAGTCTGGTTCAAGGGGTGACCAGTGACTGACTGAGCTTGCGATAATTTTGGTCCAATAGTGAAAGAAGAAAAATAATCCATATCAAAATTCTAGATAGCTGATGGGTACCTAAAAGGAAATAATAGGCACTGAACTGGGTTGAATTTTACATACGTGTGTGTGGTGTGAGCTGGGCCCCGTGCTTGAGTATTCTCCTGTCTTGGCTGTAGTCCATCAATACTCCAATCCTTGCTATGTCTGTCAATAATTGCTCCTCCTCAGAGCATGGCTGCTAACACATGCAAGGGTTAGAGTGAGAAGTCTGTGCTGGCCACTCTCTCCTTGCTGAGACCAGATCTATGAGGAGCAGGAAACAGGAGCTGAGCTGCTGCTGTGGGGTGGGGAGGCTGCTCAAGAGTGCCTCGTGTTCCCGTCCTGTCTCATTGTGGGGATGTGGACTACTTAAATGTGTCGATAGCTTTGTACCTTTAACTTGCCAGTAGGATTAGGAATCAGATTAAATATTTCACCTTCTCCTCTCTTCCTTCCTGCAAGTTGCATGGCCATTACACAGAGCATGTGCTGAGCTGACAGAAATTCTGCATGTTGAAAAACTTACTCTAAAGGCAGCGTGAAATGGAGGTGTCAGAAAGCTTCGTGCTGCTAATTAAGCTGGTGTGCACGGAAACAAAACTGTTGTCAGGGTTTAATTCTGTATTCTGCCTTAAAGCTCTGTTGATGCAGCTTTCTCCTCCTGCCCTGCAGCCTCCCAGATCTCCTCACCCAGCACTTCTCTTGACAGCTCTGCCCATGCCCTTGCTCTCTGCCACTGCTGCATTTCATCCCCCACCCTCTGTAGGTAGTCTTCCCCCAAAAAAGTCCCTAGCACATCCTCTGGGTTCTCTGCTCCCCTCTTGCTTGACACATCTCCCACAGTGGTATTTCTCAGCCTACCCCTACAAGGATGACAAGCTGTCTCTTGGAAGGGTCCCTTGCTTTGTTGTTGGTAAAACCAAGATGGGTCCATGGAGAAATTGAATATATATGTTTTGGAAAAGTGCCAGAGAGGTAGGCCTTGGCAGGGAAACACCTGGGCTAGACTATGTTCCAAAACAAATTCCCTCAGGAAGAGGTTTCACTCGTGTCTGTGGAAGTCAGGTGCAAACAGACAGTATAATTGGCAAGGAAGAGGGAGACTGTTGTGTTTCTGTCCCCAGCAATAGGTGGCACGAGGCCCAGAGGAGGCGGCGTTCCCTGCAGTACACTTGGGTTCCTTCAGCCCCTGTCTGTGCAGGCACGCTCCCCGGGAAGGATGAGGCTGCATCTCCTTTCTGTGCTGTGGAGGTCGGGCTTCTCCAGCCCCATCTCTGCTCTGCTGAGTGATGATCCAGCGCTAGCTACATTGCAGAGGGCAGTGGTGGCTTGACCTTGTGGCATGCTCCATAGCTCTTCATAGTCTGCCCTCCAGAGGGTACGGATTTACCAGAATGAGAAGGGCTCTGAGGGGGACTTCCTGCCCCATAACCAGCACGACCTGTATGTGCTGCCTCATTTCATGGGGCTGTACAGTCCTTCCACTGAGTCCAGGGCCTGGGACACCTCTTGACACACAGGCAGAAACAACCAATATTGCCTGTAATTCCTTGTCACTGTTGGTTATCTATACAAACAACAGAGAGATGCTTGAGAGGTGGAGGCAGGCAGGATGCGATGCCAGCAGAATACAATATGGGGGTGTGTTCCCATACAATAAGTTCTGCACTATTTGAAGCCAGCCCCCCTTCTCCATGTGATCAACTGTACTGCCTGCACCCTCCTCCCTCTGCCTCCCCACTCCTGCACAAAGGCTGTTTTGCAGAAAACACCGTGGGGAAAGCAGCTTTTGCTAAATGTTTTATAACGTGCCAGGGAACCTTTATCAAACATTTAATCCCAAACCTGGCTTTGAAGCAGGGAGGCATACAATTCCGTAATTAATTTTTTTTTTTTTTACCTTCTTTTGCTAATCGCTGATAAAAAGCTTAATTCTATTAACAACTCGACTTGACAAATTGCACCGTTCAACGGAAGCGTTTAGAAATTAATTACGCATTTTATTGCATTAGATCGGATAAACAGGGGAGCGCCGGCTGAGCAGGGGAGAGGAGCACCAGCGCAGGGCCCACGGTTGGGACGGTGGCCATTTTTTTTCACCAGCTCCGAGTGAGCAGTTTGCATGGCTGGAAAATCGCTGACGGGACTGTTTTCCTGTTTGTTTGTTCTGATCTCTGTGCTGATTGCAAAAGTTCCACGTAGGAGAGTTTATTTTTGTAAAGGTGAATTGCAAAGCTATGGTGAAAATTCAGCTAAGCACAAATTTCTGCGCTGAGCAGCCTCCAGGGGGGACAGCCAGGCTCGGTGAGTCTGAGGATAATGAGAATATGGGATATCTGAGCACGCCATGAGGTGCAGAACCGGTGACGTCTGTGTGGCACAAATGAAGAGATTGGGACAAGGGGAAGCCCAGTACTGTAGTGTGTACATCTGGCAAGGGAACCCCTGGGTTTTTAATATATGTGTGTGCATAGATGTAAATGCATGTGTATATCAGCGTGCCTACATACGTGCACACACATGCATATGCATGCAGGTACAAATGCGTTCTCAAATTCCCTGGTGTAAAATTCAGAAACCATTCCTAGTTTGTTGAAGGTAATCTAAAAAAGCAGGGGAGATCAGAAACCAAAATGGCATGTCAGTTTTACCTACCGTTCTGCCTGCCTACGGTGAGATTTAAGGATATTACGATTCAGAATTGCATTAGTGTGTCTGGGTTTGAGATGCAGTTTTCACTCTGGGTTGTTTTGAAAACCTTGCTGACATTTGGAGGAAGATTTCGGTTCATTCCTGTTAACCTGGAACGCATGAATGGCATATCTTCTCAATTCCAGCTTTGCTGCCTGTGCGCTGGTTTGTTTTTTCCTCAACTTTGTTTTTATTTCTTAGAGGCACATCAATAACCTCTCTCCTTGGCTGTAATCCATATAGTTGTGACCCTGATGAGTTTTAGTCTGATTCTGGAAAAGGCAAGGAGAAGAAAATGAACTTCATTTCTCACTTCAGCTTCGTTTTCCGTTCGTGGGCTGGATAAATGTGGGTGCTTGTAACCAGCTCTGTCAGCGGGCTTCGGCTTTTTCTCTAAGATGTGCGTGGACCACGTTGTTTGTGTGCCCTGGGGCAGCTCCCGCTTCCTCCCCACAGGTTCCATCTGCGGGGCGGGGACACACAGAGTGGGCAGCAGAGCCTAGAGATGCTTCAGGCCAGGTTGAGCCCTCCCTTTATTTCCCCAGTGAGTCTAGGCACAGCCTCAGGAGAGGGAGGCAGTAGGGATGGCCATGTCCAGGCTGCCCAGGAAAAGACCTGCTCCCACAGGGAGTCAGAGGGTGACCTGCCCACACAGCTGCAGATGCATGTTTTTAAAAAGCAGCCTGCTCCAGCCTGGTTCTTGGCCATTTTTACTCCCTCTCCAGCCACGTCCCCTGCGGCTGCGTCGCTCCATCCTTCACACGCAGTCTGCAGCTGGTGGCCAGAGCTCTGGAGCAGCAGTCCCAGGATGCTCTCCTGACATCTGTTTTTACAGTGCTTTGCAAAGACAGTAACTGGGGACTCTGTTAGAGCTGTTCCTGGTTGCAGGAGGTGCAGAGGTGTAGGGAGACAGCCGAGGTGCTGGGGAACAGAGAGGACATTTATGCTTCCTTGGTGCACATAGCTCTTAATTTCCTTTACTTTGAAGGCATCGATCATAATTCTTCAGTTACAGCTAAGTTTAGATTTCCATTCTCAGGCTTATTTTTCGCTTTCTAACCTTTATTAGGAGAAACTAATTTGTTTGCATAGTGAGATGTTCAAAAGCAGATAAGACATGTCAAGAGCAGGAGGGATTTTTTTTTTTTTTTCCCTTTTTTTTTTCCCCTCTCTCTCTCAGAAAATGCAGAATTAGAAATATGCATGCTTTGGAAAAATCATACATTGAGCTCAACATCTTTTACTGCATCTTGAGCCTTTTTGACTCAAGTGCTCTCTGGCTTGCCAGAGCTCATGATGTCAACACTCCTACACAGGTATTTTTCACAGGCAACATCTGGGAACCAGAGGGGGGAACCCAACAAGGGGCACGGCCAGTTTTAGATAGCTCTTATTAGGGAGAGGAGTGTGTGGGGAGGGGAGACAAGGGGCTGTGGTAATCAAAGGCAGGCAGAGAGTAATCTAGTTGTGGGAGCATGAGAGAGGCAGAAACAGATATACAGATGGTGCACAACAAATAAGAAAAGAAACATGATGAAGGAGTGAAAGAAAAATAAATAAAAGTTAATAGAGCTAAGCAAAAATACTGAGAAGAAAAATATAGTGCTGCTGAAAGAGGGAACAGAATGAACTCAGAGACAGGCAACAGGGACGCTGCTGAGAAAAAAAATATTAACAATGAAAGATAGATCACAGCATGCTGGATGGCAAGAAATAAACAACAAGTTTATACAATTTCGAGGAAAACTATTGAGTCAAAATGTGTAGAGGGAAAAGGGAGGGAGAGGAAAGAAGGCAAGGTTGGGAAAAAGAAATTCAAAGGCTCCTTTGAAAAGAATAATTAAGTGACTAAGGCATCAGTGCCAAATTACTGTGGTACTCTAGGGGCTGAGGCATTCAGCAATGAAACCTGTGGGGATTGCAGGGGAGGAGGGCTGAACCGAGAGGACCAGGAGACTGGTGGCAGGCTCCCAGCCCACCCTCCCCAGGCACTGCACAGCCGTGTGCTGCTGGTGCGGGTCCCTGCACAGCCCCGGGGACCCTCTTGGCAGGCAGGTGAGGTTTAGGGGAGACATGTCTGGAAAAAATGGGGAGAGGGAGAAATACATTTACCTCAATAAGCCTTCTGGCTGAGGGGTCTTTTTTGCTTTTGAGGCTCTGTCTGCCCTTTCTGAGGTTCTTACTCCTGGCTTGCAAAGCCAAGCCCTCTCCTTGGGGCACAAGGCTAGCGTTACACAAGGTAGGAGCTAAGGAGGGATATGCCATCAATGTCTGGCGAGGCAGGAGGAATTTATTAGTATTTAAAACTAAATCAATGCACTGCCTGAAAAAAATGATCCTTTGCCCCGAATATTAATGTCAATTTGTCATATGATAATTTAAATTTAATTTAGTTGTATAGAATTCCTCCTCAACCCTATGCATGAATGGACAAGTAATTTTGCAACATGACTTCATCCAGCCTCTGTGCTTGTAAAGCCATCAAAACGTGCTCAGCCACAGGCCAGGATTTCCCCGTCTCCTTTCTCCCCTGGTCCCCTGTTTTCCTTTACTGCCTTTACTGCTAAGCTTGATGGAGCACGGCAGTGACAAATGTGAAAACAGTAAGCAAAAGATTTTCACCCTTGCAGAATTAGCCCTGGCAAAACCACCGCTGCATTCCTTGCACAGGTTCCAGGAGCTATTAATAGCGGACTGCGAAGGTTTATTAATTATGCTGTTATACTGGGTCTTCTTCAGTAGGAACAGCGTGCACATTTTGTTCCCATTTCCCCATGCCTTTCTGTCACCTGAATAGGCCTCTGCCAGGGCAAAAATTTTTTAAAAGAGAAGGAAGCAGCATATCCAGGCAGGCCCCTCCCAACATGCCTGTCCCACTCCGGTGCACCCAAAAGACCTTTGTCCTAAGAACTCAGCCTGTGCTGACACTGCTGGACAAAACAGGAATACTTGGTGTCCTCAGGATGTAGGGCAAATCGGACTTTCTTTTGAATTCTGCTCGATGCCAATTGACAGCTCCCTGAAAAACCCACCAGGTGAAACACGTCTGTAAGAGTTCATCATTTACAGGCCTGACACCTAGAAGTGCGGCTGAGCATCTCAGCTTCCATTAATAGAAGTCAACATGACCTGACAGGACTTTGATCTCCTGCAAATAACACTGGGTTTCAGCAGGCCAGTGGTGGCTGTAGGGCTTTGTGGGCAATTTACAAGGGACTCCTCGGGTGCCTTCACTGAAGAGCTTAGCCTTTAAGAGCATGATCCCGTAAATCGGTGCTTAGGCAACTAGCCCATTGGGTTTAATGGGATTACTTGTGTGAGCAAGGCTTTGTGAGACAGTCATGAGGAGGGGTGGACATGGATGGAGCTGCAACATTTCTGCAGAGCATGAGGGGGATGCGTGCAGCCCTGGGAATGCATTTATTGCACTCACAGGGATGTGGCTGGTGCCCTTTGGGAGGGGTTATCGCCATTTGTTCTGCGCGCTGCTGGAGTATGTTGATGGCTCGAAGAAGGCAATGGAATTAGGGCTGTTTGTGTAGGGAGGATGCCAGAAAGGTCATCAGAGGTACTGGAGTTGAGGAAACGGGCGTGATGGGTGGAGATGGGGACATGGGGGAAGGTGCAGACAGGCACAGCTGCCAGCAGTGCCAAGACTGTGACTGATAGTTTCTAAGGTGGCTGAGGCACCAACAAAGTGAGGCATAGGGATATTCATAATTATTTTGTTCCAATTCAAAAGCAAATCTTAAACTGATGATGTTTGCAGCCCTTCTGCTGTCCCTCTCTGCAAGCACGGTAGCTTGGGTAGAGCAAATACTCACAAAGAGGACGTTGCTATTGTGTGTATTTCTGTCAAAGGTGAATTTGAAATGGTCTGTTGGGTTGGGAAATTTGCATTTTGTGCTGCCAACTATTGTCTGAGTCATAGGTTCTGTTTTCTGCTGGCCCTTAATTAGCTGAGTCAAGTTGGATAAATCACACTAATTTACCTACCAAAATCCTTGAGCGGCCCACCCACACACAGGCACCATCTCAGTCTGACTGGGTCACTTCCTGGGCCTCTCAGTGCATCACGCAGCCCATGAGCTTTGCTGAGAAGCACTGGTGGGGCTGGTCTGCTTTCCACAGCCCCTCACATAAGCTCATCCTCAGTCCATACTCACGCTTGCACATTTTCCAGTGCTTCCATGGTACACGTGATTCGTGTTGTGCTGATTTTGTTAGTGATGCAGATGTTACAGTCCGGTGGTATGTAGGAGGGAATGGTGGATTTTACAGCTGACTGCAATATTCACAATATGGTTAATGTGTGAGGAAAAGATTATTTGCTGCCAGAAAATACATCAATAATCCCAAATCACAAATAAGCATGAGGGATGGATATTTCCTTTGCTATCACAAAAATGCTAGCTTTCATCAGACGCTTTTATTTTCTCACTCACTTTGTAACTCATAAGTGGGTTTGGTCAGCAGTACAGCTTCCTCCTGATTTCAGTGAGGAAAAAACCCAACCTAGCTGCAGCCCTGCAAGCTATTACCTCTTAAAGCACCATTTGACATGAGTTTCAAGTGCAGTTTAGCTCCAGGTTTTGCAGAGTCCTGTGATGTCTGTCCAGGAAACCCAGTAATGTTCTCCAGATGGCATTTTCTAGAGGATGGCATCCACTCGCCGTAGATGTAATTTCTGCATCCATGGGGATGGGCAGGGAGAAAGGACAACTTGGCATCCCCCTTTCCCTGGCAGCAAGCTGCGTTAAAGGCACATCCCCCCGCCTGCATTGCACATCAACACTGTCTCTTCACTGTCCCTGGTCAATTTGTCATGCCCAAGGACATCCTGCTTGTCTCCCC
Organism: Hirundo rustica; assembly: GCF_015227805.2. Lineage (NCBI taxonomy): Eukaryota > Metazoa > Chordata > Aves > Passeriformes > Hirundinidae > Hirundo > Hirundo rustica. Next base: position 24,323,950 of record NC_053451.1, on the reverse strand, counting down.
TGCTCCCCCTCCTCTTCATGCTGCCCAGTTTTCTGCCACGTTGGCTCCCTGACATCACCCCAACAGCTGGCTGGCATTCTGAAGTCTGCAGCATCATTTCTGTTGGAAACACTTGTGGCCCTCACTGCTGCTGGGGATGGAGAGGAGAGCACAAGAGTCCCACCAAAAGCTAGACATTGGTACAGCCACACTGGAGCTGGCAAGCCTTCCTCCCTCTTTCCTCCCTTCAGCCAAGGTGGTTGGCAGCCTTCTGGGATGCTGGTCGAGGCGGCTGTGGTGTCCTTGAAGCTGGTGGCTTGGGGTTCATGCTTCCAGGCTGAGCGTGGGATGGAAGGGATCTCGCAGGAAGCCAGATGCCCTGCTCAGCTGTGCGCTTGCCTCTCTGCCCATGTGTGTGTGAGTTCACAGGGCTGGCACGCGTGCTCGGGCATGGAGGAGAGGAGCAGTGGGAGGATCTGGCTGTATTTCCAGAAGTTTCTGGAGAAGAGGCACGGGCTGCCTCTTGAGGGCCTCCCTCGACATTGTGGTGCCCAGCCCCCGGTAGGCTTCCTCAAAGAAGTCAGGTTCAAGACATCTAACGCTGGACATGCAGCATGAGGGCTGGGAAAAGCAGACCAGGCAGCACATCTTCCTCTCTAGGAAAGCTGCTGCTTTTTCCTTCCTGCATATGGAAGCTGGAGGGAAGTGACCCACGCAGACAAGCAATACGCAGCTCTTGGGAGGGATGTTTTTCTCCCCTGAGGTGTGAGGGCACCCCACGCTCTCCGTGCTGGAATGCCTGGGTTGGTACCTCTGCCTTCCCCAGGGAGTAAATGCGCTTGGCAGGGCTGGCGTGTGGGGCTGCCTGGTTGGGCACACACGCATGGGGCTGTCCGGGGGGTGTGCCACCCTGTCCTCTGCACGCGTTTGCCAGCGTGTGAAGTGTGCACACATTCCCTGCCTCTAACTACGGGGATTGTTAATCCTGTTTATAGCCAGCAGCAAGATGGGCAGGGAGCCGCTTAACAAGAGCTGACACATGAAAAAAAATAAGGCTTTTGTCTCCATTGTACATTAAACAATTCATGAGGTTTGGGGTTGAATAAGACATTTAATGAACATTGGCCTCTTCGGGCTGCCTGCATCTGGTCATTTCTCACCCAGGACTGGGTGCTTTTAAAAGCAGAAGGAGACATGAGTTTTGAGTTATAAAATTTTAACAAATAAATGGCATTTCCTACTTATCTTAAAATGGAGAAATAGGGAGGAAAGCTAATAGCTGTGTTTTCAAGTATCTGGAACAATGGCAGGTTTGTAGACACAGTGAAAGCCCAGCTAAACTGAAGCGAGGATTCTCTGTGAAAAGCTTTATTTATTTATCACTGTTTGCTTAGTGGTACAGGAATGGAGCCAGGATCCCTGCTTGTTTTGCAGCAGGCACCTTATTAGTTCTCTTCTTAGATCTCACAGAAGCAGGCGGGGTGGAGTAATGAAAAGGGAACGATTAGGGAGCAGATAAGACCTTGTAAGGTCGGCTAATTGGGAGTCAGAAGAAGAGGAGGCGGCTGAGAGGACTGTGGGGAGACCTTTGCCAGTGGTTACAGGGATGCGTGGTTACCTGCATCCGTGTCATCTTTGTTTTCTTTTATGTAAGATCACTTCCCTTCACTCTAAATAAATGTTTACACACTTTAAATGTCCAGAAATACCACTTTATGGGGTCACTGTTATGTTGCTGTGCTTCCACTTGATTCACTGCACCAGTTTCTATGGTGCCAACAAGAAGGATCAGATTTAGCTTTCACAGCTCTTCCTCTCTGTAGGGTCATGGAATATGAAGTACTAGGAAGCTGGATTCATTTTCTCTTGGACTTAGACATTAAGCACCGACACTGGTGCAGCTTTCCTGATGTCACTTTTTGGCTCTTGATAGGTAGCTTTTGATTGAGCTCTTGGTGGGGGTTGTCCTCTTCTGGTCCACTGCTCTACCTGGAGCCCAGGCGGGACACCTGCCAGCGCCTCAGCAGAGCGGCCAAAGGCCAAGATGGACCTGCAGGTCCTGTGTGCTCTGTGACCCCTGCGTATGGTCCGTCCAGATTGGAGCCCAGAGCTGAGGCAGCTGCAGGGAGGGGGTGCGCTGCCCCTGCCAACCAAGTACCGCAGCTGAATTTGCTTTTGGGGAAGTCTTTCTTTGCTGCTAGCTCAGAGCACAGCTGCTGATTTCCCGTGCTAAAGGAGGCAGCGAGGCTGCCTTTCCCTCCCTGGTGCACGCAGACCCCCTGTTCCAGTGCTGTGGCACAGGCTGGCAGCCCAAAGCAGATGGTGCTGTTTTACGCTCAGCCTGCACCGCTGCCCGAGGCAGACAGCAGGCACATGCACTCCCATCGGATGATATAGGAGAGGGTATCTCAACATGATGCCTTTGCCCATCCATTCAAAGTGGAGAGCAGCTCAGCCTTGGGACACCAGTCCAACTGGTTCTCAGCAGCACAATTCTGTTGGAAAGGAACAATTTTGCTTTGAAAATCCTGTTTATAATCCCAGTCCAGCTTTCACTACAACAGCAGGGGGCTTTTGTTTTGGCCTGCCTGTAATTCTGAGGCATTTTGCTCCAGAACAAAGAATCCTGTTATAGCAACAACCTCTATTAGTGCATATTAATGTGCTCAGTTTGTGTAATCTGTTTTACCATGTAATTTATTTTAACATTTATTTTAACGCTTTCTACCTCTACTCTGAATTAATAACAGACTCATCACCTGTCAATGGGAGGAAGCTGTTTAGGATATTTAACCTTATTGCTCTGGCATTTAGTTCACTGTTTAGACTGTAGCCTTTAAGCACGACAGTCTTTTTTTTTTTTTTTTTTTCTTTTCTTGTACAGCAGCCTGAACTGCTCTGTAAACTACAGCTCTATAAATAGCCATTACTACTAATGCATCTAATACGGTATGGAAAATTGATGTGAGTTTAAAAATGTTGTGAAGGAGAAAAATGCAGCATGATACGGAATCTTTAATGGTCTCGGGGATCATAGTATTGGTTTTGCATTGCAGTTATCTTCCTCATTCCTGCAGGTCTTCATGTCCTTAAATCACGTGTTCCTCAAATCAGGAGAGGGATCAGCAGTGTCATGGTCTCAGTGGAGGAGCACAGTCAAATGGTACAGAATGCCATTTTCTTTGGATGTCTCCTGATTCAAGTCGTTACTGCAGATCTGTATGAACTTGCCTTTGAGGCCTGATCAGGTCATGTCCCAAGGTGTTGCTTTTCCTTGGCTAGCCCTGGTCACCATAACTTACAGATGCAGCTGTAAAATAATCAGCTTTACAGTTGCTTCCTTTCACCAAAGAAATGCCTGCTCTCACACACAGGGACGAGGAAGTAGAGCAGGGGATTACATGGGAAGATGATGCCATGCACAAACATACATTGACAGCCTCAGGCTTTGACACCAAGTTATTGTGCTAATGCCATACACGTTGGTACAGTGATTATTTGGAAAGGCAGTGCCTTTTCAAGTGGGTCAAAACTGTGGTTGATTGTTCTCTGATCCTGTAAAACTAGAGTTATAAGCTCAGTCTGATCCTTCACTGCCATGAGATTCGTAAGCTGTAAGCTTGATTCCCAGAGAGGCAGGAACTCTTTGAGGCACAGTTGTGTCGGTCAGTTGGATGCCCTTAGGTCCCATCCCCTGGGAGCTTGCACCTGAGAAGCTGGAAAGGATGATCAGAGCAGAGATCTGGTCTTGTAGCTGAGCGTGGCTGAAGCTGCCCCGCTGCCAAGTGGCATTTCCTCAGTCAGAACAGGACTTGCCACGTGCCTGGGCCTTGGCCGTGCATAAGCTGAGCCTGAGGGCACCAAGGAGACTTTGCTCAGTCATAAGTGGTGTATCAAAGCCAGCTCTTCCTGTATGGGACAGTGACAGCTGTACAGGCCACGGTCCGTATTCTGCTGTCAAGACTGGCAAGGAGACATGGCTGAACTGGTTTTCTACTTCACTGCAGGAATCTTGGGAAAACACTTAGAACTAAGCCAGCTTCAGATGGGAGAATCACAGCACCTTCCACTACACGTGAAAGCATCAGGCAGCCTTGTCACTCTATCCATCCTTTGGTGTATATTTTCTCTGTCTCTCTCCTTTCACCCCACCATATGTGCCATGTTGGATGTGCTGCCTCCCCCTCCTGTTTTCTGCCCCAAGGTTGTTGTGAGCTTGAGAGTGATGTCTGGTAACGCTCTTTATTGCACATAGTACAGAGAAATATGAGGATGGCAACCCTACAAGAGCAGATGGCTTCACATGCCTGGATCTGTTTCCTCAGACAAAGTAGGATACTGCGAACTGGTGTTCATTTCACTTGGTAACATCTAGTTGAAATATTGGTGGGTGTTGAGCCATTTGGAGAAGCAGGCAGGCTGTTAACAAAGACTCACGTGGGCAGGGTAGAGTGAGGACGTATAGGTGATGGGAATCCTGCACGTTTCTGGTAGAGTGTCCCTTTCCAGAGGAGAGGACAGGGTGCTGAAAGAAAGAAGTTGTAAAGAGAGGGGAATTTCTCTGTACTCCACTGCATGCAAGTATGTGCCAGTCTCCAGCAAGGCTGGCTAAAGAGCAAAGGGACTCACTTTGGGAGGGGTCAGCTGTGGAGTCAGTTTGGACGCCTCAGACATGGAATGCAAAGGCTCTGTTTATCTTGTTGGGGGGTGTACACACAGTACACAGTAAATATATTCTCCAGACAATCAGCATCCACATTCAGCAGAGACTACCACATGGCAGTGTTTGTAGCACAAGCAGGAAGAAGCCTCTGCACCACGCATTTGCAGGGTAGTACTCGGAGGAGCAGGTGGGGGAAAGGTGAGGAGATAAAGAGACAAGCGAAGAGCAAAGTCATGTCTATGTGCAGAGAGAGAACTCACCAGTGGGAGGAAAGAGGGGGACACTGGTGAACATGTGGGGGACAGAAAGGATTAATTAGAACAGGGAGGAAAGGAAGATTCACAGGCCAGGCATGTCGGAGGCAGTAGCCACAACCCTGGAAGCCCTCCCACCTCATCCCTGCATCGCCCCACATGACAATGCTGTCCCCTTCTGTCAGACAGCAGACTCCATCATTTCAGCTTGCTAGCCCACCCGCTCCATGTTAATGTGTTTCTGATAATTACCATTTTTCAGAACTATTTTGACTGTTAAAAAATGCTGTTTTTAAAATATAAGCTGATTAAAAGAGACTACTCATTAGCATAAGCTCCTCGCTGTTCAGCCCTCTTCCTAATTAAAAGCACTCATCTGTGGAGACCTCGATTCTCCCCTGTCCTCTGGGCTAGCTTTTTGGACATTTTTCCCTGGCAGTTTGCTTTATTTTGCCTCGTCTTCCTTTTTTTTAGTTTCCTCTCCAGCAGATTTCTGGCAAGGGTGGAAGAGTATTCAGGCAGGTGGAAGCTTAGGTATTTAGTACCAGATGAAAACTAGGATGAATATGCTGTTCCTTAAAGCATCATGCTCTGTTTATTGCTGCTGGCTCGAGAGCAGAGCAGCAGCACGTTGGCTCCCAGGTTCTTGGAGATGCACCTCCCAGGGCAGCGATCTCCTCAGGTCTAAACAGCATTAGGCTGGTGGCATGTTTGGATGGCAGATCTGTAATGCAAATCCACGGGTGCTGGTGGCTGTGCAGCAGGTGTTGACTCCTCTCTCATTCAGCACTAAGCCAAGGTCCCAGCAAGGCATCAGCTGCCTCTGTGTTTTGGGGAAGGCAGCATTATGATGAGCTGCAGAGGTCCTCGCCACAGAGCCACGTGATGGCTCTAAATGTCTGTAGTCCCAGAACTTCAAGAAAATTCGAGCACAAAGAACAGTTTTCTGTCTTCCTTAGTGTTCCCCAATGGTCCTGAATTAAATAAAGCAGCCTCCCTCAGTCCTCCCTTCAGTGCTGCCTGTTTCTAAGCAGTTGCCGTGTTTAGCCCTGAAGTGGCAGCATAAATAACTGAGGCAAGACTGGTTTTTAAGCTGTCCCAATGCAGTCTGGCACTCTAGCCAGCTTGATCGGTAGGAATTCACATCTGTGGGATGGATGAGCTGCTTGCTGGCCCTCTGCAAATGTTCAGAAAGAAGGGAACTTGCTGGTATGTATGGACCAGCATGTGTGGAAGGAGGAGATTTCTCCAGAGAGTGTTGTTTAAAAATCTATTCACTGCTTTTATCTTTCCATGCTATGGAATCATGGCAGACCTTGAAATACTCCCATTTGCTTCCCTGAGAAGAATTTCTCTGGTTCACCTGTGATATACAACAGATGACTACCGTCAGCAAAATCTGGTTCATTCATTTCAGGAGATCTTTCCTCAGCTACAGTCAAGCATCACTTGATGCCACTAAAGAGAAGGGGATTAAACACCCTGCTTGAGAGAATGGCTTGGACATAAATTTTTGTCAAAGCAGACTCAGGACCGGCTGGCCAGGGACCTGTAACCCATCATGGGAATACTAGAAGACAGACATTTTCCTTGTCCTTGTTTTCATTCTATCCTTGCTCAGGCTGGATTGGATTGGAGCTGTGACCGGGTTTGGCTCAATATCCCTTCTCCCCATGCTTTTTCAGTGTCTTATGCTCAGCCCTGCAGGAGCTGACACTGCTGTGGAGAAGTGAGACTGGCGTCTAATTTGCGTCATGCCTCAGCAGCTATAGCCTGACTGCGGGCTCTATCTTCCTGGGGTTGCTCTAAGAGCCAAAAAAGAAGAGCTGATTTTCAGATCTGGAAGGGATTGGGAATGGCTGGGAAGTTAGATACTCTGGGGTTAATGGTCACCTCTTTCGCATCAACTCTCCGCTGGTGGAATTCCATTGATTGCAATGAAATGATGCCTGATTTACCATGACAGTCAGAAAAGCATCACTCTCAGTTTATTTATTTCCTTTGGGACTGAAAAATGAAACCCATCTCAACTGAGGGGGAGAATGCCACAGTCACATGAGAGACTTATTCCAGTAAAAAGAGATGCGCTTTCACACAGACTCTTTATACTCCACACCCCACCCTTCACTCCAAACATCCTCCTTCCCTGCTTTCTCACACCAGGCTGTAATTTCCATGTCCAGTTGTACATACTGGGGATGGACGATGTTGTCTCTTGCTTATACAATGGCACTTCAGAAATAACTTGACAGAAGTTTGTGGCACTGCAGCAATCAGGTCCCAGGTTCAGCCAAACCATGGCTGTAAAATCCCATTTAAAAGGTCAGGAGCAATGTTCTTAGCACTCACTTTTCACCCTTCTATGTACCTCTTCTGCTTGCTTGACTGTCTTTTCAGAGCTGTCAGCCAGGCTAAGGTCTCACCTGAAGTTCTGAAGTAACCTGAAGTGGACAGCCTGAATAGCTGCAAAGGTCAAGACAATACCTTGGTTCTGGTGAAGGGACAAAGTCACTCCTGGTTTCACTCAGTTGCTTCAGCAACATTACACCAGGAAGACTTTGGTTTAAGGTAGTGGCTCTACCTTGTCAATGAATGATCCAGCCTCACCTTTGCAAAGCCAGATGAATGCTACTGTCCTGCTTTCATAGGCAGGGAAATTGAGGTGGAAAGTCTAGAGGATGAGAGTTTGCATTGAGCTCTCCAGGATGTCAGACTTGCTCTGGTGTGTTGCTTTTCACCAGCAGAATTCCTGGTGTCCTGCAAAAGTAGAATGAGTGTCATTATTTTAATTTTGTAGCTGTAAAAATCAAGCCATGTTGAACTGGGTTGGGAAGGAGTTGCCAGGGCCAGCACAGTGTGTCCTCCAGAGCTGCTCTGATGCCTCCAGGAGCCAGACTCAGCAATTATTAGACTAGGCCTGGAGTACACCCTAGCTCTGAAATCCTTTGGGAGGGTCATGTCACCTCTCCATCCTTTTTATCATGCAGTGACCACACCACACTTATGGCTATGAGAACATAAAGCAGGAAGGAAAACTGTCTGGTCTTGCTCATCCCCAGTCCCAGAAGCTCTCCCTGAACAGCAACTGTAGTTCCTTCTCAGAAGTGGGTGCCACCTATCTCCCATCTCTTCCCCACGTGTTGTGGGGCAGCTGCGGGTGCTGGTTTTTAACAGAGTACATTGCTGTCACAAACCAGCATGCAAAGCATTCTGTTCCAATCAGCCATGGCAGAATCAGTAGTATCTTCGTGGTAGGTCTTGTGGGTGCAACCCTGACAGCAAAGTCAGTTCCTCTGCTTCAGGGTGTACGTGGGTCTGGCTGCTCCAAATCAAGCTGCATTTCAACCTGAAGACAGCAGAGGCATTAGGGAAAACAGTCAGGACTTTGCTCTTCAGTGCTGCCACGGGATCTGACTTGGTTTTGCTATCAAACCATGTTCATTTGACCTTACAGAAGCTGAGCAGGAGGGTTGATCCTAAGGACTTGGTTCTTAGTGTGTTTTCAGATGTTTTTCACGTCTGAAACTGGACATCATGGTGACAAAGTGCTCTGGAGGGAAAATGGGAGAAGGGGGAGGCAGTGCTGGTTTGAAAAGCTGCAGAGGTTTTCTTTAGAGATCAGGAGATTCAAACAAAGGCCATAGGGTCTCAGTAGATTTAAGTCTTTAAGTTCTCTGCAGGAACTGCTGGTCTTTCTCATAATAACAGCATTTCCTCCTGACCAGGGTACTTAAATATTCTAATATTAACTCTAGAATAGACAAGTATTTCTAGATCGATAGCTCATCCAGAGAAGGATATTTACTATTTTATATCTGGAGTCAGCAGTCCCCATGGGCATCCATGTATTAATCTTAGGGAGCTGCAATGGATGGAAAAGTAGGTTACTTTCTGCAGTGAGGTAGTTTGTACAGGGGGAAACTTTGGAAGTTCCCAAACTGAAGGGTTGAAAAGTAATGGGTGCTACAGGATAGTTGGGTGGGTAGGTGGTAAATGGTCTTTATTACTTGGTTGGGGACAGATTGTTCATTTCTTCTTCCCTCATTTGCTAAATTCCTACATATTAGGAACAAGGAAATGAGATGGGCAATAGCAGTAATAAAATTCAAAGTAATTTCCAAAGATGAATTTCAATTAGACCGGAACCATTTGGGTCTGTCCTCTTCTCTCTCATCCAAGACTTAATGAAACGCTTCTGTTCCTCCTGTCTAGTGCAGTTTCTCTTCCCTTGCATTCAGCAAGGCTGTCTGCTTCCTCTGCTGCCAGGGGCTTCCTTCAGCCCTTATACAGGTTACTTCTTATCCTCTCTGGTAACAGCTCCCTCTCCGGTCTGACTAGAGATGGGACTCCCATGAGGGACAGAAAGAGTTAAGCAGTGAACAGAGAAGTCATCTAGAAGCAAGGAGCGGGACTCTGGTCCTCTACAAAAAAGTGTGCTGCAGTTGCTAGGACTGGCTCCCAGTATCAACTTTGTAAGAAGTCTGCTCCCTCTTTCAAGCATCTTGGCATTTTCCTTACTTTAGGAAGGGAATAAAACCCCAGACACAAACAAAACAAAAAGCCAAACATCATATCTAATTAATAATAATAGAAAAGCCAATTTCACAGCCCATTACCCCTCATAGCCAGGTGGGGGGTAGGAAGGTGAGGAGGAGGAGGGACTTGAAGCAACATGGGCGGGTGTGTTTGTGGACCTTATGAAAGAGATGGGGCAATGGTGGCTCACAGAGTTTCCCTGCCAGACGTATAGCTTTAGGCTCCATTAACCCAGAACCCAACAGAAGGTACCATAGCCAAGGGGAAAATCTTTAAAAATGCCGACAGCATCATTTTGCTTCATTAGCAGGGCTCCAGCGTGCCTCCTTCTCTCTTTGCTACCACTATGACCCCCTCCCTTCCATGCCCCCTCCTCTCCCTCCCTTTCCGTTTCGTTTAACTGAAGGCAATTCATCTCATTTTAATTAATTTTTACTTGCAGCGTTATCACCCCAAGTATAAAGGCAAAAAGTTGTTTTTTTTAATTACAAAGCTAACGGCATTAATTACCAGTACAGTAAATGCATCAACGCATGGGAGCCAAGTGGCGTTTGGAGGCACTGAGGCAGTCAGCGTCTGTGACAGCTGCAAAGGGTTTGGTGGGAGTTTTTTTCTTTTTTTTTTCTGACAGTCTCACCACAGTAGAGCCTCACTTTGAGAAAAAAAAAACAGCCTGAGATTTTTTAAACCACAAATCAACTCCAGCCACCCGCTGGGATATGGCATCTGGAAGGGATGAAACAGAGCATCCTTAAACTACAGGGCTGAAAGGGATAGGAAAAGATCTTTGTTCCATAACAAATACCACTAGACCTGTTTTAGTCTTGATGGATGTTTGTTACATCCCAGCATGCACAGGGAATCTAAGTCCAAATGGTCCAGTAGTTCATCCAAGTGTCACCCCAGTTTCCTAGTGGATCCCTGTAGGTGGAGTATTTGCAGAGCTTTGACGATCTGGGCAAGTGGAGTTGGAGATCTGATCTGTAGGGAGCTGACTGTGAGCTCTGTCCAGCCACAGCTTGTGAACCCATCTCCAGAAGATGAAAGTGACCCTTAGCTTCAGCTCTGAATGGACCCTGAGGCGTGACCAAAAAGCATAAACCCAAGTACTTTGTGTTAAAAAGAAGGGATTTGGTACAAGGGTTGAACCTTATTCTGACATTCATGGTGGTGCAGAAGAGGCACATCAGGTGCCAAGGGAATCTGCTTTCTGAGGGAACTGGGCTTGGAGAAAGAGGTGTCAACAGCATTGGCAGTGGTGAGAGAAGGGCTCTTGCCTCTCCATCTTGAGCTACTAAGAGACATCTTGTCTGTTTCGTTTTATTTTCTTCTAGGAGGAAGGTGTGGGATCTGTTTAGGGGAGAAAGCTTGAATGTGTCCATGTTGCTTGGTGCCAGGAGCATGGAGGTGGCTTTGCCTTTGCTAGACAATGGGTAACCTTTGGAAGAAGGGAAGGAAGGTACAGGAAAGGCACTGCTGCAGTCAAATAGGGCAAAGAGAAATAGTACAGTGTGAGAGTTGCTTCTGCTACTCTGTTATTCCCATTAAGTTAGGGATAAACCATCAAGTGCTCAGGAGTAGGAGGGGGCAGCCCCCAAACTTAAGTTCTTCTATGTACTTCGTGAGCCACTTCTGCTTTGGTCTATTTCTGGCTCAAACCTTGTCTGCTCCTGCCACGGCAAAATCTCTCTGCTGAGTTGTAAAAGCAGTCTCATTCTAACACTCTCTGAAAGGGTTGGAAGAAGTGTCTTTGTATGGCCTTGCCTTTCAGTCAGAGCCTGATTGTGAAAGGACAGATATAAGGAGTGAAAAATTACCCTAATAAAATGATGTCTATCATTTTCCTATTCCAACCAGAAATTCTGTAGCACAGAACATTAAAAAAAAAAAAAAAAAAAAAAAAGCCCCTAATTCAGAAACAACCTGAAGGCAAAAAGTTATGAAATTGAAACCCAAAGAACCAGCAGGGAAAATGTTTTTAAAAAGTCCCTTATTAGAATCACAGAAGGTAGCACCATACGCCCACATGAAAAACAAAATAAAAACCTGGAAGCAAAAAGGTAAGAGAAACTCGTGCTCTTAAATACCAAGCTGTGTTGGTTTATTCAAGTCAGATAAAGAATACTTTAAAAATTGGATATTCCATCCGAGTGATGCTAATAGAATGGAACATAAAATGGAGCACTGAGATGTAAAATACAGATTAAGAAAAAATTTGAGGAACAAATAGCCAAAGATAACACAAGCAATAATAAATTCTTTACATACCAAGAGTAGGCAGCCCCAGGGAGAGCCAGTTAAAGAGGTAATCAGGATGAACAGAGGTTGCAGAAAAGACTTGGTCATTAGTAGAGGGGAGAAGAGAACCCTGAATACTCCAGCATACATTTTGCAGAGAAAAAATGATGACACTCTCCTTGGGTGATGTGTGAGTAATAATGAAACTGTGTGCAAAACGGGGCCGTAACAGATCTCCAGGTTATTGCAAAGGGACTCCATGTTGGTGGCTCCTAATTTTGACTTGCAGTCCTCCACAGAAAAATTTGTGTTCCTTGATCATCACTCCTATATCACCACAGATTCTGGGGGAAGAGGCAACCTGAAAAGAGTAGGTATGAATTGTGAGCCTATACAACCAGCAGGTAGACTGCTACAAGATGAAATCCCTTAATAGGTTAATAGGAGGTCGTGTTCCCACATTAAAATCAAAACTTGGAAACAAAAATGAAATAGGAACAAGTGTAGTCAAATGCCAAATTTCATGGACTTATTCACATTTAATAAAAAAAGAAAGGAAAAAAGGAAAATAAGAAAAGATTACACCGGGGCATAAAATATTTGGGGTTTTGGCGGGGGTTGTTTGTTTGGTAGGTTTTTGTTTTGTTTTGTTTTTTTGGTGTGGTTTTTGTTGTTGTTGTTGGTTTTGTTTTTTTAATTTATTTTGTTTTGGGGGGTTATTTGTTTCTAGTTTGGTTTTTTTTTTGTGGTTTTGTTTGTTTTTTGCTAATGATCAAGTCTTCATCTGTACTATCTTAAGCAGTTCTGGTATTCCCCTTTAATTGCTGCTGTTAGTTCTGTTTTCTGAAACACCCTTTTTGTCACGCACCTTAGACTTCAGGCTGATTTGTTTTTTCTGTTGTCATTTAAAAATGAGGGGCGTTGTTCTGTCCTGTAGCCCAGTAACCTAGCATGGCCTCTGCCCACCGTCCCAAAGCGCACATCACTGGCTGCACAAGTTGCGACTCCAACGAAGGAGCAGAAACTGGTCAGGAATCTATTGAAGATTAGAGTTTGGGGAGTTGATTCATGTTCATCTACATACTATGACACTGTGAAACTGTGTCTTCTTTACCTCTTCCTCTCCTAAAAGCATTTTCGTGAGCATCATTGAATTTCTGCCATACCTGACCTTACTTTCAGCTTACTTGCAGGACTGTCCCTCCCCTCTCTACCCTTCAGCTGTCCTCCCCTCCACCTCCAGCCCATGCCTGTGATCTGCATCCCAGTCACCTTCCATGTATTGTTCCACATCCTTTTCCCTTTTGCATTTATTTATTTATTTATCTTCCCTGGGGTTGGAAATGGGGAAAAAATAAAAATAAATATGCAAATGCAAGGGAAAAAAACTGAGAGAAATTTAATTAAAATGTGTGTGTTTCTTTCCCTTCGAGTGCTTTAGGGTGGAATAGCAAATTCTTAAAAAAGAGAGCACTCAGAATAAGGTTAAAGAGCTGGAAACTGATTACATGCAATTGAAAATGAAAGCAGGGAGGGGGTGGTGGAGATATAGCATATTGAGATAGGTAAAAGGCTCAGGGAGACTCTTGCTGGTGAGGGGGCATTTTTCACTGTGAGTTACAGCCAAGCAGGCATTGCATATGAGGTCTGTAGCGGGGCTTCAGACGTTTTGCATCAGGAGAGAGGCAGGGAGAAAAGCATTTTACTTTGAAGAGCAATATGAAGAGGGCACCTTGCAGATGAGAGCTGGGAAAAAAAGGAACAGTCAGGAAAGATAGAGGAGTGCGGGAGAGCCACCACCTTCTGGTTTTTATCTGTAGATCTGCCATACCTGGAGAGAGGACAGGACTTCTAGGATGCTTGAGGGTGGGGAGAGAGAAATAAATAACTGAGTCTCATACTTTATGCAGGATCCGTAATCACCGGTTCTGAGCTTGATCAAAGCCATAGCTGTAATGCATCTGTGTGAAGGAGAAGGCGAGGTTGTTGGGCTGTGGAGTTGTGCTTCAGCTTATTAAAGATCTGAGGGAGATAGCAAGTTTTGGGGAGAGGGGGTGGAAGTCCCCCAGCCTTACAGGCATGTTTGAACAGCAGTGGTCTGGCTAGGTCCCATTTCTGATTGATCCCTGAGTGTTCACAGGGCCACATAGCAGCTTCCTAAAATAACAGGGCTCCCTTAGATCGACCACAGGACCTCCAAGTTTAAAGCCTATCCTCCCCATAGACCCACTACAGCAGCATTAGGGCCAGCAGTAGATTGGTGTGCCGAGGGTGAGAATGTGTCCATTATGTGGCCTCACTTACGTGCAGCGCTTTTCCAGTGCATCTTCTCCATTCCGCTCTCATTCCAGCATGGGAATCATTTCTTGGCAGCCTGTCTTTTTTAATTAAGCGCAGCCTTTGAAAGACCACATCCTCACTTGTGCCCTACCTTGGTTCCAGGCTGCCAAGGCCTCTCCATTACTCGGAGCCCATGGGACACCTCGTGAATTTAATTTTTAAACCTGTGATGTTCTATGAGGTGTGGGCCTGTCCCTCTGCAGTTACTGAAAGGCATGTTCCTAGCAGCTCTTCCTGAGGGCCATTGCTGCCTGCTGCAGGGAGTCCTCTCACCAAGCTGGAGCAAGTCCCAAGCACTCCTTTTCCTGCTTTGCTGGCATCCACATTACATTGGCTGTAGGAAGCACCATTTTGGCGCTATCCCTGCCCTTCTGGGTCTTGGCTGTAATAGGGGAGGAGGGCACTGGTGACAGCTACCTTACAAGCAGTTTGAAAAGTGTCTGGAAAAGCTTCCATATTAAATAGCCATATTAAATAACTCCTGATTCTGACTCGTCCATGAGCTGTCTGAGTCCTCAAGAAGCTCTCTTGGAAGGGGCTTAGTGGCAAAGACAACGGCTGCTTCCTACTCTGGTGTAGCAGGGATTGATGCTGCAGCTTTTATAACCCACAACGGTAGCGCTCCCCTTCTGCCCACAGATATTAAAAGTCCAGTTTGCCCTTCTATTTCCCATGCCTTTCAGAGTGAAAGAGAGAAAAGAAGTCCTCTTGCTGTGATGCAGAGTGATTGCTGCCATCTGACATTCACATTTATCTGCTTGGTCTTTTCATTATCTCCCTCCCGTTCTGCTCGTTCTCAGCTGTTTACTGATCCTCTTCCTTCCTCTGAGACTGGCTGTTGTTAAAACTCCTCTGCTTACCTGTTCTGTATATCTTGATTTATCTGCTTGGTTCACATCTCATTCATTGATTTTTTTCATACCCAGCTGCTAAATGAGCACTGTTTGCACCTCTTCCACAAGCATCTTCTGCTTTGCTACTGCAAATTCCTTTGTAGTCCAACTAAAACAGTGTAGCTTCTCATTACAAACAGAAAAGCCAGCAGGCTTCCCATTTTTCTTACCTCTGCCTGTGTGCTGCTTGTTTTATTTCAGTCGAGAGGTCACACCACTGGTGACTCTTACTAGAGACGTTTCCCTAACTTTGAGCCCAATTTATCAGTCAGGATACAAGGCTCATTTCTCCCAGGTGCCCCAGACCAGGAATAGCCTCTGGCTGTTACACAGCTTTTCAACAAACTGTGTCAAGAAGCAGCAAAATCCTGCCTCCGGGAACATGTTCCCTTCCTTAGTTTTATTCTGCATTGTTACAATCTCGTTTAGTGTCTCAATTATGTATAGACAGGCACAAGCTGCAAATTCAGATCAGAAATTCAGGGATGTTTATGTCCTGTGGACTTGTCTGCCTCGATTAGTTTGTACCACTACAACTATATAAATAGATGAGGGATGAGTGACAAATACTTTTGTAGGAGTATCCGTGTGCCCACATTTGAGGGTTATTCCATACCATTCAAAGCTACTTCAGTAGTGCCAAAATTAGTGTGTAAACGTGAGTGCTATGCCATTCTCTGGTACAGGCCTGCTCATGTGCAGCCAAAGTCCAATTTAGGATTTTTATCCCTTTTGTATCTGCAGAGGCATCAGTCCCACATGTACTTTCCATTAAATCAGTGGGGTCTGTGTTAACTTAGACATAAATCTTCAGCTTCATCTTCAGCATAAATCTTCAGGCCTGATGTATGGGGATAGAGGGAATAATGGAACCAAGAGACACAAAACACAGCTCATGATATGCACAGAACTTCTGTAAGGTTGTGCTCTGTTTTGGAACAAGGTGTGAAGCTGATGCAGATAAAATAGGAAATGGCCAGAATTTATGCTGAAAGCTCATATCTCCCTGTTGTTCTGCTGTGTATTCGCCACAGTTTGGTTTGGAACTTGAGCTTTTTAAAGCTATTTAAAAAATAGTTTTTGCTATTGATCTATTTAAAGTAGGAAAATGGTTCCATTGGCTTCTGCATGTGAAGAACTTGTGATATTTCAGAAGCGGGAATGAGTTTTGGCTCATGAGAGATGTCCAGTACTTGTAATTATGGGAATCTTTTGGTTCTGGAGGTCTTCTAATATACATCTACATCTGTCAGTCAAGCAAGAAGCATTGGGAGAACAGGGTTTCCTGAGACTATCTGGGAAGTCCAACATCTAATATTCATGACCTTGGAAAGGCACGGACATATGAAGTAAAAAATCAGTCAAATCTTTCAAATATCAGGAGTGGTCAGTAGAATTAGAGATCCAAGAGGAATCTGTTTGTCTAGGCTTAGTTTCTGCCATGCTCTGCCCTCAATTGTTTGCAATGCAAGGCAAAGGATAAGTCTCCATGCCCAAGGCATGCAGCATTTTGCTGTCTTGGGTTTTGAGGGGCAGCTAATGCCACCAGGTCCATCTGAAAGGTTCTGGACCACACAGTCCATAGATAAAAAATCTGGGCGGAGCAGTACAGTTCAGAATCCCACCAGAGCGCAGTGAAAACCCCATGAGTGCAGGGGTCTGGGGGCTGCAGGGGTGAGAAAGGCTCCTGGGAAATGAGGGACTCGGGAGCTGGGAGCTTGCAGGGCTGCTCGTCCTATCTGTGGTTCTCAACTTCACTTTCCCAATTGCAAAAGGCTGGCAGCGTGCATTCGTCGCTCTTAATCTTCCTTTTGCATCCCTGTTTTTGCAGTTGTCAGAGCATCGTATTATGTGAACTGGAATTAAGCAATCAAGGCGATAATGCTTCCCTTGAAGAGTTTGACAAGGCAGAAGGAACACAGACTACTTTTCAGACAAGCTTCTTTTGGTTACACATTTACCTAAAAACAACAGGAAGAATGAAATGGGCGATGGCACACGGGCACACACCAGCTTTGTGACCAAGCCGCCCTTCCCTCCCTGTGTATCCCTCCTTTTTACTTGTCCCATAACACCACTGAGGTCTTTGCAACCCTCAGCACAGAGGATTCAAAGAAAAGCTCTGCCACAGCCTGTAACGAAATTTTATCTTAAACAGATGTTTAAAGGTCCAGCTCAACAGCATACTTCATGCTTCAGAGCAAGGGCTTGTGTCACTGACTCAGGGATTGCTCTTTCAGAGATTTGCAAGGCTGGTGTGTGGGGATGAGGAGGGGAAAGGTTGCTATCAGCTGCCGGGAGACAAAAGTTCAGAGCTGTTCTCTGTGAGGAGTTTTTTGACTTTGCAACTTAGCCAGCATCTTGTGTGAGTTTTTTCCCATCAGAGGTCCTCTTGTTCTAAAAGAGACCTTCCAATCCTCCTTCATTTTGATTTGCAGTGAGCTTGTGAGAAAGGAGAGGCTTATGCTATTGAAGTGTTTTGCCAGTGATTTTTACATCACAAAGAGGGACTAAACCGAGGCTGCAAGTCTCAATGGTCTTGGAAGCCAAGGCACTGGGAAATTAGTCTGACCTATGGAGCATCATGCTGCTGGTGCCTCTGCACCTTCCCTCTGTTTAGCAGATGAGGTAGTGCCTTTTAACGCTGTTGGTAAGATGTAAAATTTGCTTTGAACCAGTAACGGTGCTGAGGATCATACCCAGGGGTACAATGGTAAGATTCTGCAAAACTACATCATTTGAAATAAGCTTCACCCTGTGATTTCTCTCAAGTTGTGCTCTCTTTCCTTGGGATGTGGTTGGTCACCCGTGCTTTGAACCTGCTTAGCTGTTGGCAGAAGCTTAGCATTTTCTGCATTTCCTACAGGTCTCAGGAGGGAAAGGAGCAGAGAATGGGGAGTTACTGATTTGCTGCCAGTCGAGATACATAGGGCCTGATTCACCACTGCTCCATTACACCCAGAGTCACACCGGCATAAAAGAGATGAATCAGAGGCAGTGACTCAGGCTCCAGCGCTCTAAATAGTCAGCAGAAGTGGCAAGCCTAGTCCCAAGTGGCACTAATGACTGAAAGAGAGTTAAGAAAATGTGTGGCTTAATGGGGTGTATTCCCCAGCTCACGCAGGCACACAGGGAATCATTACCAGGTAGAGATAATTGGGTGATTGTGTAACAGTGGTCACATAGGCTGATCTATAGTAGTGCATGGGAGGATTTGGTTCACTTTGAAACCTCTTCCCACGCTGTATGAGGCAGGCCCACTCAGGGCAGATTGCTGGAAGCTGAGAGGATGTTGTGGGGATGGATAGCCCCTTTACTTTAAGCATACTTCACTGCCCACTTTCAGGAAAAAGGATCATAGAGGCCCTTGTTTCAAGCCAGCAGGGCTCATCCTAAGCTAAGTTGCTAGGTAGGGGTGTAATGAGGTAATTCAGACAGCCTGAGACCACTCTTGGCTCATGTAAAGTAGCATTCACGTGGAAGCAAAGTTGTCCCAGTCGGCACCCGTGTCAAAAGCTGCTCTTTACGTCTCTATTTTGCCTGGTCACTTCCTAGGAAGGTCAGCTGAGCTTATTCTCAGTAGCAGTTGTTTGGCCTGAATTAGCACTCAAGGAAGCACTGGCTCAATCGATCCAGATAACTCTAGCTAGCCTTTGTTTAAATAAGGCCACAAGTTCCCACTGCCTCTACATTATTTATCTGCTGTGTAGTTCAGCAGCCAAGCTGTGTTTGTGGAGGCAGGCAAAAAAAAAAAAAAAAAAAAAAAAAAAAAAAAAAAAGAGAGAGAGAGAGAAAAAATTCCCACAACAGCTAAAGGTAAATGCCCATTTCTTCTTTCATTCAGGACAGTTAGAGGAAATACTGTGGGTACTATCTAGCCTTGGTCCCCTTCATCCCTTTGCCTTGCTTGCCTATAAGTACCAAGCCCTGGTTTTGACTGCAATTGCTCTTTTAATCCCTCTAGCTGAGGGTTGCACCACATTCCCCTCCCTTTCCCTGGATGTTTTAATGAGCTTGCATTTTCATGAAAGGCCAGATCTGATCGTGACTTGAATGGCAGCTGCCAAACAGAGGTCTTAGTTTCAAACTCAGCAAGAAAATGGCTTTGCCTCCCCTCAGAGCAGCTTATGTACTTGAGAGGCTCGGTCATTATGAGCAATTTCTGTTAAGAGCTGAGTACCTTTTGTGTTCCTCGGGGTCTGCTCAGCACCACTTAGGATTGTGCCTTCTTTGTGTTTTGAACTAACATCAGCAGAGCTTAGACAAGCATGTTGGGAAGAACGTGACTACAGTTGTTGTCCTGGAAGTCTTAGGCTTTTTGTTGGTTTGCTAGGGTATTCCCCCTCCCAGTATTAGTATATTTATTAAAAAAAAAAAATAATATTTTTTTTTACTTCTCCCGAAAAGCAAAAAGCATCTTCAATTTTCTTTATGAGGCCTGGCAGACCCCGTCTGCATGCTGTGCTTGTCACTGGACTAGAAGCATTCAAAGGGTAAACACCATGAAAGGCACGAGGGTTTTTTTTGGGGGGAGCAGGAGGCTGGTCCCAGGCTGTGTATCTGTAAGATGTGAGGTGTTGTTACCAAAAGAAGATATGCTAAGGTGCCCTGAGGATGAGATTGGCTCCTGGCAGTGGAACAGGTCTCAAAGAAGAGGGTGAGGTCTCTTTTCACAACAGTTGAAATCAGTAGGTATGATGGGATGTGACAGGAGAACCCACAGTGAATGGGTGGGACTTTTTGTGTCCCAGAAGACAGGGAAACTCAATCCATTTCTTCTGCAACTTCCTCAGCCACAGCACCTGGGCAACCACAGAGGTGAATCTGGGCGCAGTGTGCACTCCAGAGAAGAGCTTTAGGAGAAGGCACTATCAGAAAATGCTCCCAAGTACCACTATTGTCCTGGCAAGGTCCAGTGACCCCTCTGAATTCTGAAGAGCAGAGAATGAGTAGGATGCACTGCAGCCCAGAAGGTGAGATTGTGTTTTCTCCTTCACCCCATGCCTCAAGCCCCACAGCTGAACCTGAGGCCTATGGCTGCCACAGCTTTCAAAGTGATAGGAAATGAAGCAGCTGAGGGGAGGGGGGGAACAAAGCCTACCAAGTTTATCCTCTGCTTTTTTAGTATGGCAGTGCTTTCAGAGAATTCACAGTGGCATGAGTTCTGGGTAAAGATAAGGTGCATGTACAGAGGCCTTTCTTGTCTAAAATCTTTTACAGTCCTGTGTGTTGGAAAAGAGAAGTCAGTTAAGCTACATGAGAAATCTTCAGTAAAGAAGATGGTACTAAAACCATGAGAGAAGCCCTGTGGGTGAATACTCAAGGAAAGTATTCATCTATGCTTCTCCATTTCTAGGCATCCCTTGGCATGAGCTTTTGGTCACTGTGGGAGGCAAGACACAAAGCTATACAGATTATTTGTTTAACCTGTACAACAGCTTTTCTGTTCTGTGCTGTGTCAGGCTTTGTCTCGATGGCCCCCTGGGAAGTAAATGGATCTTTGATCGCTATTCACATCAACGGGGAAGTCATCAATGCCTTTTTTTTTTTTTTTCAAGTTTGAAGTAATATCCAATCACATTTGGAACAACTGGCACTTCAAATTCACAGCCTGAGTTTTGGCTTTCTTATAACCTGCTCGATGCCTGGCATGTTTCTTCACTCCAGTGTCCCATTCCATGCCTTTATTCACATTGAGGCAGTAAAATACAGATGAGGAAATCTTAGCGATGAGAAATTCTTACATCCTCTTTTGGTGGCTTTTTCATTTGGCCGCAGTAAATGATGATGCAAACTGAAAGATTTCAGATTTTGGTTCCTCACCTTTGATTTTCGCACCTAATCACTGCAGCTTCATCTGATCAGGCAATGTAGGAAATCTCCCCTCTAGGCCATTTCTCGCCTCGTGTGAAGTATTTATATCACTCTCTGATCCATTTTATCACCGTGCCAGAAATGTTTAGGCCCTTGTTCTTACCATGTCCCTGGAATAGCACGGGTCATCATCCTATTACTCCTGAACTGTTTCTCAAGGAAGCAGCCAGAGCACAGGGCCCTAAGTAACCTGCCCAAGCTGGTCAAGCCAGTATCAGAGCTGAGCTCTGATCATGCATCCCCAAGGCCTGTATTTGTGTTTCTCCCCTGTGCAAAATCCGTGAGCCCCACAGCCTTTCCCAGCATTCACTAAAGTGTGCCTGCTTTCAGCAGTTCCTCCAGCACTTGAACCCTGTGCATCAGGAAAGTAGATTGGCCCCATTTATTCCCATTAACATGCAGACACACACTGTTTGTCTCCCTCTGGGAACATGACGGGAAGAGTTTTAGTGTCAGGGAAAATAGTAATGAAAATAATAATAACAGCAGCAGCAATAATAAGAAGAAAACCTTCTAGGTGTCAACTGCATATTTTCTGGGGACTGGTTAAGTTCTCTGGAGCATAGCACTCCATCAGTTTTCTCAGCAGGGCATAGTTGCTCATAACTTGAAGATTTTATCTCTGGGCTTCCTGTACTAAAAGGGAGATAGAAGGGAAATCTTGCATTCTATGGAAGTATAGATGTTTAATTAAGTATCGCATTTAGTTGTTCCATACTCCGGCTTGACAGCCACTGAATTTCGAAAACTTTCTCCATATTTTTTGGCATTGAAAATGATCTGACTTAAACTGTGTCAATCCTTTGCATCCCTCTGCACCTTGGAGTGACCAGGACAGGTACACAGGTCCTGCTGGCAAGCATTTGCAAGACCGTGGTGCATGCTGCATTTCCCACCAGTCTTAGGGGAGCAGGTGCCTCCTCTGCTCTGCTCCCAGTGGCCTTTCTGTCATCCTAAGTCCAACCTGCCTTCTGACTGCTCTGTGGCATTTGTCTTTGGGTCTCTCCTCTTTCTTTTTTCTTGTTCCTTTAGGACTGGGGATAAAAGCATACTGCACCTTGGAGAAATTAGTTTTCTGGGCCTTTCTTGCAAAGATCTCAGATCACCGGCATCTTGAAAGAATTACTAATATAAAGCTTGCTGCCCCTCTGTGAGACTGACCAGTTTTATTATCGTTGTATGAAATTAGCAGTCCCTTTGAAGTCTACTTAATCTGCTTTGGGACTGTGACACCTTGCATACAGATCCTAAGCAACACACTCCAGGAACGAGAAAACCAGAGAGACTGGTCAGAGCGCAGTCCCCTCAGCACAGAATCTGCCAATCCACCTGTCATTCCCTCCCGGAGTCACGCATCCCTTGCCATCAGGGAGACAGAGGCGTGGTTAAAAGCGGTTCACCCAGAGGCCCGCCGTTGGCAGAACTGAAAGTGCCTGCCTTGTGCGTGCCAACCACTCTTGCCTTTGCCAGCCCCCACCATGGGAGCTCCTGTGGACAGGGAAGAGCTGGAGGTGCCCATGGGTGTTGCTGCAGCATGTCCACCCCAGCCACCGCCAGTCACGCATCACATTCCCACTCAGTCACGCGACAGTCGCCACTCTCCCGATCACAGCTCTGGGGCCTTGGGGCATCACAGGGACATTTGGCTGGTTTTGACCAGAGTACACTTAGATTGTATTCCCAGCGCCTGGTAAGAAGCTGCGTTTTGGATTTGTGCTGAACGCGGGGTTGATCATACAGAGATATTTTTCTTACTGCTGAGCAGACCTTTACCAGAGCTAAGGCCTTTTCTGCTTCTTGTACTTCCAAGGACAAGGGTGTGCCTGGGACACTGGGAGGAGCCACAGTCAGGCCAGGTGACCCAAACTGACCAGAGGGATATTCCATTCCCCATGAGATCATACTCAGTATATAATGCTGGAGGAAGAAGGGAAGGACATTTGGAATGATGGTGTTTGTCTTCCCAAGTAACCGTTACACGTGATGGGGCCCTGCTCTCCTGGGGATGGCTGAACACCTGCCTGCCCATGGGAATGGGGATTTAATTCTTTGCTTCTCTTGGCTTGTGTACTCAGCTTTTGCTTTCCCTGTTAAACTGTCTTTATCTCAACTCATGAGTTTTCCAGCTTTTACCCTTCCAGTTCTCTCCCTGGTCCCACTGGTGGGGCAGTGAATGACATCCTGGGGCTTGGTTCGTGGCTGGGGTTAAACCATGATAAATGATTCTGGGGATAGGGGTAAAGTATGTCTCAGGCTGGAAGAGAGTGACATTTAGATCTTGTCTTGTGATTTTGAAGGGCCAGTCTCTGGAAAGGGGAGAGAAGATAATTCCCTTCCAACTCTGCTTGCCAGTAGTGAGGTGTTGTGGTTTGGTCTCTGGTGGGGTGTGACACCCGGTTTGGATACCACCAAAGCCAGAGGTTTGTGCTGGTGTGTGAGGCTGTGCAACCTCTGCTGACAGGTGCAGGGAGGCATGAAGGCTGCTGGGGGAAACAGGATCTGTGTAAAACTCTCCTTCTTGACCAAGGCCAAGAGGCTTCAAAGGAGGCAGGCCTGGCATTTACATCCACAGTGTACAAAGATCATAGATAATAAGCTCTATGTGTGTGTGTGTGAGTGTGCGCGTGTGTGTGTGAGACAATGAGAACTGAGTCACTCCTGCTGAATATCATCATAAACAGTACCCAAGAACAGTCTTTCCACTGGAGTTGTTTTCTGGGGCTGTCAAAACTATGACTGAAAGAGAAGAATGCAGTGATTCTGTTTCCTTGTCCTTCTGCTCTTCTATCAAGGGTAAAAGGCATTTCTGGGTTGCTTTCCCCCTACCTACCTGCTTACTTCCCTGCTGCAGCTTCTCCATACAGCACAGCAGCTTTTCTGTGATGCGTGTATCCCACCTCTGTGCCAAAATCCCCTGGAGACCAGGCTCCCACTGCCTGTGATTGATTGCCATGCCTTGTTTATAGCTCCAAAAGAACGAGAGGAACCAGCATCCCTGCCTGACCGGAATAAGGTGCATTCTAATCTTTTTGAAGGGTCTCACCGTGGCAGGCACTGCCATGGCCTGTTGAAGGACAGACTCTGCTACCCTTGGCCCAGGGAGACTAGAATTCTGTGGCCACAGCAGCCCTATGGTTCAAATATAAAGCGGGACCCATGGCAGGAGAGTGCAAGAGGAGAGGCAGGATAGGAATGCAAGGGGAGGGGAAAGAGTGAGACAATGGTTAAAACAAAAAAGAAAGATAAAGAGTGACATGAAGACTTTACTCTTCATTTATAAAAGGCTTCATCCATCAGCTGGATTGCCTTAATGTGTCTCCTAACAAGGCTCCCCTAACACACACACACCCCCTTTCCTTTGGTTTCGCTCTTTGATACTGTCACATGCTCTTCATTTTCCGGCACGTTGCATTCATTCTTTGCCTTTAAACTCCAAGGATTAAAGCAAATGGATTAAATAAATAAATAAATGAAATTAAAAGAGCTGACATATCATGCTGTTGGAGGCAGCCTTTGATTTTCTTCCAGAACAAGATCATTACTTTTTTTTTTTTTCCTCCAGCTTTGAAAGAAAGCAATGGACAGTCGACAGACTCCTCATCTTATAAATTCTTTTATCACTTGTGGGCTGTGGTAGGTGTGGGGAGAGGTTGAAGAATGAGAGGCTTGTGTCTGTAGTACAGGGAATGACTGTGAGCTTAGAGCCAGGTAGCACCACTTCTAGTTCTGGATAGGAAATGTCCTTTTGCTGGGATTTTATACAGCCCCAGAACAACAACTTCATGATCCTAACTGAAGCTTAGAGTGTGCTCCCACATAGAAGAAATGAAGATTAGGGCCGTCCTGATGAAGAGCAACCTCAGCTGTAAAGCACTGAGTCTCAGACAAGTATTTCACAAGCTTTCAGGAGGCGACACACAGCCACTGTGGGTTTTTTTTTTTGGTGCAACCCACTGTTACAAGCATGAAACTTTTAACATAAAGCATGAGGAGCTTATTTACAGAATTTGGCACTGTATCTGTGTCTGTGTCAGTTTGTAAGTCTCCAGGCTCAGGAGTTTTGCTGACAGAAGGTTAGGTCCATCCAGGAGCTTTTGTTTGTTGAGTCTCTACTGCTTGGAGCAGACTGAGTTGCCCCTCCCCATGGAGAGCTGCAATGAGGATCAGTGAATCTGACACGAGCTGCTTGGGAGCCCATTAGAGGCACATTTCCCACCGTGAAATTTGGAGGATATGTGGCTGTTCAGACACAGCCTTGTTTGGGTTTTGAACGTATCATAAATCTCTGGCACTGGGTGATGCTTTGCTGTGCAAATGAAGTCCAAAGAGAGCCAGGAGCAAAGAAAACATGTTTGCACTCAGTTCCAGTATGACTGAATCATAGAGCAGCTATAAATAAGGAGAAGGAAACTGCTGCAAGGAAGCTGAGTACTTGAAATTGTCCATTCCTTTCCTCTGCTTTCTCCAGGATGGTTCAGTGCATCATTTGTATGTTTCGGACAAGAAAATTTTGCTACATCCTAATGCAGAGTCTCTTCCAGCTGTGGTCATGTCATTGTTTTCTCAGCATTACTCTGCAATGTTGCTGAGATGGTTTCTAAAGCTACCTCCTAACCTAAACCCCTGTGTTATAGTAGTGGTAGTTAGTATTTGTCCTGGGCAGAAGGCAGCAACAGATGAAACAAAAGGGATTCAAGATCTTCTCCAAACGAACTTGATCAAACGAGACATGCAGGATGGGCTGATGAGACCGCTGTACTCTCTGCAGAAGGCTCTGTGTGTGTCCTGCAAATGCTAAGCACGCCACACAATGCTTTGCAGTCGACTTTGATTGTGTGCTCTCAGTCCTCCTCTTTCCAGGACAATGTAATTCCTCTTGTCAGGACCTCTTATCTCAGTGAGTGTGTTGACATGGAAGGGGCTCCAAGCCTGTGGAACTCAAAAGACAATGCATTCAAGATCACCTCGTGAAGGGCCAGAACTGAATGATGCAGGGAGGCTCTCTACAATGTGTTGTGCTTTCCAGCCAGCAGGCCTACAGTTCTATTTGGCATGCTGGGAGTTAGCAGCAAAAATCGTGTTCCCAGCCACTCTGGCTGCACAGCTGTACCAAAACACAAATCTGTTTTCCCAGCAATTGTCCAAACTGAGTCTTCCCATGGGCAGCTCAGTCACGACTAGAGAAGCAAATGTTGAACATGTCTCTTGGTTTCAGCTGCCCCTGAACTCATGTGTACTGTGCAGCTGTTGCTTTAACCAGATACAGAGACTTAATTAGGTTAGGGTGACCTCAAGAAGTGGAGCATTTAAGAGCAAAGTGGCAGAAAGCATTCTGGGTACCACTCTGCAAATAAGAGTTTAGTTCAGGTGTTCTGTACTGCTCCCAGAATTTGCACATTTTGGAGCTCTGTGACTCTCCGTCCTCTCTTCTCTTCCACCCCACACAGGCTAAATAATCAGCTTTTATGTGTTGGAAATATTCAAGGGAAAGGACGTTTTCAGTACTTAAGCCTCCAAGCGAACAGGTTAACCTGTGCTTCTCTATCATTTTATAGGGAAAGGTTCAGAAATAAATTCTTCTGCTTGCTCATAGTTTCCCCACTCACCCCCACCACAAGCACTTGCCCTGCCTCTCTCTGTGCAACCTGTCCCACACAACCACCACCCTCCACTTTACCTGCTCTCATTCCTGCTGCCAGTCATGGGAATGCTCTTACCTGAATTTAGTGATCCTTTGCATGTGTTTGTGCGCATCTTCCCGGTTGTGAGCACACCCTGCTGCACCCACTCATCATGTCCATATTGCTGCCATTCCCCCACACCCCCACCTGCACTGGCTTGCAAGTGCTCTGCCACACAAAATCACAAGCACTGTCCTCTCCCCTTCCCTGGTATTTATTTTTGTGCACACAAGATGGCCATCCCTGGGGATTTGCTTCTGTATTTGCCTTTGCAGTGATTACAGGCAAATTGAAGAGGATATGACAAATATTAACCTGCAGCTATTAATATACGCTTTTCCTACAAGGTTCTGCTGCATGGCAGCAGTTGCAGAGAGAGATGGTTCTGATGTCCTTTTCGTCTCCTTTCTGGAAAGCCCCCTGAAGAGATACACAGAGCCACGAGTCATTTGCAGGGAATATGGTGTGGGAAACAGGAGGGTGCTGCTGCCCAGGCAGAGCTTCTGTTAACATGTCGGTCCACTCCAATAGTGGAGATGCTGGGCAAGGGCTTAGATTTGGAGCCTCAGAGATTAAACTCAGCCAGATCCCATCCTGGCTTATTCAGGCAGTGGGGATGATCATCCAGCTGGCTGGGACCACAGGGCACAAGGAGGAAGGTTCTAGAAGAACACCAGTTGTTTTTGTGTTTGACACTAATTGCAATGACTCCACAGCAAGTGGAACACATCTGATTTGCTTGCTGCCCCAGGATTATCACCTTCAATGGCGTTTTATTCTCCTTGTTGACCTAAGTGCAGTCTTCTCCCTTTCCCACACTGTTTTTCAGTTCACAGACCTGGCCCATCAAAGCTTTGGAGTTCAGTCACTAGCTGTGAAACTGCAGATATGTGCTGCTGGCTCATTTGTTGACCAGAGCAGGTGATGCTTAATAACCTCCAATGTAGGAGAAGCAGCAGTGAAACACCAGGAAAGCTACAGAAGAATAAAAAGTAAGACAGATGTGCTGACAGAGCACTGTAAATCACCAACTCAAGGAGGAACCACAGGCAGACATACGAATGAGACTCTCCTCATGAATTCTTCTGTGTGTGGAAGCACAATGAGCTGTTGTCTTCCTGCAGCTTCTGCACTGAGGATTGTGGTCCTTCTCATTTCCCCTGCTGTTGGAGGTCGGCTCCTGAGCATGTATCATTTGTTTCTCAACCCTCTGCATGAATAGGAGATGAAGCAGCAGTCTGAGGCAGCAGTGGCACATATAACTCCAAGTGGCTTGCTCAGCAATCCCCACATCACATTTAAATGTGTTTCACTCTGACCAGAAATAGATCAGCAGTGCCAAAGATGGAGCTCATTTCATTTTCCTCAGCAGCCAGCAAGCCTCTTCCCTATTCTACTCTCAACCTAAACTGTTCTGCTTCAACATGAGAACAGGGTCAAGGCTCTACAGCCTGTCTGCCTACTGATTTTCCCACTGCAGCCACCTGTCTAGCAGACTGCTGGGTCTCCAGGATGGCCACTCATCCATCTAGGAACTGGCTCATCCTCAGAGGGTATTTCCTCTGAGTTGGGAGGCAGGTCTCACACAATCACTGGAGTCTCAGCCATCCAGGATGTAGACCTTTGTAAATTTTACCTATAGAACCAGTTTGTATACTTACTGCCTTAGGGGAGATTCAGCCTCTTGGTAGAAGGCAATTGCCCAGCTCAAGCTGTGTGGAGAAGACTGAGCTTCCACAGCAGTTTTTGAAGTTAGAAAGCAGGTGATGTGTCCCAAAACCTGCTTTGTGCCTTGCAGTACAGATGGAACATTCTTGAGAAGACATCCTCAAAGGTGGTGATTATCCTGGTAGCCTGAGGCCTGGGACATCTGCATTAATTTCCATGCTTTTACAAACATCCTGTATTAGATGGGGTGTTGTTCAGTCCACCTGCCCAGACATCTGAGGTGTGCTTAGCCAAGGAAGGATTTATACCAGACCCTGACTTTCTACACATTCGTCACAGAGAATTAGGTGTTTCACTTAGGCCTTCTCCTGGTGCTCTGGGGATAACCTCATCTTTCCTGTGAGTCAGTAATGAATGAAGCTTTGCTAGCCATAGATAACAAGTGACCTCTGTCCCTTCAGCTGGGATGAAGCAGCAACCAGTGAGGCCTGGAGCTTGCAGGCTTGCAGAGAGGGGGGCACTGAGCACAGCCTCTTTGCTTCAGCACCCTGGAGCAGCGAGGGCATTTCAAGTCTTTCCAATGCTTGTGTTTCACACGCATTAATTATCCACTGACATGTCAGTTTTACTTTGTACAATTGGCATTTAATGGGCAGAGTAGTGTCTGGCTTGGGGTGAGGGGGTTATAGTATCAGGTGTGATCTTTCAGTACATGCTCTGAAAGTGAGACCTCCCAGCTTTGCAAGCAGGGCCTGGGGTAATAGTCTTTTCTTATCAGCATGACAGAATCCTTTTGCCCATGCCCACAGGCTGGCTGGCAGCTCCATTTTAGCGTGCACCACTTTGTCTCTTTCTCTTCAAAGACCGGGGGCCTTTGTTGTGCCAGACTCCAGTGGGAGTGATGTTACTTGTGAGACCTGATCACTGGAGTCAGGGTAATGCATGGACTGATTCTCTAGTGTCACTGCGTCCCTACAAGCTACTGCTGACCCTCTAGCCCAGTGTTAGAGAAGCCAAAAATATTAGTTACCAATCTGACATGTCAGGGACAGGTTCTGCTGTTGTTACAGCGTGCGGCACCCGATGCAGGGGAAGTTCTCACTTGGAGGCGGTGGTGGGAAGAACAAGGATATGAGAAAAGCAGAGAAGTGTTAAAGCATTGTCACTGTGTCATAAGCAATTTGTTTGTAAGCAGCTTCAGATTTTCTTCCAGTGCTTTAGGGCTTGATAAGTACACACTAAAAAGGAGTAATTTTTAGGCCTCCAGCTGTTTTTTTTACAACCTGTTTGCTTCAGTGAATCATTACTTGCTTAGTATTTGCACTCTTTTTTGGTTAACTGAATATCATGCTAATTGTTGTCTTTCTCAACTGAGTAGCTAAAATACTGATCAATTTTTTTTTTTCAGTTAACTTGTTGGGGTATTTTTTCCATCTGAAATACTGACATATTAAATTGGAAACATTTCACAGAAACGTGCGGGGTTTTTACACAGTGATCTTAAGTTTTTCAGGTCCTGTATTTAAATTTCTGGTAAAAAGGTGAGGCATAGGCAGGGTGGAAATGGCCAGCAAATTAATGAGTGGGGATCTTGTGTGAGATGTAGAAAAGCCAAGCATTTATATAGAAATCAGGCAGAAACTTGTACCCGTATCTTGCATGTACCAAACAACTTAATAACAAGACTGTTATCTGCTCAGGAGTGGCTCTTACTTACAGGGAAAAAAAAAAAAAAAAAGCTGTAATAAAACATGGGAACAGATTACAGAACTTCAAAATTTATCATGCACTGGATTTAATTTATTTTAATTATTTTGGCCAGTTCTATGAATAACAAATAGCTTGCTGTCTGGTAAGAACCAGTCTTAGCAGTTAACAAATTTTCATGTGACACCCAGCAAGCTGAAAAATGCTCACAACTAACAAGTGTCATGAGAACATGAACCACAGCTATTCAAACTCAGCTCTTTTGTTTCTGTAGATGTTAACCAATTCCTTTTACTCTTCTGTTCACCTAAGACTAGCAAATACAGTATTATCCACCAATACAGAAGTAAAATAGGAGCCCTTGCCAACTGCAGCTGTTACCAGACTTCAGGAACCTCACAAAAAGGATGATGATGTCAGAGCAATGGGTCTCTTGTTTTTATGGGTCTTCTCTTTGGTGCTTTTGGTTCTTAACCTAAATCACCATTGGTTCTTTTGTTGAAAATTATGCGCTGTTTATCACAGATAAAGAGGATACATTTAGAAGTAATTTTGAATGCTTCTTAAAAGAACAGAAAAAAATTAGTTTTTGTTTTTTAAATGGATAATTGTGGAGAATCTACACTTGATGCCAATGTTAGTTACAAACTGCAGTCTCAGATACTAAGAAATAATCTTTTGGGTCTTAAAAAAAGTCTTCAGACATCTGTCCAACTCTGGAAAATAAATGGGAACAATTTGATTTTAACCATGACAATGCACAATCTGGCATTTTTTGAATCAGAAAAACTTGGAGCCTGGAAATTAAACTGTCAGTACTAAAAAGTATGAGACTGTGAAGACCAAGAAGTGTTTAATCAGTATGCTGGGCTCTCAAAATGGGCAGGAAACATTGACCTGGAAGGACAAAACTCTACAAAATGTAATTGCAGAGGAAGATGTGTGCATGAGGGACAAGAGCTGGAAAGACAGATGGAGGCCAGTAGAGGAAAAATGTTGTTTGTTTTTTCCATGTAGTATTGCAGGAGAGAAAAGTCTTGCTCTCCCTAAATCCTTTCGACACTACTGTCCTTAAACTGTACCTGTATGTTCAGGCACAGAGCAGAAGCTGTGTCAGGAAATTCTGACCACATGGCACCGGTGCTGTAAATGCATAGTCACAGATTCCCTTGTGTAGACAAGGGAAGATGCAAGCACCAACCCGGGCTGCAAGGGGAGCAGTGACATCTCACTGTTAAACATCATCACACTGTTAAACACAGACAACCATAGTTCTGATGGATGCCCTGACTCTGCGTTTTTATGGAACGCGGAATCTTGGGCCTTCACTTTGTCTGTGTTGTTGTTGTTGTCCCTGACGTCTCTACACATTCTACAAGACAGACATTGAGGTGATGGAATGTGCCCAGGGAAGAGCAACAAGGTTGGTGAGGGGTGTGGAACACAAGTCCTGTGAGGACAGGCTAAGAGAGTTGGAGTCGTTTAGCCTGGAGGAGAGGCTCAGGGGTGACCTTATCACTCTCTGCAACTGCCTGAAAGGAAGGTGTAGCTGTGTGGGGGTTGGCCTCTTCTCCCAGGTAACAAACAACAGGCCAAGACAAAGTGGTCTCAAGCTGTGCCAGAGGAGATTTAGAAAGGATGTTCAGAAACATTTCTTCACCAAAAAGGTTTTCAAGCATTGGAACAGCTGCCCAGGGAAGTGGTGGATTCATTATCCCTGGAGGTATTTAAAAGACACGTAGATGGTACACTTGGGAACATGGCTTGTGGGGGATTGGCAGTGTTAGGTTAATGGTTGAACTCAATGATCTTGGAGGTCTTTTCCAACCTAGACTGCTTTGTGAACCCAGCAGTACCCCTGCACAGGTTGCAGCTGTATTATTCATCCAAGCTTTACTGTAGCAGCATATTGGACAGTAATGTTTGCTCCAGGCCCAGGGACAGTGATTGCATCTGCTGTCTAGTAGGATGCCCAGTATTTTCAGTGGACTGAAACCAAACAGTGTCTCTGTAGTGATGAGCTATGTTTTGCCATCACAGACTCTACATGTGTGTAAGGTTTTTACATTTCTATTCATTCTGGTCATAACCTTGTTTCCTTCAGTCTTTCCCTCAAACAGCAGAGAAGAGCAGACTAAGATACCTTAGTGCCCAGAATATTATGTTGCTATAGGGGCCAAATGTAGATGTGGTTTTGTGTTGTTCTGCCCCATTTTATCAAAAGTCTTTAAAGTCTGGTGAATTTGAGGATACCAGGATGAATTGAAGGGGCAAGGGCTGAACCTGAGATGCTTTGCCCATGGCTGGTTTAGACACAGCAAGACTTGAGTGATGCACATGTTTCTTGCACACTCAGTTATGTGCTGCCTCCCCACAGCCTGTTGGCTGTCAGTTATGATCTGAGGGGAGTGTCCCAAACCAGTCACTCCCAAAGAGCGCAAACTGCACATTTGTGTGTGAATATAGCTCCCCACGTGTGTCTGATCAGCATCGGCAATTGATGTCAGGGAGATTGTTATGGTGCTGAGATAAGGAACCCTGGTTTCAGGTCAGAATCTGTGACTCTGCTGTGACTTTTTTTTTTTCCCCTTTCCTATTGTTTGTTTTATTTGTAATGCCCTTTCCCCTCATCCTCTCCATCCCTGTCTCTCTGTTTGTAGAGAAAATAGGCAGAACAGACACACAAAGGTGCCCTCAGAGCCAATTTGCAGCAACTGGTAAAGATCACACTGTATTCATCTAAAAATGCTCATCCATAGGGAGCTGTCTCTGAAGCTGAATATAAGGTAGTGTTTTAAAGAGCAGCTGAAGCAGGAAAATACTCTGTTTTAAAGTAGAGAGGGGCAGATCAATTCAGAAACAGCAAGGTTGTCCTTAGCCCTTCACCTAAGCCTTCTCTGAGAGCTGAGAGTTTATTTTTCTTTTAATTTCCATATACTTTTGCACTGCTTCTTTTTAATTCATAGGGCAGAAGCACTGAAGTATTGCTAGACATGCTGTATTAGCAACTCTTTTGTAATCACAAAGTAAGGAGACATGAAGTGAAAGCTCTAGACCATGCCTCTACAGATCTAAATCCCTTGGCATTTGATCTCCTTTTTGCAGGTTAATGGGTTTGCCCTTTTTCTGGTTTCCTTGGGATTTTGTGGGGGGTTTTGTGTTTCGTCTCTTTGTAAAGCTAAGACCTAGCTGCAAAGTTTGGCTCTAGATTTTGGCCAAAAATATTATTATTTCTTTTGCCCTGTCTACCTAGCCAAACTAATTTGGAGTTTTGTTGGTCATGCCAGCTGGAAAAAGAAATTGGCAATGAAGTCAGGTTTCTCTGGCAAGGTCTGTTTGTTCATAAGAATGTATCAAGTCTTGCTTTCTGTGGTGCAGCAGGGTACACACAATCAGAGCTTTTTCTTCATCCACCTCTCCAACTGGTTTGCAGAGAGCACCCTGATGTGAGACACCTTCTCCCTGGATTCCATCTGCTGGGTCATCTCCGTTGCTCTGCAGTGCTCTCCTCTCTGTCAGCTCCAGAGTGCTGTCACATTTTCTACCCTCACTGTTCCGCTGCCATTTGCATTTCCAGCAAGGTTTCGGATAAATTCCAGGCTCATGCGCACTTTAACTACTATGGTGACAACCTCAAGTAGCTTTTGCAGAGCAATTAAGCCTATGAGTTTCAGAAAGGTTTAACTTGTGTGCTTGGGGCAGTTTGGGTTATATCCTAGACCACACCTGATGAGCACCAAAAGCATCTGCAGTTTTGTGGCTTTAGGCTGGCAGGTGATGCGAGGCTCTCTCAGTTGTTTAGGAAGCAGCGTGCGCCTTTGAGTCACCTGTAAGGTTTTTATTCCTAAGAAAAACGATCCCATTTTCTATTAATTCTGCAGGCTTCTATCTCCCTCTCTGCCTTGCCCCTTATGTATAAGTGTTGTAAAGCTATCCTTAGCTGAGCTACTGGTTAATCCAGCATTAATTGACCTCCCTAACTGTACTTTGCTATTTTCTCTCCCTTTATCCTTAAATTGGTCTACTGGGCAGGGGGTGTAGAGGGCAAACACATTCATTATGTTACCAGCAAACAAGATATGATTCGCACTGCAGGGGACAAAATTAAATTTACAGTTTCCCCTTGTAGATGTCATAAACTATTGATTTAAACCAAGAGGGGACACAGCAGTAGAGCCAGCATATTGGCTATGTTGCATTGTTCTCCTTGTATTCTGCCAGGGATGTTTGCTGCCAGTCCCTGTATGGCTTTCTGGAAAAGAGTGGCTGGGGACAAATCAGGGCAATGGAAAGAGAGAGGGAGATTAGGTGGAGTTTGTTTGGTAGGTCCATGGGGGGATTATTTCAGGCTGTCTGTCTTCTTCTTTCTGGATCTTAGATATCTTCCTTTGGCACCACTGTATTCTGTGGAAGGGACCCCCTTCACAACCTACCTTTCCTTATCCCACGCATTGTTTGCACTCAACTTTCCCTGTCCAGTTTAGGGGGTCTAGAAGTGGCATCTTCAGATACTTTGTCTACCCCTCCACTTCTGCCTAAGCTCCCTTCTCCAAGCTGGACATGGCATTTTGCCCCTGTTAAGCCTCCTACTTCTTCACCATGTCGCAATTTCATTGTGGGAAGGATTGTTCTTTTTTCCCGTACGTGGAGCAAGTGAACAAAGGAAGGAAGGGATTCTAGGCACCATTTAGCCCGTTTAGCTTGGTGACAGTGCTTACCCTGTATGCAGCACTGAAGAGACGAGCTAATGGCTGGAAATGTCACCAAACCAGAGTGCCTTTGTAGTGCACAGCTAGAGTGAGACCCAGCAACTGGCAAATTGCTAAAGCACAGCAATTGGCTCTGTGCCCACTTCCCTTTTCATATCATCTCAACTAGGCTGGAAGCACTCATGTGCTAGGAAGCCAGGAAGGGCCATATAGAGCATTCACACAGGAGGAATGTCCTACCTGGGTAATGGCTGTCTCCAGCAGACCCCCACCGTGCCCCTCCGCTGCTGCCGGGAGTGGATTGAATGGCAAGAGCAGGTGTGGGGCCAAATGTGAACTCAGTGCTTGGTGACTCGTCAACTATTCCACGTTTAACGATGTTAGAGAAGAATTTAGTCCCTCCTGTGCTGTCAGCCAGTTCTCATTATCGGTTAATTGGACTAGAGATGCAGGCGCTGTTGAAATCTATTGTCAGGAGCGACTTGTTATATTAGCATAGGTGTGCCACTTATATCCCCCTGGTATGAGAGGGTCAAAGGCTATGTCTGAATATACCATTTGCCTCTTCCCATCCTTTTCTGGGGACCACTCTGGTTAAGGTGTATCCTGGCAGGTCTAATATGGTTGCTGACCAGGGATAAAACCTGTCCATTGTCCAGACAGTGCATGGATTTTGTCACTTATCAACACCAGAAACTTTATCGCTGCTCTCTGACAGCTGCCAGAAAGGTGGAAAGATCTGGATGGAGAAGTCTTTCCTTGCCAATCACTGCATCCTCAGAGCAGTAGGGAATCTGACTGGGTCTACATGGAGAATCAGATGCAAGATTCTGCGTACTACCTGCAATGGGACCTAATCTAACAAGTGGGCACGGATAAGCACTGGCTGCTGAGATCTGATGTGAAAAGCCAGACAGAAAAGCTGTGTGCAGTAACAAACTTTTATGAGCTCCAGGATATTGGCTACATAGACTCAAGCACTGTCTCCTCTCATCTTATCTCTTCCTTATCTATGTGCCTACCCACTGACCTCTCCCTTCCAGCTCATTCCTTTAATCAGCTTGAGGATGTAGGAGAATATTTTGTCAGAGAGTATTTCTGACTGCCAAACTCAGTTTATTTGTATCTCACTGCAAAATAGACCCCAAGAGGTGAAATGCCATAATCACTTGCATTTCTGATTCCCCAGATCGCTTGTCTCTAAGTAACTATGATGTGCTTTAAGGACTGGATATGAATTTAATGATGTTATCAAAATTAACCTGCCATCTTTGTATTTTACTTTTTTTTTTTTTTTTTTTTTACAAATACAGAATTAGCTTTATTTTTGACCCAAAGGCTTTGTTGTCAATAACTTTATCTGCTAGTTGCTAGCTCACCACAGAATTTTTTCAAACACATAAAATGAGAAGGCACAAAACATTTTTAAAATTGAGGACAGCTTTATTTGCACAGTCTCTCCTGTTCGTTTTCAGAATGGTCTGAAACATCTTTTTAAAATTACTCACTGCCACAGCAGCCTCACTTACCCCGTCCTGAAGTGCGCACGTCAGCTCTTCACCCACTGGGTCACAAAGTGAGAGTGTGGTACACCTGTGGGTGAGGAGTTTCATTTAATGGGTGTAGAGTTTCCTTTAGTGGTGATGTTTAAGAACAGATGAGGAAAAGCTGTCCCCTGGGATCATTTATGCGTAGTTGATTCTGCTGTAGAGTTGGGAAGTGTGTTTAATGGTGGCCTACAGTCCTTTCCATTTCTGTATGATTCTGTGAGAACCCGCCATGTCCATTCTCCCTCCTTCCTTGACACTGTGTTTCCTAGGGCCATCAAAACCTATCTGATCAAGTAAAACCCACCCAGACGCGCTCCACACATTCTGCTGCCTTGCAGTACCTCCTTTGGAGATGGCTAAGGATCACATTAGGGCTTGTGCTCGTATTTCTTCTCCCCACAGAAGATGGGAGTTTTTAATCCTTGATGAAGCATTTAGGCTACAGTGGTGGGTGCTTTTCAGCTCTGGGGTCATCAATCCCCACCCCAGCATGTCAGTTGATACGGAGGCTCTCCCCTACCTCTGGGCAGAAGACTCCAACTTAGAATAATAGAATATAGAATAGTTTGGGTTAAAAGGGACTTTAAGGATTATCTTGTTCCAACCCCTAACTTGTTATAGCCAGCTGTGAAACAATCGCATTTCCATCACTTCTTCAACAATATTCAGGTTGGTTTTTTTTTTTTCCTTTAAACAGCAGTTTTATGTGCCATGTTGAGATGTTAAAGTGACTTTCCTCCCACTGTGGGCAATTTAAGACTCTAATATGAGACAACTAAGCTATGGTGCCATTAGTGTATCTGCTTTTTCATGTGGCACATCTTCCTCTCCTTGCTTGCCTGTTCTTCAGCAAAGGCTTTTTCTACCTTTCTCCCTCTTCCGTGCGACCCCAAGTATGAAGCAGAGCAGCTGTCTTCTTTCTGCCTAACCCATGGGTCTAAGCATCTGGATGGAAGTGCTGACTTTTCTCTTTTGTACAGCACAGAAAATGTGCCCTAATACCCTTCACTTCCAAGCAGAACTGGAGCAGGTCCAGCCTAGGAAATCTGCTTAGAATCTCTATTTTCCTCTCCTTGCCTTCTGTCACCAGAGAAATCCCAGCTACATCAAGTGCTTATTCTGGTCCTTGCCTTGTTGAATTGCTGGGGAAGGTGACTCATGAGAATTTTGGGTCCCTGCCAGTCATTCACAAGCCAATAGCAGCAAAGGTAATTGTCACTCACAGCACTGGAGCCAAAATGTGGGCATGGGCCTGGGACCTTTCAAGAGCCCCTGAAATGCCATGTTATGTAGCTGTTCAGGGATATTGAAGGGTCACCTGGTTTTCTCTGTCTGCCCCTATCTACGGATGTTCCCTGGAAGTTGTTTTGTTTCTTTTTTTATTTATTTATTTTTCTTTTCTTTTTTTTTTTTTTTTTAATTAGACATACACAGCTGCAGTCTGACCTAACCAAAGATGATTGTAGCTCACTTCCAGATTTTAGCCTTCCTCCTCCTCTACATCTGTCTCGGAAGGATAGGTGCCCCTCCACGAGCCTGCACTTCTGTCAGTGCCCTCCATCCTGGCGGTTTGCTCTGCAGAGGGCATTGTGTACGTAGGAATTAGTACAACATATGGCCATCACTGCACACTTCATATGTTATTATCACATTAGAGAGTCCAGCCACATGTCCCTGCTGCAGCCAGGGGAAGCTGCTGGCCCTGCTGCTGTCGAGCAGGCCCCCTAATCTCTCTGCAAGCAGCTTTGTAGTCATTTGCAGGCATTTCTGAGACGTGGAGGTAGAGCCAAAAAGTTTGCAAAGGATTAAGCAATAAGGAAGCAACCTGTGGAAATCAGCTGCAAGAAGGGACAGTACAGAGGAAATTGAGGAGAGAGGAGGAGTTCAGGTTTGTGAATAGAGTAAAAAGGCAAGAAAAGGAGAGTAATGACTTGAAGGAAGAAAGAAAAGACAGCTGTGTTTTGAAGGAGACATAAAATCAACAATCTCGCCTCTCTCAGCTATTAAGCATCTCTCTGAGTTTGTTTAAAATCCCAGATTGTTGTCCCAGGAGTCAGGACTGCATTCAGAGTGGCTAATTGCAGGCTGACCTACTTGTCAGTCCCTTTCTGGTGGCTTTAGGTTCTCACTTTTCTGAACTGTAACACGTTATGTGACTGCTGTGACCTAACCCAGAAGTGACTCCTTCTCTGTGCTAAGTGAAACAACCGTGACATAAACCTCTCTGGGTTTGGATATTGGTACACAGCTTCTGTATGCCCATCCCAGCTCCTTCCCAGGAAAATGCCCTGCCTTTTTGAGGACCATCCTTCCACATTTTGGGAACAACCTGTACCTTCAGAGGTGGACATAAATCCTCTGGTTGCATGAGCAGATGTGTGCCTGGGAGTTTCCACCTCATTCACAACAGGTTCCTTGATGAGAGTGTGTGGCAGAGGGGAAGGCAATCAGCAGGGTGAACAGACCAGCTCTTCTTGCGCTGTACATTGGCCCCTGCACAC
This sequence comes from Hirundo rustica, assembly GCF_015227805.2. Taxonomy (NCBI): domain Eukaryota; kingdom Metazoa; phylum Chordata; class Aves; order Passeriformes; family Hirundinidae; genus Hirundo; species Hirundo rustica. The sequence goes on along the minus strand of NC_053451.1, from coordinate 24,285,357 downwards.
ACAGAGCTCTGCCAAGAGGCTTCAAGGGACTGATGTGGGACAAATCTCCCATCAGACCCTTCCAAAATCAGCTTGCAAGCCACAGCTGTCCCACACAGAAGAAAAAACTACAGTGTCCTCCTTGAAATCAGAGAAAAGTTTCAGGGAGAAAGGCACTTTGGAGGTCTCTTATCCAAGTCCCTACTCAAAGCAGGGCTAACTTCAACATTAGATCAGTTTGCTCAGTCAAAATTCGGAAATCTCCCAAGACAATGATACTTAAACCTGTCTTGGCTCCTGCTCCAGTGCTGATCCACCCTCATTATGAAAATGTTTTTCCTTTATGTCCAACCAAATATTCTGGGAGCCTAAAATTGCTCCACATACAGCCTCAGAAGTGCTGAGTAGGGGGGAATAATAATTTACTTTGGCCTGCTTTCTACACTCATCATTGCAGCCAGGTACGCGTTCAGCCCTCCTTGCTGCAAGGGCATGCTGCCACACTCATTTTCAACTTTTGCTCACTGGGAGCCTTTGGTGTTCTTCAGAGCTATTCCTCAGCCAGCAAGTCCTCATCCTTCAGTGTTGTGCAGAGATAATTTCAGCAGGTGGAAGACATTGCACTTATTTTGTTGAACTTCCTGAAGTTCTGTCATCCCATTTCTCCACGTCCTCGAGGGCCTTTGAACGGCAGCTCTGCTCTCCAGTGAGTCAGCCACGCCCCTGAGTTTGGTTTCTTTCCTGAAGCTGTTGATATCTTCAGTACCATCATGCAGGTTACTGATGATCAGGTGCACCCTCTTTTCTGATTGTGCAGAAGAAACAGAGAACTATAGGATGCTCCTGTTACTGTGATTTTCAGTGTGGAAAGCGAGATGTCCTATCCAGCCTGTGAAGTGTGAAAAAGTGTGATAATCCTTCTGTCTTGAAGAGGATGCAAATTAAATAGACACAGCTGAGAAAGGGCAGGGAAAAAATTGAGACGTGGGGATATTTTGACCTGCTTGAATTGATATTTCTTGCAGTTTCAGTGCTGAGAGTAGAACTGTGTTTGCTGAGTACTAGGAAAACATGGTGAACATGCTGTGGGCTGCCCAGCTCGTGATGCTATGATATTATCTAGCCTGAAGATAAGCTGGGGAGCTTGCTTTTCTCTCCCCCCCTTCACCTCGCTACTTGTACCCAGAAAGTGCTAGTCCTAAACACTTGTGTCAGGGAAATGTCTGGGATGGAGCTTTGTCAGCCACTGTCAACCCTGCTCTTTGGAGGGATTGTGTGAGTCAGTGCACAGCATGTCCCAAGGCTGAGGGCTGCCCAGGAGGCAGGACCCCAACCCACTCAGTTCCCCCCTTAGTGAGCACAGGGTTTCAGCTGCTAGAGAGATTAATAAAGTAGTAAAATCTGCTAATTCAGTAATAGTAATTAATAACAATAATGGGTTATTTTAATGTATTTTGGCATGATCTGTTAGGCAGAGAGTAGTGTAGGAGAGCAGAGACTTTGCAGGCAAGAATAAAAAGGCAAGGTGACTGGGCCCTAAAGTGCACATCTGGGCATGATTTGGAGAGGCAATTTATTGACACCATAAATGACAGCGTTTTCAAGCAGCTTGTCTAGGTGCCTCTGTAAGGAAGGCATAACTCCTGATTTAGGGCTGTGTTCAGCAGTACTTACTCTCCAGGTGGGACTCCTGGGGTGTTCCTCCTGGCAGAGAACTGCCAGCTGGACTGCTGTGAGCACATGTGTGTGTGAGACACAGGGCACGCACGCAGTCCTGCACGGCATCCCCTGTCTCTCCAGTCCCTGTGTGGTCTCTTACAGCCCCTGCCATCGCTGGTGTGTGGAGTCCACACCCTGGGCAGCACCAGGAGAAGCCTTCCCTCTGCTTCAGTGGCACATGTTGAGGCTGGTGCCTCTCAAAGGCAGCCACACAGCTCTGCAGCCCTCCCGCTCCTACCCTGGTAGCAGGAGGGCATGTGGCCCCAGCTCAGATCAGGCCAAAGCTGTCACAACACCAGGAAGGGTTACCAGCACTCCTAGAAAGAAACTTTTTTGCACAGATGAGATGTGGAAGGCAAGGGAGAAGACTGTCCTTCGCAGCACTTAGTTGATGTTTTCATTGATCTCTGTGATTTTGTGTCAGCACAGTGGTAGGAACTGGCCTCCATCCTAGGGCCTTGTCTGGGCAAGCAGACATCTCTCAGTGGGTTTCATTACCATTATTATTATAGGGCCTGCAGCACATTAAGAGCCTGCCAGGACACAGCACTCCCTTTCCTGAGGCTTCAGCCATGTCAGGGGGCGGGTGGGGTGCGTGGGCAGCAGCAGCCTGTCTCAGAGGTGTGAGCGCCGAGGACTTGTCAGCATCACCTCAGCAAGGGCAGGGAGGTTGGCTCCTCGTTAAATGTGCCCCCCACATGGCATGTGCAGGATAGGTGAGACTCAAACAGGGCAGCAGGAAAGCTTGAGGAGAAGGATGACAGCAAATGCAAGGCTGAAAGGCAAGATAAATTAAAGCAAACGAGCAAGAAGAACAATCCTTAAAAGCACTGGACTTGGCTTGGAGGGCATCACCGCCTTGGTGTGCGAGGAGGGCGTAGGAGCATGGTGTGGAAAGGGGAGAGAAAGGATCCACAGCTGCAGGGCAGAGAGTGGGCTTTTATTAGGGCTCATCATGCACCTTTCAACGAACAGCCAAACAGCCAGGAGTCAAATGAAACAGTAGGCAAGGTGTAAATGAGCAGGAAGCTGAGGGGAGTGAGAGGAATGGACTGGGCACTGTGGCTATGCAATGCCAGGAGCAGGATGAGGGGAGCCACAGGTGGGGAATGCAATTAAACAGCTGAGCCAAAGCCAACAAGCTGAATCTCTGGCTTGTGCCGAGCTGTTTGCACAGTCCCTATCCCAGGTGCTGAGCATCCCTCTGGGATTTTTAATTCACCAAGGCAGAGGGGCCCCATCTGTGGGCTGGGACAGGATCATGAGGTTCTTCTGCCTAAGTAGGTCTGTCCTTGCCAGAGGATGTTGTGCAGGGATTGCTGAACTTTCCCTGGAAATGGACTTCATCCATTTTTTGTCCATTTTTGTCCATATTTGTCCATACTTGTCCATATCCCCTGGATATGGACTTTGACTTTGAAAGGTTCACATGTACTGGACTTGAGAAAAATTATTCTCAAACTGGGAAGCGGCTTCTCTGTGAGGAGGGAGCTGTACCTCCAAATGGCTGACGCTCTAGTACCTCAGAGCAGCAGCTCCTCTGCCATCGTATGCTCATCTCTGTGTGGGTTTTTGCTGACGAGTGTGATACATGCTCACAAAGTATTTTTGCTATTGTTATTATTACCCAAAGTTATGGATCAGCTTGAGAAACTCAAATGCAGTAAATCACTGGGACTGAGGTAGCATTAGTCTCAGGGCTCTGAAGTAAATAATGCATGAAATATACTGACAGCGGTGTCTGACGGATCCTTATAAACAGCATCTCTCTAACGAATGCAGAGCTGCTAATACTGCAGGGTCGGATTTGGGGGAAGAGTGCTGAAATCCCTCTGTACTCAAACAAGACAATGCAAACAGGCACAAACACCTCCCATTCCTTACCCCTCTGAATCAAGCAAGTGATTTTAATGGCAGTTGAGAGGGTCAGGAATGGGGGTGGCAGCTCCATATCCAGCTGTGACGTGGATTTCGTGTTGCTCTCTCTTCTCCTTCCCTCTTGCAAGGTGAACGTGCTGAAGGGCTGTCTCCAACCTGCTCTGCCTTCACCCTGGTGTGGAGTGCTCTGAGATGCTCAGAGAGGGAGTGCTCCAGGCATGCTAAGTACTATTATTATTTTTTTTAATAATCGAAAGACATCCAGGGAATTACCGATCTATGAGCTTGCTTTCAGTTCCAGCCAAACTGATTGTGAAGCTAATTAAAGACAGACTAGTACAAGGTTCAGGTAAGTATAACATGACAGGGTCAATCCAGTATGGCTTCTGGAAAAGAAAATTGTGCCTTTTTGAGCTGCAAGTGGGTTTTGTTGTTTTGTTTTGTTGGTGGGGTTTTTTTGTTTTTTTTTTTTTAAGTTTAATAAAATAAGATAAAGGTGATCCCCAGCAGACAGAATGTACTTTGATTTTCATAAAGCTTTTGATAAGGCCTTTCACACGAAATTATGAAGGGAAATAAATAGCTATGGGCAAAGGGGCAAGGTCTTGTCACAGTTTAAAACCCATTCGATTGTAAATTAGCAAAGAATAGTTTCCCTTTTGCATGGAGACAAGTTAATAGTGGCAATCAGTACACACTGTGGAGGTGTTCAGCCTGCCCTGTGTGCCGTGGCTGGCATGTTGGTGCTTTGATGGCGACTCCTTGTTTGGCTGGTAAGAAATGCAGCAGAGCTGCCAAAAGCCATAGGAGATGTTAAGAGCAGGCCCACCCCATTGCATTCTCTGCAGGCTTGCTACCTGGGCTGTGGAGATCCAAAGGGACCCAATCCCAGGGCCTGTCCTGGCTGCTCTGGGGCGTCCTGCCAGGAGCTGGGTTCTCCCGCAGTGCCCCTCACCGTCTTACCAACGCAGAGCAAGCACGGGCTGCCATCTCCATGAGTCAGCAGGATTTAAAGGTGCCATGGGGACAGAGCAGCAGGATGACAGATGAGCTATAACATGGATGAGCGTATGGTAATGCAGACTGCAAAAATAGTCTCCACTTCAGCTGTACAGTGATGAGCGCTGAGCTCTCAGGCTCCTTGGAGGGAAGAGATTGGGAGTCACGGTGAGTAACTCGATAAAAGCTTCTTCAGTGGGTTGCGTCAATTCCAAGAACGTGGAAGATGCTTGGTTGCCTTTAAGGGACAGGGAAACAAAAGGGAATATGTTATAAAAAATGACATTATCTTGAACACTGGCTACACCCTCATTTATGAAAGTGTGTAGAATTACCAGAGGGCCATGAAGCATGGTTAGTAATCCTGTGAGATTTACCTACAGGGAGTCAGTCAGTTGGACTGAACAGGGTTTTCCTTTTCAGTATAGCAAGCTTGCAAAAATGCCATTTCTCCCTCCTAGTAGCTCTCCCATCTTCCTTCTCTTCTGGCCATTGTGCCCTCTACTGTCCCTGAGCTCAGGCTGGCTCCGCTCAATCCCGGACTGCTCCACTGGGAGATGGCAAGCACCGGCCATCCACAGCCTCCCTGAAGAGACACACTAAAGGCTTATAATTGAGTTATTTACACTAATGAAGAGTGTGGTGAAAACTGATCAGTCCCTCCTTTTTCTGTCCTCGTGTAACACTAGAACAAGAGGTCACTCGGAGATGCTAATGGTGGCTTAATTTAGATCACATGAAAGGAGACACTTTTTCACACAGCAGGTACTCAGTCTTTGAAATCCACACTGCCTCCTGAGGTCAGAGAGTCAAATACTGCAGAAGGACTTGTCAAGTTCCTGGGTAATTTTTATAACAATAATAACTGTTATTACTGAGGATGCAGTAGCACCCCAGGGACCCCCATCAGGAAGGACCCACTCTGCATGGCACAAGGCTGCCCAAAGCAGGAGCCAGCCTGACCTGGGTTGCTTTGGTCTCCATAACCAAATAAAGGCTTGTTTGCTCAGATGCTGGGGGAAGGGGTGGGGGTGGTGATAGTGAAAGAGCTGCACCCGTGCTCAAGCACCCATGTGTGACACTTTTTGTTTTCCTGCACCAGTTCTGTAGCCCCAAAGACAAGGTACTTGGTTCCCTTGCCTTGGTGTAATGAGAGTTCTGTTCTTCAGCTATAAATCAGCAGTGTTCACTCTAATTTTAAATGGGTGAGGGAGGGACAGAAAGCCTACAGCTGCCTTAATCCTGGAGGAATCTTCCCATGATCTGGGTGAAGCTTAGGTGAATTGCTTCAGGATAGATCCTCATCTGGACTTCTGACCCTTTTCCTGGATCTCTTCAACACAATGTCCTTGGTCTGGTGGCTTTGCCACTCCTACAATCAGTTCTTGGCATGCTCCTGTCTTCCCATGCATTGCCTCTGGCATTGTAAGCTACTTAGCAAGTCTAACTGGATGTGGGTATGGGTGAATTTTGCCTGTGGGCAGTGTAGGCCTGTGGATTATGATAACGTTGAAGAGCCTTAAACTTCTAAAGGTGTTTAAATTTACCAGGAAAAACAAAGTGCAACAGAACGGGGGAAAATACTTTCAAATCCATCCCTGTGTCTGTATTCGTGTTTATCTGACCTGCAGTTCTAGAAAGGCCTTCAGCCCCAGTAGGTTTGGGACTGAATCTGTAGTTACTGTTTTTCCTCCTGTTCATAAATTCAGTTCAAGTCCCTCCATTCCAATTTTGACAAGAGGCGTCCAGACTCGGTGTAGAAATCTTTGCAGGGGATTGAGACAGAACACCAGCACACATTGTCTTCTGACTATTGCAAAATAGCTGCAAGCAATAGGCTTTTGAGTGTGTTTTCTTGTAGCTAGCTGCAGAATCAACGCAGTATGTGTACAGTAAAATTGATCATAATCCACTTGAGGAATGGTGTTCAGAAACTCTCACAGGCATCTCTCATTCCAGCATCATCACAACAGCTCTCCAACTACCCCACCTGCTTTTCTCCTTGCTGTTTGTTACTGCCTCAGTAGCTAGCTGTGTTTAAATATGTCAACCCGGGGTTTTTTTCCCCATCTTCTTGTTTCCTGTGTTCCTCTAACAAGCAGCTTGCAACAAAACAAACAAGCAAGGCAGGAGCGCTCCAGGCAAAAGGGGTGTTTTGTGTTTGATTTGAATACATACATATTTTTCTTGGTTAAAACTTGTGATACTCATCAAACACACGCAGGAAGGCTGCGAATAAGACCTTTTTCTTCCTTTCTGACGCGCGCACCGTCTAATACGAGCACCTTCTCATTTTCACTCGATGTCTGATTCCGCGCCACGCGCGCTTTCCCTCGTATCCTCGCGCACACGTTTGGCAGCCTCATCCTCTCTCCTGCTCTGTCGCGCACACAAAGCCACCTTCTCGTCTCAGCACACCCGGGCACATGCACACACAAGCACGTGGGCACGGCCGCCCACACGCCTGCAAAGGCTTCGTTATTGCGGGGAAAATCGCTCTCAAATATATGGGACTGGGTGTAACTATGGCAGAGATGGGGAGAGAGGGGAGCGAGGCTGGGAAATTGCGCAGTCCCTTCACTCTTCAGAGACACAAAGCACTGCTCAGGTGGAGGGGAGAACACGTCCCCAGAGTCCTCATCCCATCTGCCAGGCACATACAAGCACTGAGCGTCACTTACTCACCTCCTCTCATGCACAGACTCTGACTGCTCTCCCTGAAAGTTTCTCAGCCGCCCTTTCTCGTGCATCCTTCCCTCTTTTTTTTGGCTGTCTGTCAGGTCCTGATCACATCACTGTCACAGTTGCTATGATATCAGCATTTTCTGACAGGTGTATATGCTTCTGTCACTCCCAGGGAAGCTCTTTAGCACCCAGCCTGCTGCCAGATCTGAGCCAGGGCAGCACTACTGGAAAGCATGGTCAGCGGTATCTCATATTGCTGCATGCAGAGGGTACCATCCTGATTGAAAACTGCATGTTTTCAGGGGATCCCACTTTTGAAAACACACATGTTTTCTCTTTATGAAGAGTGAGGTTCACTGCTGTTCAAAAAAAGGAGGAACACTCTGGGCATCACTCTTGTGAATTCCAGGAGATCTTCATCCTAATGAGGCAGGCTCTGCATTTGGCCTCCTGGAATTGGTTACTGCGTGGAGGGCACTAATTTCAAAAATTACTTAAATTTCCTGAAACCCCCAAGCTTCTGGTGCAGCCTGAGGCGCTGAGGGCTTCACTCCCATCTGCATGGTGGGGTTGGCCTCTCCTGACGAGGGCGTAACAAAAACATATCTGCCACGATGGGGGCCATGGATGTGCTTCAGAGCAAGGCAGTGTAGGCTCTTTGTTCGGGAAATGGCCACACGCCTCTGCAGGGGCTGTGAGGATCTCAGACTGTGCACAATTTGGAAGAAATTTCAGGTTTTCCAATTACTGTAGCAGTGGCTGGTAACCTTCCAGCAAAGAGGCGCTGGAGCACAGTGTTCCCATGGCTCCTGCTGGGCTCAGCCGGTGTTTGTGTTTGAACTGGCACCAGGAAAGCAAGGAAGCGAAGAGATTATTAATAGGGAGCACAAGGAAGAGGAAAGGTGTTTAAACAGTTCCCACTTTGCATGTCTAATTCGGGAGCTACCCTTCTGTAGTTTCCCAAACAAGCGCCCAAACCCAGTGTCAGACTTCTTAGAAGCATAGCTTGTTAAGGTTTAGCACACTGTAAGATAAGGACCTTGCTTGCATAAGGCCATCAACCACTGATATTGACTCTCCAGGACATTTTAAAGGCTATTTATATCACAATAAAGCCATTTTATTAGTGTCATCAATCAAGAGAGACCGCATTTTGGCCTGGAAATTATCCTGCTTGAATTTCTAGAAAGGAGAAGGGTGAGTAATTGTGGGATGCATTATCTTCGATCTCATTTGAAATCTCCTAATTGAAGCCACATATGAGTGTAGTTTAATGCTTATAAAATAGATGGTAGGGCCGTTGCTAATGTACCTATGGTGAGTACAACCTTCCAGTAACCAGAGAGGTACAGTTTTTTTCAGAAAGTAACGCGGCTTTGTCAGGAGGTCTCCCTGTCCACATCTGGGTGAGAAGCTGGTTCCTGGCACGTGCTTCAAACTGAAGCTTATGCCCCATGCTGGGTTGGGCTTGTGATGCTTGGCATCCATGGTCCAGCTCAGCTGGCAGCATCTGCTGTCGGGTGCCTGCCGATCTGGCTGGCAGCACCAGGGGTCTTGACGGGGCGAATCTGCTCCTTCCTGCAGTGGGGCTGGGGTCTGTGTACGGGGGGCTGAGAGCTGGGAACTGAGTCGTCGTCAAGGGGCGTGGTAATGCTCCCTGGCTCCCGGCACGTGCCTGGCTGGAGTTGCTGTTAAAGCGGAGAAGGGGATGTTTACAGCTCTCCTCCGGGATTTTGCCAGCCCCTGTGCTGCTTTTCTGCCCTCAGCTCAGGGAAAGGGAGCAGGCTTGGAGGAGCAGCAGTTACTCAGGTAAGCAGAGTGTAGCTTAGCACTGCCTGTGGGGGCCTGTGAGACTGAGTAATGGCAGGGCTTGAAAGCTGTTACAGATATTTGATAATTAATTGGCTGGGAAATCAGTTTATTTTAACGACTCTTGTTAAATAAAGAAGAGAGCTGAAAGGGCTGCACTTTCCTGCGGTGCTAAACTACTTTCAGGGACAGAGAAAGCCCATTACATGTCTACTTTTATGCCAAGAGGGACTTTCTTGTGAAGGCTCTTCTGAAAGGTGGTTGAAATCTTTATCTCCCCTGAATCCCAGCAGCTTTGGTTTAAGACAGGAAAGCCTGAAGGGCAGTTTATTACCAGGGATCCATCAGGCAGAGGGGACAGGGGAGTGGAGCTGCTGCTGTAACCTCATGCTTCACCTCTGGCCAGATACTTACTGCAGAGTGGTTCCAGTTGTGGTTTATCACTGTTTTATACTGCTCTAGTGGGAGCAATGCATGTAGCTCGGTTAACCTCACTTGTCTTTCTGAGTACTGGCTGATCTTGTGGCTGATCTTGAGTATTACCAGTGTTCTCTCTATGCTGTGTGACACACACACACACAAGGTAGAGACTACGCTGGTAATAGTCTAGCATAAACAAAAAGTAATTTTGAGTGCTCTCCCTGCTTCTCTGTGGCTGTTGAGGACCAACCCTCTTTTCTCAGGCTAAGGGAGAAACAGTAAATGTGAAGTCAGAGAGGGGTTGGTGTCAGGTCCATTTTTATTAGGGCTCTCTTATTTTCCAGGTTGTTGGAATGTCATTGTATCATTGCTGTTCAGTGGGCAGAACTGTTTCTTTGAGGAAAAACAATGTGCACCCTGGTCCTGGCCAAAGAAAGAGAACTTGACTGGGATCTCAGACAAAGGTTTTTGATTTGACCTTTATATCTCTCTGTAGGAAGATATTTTGTGTGTGACTGTGCATATTAGGGACCTCAGCAGCAATGCTGAAAGAGACTTGGATCTATTCTTTGCTGCAGATTGCGCTTTGGATGTGAACTTAGATCTCAAGCCAGTGTATCTTGTCCTGAGGGTTGTATGGCAAATGTGCATATATGAACAGTGTTCCAAATGTAGTCCTATTTATCAGAGTCTGCAAAGAGCCTGCAACACCATCTGTTTTAGTGAGTGGGTAAAAGATTAAACTGCAGGAACCATGGGATCTGTACAATACATGAGAACAGGCCAGACCATGACAGCACATCTTATTTTTTTGGAAGCTAAAATAACTTTAATATCCCTTAATTTATGGTTTAGTGTCAAAACTAACTACCATTTTCCTCTTGTCTCAAAAATCCCAAACAGTTCTTCCTGCCCCAGTGCTGTTGCTTGCCCTGCTGCAGATCTAAATTCAGTGCAGGCACACAACTTACATCCCCCAACGAAAACTTAAAAGAGTTAAAAAACAAAAAAAGAAGCCCTTCAGTGTGTTGGAGGTACTGCAGGACCCCTCTTCTGCTGCCCTGTAGCATTTTGAATTGAGCATTTTCATTACAGGATTTGAGCCTAGGTTGTCCTCCCCAAGCAGTGAGGTCCTGTGTTAATGTCATGCTGTGCACAGATGCTGGGGATGCACAGATACCCATCAGGTGGGCATGATGTCATCCCCTCTGCACGGCTGATGAGAGCCTACCTTTAGCCAAGCGTAAACTCAGGGCAGCCTGCAAATCCTTATCTTTAAAACATTCCCTGGATGTGAAACCTGCTGCCAGCTGGAGCTGCTTTTAGCTGAGCAGACTGAAGTGCTGTATTTAATGAATCCATTTAGAGTCTGGTGGAAGGAAGCAGGACTGATCCTCATTTAGTGTAAATCTAGGCTTCCCCGTTTACTGCAATGGTGCCTCGTTGGTCCTCGATTTATGCCAGCTGAAGCCACGGTTTGGCATCTCTCTGTACAGTACTGGAATTCTGGAAATTATTTAGAGCAAGTGATCTGTCAGAAGAACAGAAATAGGAACCCAGCCTTGGACCAGCCAAAGCCCAAGTGCACAGCCCTAGACCCTGCTGTGCAAGAAACTTTCAGTAAGACAGCTGTACAGAAGGGAGCTCCACGGGGAAATGGTTTATCTGTACTGCGGATAAGCTGTGCACAGGGGAGAGCTTTCCTTTCACAGCAGGCTCTTGGGAGAAGAGTTTGGGATGTCAGTGGATCCAGATAAGATATCTCTGGGTAAATGCTTCCAGTAGGATTAAGCAACATTGTCTTCACTGAGAAATGAAAAGGGTTTATGTTCTGTGTTCCAGCCAATTTATGCAGTTTGTTTTGCCAGTGCAGAAGGCTGCAGGTGAGGAGGTGCAGAAGCTGTCAGAGCAGTCCCTGTAGTTATGCCTGTCCTTCAGGCAGTAGCCAGGCTGGAGTTCAGGCTCCAGAACACAGACCCAAATGACCCAAGCCAGTTGCCTTCAAACCATGGGGAAGAGCTTGGGCTTCAGCCAGACCTCTCTGCTGCAGTTGCATATCCCTGGGCAGATCCCAATTAGAGAGAAAAGCACGGTTTTTTTCAGTAGTGCTTAGATAGATGTGACTGGAGGTGACACCTGGGTTTCTGAAGGCTACTTTGCAGTCATCACTACCCCTCTCCTGCTATTGCTGTGCAAGCGGTACACACCAAACCAAGTTTTGTATGAGGCAGGTCAGGTCTGTTATGTTTTGGTTTTGAAAATAAAATAGTTTCATTGTATGACTTTGCACAAACTATTTCTTTCCTTCTCCACTGACTCCCTGTATATATAAAACACAAATCACAACACCTGTCCTCTACAAAGGTAAGAATTTTAGTTCCACAGTGCTTACTTCCTTTGATAAAAACACTGCGTGTTGTTCAGCACATGCTGAATTGCCTTGCAAAACAAAGCACTGCAAGGTTCTCAGAGGAAAAAGAGTGCCAGATATTAGTAGGACTAGTAGGATGGAAAGAATATTTAGCTGTGGAAATTATTCCTTCCCCTTTCTCAAGGACTCATACCTTCTTCCCATTCTGTTTCTGACCATGAGGTTTTAAACTAGGTCCTGGCTTTCATGTCAACAGCAGAAACTCCATCAGATATATCTTGGCATTTCTTTTTTCCCACTCTTCCTTTTCCTCTATTTATTTATTCATAAACGTGTCCTCCTCTGCAAGGCATATTGTGCATGTGGGGATGAAGGTAAGCTGAGATCAAAGCTCTTGGGGAGCTCTCCCTCACAGCGTCTTCTCTACCTTCCCTGTAAATCTTTCAAATGCCTTCTTTCACAAGGCCTGATGGTGGACACAAGTGAGGCATTAGGGAAAGGCAAAATTTAGCAAAGCTCTAAACAAAGGAAAGAAAGTGGAGTTAAGCATTGCCTTGTTGTAACATCTTTGCTATAGTTTCCACCTAAAGGAGTTCTTCGGGACAGGATAACTACACCATGGGAGTTGAAAACTGGATATCTTGGTGAAGAAGTTCACTGTGCCAAATGCTGTTTTGAAAATTTGGTCCTAGTGTGTTAGTTTGGCAGCTGGTAGGCCCAAAAGTACTTTGACAAATCTGGTTTAAATTTCAGTGCTAAGCACTTAAAAAAGTCAAATCTCACTTGTGACTTTTAAGTGCTGGACAACTTTATTCATGGCATATTTGGGAATACAACCATATGCCAATGTCTTTTGGAAATAACAAGACTCTTAGTGTTTGCATAATAGTTTTTAACCTCTCCATACATGATTTCTAGAAGATCCAGTTTTGGAAAAAAATCCAAACCTGTGCCAGGTAACTCTAGTGGAATATATAGAGGTTTAAGGTCTTGACAAGAAATATTTAGCTGTATGTGAAGTGAAAATACCTAAAAACGTTGCTTCAACTGAAAGAAATTTGTAAGAGGAGTTGTCTTCTCCTGACATATTGCTGAACTCTGAGGTAGGTAAAAGTAGTAAGACCAGGTCACTGTAGTTTGTTCTCCCCGCAGCCCCTGTGAGGCTGATCCTCTGGTTCTCAGCCCATCTTTCTTTGAAACATCTGAAACACTGGGCTCTTCCTTGCTTTCCTTGGGAGACTGTTTACAGGACTGGCACTTGTAGATGACAAGAAGTTTTTCTTCAAGTTTGAACAGACTTATTTCTCTTTTTTTTTTCCTGACCTGTTACTCCTTCGTAGACCCCCATGCATCTTGCTAAATAATTCCTCTCTTCCCTCAGTACTTTCAGCTTTCAAAGAGGTATAGCTTGTCAACATGTCGCTTTTAAGTCCTCTCTTAGTCAAGTTATACATTTTTAATGTTTTTAAGCCTCCCTTAGATGCTGATCCCTTTCCAGCCCTTGATGATTTTTTTTGTTGCTTGCCTCTGTATTCCCTCCAATTCCCCCATATCAATCTGAAAACAAGGTGCCTAATATTGACTGCTCCAGTCCAGGTGCATTTGGTATTTGGTGGCAGTTGTTTTTGGATGGAATTAAAAAAAGAAACAGCAGAGTGTCTCAAAGGGAATCTTCTTCATGGCCTCCTCTCTGAGAGCATTATTTCGCGGTGGTATTTCGGGACTGGCTTTAGATATGGAAATGAGAGCCTGTGTCTTGCTCAGAAGCTGTTCTCTGCTTTCAAGTGGGAGAGAGATGGAAAAGGGGAAGAGGGGTTAAGCTCCTCAAAGGCTTTGTCTACATTAGGCTTTTTTTCTTCACATTTCCAAGTGTTGCTTGTACGGGTGTAGCTCTATCCACAGTGGCACTAATGACAGCTCTGGCACAGGCAGGGGATGTAACATGTTCCACTACACATCATCTCCACAATCTCTACAAGCCCCGACTCCACCAGCGGTGCCACGGCAGCGGGAGCTGGAGAAGGAAAAGGTCAGCTGTAAATAATAACTAGAACGTTTGCACATCAAGAAGGTGTCCTTCATTGAAATGCAGCAGCTGGAAGTGAGCAGGTGGGATGCACTCAGTTTCTCATTCATCTTGAAATACCACCCTTCACAGTCTGCTATTGGGCACCTGAGGGCAGCCCTTGGAAGTGGGGATGATAGCTTGGTTGGGACACCTCTGATACTCTCATGACCTCAGAAAAGAAGGAAAAGTTAAGCCTTATTTTCCCTGCTGTCGCTGACATTCCCTCTCTGATCTGCCTCCAAAGAATTTCAAGACTGATTTTTCCTTGGTGTGGACGCTCGTGTCCAGCCTGCCCAGGACAAGTGCTAAAGCTTCAGATGCGATATTCCCTTTCCCTTGATGAAGAACTGGCAGTATGAGATGAGATAAACATTAGGATCCAGATAATAGAAAGTGCATTACTATGTCTCAGGTAGTGGAAGAAGCTCTTTCATATTGTACAAAACACAGGAGAGACCTGCCAGTTTCACACAGCATTTAAATCTGATATTCTTTCACAGACTTGTACCAATTAATGGTTAACTGATGAAATTCTCAGCCAGAAAGTATCACCAAGATGAAGATGTTAATGAGTTTAAAAAAAGAAAAAGGGGGCAGGGGGTTGAGAAATGCCTGGGGATAAGAAAGCCAGCGTACAAACTTACAAGGTGGATTGCAAGCTGTCACTCAGAGTGGAAGCTAATTTACACAGAGGCTAGATTTAGATTAGATATTAGGAAGAAATTCTTTACTTTGAGGATAGCAAGACACTGGAACAGGTTATCTGGAGAAGAAGTGCATGCCCCATCCCTGACCGGCAGCATTCAAAACCAGGCTGGCTGTGGCTTTGAACAGCCTTATCTGGTAGCAGTTGTCCCTACCCATGGCAGGAGCATGAAACTAGATGATCTTTACCATCCCTTCCAACCCAAGCTATTCTGTGATTTGCTTGGTGCTAGATTTATAGGGTTTTATGGCTAGAAAAGATCATGAAATTTTGTAGAAGGTGATTTACATTGTCGCTTTAGGAGGTGTTCTACCTTAATCTTTAAAATGTCTGTCACTGTGCATGGGAGGGTTGGTCACTGAGCTGTGTGACCCAGTGCTCAGACCTTGATACTCTTTCCGTTTCCTTCCCCAAATGTTCAGGTGGGGACATCTGAGCACTTAGCCCTTCTTGCCTCCTTGGAGACACGCAGCCATTACAGATTTACTTCAGTCGCTTACCCCAACAGCTGTTGAGACTGGTGGCCAGCATTAGCCCCTGACAAGCTGATGTCTGTTTGGCTGTATTTTCTCGTGTCAGAAACGTTCCTAGAGGTGGTGTACGGATCCTTGCCACCTGGCAGTCAGCTCTTCCTGACCCACTGGAGGCTGCTGCCACTCCTGTGGGCACGGTCGTTGTTCCTGAGAGCCCCAAGAGCTGGTGCTGTCACGTTGCTGTGTGGGAGGGCACCTATGGTGCCTTGCTTTTGGAACTAGGCCATGGCACCATGGCAGCGATCATGTGGGCTGTTTTGTAGGCTTACATGTGTCTTGGTGTGTGCAACTGTGAAAGGGAGTCAGGAAGGGAACCTCCCTCTTGCCTCTCTGCCATACGGAATACATGAGGTGATGCTCCAAAGCTCCAGATTTAGTTATTTGGATCTTAAGCTTTGTAGTACCCCTTCCCTGAGCAAACCACTGGAATCCACAAGCTGGAAGGTGTTATTTGCAGTGCCAGATCTCTCTTCAGCTGTGAGATGCTGATTTTCAAGTCTCCCCCTTGTTTTGTGATAGCCTGTAGTGATACCTCCTGCATTTTCAGCCTGTGACTGGGGTGGGTGGAAGCGACCCTGGACTGCACAGAATGCTTTGAAGCTCTCTCTAGCACCATTCTCCTATTCCCTCTTGTGTTTGCACTGTCCCTTTTCCGCACCCACTCTCTCCTGACCTGCCCCTATGCTCTTTCTTTCTCTGTGCCCGTGCATTGCTAATCTGTGGCATTATCTCATTCTCCAGTAGCTGTGCCTGCTCTTTATGTTTCTTGCCAGCTTTCGCCTCTCCCCATTTTTTCCTCTTCCCTCCGCTTGCCAGCCCGTGGTGTAGCATTGCCTTTCTCCATCTGCCTGATTGTCTCTCTGCTTTTTATCTGGGTGCTGGAGCTCCAGGTGCTGTCATTCTCTGCGACAGCACAGAACGTTTCAGTTTCCCTCTGTGGCTGGATAATTACCAGATACAGAGTCACGTGGACTTCCCAGCGAAACCCTCCCTCTCCTCCTGTCAGAGAAGGAGATAACATCTCTGAAACTCATTTTCCCCTTTTTTTGTGGCGTTTTTGCTATTACTATTTTTTACTAGAAGAAATTGAAGGGAAAAATTTGCATGAGCTTTTCTGGAATTACTTAGTGGTGACCACACAGAAGCTGCCTACAGGGCACTGGGGGTTCAGGTAGAAGAAACAGGTGATTTCCACAGCTGAAGTTTGTGAAGGAAAATAAAGGGATTTATAGTCTGTATAGGTGCCTTATTACTGCTCCTATTCTCATTTTGGATGTATCCCCAAAACAGAAAAAAAAAGTCATAACGGTGCAGAGGCCTGCCAAAAGTTTAGCTTCCAGTTCTTTTTACAAATTTGGCATAACAGCCAATACCCAGTTCACGTAAGTGACTAATTATCATTGTCTCCCAATGAACTTCTGTTCCTGAGTGACCCCAGATACTTTTTAAATACCAGCCTGTGTCTTAATGATCACAAAAGCACAGGGTCCCCAATGTAAGTGCAGAGCAACAAAAAGGCAAATCATCAGGCAGTGTTCCCCATGGCCATTCTGCATCAGCTCTGCTATTCCCTGGCTCCCCCTTTTGATAGTGCAGGAGCCCTGGGATGCTTTGGGAAGCTATGGACAGAAGAGTAAGGCATACACTCCTAGTGGATATTTCACTAAGGCCAAGTGATTGATGGCTGATGAGTATTGCCTAATGATTCTGGATCAAGAGCAGAGCCAGGTTTCTGGCTGGACTCAAAAGGAACACTGACAAGTCCTCAGCTAACCCAAAAGGAAAAAAGGAGGGAGCTCAGGGTCTGTTTCCTCAGCAGCCTGAACCTCCTGACTGATTTTAGTGCAAGACCCTGATGCAAGCTGTCAGAGCATTTGGCATTTCTGCAAGCGTCAGCCACAGAGCAGTTTGTCCCCCCTGCACACGTGGCAGGAGGCCTGGGACTGGAGTCAGTCATTCCAGAAGCATGCCTTGTAATGGGAAAAGACCTGTCCAAGCATTTCCTGACTGTGCTATAAAGAAATGGAGGGCATTTCCTGGGCATGGTGGGTTATAAGAAAAGATGGTACTGTGGTGGTAGGTCTCGCTCTTAGGTTTTTCTGTATTTTGTAATTTTAAACTGTGCTGGGATGTGGCTGGGATGGAGTTAAGCTCATAGCAGCTCATACTGATATTTTTAAGGTTCCTCTGCTGGAGTGGATGTGGGCTGAAGTTGTTTATGCAGGTATACCAATCCCCAACAGATGGGAAGAGCAGTAAATCATGCCAGTATAAGTTCTCTTATTCTGACATAGTTACATGCACCCTTCGACAGTACTGGCATAAAAATCGCTGTAATTTTGGGCTTGATTTCTGTCGTGAGTTTGGGTTTTTTCCCTACACAAACAGGAACCTCCACTCTTAAACAGTCATTTTAACAGAAAGAAAGCCCATGTGAGACCAGCTGTGTGTCTGCTAGTGAGAGCCAGCGCAGCTAGCTGTCTTTTTAGGCCAGTGTATTTTTTGTAAATTCTCTTGGGTTTCATTTTCCGTGCGTACCACATGGACTGAGAGACAAGGATGTTTACAGCACATGAGCAGTTCTGCACTGATGCTCATATTTTCTGGTTGCAATTCTTTTTTCTTTCATTAGAAAGAGTTGATGGGAGAGACAGAGAGACAGAAATGTTTCTGTACAAGGCACTGGGGACTCCTCCTCTAGAAAACTGGGTAAAAATGCTGGTCACGAAAGAGGAATTCAGGCTGGAACAGGTGCTGAGAGGGGCTACTGGGATCTTTAGGGCAATGGAGGGTCTATCATACAAGAAGAAACCAGGAGAGTTTGGCTTGCTGAATCCAGCAAAATGAAGGCTGAGAGGGAATATGATTGCTCTCTCTGAACACACTGAAAGATAAACACCCAAGAGGGGGAAGAGCTCTTTAAGCTAAAAGATGATGTTGGCATGAGATGGATATAAGCCAGGTAGGAATAAATCTAGACTTAGATTTAGGAGGAAAAAAAAAAAAGTTTTAATCAGCGGAACAGAAAGACTTTGAGTAGTCTGACCTGTGAAGCAAGGGGAGGGTATATCCCCACCAAACACACTAGGCTAAAGTTGGAATGAGGCAAACCTCTGAAAAAGATGATAAAGTGTAACTGGCTGTGCCAGCAGCGGTTGGGGGCTTCACGACGTGGTGAGCCCATCCTAGCCTCACACTGCTGAAGTGTCAGTTTACTAAAGAGGATGAACAGAAGTGCAGGCATCCTATCAGCCATGCACCCTCCCAATAGGTGGATGGCCAAATATTGTCACCTGAGTGCTGAAATACCCAGGGAGCTGCAGACAGGCGTGACGAGCAAGGTCATAGCATAATACAGCTGAGAGAAAGCATGGGCTGAACAGATGCAGCAGTTTCCCCTTCCTGCCAGTTTTCCAGCACAGGACTGGGTTTAAGCAGTAGTTTTCTAAATCCCTCTGAGGGCTTGTGTTATCATGCTGGCAGTGGTTACTCAGGAGCTATTTGTGCCACATTTTGGAAATCCATCCTGCTGTGGCACAGCTTTCACTCTCAAACAGTGACCCTGCTGTGTGTTGTGGCACATAAGGTGAGGAGCAGCAGCTGTACCAGGCTGGGGAAAGAGGGGAGCAGTGGCAGTGGGGAGGAGAATTTTGAGCAACAATTGATGCCCACGTGCATTCAAATTTGGCAAAATGAGGCTTTTGGTGCTCAGCTGAAAGGAAGTTTCAGATGCTCAGTTGATAGGATCTTGCATGATAGCGCCATCCTCTTATGGGGCCCTTGCCTTCGCAGAGGTGGAGATACATTCAGCTGTGGGTGCCTTCTGTAGCATCTCCTGCTGAAGGGGACCTGATCCAGAGCAATGGGAACCACCCAGGGCCAACAGCTCCTACACTGCTCCTTCAGACTCTGTGCTCCTGTGTGCTCTGCCACTGTACTCCTCTGGTGGGGACTGCAGCGGCAGCGTGGCGTTGCTCTTGAGATGCTGGCAGGATCCAGCGCTGCAATGGGATTTCTACCCTGATAACCCTGTCATGGCTGGGGTCTGTGCTTAGCCCTTGCTCCCCACATCCCTGCCAGAGCATAGCAGAGAGGCCAGACTCTCACTGCCGCCCTGGCTGACCACGGCTGTGTCCAAGCCCTTGCTTGCCAGGCAGGGAAGGACTGAAGAGCTTGAGGAGACAAGATGAAACAGCATGAGCATGATTTGCTCTTGAACTTTCCTCCCCAGGCTGGGAGCAAGGCTGTGTTTAACCACCGCATTAGCTTTCCAGGATCTCACTTTGCAACACAACGGAGACTTTGTCTTGCATGTTTGGAGCTGGCAGCCAGGAGCTGATGTTGCTTTGTGCTGAATGAGCCATGTTTGATGCCTCTCTCTTTCCCCTCTTGCCATTTTGCTGCTGGGGATAGAGGGCAGTGGGGGAAGTTGTTAGCTTTGTCTTGTAAGAGTGTGTGTGAAGTGAGATTAGAGAAGGCCCATCACAGAGCTGAGGCAAGGGCAGAGATCTGATGCAGGGTGGGTTGTGGCATCCTCTGGCAAAAGGGTGGCACGTCCCTCAGTGAGTGCAGTGGGGCTGGGTTTCGATGCTTAATTGTGTGTGCAGCAGGCAGCTGAGTTTTGGCCTGATGCACAGAAGTTGTCTTGCAGAAGAGATGATCAAAGGGTTAACAGAGAAAAGATGATTAAGGCGGAGTGTGGGAATTGTGGCACAGAGCTGTCACCGCAACATGCTTTGGAGAAAGAGGGCAGGAAATGCAGTCCATAAACTCACTATTTATTTATTTTTTCCCCAAACTGCGGTAAGAGCTGTGGCTTGCTGGCAAAGCAGCACAGCATGTTTCATTTATCCTAGCAGTTTTCTTCTTCTCAGTAGTGGGGCTCTGGCAGAGAATTGTGGGGAAAAAAAAAAAAACAAACCCAACAAAATCATTTGGAATTACAACGACAAATTAAAAAAAAAAAAAAAAAAAAAATCCCAGCTTCAGTGTGACACAATACATCATTGATAATGCTGTAAAATCACCACGTTAAAGTAATCATTTAAACAGCAGCTTCACCAGGCCCTAAAGGGCTTCCTTCTTGCCTCTTCATCACTCTAGGCTCGAACATGATCCATCCCTTCCCAAAGGGATGAGATACCCCCACTCCATCTCCACAGCCCAGGCCCTTTTGCTGCTTTCTGTGGGGCAGAATGGGAAGCCCACTGTTGAGATCCCGGCCCTGGCGCATCCTCCTCCTCCTCCTCCCGCCGCGCAGCCCGCACGCTGGCAGCGGCTGCAGACAGCCCGGGGAAGCCGTGCTGGGGCTTTCCAGGCAAACGCCGCCTCTCAGCAGCGGGGCCCGTCTGTTCGCCCGAGGAAGGGGAGGGCGGAAAGCTTGGGGCCGAGAGCTGCTGGAGTGACAGGCACAACATAAACTGCGATGAGTGTTACAGCAACACGCTGGGAAATCAGTGCGCCGAGCGGCGCTGCCTCGGCGGGAGGAGGAGCAGGAGAGCCAGAGCACCAAGGGCCGCAGTGAGGCAGAAGGGGCCGGGAAATCTCCCGAATTGCGTCGCCAGGATAGGAGATGTGGATGCCTAAGGCTCGCTCACCTTTTCTTCACTCACTCTCCCACCCCTCAATAGGAACAAGCCCAAATATTTTGAAGAAGGGGGAAAAAAAAATCACGTCTCTTTCCAGGTGGAGTGTTCCTCGGAGCTTCCAAAGGCCGGTTTGCAGGAGCGCTGCTTTGGCCCAGCGCTGGGTGTTAGACTGGCAGGTGATGGAGGAGAGAGGACGAGCAGCTGGGCTTGATCCTGCCCTCCCCCTGCATGCATGCTGCCAGATGTGCCAGCCCGTCATGAAATCCAGGGACCAGGAATGATGGTGGGCAGCCCTCTATCCTGTCCAAAGTTCCCGCTGAAGGTCCAAAATCATTCTCCTGCAGAAAATCACCACCCCATCCCGTCCCTCCCGTAGCACGGCTCCGCCCCATTGTCTGCATTTGCGTGTGGGGCAAATGAGACTGGGGGAGGAGTGCAAGGATGACTTGGGCTTCTTTCTCCACATGCTGCTGTTGCTAAAAATCTTCAGGTGCCAAACTTGACTGGTTTTGTTTACAAGGAGGGCTAATGGGGCATGGCAGCAAGATCTTTTGTCCTTCTGTGTCTGTGGTTTGAAATGGTGCAAGATCAACGGTTCCTATGTTCTTACAGTGATCATGCAAGGCATGCCCATCACCCATTCACTGGTCCCCTCATTAGCCACATCAGAGATGTCAAGAAATTAAACCTGCAACCCTAAGGAAAAGAATAATGCATGGATCACAAATCCTTTATTAGCTTTTACTGAGGCTGATGGTAATTCCTCCAATAAGTCTAATGAAAAGCATTTGACTGTCTCTGTGAACTTGATTATTGATTATTAGTGAATGATAAGAGTCCATTGATATCTGACTGATGGTGTGCTCCTATTGCTTTGCAGTTAAAATGTCAGTTAACATGCCATTTAATATTCTATTAGTATTGAATTAGCACTTATTACACTGTGAAAATCATCACCATAAATCCTTATTAAAGCGTGATACGTTCAGCTGGGTGGCATCTCTGGCAGGCTAAGAGGGTGTGTGTGTGTGTGTGTGTGTGTGTGTGTGTGTGTGCAGACAGACATACTGAGATGCATCGTCCATGTGAATACATGTTCAGAGCATGCCAGGACTTGGAATTTCCACATTTGTACATTGATTTTCCCTGACAGTTTGAGAGGAGCAGGTATGGTGAACAGAGGGCTCAAATCCATTTCACTTACTCTTCCCATTTTCCTCTTTTCTTTGTCCTCTTTCCTATCTTTATTTTGGTAGCACCTGCTAACTTATTTCAAGGGCAGTTGCAAGGTTGCCTGACTGTAGCTGTTGACCACAGCCCTAGGGCTGGCCTGGATGCATTTCAGACAGCTTATGACCCATCTCCTCTTCCAGGGAGAGGAGGGAGGGTCCCTGATTGTGCCTATCCACAGGCGCAAAAGGACAAAGCAAAAGGCTTTGTTCAGGCCACAGCAGTGAACTGTTACTGACAGGACACCACACAGGGGCATATTTGCCACCCCAAATAGAGAGTTATAATGATCAGAGGAAGGGCAGAGCTGCTGAGTGCTCTCTGTAGCCTGGTCAGGATGGGAAGGCAGCCTGGTGGGGATGATGCAGTGCCATGGATCTGCTGGAGTCCGGCAGCACTGATGGCTGTTCAGGGGGATTTTCAGAAGTGACTGAGAAACTTCAGCTCCCACTGACTTCAGCTTCCACTGTTAATCTGCTTAGCTTTTCACTACCAAAATACCTGACCCATGATTCTTGGTGCTGTTATAACATAACTCTTGCATTTGCAAGAGGGCTCTTGACTCTCAGGCAGACAGCTCTGGAGGCAGTCTGGGTGTACCTCCAGGCCCACTGCTCCCAGCCCTGGGGCACACTGCACTCCCTGGATCCTGTCTTTCACCTCCCTTCACTGGTGATTACAGCCTGAGATGGCCAGTGTGCCTGGAGCAATGCCTCTTCCTAGTGGTGCTGGTCTCTAGGTGTAAGTGGCTGCTCTCAGATTTCCCTGCATTTTTCTTTTTGACAAAGAGTAGCCTTTTGAAAACAACTCAGATCACACCTGAGAGTTTGCCTCAGGGACAAGTGCCTGCCTGACCAAGAGAATGGGCTCAGGCCCGAGGGCCAAACTCTCACTCCACTTCCTCAGCTGGATAGCGTGGGTAAAGGACAGGATCTGTTGGACTGCTCTCTAAAGCAAATGTTTGTCAGATGAGACAGAGCTACTTACAGCTTGGCCAGCAGCATGGCATGGCTCCCATGGATGCCCACACAGCTTGGCTTTCGTCCTGCCCACAAGTAACCCCAGAACAATTTGGACAGCATCCATGGGCATGCCAAAAGGGAGTGGGTGTGAGGTGCCGGCCATAATGGTGGGGTCACATTACAAGGGAGGGCAGCTGCAGCACAGCATGAATGAAATGCATTCAAATAGAGGAACTTGGAAAATGTCTGACCCATGCTAAAAGGCTGTTTGAAAGCCTACTGTCAAATATTTGTCTTATCTTGAAGCAATAATCTTTATCCTCTCTCTTTCTTCTTTCAAATACAACACATGCATAATAATGAATAGGACACAATCCTGTGCAACGTGATCTAGGAAAACCCTGCTGGAGCAGGGAGGTTTGACCATACGACCTCACTGTGGTCCCTTCCAACCTTATTCCTTGATTCTGTAGCAGCAGTGGCAAGAGGTGCTGGGTTATTTGGATGCTGGGACACTGTGGGCAGAGCTCTGAGAGGTGAAGGAGCAGCAGCTCTGGAGGATGCTCTGCATCCCTGTTTATCTGCAGAGCAGATGTGATGTGGGCTGCAGCAGGGCAAACCTGCTCTCAGCCTGTCTGGGCCCAGCCCTGGGGCGTACAGCTGCCAAGGTGAAAGCGGAGTTGTGTCAGCCTGTCTTCTTCAGCCCTGGTCCTCTTGAATGAGATGGCTGAGAATGAGCAGGACATGTCCTGTCAGTGGCAGCTCCTCGTCTTTTCTCTGCAAGTCTCCTTCTGGTGGTGGCAAATGGTACAGAGCAGGTGCCTTTGCCAAAAGTACATTTGTCTTCACAGCACCTACTCTGCTCTCCATCAAAAAACAAAGTACTTGTCAAGTTACATTTGCAATGGGGTTAGTTTGGTCTCTGACTGGTGAAGGTTGGCATTCAGGGCCGTGGCAGTTGCTGGTCCCCCTGCTGTTCCTTTGCTTGCCGCCCCTGGCTGTCATTCCTCCTCTCCTGTCCACCTGGGATAATTTACAGGACATGCTGCGTGTGTCACAGGGATGACAGTGACACTCCCACAGCCTCTCATTTTCAGCCCGACATCTGCACTTCCCTGCACAAACAGGCAGATGTGCATCAGCAAGTGTGCGTGTATGTGTTAGGAGGGCGATGTTTGAACAGAATTATTTTTTTGTCAGAAGGCTCTAGATGGGAGATACAATATAGTTTCCTCCCCTTGTGCTGCTGAAACTGAGGGATGGAGGAACTGTGTCCTGAGCTAACAAAGCTGGAGCCCTGAACCTTTGCCCTCCAAGCTGGAAGACTATTGTATACTCAAATGTTGAAGGTGAGGGAGAAGCATGAGAAGAACTACTTCCAGCCTGTCTCACTGGGAGGGTTGGAAGGAATTTGGTGATCAAGATCTCCTGTGGCCTTCCAAATTAATTTTTGGTGCATGTGTAGGCCACAGGTAAAAGGAAGAGAGAACAAGAGACATGTCTGCCCCAAATCCCATAATCCCATAAGTTTATGAGCTGAAGGTTCCTGAAACTCTTCGAAAGAGTTAAATTATTAACTACATGTCCATGGGACAGCAATGATGAGAGGCTTCTATGGTTTACTGGCAAGGCAGGTGTATGCTGTGAACTTTCTAAGCAAAGCAGTAAAGAGAAGGGACAAAAGGGAGATGATGGAGAGGGTTGTTTATCTCCTCCTTATCTGTTTCATCCTGTGCAGGTGTTATGTAGAAGACAGAAGCTCCAAGGTGGCCTGGTTAAACCGTTCCGGCATCATTTTTGCTGGAGAGGACAAGTGGTCCCTGGACCCTCGAGTAGAGCTGGAGAAGAGAAACCCCCTGGAATACAGCCTGCGGATCCAGAAAGTGGATGTCTACGATGAGGGGTCCTATACGTGTTCAGTGCAGACACAGCATCATCCCAAGACTTCCCAGGTTTACTTGATTGTGCAAGGTAAGCAACATGCCTGATAGGAGAGCAAAGAGCAAAAGACATGGTGAATGGAGGGATCTGAGTCTCTTGGAGAAGCTCCAGAGTCAGTAGTCTTTGTGTCCCTTGTGTTTACTCAGGAACCAGCTGGAGTCTTCCCTTCCACTCTGACATAGCATGGTTTTACTCTGCTGTCACTTTGTCCTTTTAAAAGTGGTGAGAGAGCAGGGGACGCCAGTGATGCCAAGCCATACTCTGGTATAATGCAAACCTGGATCCTTGCTCTGGTTGTTGGGCACTGATGGGAAAGCATTTGTTTATAATAACACTTTTCAGAACACTGTGCCTCATCTCTTCCCAGAGGCCTCTCTGGTTTCTTGGCCTCCTCCTTTCTCAGGTTTTCCTTTCTTTTTCTTCTGTCAACAAGCTACTGTGCTGTGTTTTTTGGCCTTCCATAGTCAAGTCTTGGCCAGGCAAAGGAGTTCATTTTCCTGTGAGTTTTTTCGTGCTGGGTCATTGGTTTGCAGGGCGCACCATCACTAGGCATGTGTGAAACCTGGTACCTGAGGGACCTGCTGCATACCTTATGTTGCCTTCTCCTTTTTTAGCTACCCTTCTCCTGGGTGTGTTACAAGGAACAGGAATCTTGGCAAGCCAGCATTGTCCTATCTGTCTGCCTGCATTTGTGGCATAACTGAGAGTAAACAGAGTTCACAAATTATTGTTAAAGTCATTAGTGTATTTACTTGTTCTGTCCTATCCAGACCAGAACACCAAACAAGTGAGGTTAGCCAGTTTTGTTTAGTTTTGCTTTTAATCTTCATGCCATTTTGTCTATCTGCCTATTTATCTAAAATATTTACAGAGCAACTTTGGTGATAGGTATGTACGGATGTGCTTGATAGCTATTACAGGTATGTTCAACTTCTATATTATCCTTCAGGCAGAAATTTGTTATTTCTCCTGATCTGTCTAGTAACCCATTAGGCTGCAGATTTTATTTCCCTTGACAAGTTTTTGAATTGCTTTGATTATAAATGCACACAGGAAAGGACTTTTCCTCTTGCTGGCACTGCTTGGCAAACTGGGGGGGCTAGGTAGCATCCCAAGTGTTTATCTGCAAGGTGAAGAGGCCCGGACGTGTCATCAGAGGTGATGCTTCACACACAGGTGTAGTGAGCCAGAAGGCTCCTGGTTGGTTTTCTTGCCCAGAATCCTCCCCCAACAGCAGGATGAGTGGCCCACTCCCGCACACAGAGCAGCTCTCCTGGCTTGGCTCAGTGCTTGCTGCGGGAAATGCATTCCCCAGCCCTGGGGGTGTACCCTGCCTCGCTACAGCAGAGCAGGGCCAGCCCTCTGTAGGTGGTTTATTGCTGGTGAAATCTCACAGCACACAATTTCCATTTACCTGTCAAGAAAAATATAGGGACAAATGAATTCTACAGCCATGCATATGTATTATTAATTTTATTTGTGCCTATTAGATATGGGCCTAAGCAGCAAAATTGAGTTTTCTAGCTTAGCTTTCACTTAAATACGTGGGTATCTGGCTCTGAACTACTGCCACCTTTCTGAGAATGAGAAAATTTAGGTTTTGACACTCCTAAACCCTAGATGCCTGTAAATAAGGTATCTGTGGGTAATCTTTTTTCTAATACCTGCCACAGATTTCATAAAAGACCCATTGTGATATTGTGCTTACTGTATAATCCTGCAATAGGTGAAACTCATGGCTTTAATTTTTCTGACACTAAAATTAATCTGGAAAAAAAAGTGGAGGAAAATATAAATACAAAATCCTTTACAATTTGGAAGAGTTAGTCTCATTTCAAACACATTTAGAAATAATCTTAACTAATAAAACTAATTCACTACAAAATAATGTATGATAGAAAATAATCCCTGTAGTCTCAGAGTATTATTTTCTCATATTGATTGCTATTTTTCTAAGATTTGCAGGTTGTCTGCCTGAAAAATAGTCTGCTACTAGTACAAATTAAATGAGTTCAGATATTGAGTCTTGCTAAACTATTTAGTTTTATTTGTTTTATGTAGTTTATTTACTTATCTTGTTTTTGTGTTCATCCTATTCAAAACATCGGCTCTTTGAAGTTCTGGACATCCCAAATGTAAACATTAATTAATTAATTAATTAAGATACAGCTCCTGAAACATTAAATGACAGAGTGGTCAACTGGTCTGCCTGGTAATCTGTGGGAAGAATTTCTGGAATGATGGTCAGTGATCTCCTTTGAAAAAGCTCAGGAAAACAAAATCAAACCAGGACCAGAGGCTCACTGCCAGCTTTCTGCACATGGTTGATGCCTGGATTTGCCGGTGAAAGATACTGCAATGACAGCTGCTCCTGCCCTGGAAACAGTGGGTTGGTTTAGGGTCATGTCCAGGCTTCCTACTCTTCTCACTCAGTGTTGTCACAGATATTTCTGCTCTCCACTACCAAGGACAAATCCTTACTCTCTCCCAGTGCACCTCAGCCCCTGTGAGAACACAACTTTTATTACTCCTTGACACAAATGGGATAGTTATATCAGAGACTAATAAGTGGGTAGGCAGATCCTAGAGTGCTGTTGGAGCCCTTAAAGCTGGAGACCACTCCATGTCCACAATGCCAGCTGAATTAGGCAGGCTCCAGTGTATCCTGAGTGCTCGCTGTGTTTAGACCTCTGCAGTCTAATGGAGGACCAGGTGCTTTCCAGCCTTGAGAAAATCAGCTTCCCCAGGGGTGAGCTCTGCTTAGTGAACTCTGCTGGCCAGAGCTGCAGAGCAACATCACAGAAAAAGGGACATCACCTCTCTAATGTATGTGCTCAAGTCCTTTAGTATTTCCACGGGAAGAACCAGTTCTACTTTGTGAGCCAGCACCAATCTGTTCAGAAACAGCCTACTCGGTCTGCTCCTTTCCTCTCTTAAGTCTGTACGTCCATGGACAAGATCCCTCTCAACCGGGCATATTGCAGAGGTCTAAAAGGGGCGTGATGAAATGACACTTAAATCAGAACTTCATGGACAGCCAAAAGCAGAAAGATGTTGTCCTCATAAGTCTTTCCAGATTTTGAAACATAAAGCCTACTCTGCTACTAGAAGTAGGCATTCGCTGCCAAAAGATTCATTGGCACAACTGCAGCCATCTCTTCCATCTTTCGGACCCGGGTGGACAGCACAGCTTGCAGCCCGCTAGACCGGAGGTGGCTATCTCTGCCCGGGTCTCTCCACTGCGGTGAACACACCAAGAGACTGCTCTGAGCCACCACGTCACTCAGAGCATTTTGTGCTGCTTCAATTTTGGTACAATGGCCAGTGGCAAAGCTTTCTGTTTACTACCCCATTTATATCTGCTGTTGTTTGATCAAAAGAGTAAGCACTTGAAAGGACCTGCAAGAGATGGTCTGGTCCTTGTCCATGCAGTGAGACGAGATCAGCTCTACAGTGGCTGCCCCATATGTGTATTTTTTGAAGATGCCCTGTGGCTGCAGAGCTGATACATGTCCATTATTTCACTCTCCTTGCATTTGGAAAGGTTTTATTAACATACGATCCAAATTGATTTTGCTGCCAATTATTTCTGGTCCTTCCAAGACACATAGTGTTTTTTTCTCCTCTTCCTCAAAACTACCTTTTATCTGCCTGAAACCCCTTTGTCTCAGAGTTCTCTAGTGTAGGGTAACAGGCTCACTGTCTTCCAGAGGTCATATTTTTTTTCAACCCCTGTGGCGTATATATTTCACTACTGTTGGATTTGTCTACATGTTTTCCTTAAATATACTGTCCAAAATCAAAACAAGAGTTCCAGTTTAGGATTCAATCATGCAGATACAAGTACCGGCCGTGTTTTGCGTATCACACTTCACTTACCTAACCCCAGAATGAAATGAGATTTACCTTTTTTATATGAGTGCCTCACTGCTTTCACTTATTTAGTCTTTCTGCGTTTCTAATCCTCTCTTACTGGTCTGCAGCTCATTCTTCACTTTTGTATTTGAACATTAATTGGTTTTCCCCCCTTCCTGAGAATACTGCTTTGTCCTCACTGCTGTTGGATGCTATCTGGTTGGTCTCTCCATGGAGACCACTTCAGTTCACTTACGATCCTGGGCTCCAAAGCACTCGCAACTGCCCCCAAGTTACTGTCATTGACAAAAGTCAGGTGCCTTGTTTCTGTTCCATCATGAAGGTGTTAATTAAAGTATTGAAGAGACCAGGACACAAAAGCAGACTGTGGCAGCAGCCCACTAAACCCTCTGTCCCTGGTGGAGAGTGATCTGTTGATTGCAGCTCTTTGAAGCATCTTGATGGAGATTTAACATCCACCATATTCTCTTGGCTTGTTAAAGACTGTCAGGTCTTCTGAAGTCAAGATACATCACATAATCACAGATATTGCTTCTGCATTATCTGTTATGCCAGCTATCCTACAAAAAAAGGGAAATGAGTCTGGGGTGGCATGATATGTGTTCGCCAAAAGTACATTGCTTTTTTTTCCCTTTTCTCCATTATTATCCTCTCAGTGCTTATAAAAGGGATGTTTAATCTTTTTTTCCAGTACGTTGAGTGACGTCTTCCAGGAGAATTGAGTTGTAAGAGGTACATGGTGGCTGCCCCGTTCCCAGCATTACCTTGGGTTCTCATTCCTTTAGCGCTGTATCCTCAAGCCCTTCTCAGGCATTAGATAACAGTGGAAAAATTCCTGTGGTCCTTATTAGTTTTATTCAGATGACAGGCACAAGGGCACAGAGATCTTGGCATGCATGGGGTTTAAAAATTTCTGCCATAAAGACCTAGGCCTATCCAAGGCATTCTGGAGGAGTAACTGCACTAGGAGGAAGCAAATTGTTTCTGTCCAGAGCTGTTACATATAGACATCAGTGTGAATGGAGGTGGTTGTAACTTTTCAGTGAAACAGAACGATTCCATTGTTTTTGAATTTGATTAAAATTTGATCAAGAAGGTTTTACAGGTCTGAGATGCTTTTTTCTGGTCAAAATTATGAAGACAAAAAGGTATAGCATTACCACAGCCCATCTAAAACCTAACCATACTCAGCTGAGGTATGAGGAGCTTCACATTCACATTTTCACTCACAGCTTGGGATTCCTGCCGACTCATTTCTTGTGATTCCCAGTTGTTGATTGTAAAGACTGTGGTCTCTCCCTCAGTTTAAAGTTTATTTCATTTTAAAAAAAAAAAAAAAAGAAAGAAAAAAAAACCCCAAAAACTAAGGGCTTTGTCATTTCGGCAAAACGAAAACAAATTTGGAAATGTCAGCAGCAAATGATCACAAAGAGGAGTGCTTGTTTGCTGGCCAGCCCTAATGACAAACGCGAAGTCAAGTGCACAGCAGCTAAGGCCAAATCCTACAGTTTTCTCTCTAACTGATAGGCATCATTGTGTGAAAAAAAGTACGGAGTGTAGCCTTTCTCCATTATGAATTGCCTTTGTAGTGCTCTTTGCTTTCAAAGATTCGGACTCACAGCTCATTGTTTCCACATGATATAAAGATGTATTTGTTGTTGCTGGGATTTAACCATAAAGAGTTTATTATTAACTCTCTGAGTAGATTAGCTGTGCACCCTCTCAGTCCACTCTCCTGAAATTAGACTTTGTGATGGTGACTGGTACAGCACAGAAAGATCCTTTGCCCGCACAGGCAGCTGAGGCCAGTCTGGCTTCCCCAGCACAAACTGCTCTGCCAGCAAGGCCCTTGGTGAGCCGGTTCTAGGTCTGATGTTGTCCACCATCCCTGGAGGAATCTGAAAGATGTGTAGATGTGGCACTTAGGGACATGGTTTAGTGGTGGACTTGGCTGGCCTAACTCGGTGATCTTAGAGGGCTTTTCAAACCTAAGTAGCTCTGTGGTTCTGTAATCTGCACAGCCCTTGCCCTCATTTCTGAGGGCAGCAATAGGGAAAGATGCTGCTTTGGACTTTGGGATTGTAAGAAGCATTGCTAAGCAGAACTGATGCAAGGCACCAGAGTATGGTTTTCTAGGAGCCTGAAGTCAGATACCAAGTGGAGGTAATTTCTGGCAGTTATCAGCTTGGCACCAGAGACAGAATGAGGTCCTTCTGACCAAATGTAGATAATACTATTGCTGTGGGTTGTCTTGGACTCCTTTTGTCATAAAGTGAGGGAACAAGACTTTTCTCAGGTGCAGTCTAGTTCATCCTTTACTAGCCATCCAAAATTCATCAGACAGATTGACCAGTGGAAATGTCATTGTCTCTGCCCTGGCTGCAGGGGGGAGCGCAGTCTGAGCAGTCCTTTTGGAGCCATGCATCCTTTTAGCCTTTCCACACCTCTTTCTGTCCATCCTCACTGGTTTTTACTCCTGCCACTATACAGCATTGGTAGCTGTCATTGCTTGTGGTGGGTTGCTGAGAGAATTGAGCCGGGCTGGTCTGGAGCTCAGCAGATCTGTGGTGGAAGTGAGGATGCCCACCTCCTCGTGGCATTCCTGGCCTTCCCACCTCTTTGGCCAGCGCTGGAAGCAGAGCAGTTTGAAAAGAGCTGAAGCTATTTTTCCTGTGGTAGCTAGATAGCAAGGATGTTGGAGTCAGATGCTGTTCTCTGAGAAATGTTGGCTTCCCTGCTTTGTGGGCTCAGAGCCCAGAAATCGGAGGGATCTTTCTGAGCACTAGCACTGTAGCGTTTTTCATTCCAGGGAGCGTGCAGTAGGTAAGAGCAAGCACCGACCACTTTGTCTTTTTTGGGACACAGCACCGGTGGGAAAATGACAGTGTATTTGGCATGCTGTTGCAAAGAATAATGAGATAACAAGGGAATGTGAATTTTCTGGGGGGAAGGAAGAAAGATCATTTTACTGGGAATAGTGGGGGAGGAGAAAAAAAAGATTGAAGGGAGGAGATAAATTCAGGTTATATTATGGGGACTGGAAGAGAGAAGTCCAGTACACTTGGAAGGGAGTGACTCAGTTTGGTGGGGAAAATAAGCTGAGAGAGCAAGGAATAGTCTTGGGCAACCAAAGCATGTTAGATCTTGCTGCACCACTTTTGCTATTACCGTGGGCCAAACATTTCTACCAGAAAAATAATTCCAGAATGTCAGGCACACAATAGTATTGGTGGCAGTTTTTCTAGGTTTTCTGCTCTGCTTTGTTTTGGCAAACTCATAAAGTGCAGGAAAAGGCACCTGGTGTTTCATAAGTTACCAAGGAATTTCCTTTCACTCCCCATCTAGTATTTTTATTGCATCCCCATGGTGTCCTGATGCCTCTTGACTTCTGTTTTCCTATCTCCAGGCATGGTTGGAACGATATGATGCAGCTTAGGCTTTGGCTCTGTTATATTGGTTGAAGCTTAGCACTTCTTAGTGCATAAATCAGGAGGATTTTCTGGAAATATTTTGCTGCTTTCTTTGCAGGTGCAGGCAGGAGACAAAAACAGAATACTTCAAAAAATGCTTACTCATTTTCAAGAGAGAAGTACAGCACAAAATACATGGAATACTTTCCTGGGGCTGGGAGGAAGGATCTTGATACATTAATCCAAGTCGTTAGTGATATAAATCAGCTTAGCTTGAGTGGACTCTTCAGAGTGGTATCAGCTGATATTGTGTGATTTTGTCTGATCAGCTGATTCTAGATTCACACCGGTGCTTTGAAAGGTCTTGCCTTGTTATTTCTCGGTCTGATGGTCTCAGGCTGCAGTCCCAAGTCTTAGCTTGGGCTGTAAGGCAGGGGAGCAGGGACAATATTTTTCTCTCAGTTCCTAACACAGCAAGAATTTAGATCCACCACCAAGACTGCTAACCCTTGAGAGAGCACAAATAACCATTAGCTGTGAGGCTGCACGCATCAATCCAATTAAAGCCAAGCTTGTTCCTGCTCCCACTGCTTAAAAAAAAAAAAAAAAAAAAAAAAAAGGCTGTGGTAGCACAACAGTTGCCTTGACTTGTTGCAAGCCTTGAAATTTGACCCAATTGGCCCACAACAAGACATGTCCCCTTGAATGTCGTAAGTCATAGATTCCCCTTGCCTGTTCCCTCCATGATGGCCAGTGTCTTGTCAGCAGTGAGTGATATTTTTTTTTTTTTTTTTTTGCCACATCCTCTTGAGATTTCTTTGCAGAAAAGAACTGTTTGTATAATTAGGAATAAATATCTTACACATTTTACATGTCAGGCCTGTAACTGCTAAGAGCTTGAAAATTAGCAAAAATTTGGGGTTTTTTAAAAAATTCTCAAAAAGATCTGATCTGAAGCTTTGGGTTTCTAACACAAAATTATGAGAAAAGATATATAGTTAGTCTCCATAGAAACTTCAGGGTTAGTGTGTCTCTTTACTTTCAATGAGGGTGATAGCTATGATTAATAATATTCCACATTTCTCTGACTCAGATCAACATTTTCTGTAGCTTTACTGTCCATAGGTGCCCCCTTGATTAAAAGCATTCGAGAAGTCTGAAGGTAGGAGGCAACAGCTGTGGTAACCTAGGCCTTGCAATTCCAGCATTCGTGGAACAGTGTGTTCCTTTTGCCTGTTTTTCTTCTTTCATCGGTTCCAGTTGAGTCAATGCTGCAAATCTGCCATGCTCAAGACTCCACATGGGATGAAATTCCAGATTCCTGGGGTCCACCAGCTCATGTTCTTTGGTTTTGGCTGCTGTGTTACCATCTACAGTCATCATAGCTGTTTGTTAGTGGATGAGAAGCTGGATCAAAATCTTGATTCCACTGAAATTAAAGGGAATTTTGCTCCATTAGAGCCAAGATTTAATTTGAAATTGGAATTGGCTAGAAACAGATTGTAAAATAAACCTAAACTGAGCCAGCAGTTCAAAAACAACATCAAGACTTACAGGAAGAAGCACATTTCTTTCCCACCTTAAAAACTTTCAATTTTATTCTTTAATATGAATTAATTATGGAAGTAAAGAAATCATCACTTCGAGGAAGGGAAAAAGGAGATGGTGTTTCTGAAATGAGAGTGGGGAAAAGCAAGTGGGCATGGTCTCTGTGCTGTGCCTCCTAGCACCTCCTTGTGTCTGCATGGTGCAGCTTGACCCCAGCTAACCCACGGTAACTGTGTTCTCCTACCATTTATCTCTATCCAGGGCTGGCCCTCGTCACTCCTGAACGGATCTGTAGCCTATCCTTTTGGTGTGTATGCAGGCTATGCCTCGTAGGATAAGGATCCCACAGCTTTCCACAAAAACAATGAATGATAAATCGTTTCAGGGTTTGGATTTTGATGGGTTTTTTTAAGAGCTCCAGCTCTTGTTTTTATCTTAAGAAACGTTGAAATTGCTACCCCAGTACCAGCTCCTTACTCACCAGAAAGTGAAATACTCTGAGAAAATAATTACTTAATATCACATTTCCTGTATAGCTGCTAAAATGTCAGTGGTTGGCTGCTTGGGAATAAGAAAAACACCGACAAAATTACAGAATAGCAGTTTCATTTAACAAAGCCCAAGATGTGATAGTTAGAGGGGAAAAATAACTCACCAAATGTGCATACAACAGAATAGACAAAAAGGAAACAGATACTGAGACATATGGCTTCCATTTACAGATTATTCAGACAGAGAGCACTTTCTCAAAACCCAACCACAGCTTTTGAAAATGTCTTTAAAAAAAAAAAAAAAACAAATATTAGGTTAAAAAATGTTAACTCTCCACCAGAAAATAGGAAAAAGTTTGTTCCTGGGAAGGGAACAAAGGTTGGTGTTAGCAGTCTGAGGGTGCAGAAGCACGTTGCCACTCTTGCTGAGAGCTCTGGGTCTCTATCTGTCACAGCTCAGGCTATCAGTGAGCAGAGCTCTGGTAGCAGGAACCAAGCCCTGCTTGATGGTGGTGCGTGAAAGTCTGAAAGATCCCACTGTTTCTCAAAAATGCATTGGGAGTGACATCATTTGTCTGCCACCCTTTTCCTGAAAGGGCCTTTGGAAATACCCAAATGAGGGTTGTGAGCTTTCTCAGTTCTGGTATCAAAAGCCAGAGGCTACTGAGGCTTCAGCGATGCTGCTTTTAATTTTTTCTCCATATTAACGTACCCGATTTCCCTCACATTGACTGTTTGATGGTGTGATCTTGTGCTTCAACAGTCTTTCATAAAATCTTCTAGGAATCTCTATTACGTGGACACATATAAGATTGAGGAAAATTTCTTCAAAAATAAAACTTTTGGTGCTCCTCAAACAGAAAAGTAGACTGAAAAAACCCTGCATTTTTTCCCCATTCCGTGAAGGTTACCTTTAAAAAAAATCTATGGAGGAAAAAAAAAAAAAAAAAAAAAAAAAAAAAAAAAAAAAAAAAAAAAAAAAAAAAAAGATAGCTAGGGAGGTCCTCTTTAATGAAACAAGAATTGGATTTTGGTGATAAGTTTTAATTTAGGGCAAATAATTTAATTGGAATGATTAATTAATTTTGGGGTGCGTAAATTGGGCCTCTGGCAGCCTATTTATTATCTTTTTTATTCCTTTCTGTGTCTTCTCTATCAGCGGTGTAAGAAAAGCCTTTTGTCTTTAACAAGGTAGGGAGACACGCCCTTTGCATATGTGGAGAAAGGACTGTCATGGTGCAAGGATTTGAACAAAATGGCATCTCACCTTTAGGTGCCCTCAACTTGTGAGGCACTCAGGACTCACTGCAGGACCAGTGAGTTTGTTTTCACACTGTCTGGGCACGTGGATACTCAGCTCTGCATAGGGTGCAGGTGATGTGGTGGGCCTGGGGCATCCGGCTACGGCTGGCTTGGTTATAAGAGAGGTTGGTAGAACTGCCTGGTGCTTTGAGAAAGTTCCCAGCAAGGACACCGGAGCTGTGTCACCAGAAGATGTTCTGTGTTAGGGCTTGTCTTGGTTTAGGGTAAATCTGGGAGAAAAATCTTTGAATAGGGTCCTTCTGGAGAGCAAACTTAAACAGCTCCTCCCCTTAACTGGTGTGGGAAAGAACTTCCTTGGAGGAAAGTTGAAAAAACTTTTATTTAACTGACAAAGTGCCCACCAGCATAAAGAATGAATAATACGAAACAATAAAACCTTTTGTTGCTCTGAAGTGAGATGGTAAATTCAGAAAATCCTTGCCATGGGTTAGCTCAGCTCTCCCAGTCTCTTATCAGTCCTTCTGGAGGTCTGGGCTCCATTGGGCCACAGGTGCGAGTTCCTGGTGCTCCTCTAGGTTTTTCAGTCTAGAGCAGGTTTAAACAGTCCTAAGAAAAAGGAAAAAAAACCAAACAAACAGTCCAGGAACTTCTCCACCCTAGCTAGCTAAACCTAACTGAAAGCAAAAAGATTTCTGTCCTGCAGTTTGTCCGAGCCTCAGCCGAACATGCAGTCCAGAGAGGAATGTGTAGGAGTCAGGCAGTTTTCTCAAAACAAACTTGGTGTTTCCTCTTTCCCTGCTTCACTCTCAAAACCAGTGTTAAAGGTACAGAACTCAATATACAGCACAAACAGAACCGACAATCAGAGATACAAGCCTCATAAAGCACCCTAGGACAGGGCTAGAGTGCTGTAAGCTGTACTCTGACTGGGACATCTCCTCAGGTTTTGTTAACTGGGGGGATCAGCTCTCAGCTTTGGTATACAGCAAGTATGTCATTAATGTGTTAAGCACAGACAGGCAAAGTAAAAGAGTAAGGAGCCTTTTGCAGGGAGAGGAGCCAAGAAGCGCGATCCTAAGCCTCAATTCCACATGGCCCTCACGCAGGTGCTGCAGCAGCAGCTGTATTCTGGAGAGTCTCTTCAACATGATTGTCCCCTTGTTAGACTGATGGGAATGTGACTTTTGGGTATGTTCCTCTTTTGAATGTTAAAAAAAAAAAAAAAAAAAAAAAACTTTGGGAATAAGTATGATTAATCTCCCCAAATAGCTTCAGAACAGATTGTGCAAGGTAGAAGCCTTATGACCTTGACTATACAAATCCAGCTATGATTTTAGGGATTATGACTGCATAGAGCTCCCAATTCACAATTTTACCTGAAAGATTAATCCACTTGTTGACCTAAAAAATGAGGTTAAGAAGCAAAGTTCATAGGGGTATCACCCCTCATGATCCTGTTTGATCTGGTCAGAAGTGCCCAAAATAAAGCAAGGGCTGAGACACAGTCTGGCAGGCTGATGCTTTCATAACGTGATGCCAGCATGTGCTCCATGGCACAAGAATGTATGCAGGAATTTGAAAGCCTAGGGTCTGTGGGGTTGGTGTTGGAGGACTCTCAATGGTCAAGGAAGCTGAATTTGGCATCATCCGCATGTCTGGAGTCCAGCTGTGCCTTCTCCTGCTCTGAGAGGGGAGGCACGTGTTCATTCTGGGAAAGAGCCTGAGAGTGATCTCTTGGTTGTATACATAGTTTTCCAAAGGACTGGAGCAAAAACAAAAGACTCTGGCTTGCTCTCCAGAGCAGAAGAGAACAAACCATATTGGTAGTACAGGCTTTGCTATTCAAGGTCATAAAAGATTTATCTCTTCTTACCAAGTCCTGGGGGTTGTGTGGTTCTGCAAAATAAATTGCACAGGGACCCTATCAGAAACAGGACAAAAACCCAAGTCCAGAGATAAACATCTGTCACTTAGTATTTTAAGTGTGACTCTCTGAAGGTGTTGCATCTCTTGTCCGTATGGACACTTAGTCTTGCAAACAGAAGTGGTGCGCTGCAGCTGAGATTCATCACACTTAATCACAGACGTCTGAGTGCTAGTTACACAAATCTAAACTAGTCATCTGGCCCTCATCTGTAGTCTGTTGTAAGAAGATGCCATCTTACTCTTTCTGCTGTATGCCTTGAGATAATGTGATAGATCATCCCCCAGAAGTCCCTTTTACTTTGGTCTACAAGAGGAATGCAAATTACTAATTTAGATTTACACAGCAGACTTTTCAATGTCTAAAATTTGGTGGCATGAATCCACCTTGTATGTCTATGCAGCAAAGATGAAGACATGTAAATGACTAGTTCTGGGGACTCTGTCATTACCCACAATCCGGGTTCTCAGCTGCATTGACAGGTCCTGACTATTCCTCTTGCCATAATCTGCACGGTGTGACATTAAATAGTATAACAATACCTTTTGTTTTAGCCTATAATCTGTTCTTTACTGGACAATGCTTTCAGTTATAATCCCTGACATATTTACCTGTCCTTGCAAAGGGCAGCTGCATTCCCCTCCAAATGTCTTGCTATAAGTCTGACATAAATTCATACAAGTTCTCCCAGTCAAGGGTTGCAATCTCCTTGATTGGATACCCCTGCCTGCTCTCTCCCACTGAGCCAGAGGGTAAGTGACTCCCCTGAAAAGATTTCTGCACTTTCTGCCACCAGCCCAGTACAGCCCGAGGCACAGGCTAAATTTTTCACAAGATGAGTATTGCTATTCTAGCCCAAAGTGTTCCAGGGTACATATTTTTTCTCCCAGATTTCTTGCTGCCCCGTCTCTCTAGTCCTTGAACTCCTTTGAGACATCACTAGTGTTAGACCCAAGTGCTTATTATGGTCTTCTTTCTTCTCCCTGAGGGTAAAACTATATAAGATTTAAAAAAGAAACTCCAGATATTTATTGACTTGCACATGCAGTTCTCAGGAGCTGCAGTGCCTGTTGCATATCAGTGCTGGATGTTGCCATGTGTCCATCTCTGGTGCTTCAAAGTCCATTACCTTCTATGGATTTCACTGTGTAATCCTCTTCTTCCTTGTGTTCAAGGACACACTGTGGTCTGGTCTCCCAACCCTTTCCATTCTCTTAAAAAAACCCAACAAACAACTCCACCTTCCAAAAAAACACCCCCCAAAACCAAAAAACACCTCTCCATCTCCATTTATCTAATCATACTGGGTTTGTGGGCACGTTTCTGACAGCAATCGCAGAAGCTCTTGAGTCTGCACCTGAACAGCAGAAACTCCTCTCTTTGGCTCCCAGATCAAATCAAATCAAATCGGTGTTTATTTCATTGCCTCGATAAATTTTTTATTAACTGTGTTGGAAGTCTGCGAGGAAGAGAGAAGGGGAAGAGAAGAAGAAAGCTGTTCAGGAATGTAGACTGGGCAAAGTGCCCACAATTAATGGGGTAGCAGCAACCAGCGGGTATTTGAAAATTCTCCGGTGCCAAGTGCCAGGAGGTTTCTGCTGCCTGTGACAGCTGGTCATCATTATCGGACAACTGCTTCTGTGTACATCTTAGGTCTGTGTCTTTGTCTCTGACCAAGTCACTCTTGGTTTCTGTTTTGCAGGAGCATACTGAAGCAATTAGGGCATGTTGGATGATTGTAAGGATGAGTGAACAGTGTTGGGTAATGTACAAAAATTGCAGTTTCTCGTCTCTGCTAGCCCTAATTCCCATATCTCAAGATGAGCTTAAACCGCTATCCCAGAGATAGGCCTCACTCAGCATTGTAGGAATTTGAACTGCAGTTTTGCAGCTCTGTCCAACTACTTGGTTATTCCTTATTCGTTGCTGCTACAGGGCACTTCGCCTCTTCAGAGATTGTTACAGCCCATTCTGAGTGATACCCATCTTTAAGGAAGCAAATCCCAATGCTCGATGCAACATTTATGTTGCTGAGTGTCTGCTGTCCCACTAATGATGCAGTGAGCACATATTCTTGGTCAGAAGCTTCAAACTCATTTGATGCTACTGAGGACAAACTGAGACTACTGATATTGTGCCACCCAATTTGAGGAAGAGAATCTGTAAGGATTCTGTAAGAATCTGTAGGGAACAGAATCTTGTACGTATCTGCCAGAAAACCATCTAAGAGTCATCGTGTCTCCTAGGGAATGTAGTAAATCCAGCAGATAAGCCAAAGCAGAATAATTCATGTAGAGAAGGATCTCCAAATAGAAGGGTTAAGTACAATGCATGGACATTCACTTTGGAGGGAAGTGACAATAGCATTCATCTGTCTGGGGAGAAGACTGTGGAGATAAAAGCTTTGTATCAATTCTCATTAAAATTTTTGATCTGGAGCACCCCAGAAGGGGCAGTTGCTTGACTACATCCAAGTTTTCCACTCAGGAAGACATATTAAGGATCTAGAGGGCACTCAGGCAAAATGCATGGACAGTGTCTGATGTGAAGGGAACACATGAAATAGAAAATTGTCTTGGATGCTATACCTCCCAGTTTTTTGTAGTTTCTGTTCTCCTTGATCTGGGACATTCAGACATTGGCCTGTTCTAGAAGGGGAAGCTCAGACAACTGATAGAAAGAGAGCTCTTAGGAGGTGTACAGTCATGCCTTCTCAGGAGCTTTCCAACCCAGCACTACAGACCTAGCAGCAGAGTGACCTAATTTTTTTGAAAGGCATATCTGGGGCACACTTGACACCATGCAAGGAGGGAAGGAATTTTTTTTTTTTTTTTATGAATACCTTTTCCTTTCATGGAAGCCTCAGAAACTTCAAAATGGGAAGAGATTGTGATTCTTGAGAAGGTTATGCCTTTCAGTTGGAGTGGAGACTGAAGTGTATCTTAAGAAGATAGTTCAGAAAGGATTGTTGAGCTTGGGAAATAAAGAGAATAGTGAATCTTCCAGACTAAGGCTCATGTGGGACACAGCACCTCAGCAGGGAAGTACAATAACAGAATTGTTTACTTTCTTTAGGTATGAACAGGTATCCATGCTGTGAACTTTTTAACTTTTTTTTTTTTTTTTTTTTTTTTTTTTTTTTTTTTTTTTTTTTGCTTCCCTGTCTCTGCAGTAAAAAGTAGTAAAAATTACTGTGCCAAAATCCAAGTACCAGAGGTATTCCAGACTGTGTTCCCATAAGCCATTGTGAGGCAGCATATGAACCTCACAAGGCACTATTTGGCAGAAGAACTCTCTAATTGGATCCCAGACTGTTGTAAATCAGTGGGAAAATACTTCTCATAACTTGAATGGTATTTTAGTTTATCATCAGTTAATGTTGCCTCTTACAGGGTCTCAAAATATGCCACAGTGCAGGTTCTTCAGTGAATTCATTCATTACAGGACCAATCACTGCCAATGGCAAAGCAGGTATTCTTGTCATACATCAGTTTTCTTCTCCTTGCCTTTTGCTGCTAGTGAGTTCTTGCCATCCCTGTCATGTCTTCATTTCAGTTGTTCACAGTGACACAAAATGTCTCCTGCCTGAGGTCAATCTCCCTGTGATAAAAGTCTTCCATAGAATTAGTCAGGCTGGAAGACAGACAGGTATCAAAACATAAGCCTTCCGAAAACGGTGGCAGGCTGTCAGTTCCCATTAGCTAATGCTACCTGGGCAGCCTGCTGACTCTTCACCATTCTAGGTGGGAGAGAGAAGTTTTAATGAGCAACAGAGGGAGTGGAGAAGGGAAACAGAAGAAAGTAGTTCAGATTAGATGTGATACTTCTGGTGGCGGGTGACAGACACACGTGTGCATGTATATGTCCATGTAGTAGTTGAGATATGGTTTATATCAGTGCAATTTCGCTGACTTCACAGAAGTTGTTCCTGATGTTTTCCAGACCAGTGCTGGGGTGTGTTGGATTGGATCTAGGTGCAAAAACACCCTCAAACATCTATCAGACTCGCAAAATACTTAGAGAAGGCGTGTACTCCTCTGTGGAGGTCATAGCTAGGACTAGCAAGAGCAAATCAGGAATGGGATGTATTCAGCTGTGAAATAGCCTCCCAAGGGCAAAGGTAGAAGAGTCATTTCCCAGAAAGTTTAAAGACTAGTTGTCCAAAACACTATTAGATATGCAGCAGAGAACAAACCTGCCTTTCCGAATGCCCCCAGCCCTGGAAGATAGAATAAGTGTGCAAATGATTCTTCTGTCTCCAGAGTACATGAACATCTGAGATCAGAATTGCTGCAGGTCCCATTCTTCTCCCTAGCATTCAACCTACATTTAAATTCTAATTGACTTCGAGTGAAGACTCGTAAAGCTTTCTCTGTTTCGCCCGGATGCTGAATCCTCAATGAAAATATAAACTGTGTCATTAGATGCTGGGCGGATGTTGAGCATAAAGGAGCTGGTTTAAGCTGGAAATTGCGCAGCTCATTCCAATTAGTCATTCTGCATATAAAGTGCTTGAAGTGACTATACCTTTAGAGAGGAAAGACAGTATAACTAAATACATCCCCATTGGATATTTTCATTCCCACAAAAGTTGATGTTGGGCTAGCCATGGAGATGTTATGTGCCTAGTTTGTTTTGCAGGGCAGGTGCAGCATCTTCCTTCCTAGGGAGAGTCATTTTTACTTCTTCAGGAAATGCATTGTCTGCCAGGACCCTCAGTGCACCAACTGGACCTTGACTAGTCTCTGCAGGGGTGTCCACCTACCCTGTGTCCAGGTCTCCATGTAAGTTCAGGTCTGGATTGGCGTATTAGGTGTCCCTATCTTCAACTGGGTCTCTGGTGCCACCTCTTGGATGGACCTTGGACCTGAGTGCTAGGTAGCATATCTCTGACTTTATCCCTGGTCTCATTGTCCTGCACGGACCCTGGATCTGGTTCACCATGTCCGGGGCTGTTGATGAACCATGACACCAGCATCTGTCTTTGCCCACACTTTTCAGGTCCTAGGGGACTATGCTGAGTTGGTGAGGACACGGGTGTGGTCATCCCCAGCACACTGCCAGTGCAATCTGCGTGACTGTGCGTATTTTGGATGAGACTTACCTCAATGTAAGCTGTTTCCTTCTAATAGATGTCTGACCTGAGGAAGTCTTGAAACCCTTGGAATGAATCAGCCTCTCAAAATTATTCACTATTTATTGACTGTGGGGTTACATTAAAAATAATAGAGTAATAGAATCCAAATGTTTTGGGTTGGAAGGGACCTTAAAGATCATCTAGTTCCAACTCCCATGACACAGGCAGGGACACCTTCCACTAGACCAGGTTGCTCAAAACCCCATCCAGCCTGGCCTCAAACACTTCCAGGAATGCTTACATTAAATGTTTTATTTTGGGAGAGTAAATTAACTGAACCACCACCCTTGCCAGCTTAAAATTGATGTGTAAATTCTACTGTAGTTTGTTTTCTTAAGAAAATTGTGTTTATGCCTCTACTGACAGCCTGATTCTGATTATTTCTGGAAGGGGAAATAGGGTTATGTTTGTGTAAACAGGAGAAGAGCTGGATCAGCATTAAAGGTTTTGAGTAACCTGAGAAAAAATAGCTTCTTTCACATTACTGTCTATCACTAATAAGGTGCTTGTGGGCCCCCCAGTCTTTCTTTGGTTGAACACTAAAAAGTCCAGTTCAGTTTTAAGCATCAGAGGGAACCTTGCATATTAGTGCAGCTTGCTTCATGTATTATAAGAAATTATTAGAAGCATTTTTCTCTGTCTTGCTGTCTGTCCTCAAGGGTTTCCCCACAGAACATTCACCACAGGTGAGGGAGTCTAGCATGCTGTTGGGA
Source organism: Hirundo rustica (assembly GCF_015227805.2). Taxonomy (NCBI): domain Eukaryota; kingdom Metazoa; phylum Chordata; class Aves; order Passeriformes; family Hirundinidae; genus Hirundo; species Hirundo rustica. The sequence continues at coordinate 24,242,107 of NC_053451.1, read as the reverse complement.
TTTTATTCAGTGTTTTACCGTTACACTGGAGAAGGTTGGGGTGGAAATTTGGAATGTAAATTCTGTTCCTTGAGTTTAAGAGGGTTTTGACTCTTTAGTTACGAAAAAGCATCCTCTTTCTTGAGCCAGTGGAGCTCTAGGCAACTCCTGGCCAAAAGAAGAAAGATGCCTTAACTGGAGCTCTCTACATACAGTAGTATCATGTTGGCAGTAAGGCTTAGGAATGATCAGGGACATAGCTCTCTGAGAAACTCTGGTAGCATGTTTCCACTTCCCTAGGAGATCTGGGATTGCTAACACCTGATCTTCTGGTGTTTGGCAATGCAAGGCTCTCAGTCCTCTTTTGCTATCCTTTGGATCTGGACTGCCTGAGAGGTTTGGCTTCTTCCTTTTTTGGGGTGCAAACAGCACACGCTCAAATCCATTATGTTTGCTCCCAAAACTGCTGAAGATCAACAACCAATGCAAAGAAGAGAAGGAGGTAAATATCTCCATAGCTTAGGCTTGCCTTGACCTGCTAGGACCCCATGAAAACTGTTGGGGAGTTCCATGTTACTGCTGACAGTTGTGGAAGATAGTCAAATACTGTCACACACCGCAGAATCAAGGTCTTTAAATAGGTTAAAAAAATAGGTTGCATCTCATCCACAGGGCATAAAAGGAAAGAAAGAAAAAAAAAAAAAAAAGTTGCATTCTCCCTGTTCCTCCAGAGAAAGTAGCTGGTTGTTGGCAGAGTCAGTTTCTCTGCGTGAAGGCATCACAGTATAATGTGTCTCATAATGGCTGCACACCTCCTGCTGTGAGTGGTGGGATTTGGAGAAGAGGCACCCATGCTAGCCAGGAGAGCAGCGCACACAGCTGGCTTCCAGCTGTCTTTGTCACCCTGTTACCTGGCACTGCATTCTCATCACCTCATGAAGGTGAGGCAGAGCTCCTCTGTCAGCCAGGCTGTCCCTGGCTCATCCCTCCATGCCATCTGTGGGTGAGCTTTGTCTCGTCTTTAGGCGAGTACAGGAGCAGAGAAAACAAAATGCTCATGATGGGCACACAGGCAGCACTCCTCCAGGTAAATACTCGGTTGGGAACTGCTCCTGGTACAAGGCAGTGGGAAAGCTGAGGCTGGCCTGACTGAGTGTATCAAAGGAGGCAGGAGGGAAAGAAGGCTTTACTGTCCTTTAGAGTAGAGAGGAGGGTCACTCCTGTGTTTGGTACCTGCAGGGGATATCTGGATCCAATCCTATGCTGTGCATCAGTCTTCCAAATAGCTTTGTTGGTAAATTCTCTGACTCTCAACTCTTTATTTGTAAGGCTACGTGCTGAAGGCTTGCAGACCTTGAAGAGTTGGGGCATGCACCTGTCAGGTTCTCAGAAGTGATCCTGTGTTATCACAGGTAACGAGCGTACAAAGCTCCACTGCAAAAACAGGTGGTGTTTTCTGTCTTAACTGGAAAGCTGCAGCAAAAACAAAGGGTTTGATGGCCAACCTCCTCCTGATTTCAGCTTAAATATCTTCTTGTTCCTGACTATCTTTATCTGCATCTTTATCCTCACATTCTTTATCTCCAGAAATATTCAGATTGGAGGAATATCCCAGGGAAGAAGTGCTAGTGGTACTAAGGCTGTTATTTGGATGTTGGGGACAGGGAGCCCGAGGCTGTATGGTGATTGCTCCCCTGTATTTGACACTGAGGTGAGGCTGCACCCTGAATTCTGTGTTCAGTTTTGGATCCCCCAAAGACTACCATAAGGACATTGAGGTGATGGATCATGTCCAGAGAAGGGCAGTGTAGCTGGAGAAGGGTCTGGAGCACAAGTCTGCTGAGGAGCAACTGAGGAGGGAGCTGGGGTTGTTTAGTCTAGAAAAAAGGATTCTCAGATGAGACCTTATTTACAGCTATCTGTAAGGAGGCTGTAGTGAGGTCGGGGCCAATCTCTTTTCCCAGGTAACAAGTGGTACGACAAGAGGAAATGGCCTCAAGTTGCACCAGGGAAGGTTTGGGTTGGATGTTAGGATATTATTTCATGACTGAGAATTGTCAAGACCTGGAATAGGCTGCACAGGGAAGTGGTTGGGTCACCATCCCTGGAGATATTTTAAAAAATTGTAGATGTGGTGCTGAGGGACATGGTTTAGTGGTGGGCTTGGCAGTGCTGGGTTAACGGTTAGACTTGATGATCTTGGAAGCCTTTTCCAAACTAGCAATTCTATGATTCTGTGGCATAGCTCAGGAAGGAGTGAGGAGCTAGTCTTCTTTGTGCACCTGGAAAACCCAGCCAGAGTCCCTGTCATGGGGAGGGCGCAAGGGTACGAAGCAAGAAAATCACCTTGAGTGCTGTGGGGCAGTGGAGAAAAATCTCTGCATTTTACATCTTAATTAAACAGCATGTGTGTTACACCAAAGATCCTGTGACGTCACTACTATTCTGTAATGCTGGAAAGACTGAGGAAAACGAAGTGCTTTTCCCTCTCTCGCTGATACATACTCTTGGCTGTGTTGGATTCTGTTTTTCCAGAGGAGGTTAACAGCTCTTTACCTCGCTCTGTTTCCTTTAATGAATTGGGGTCTTCCTCTACCGTACACACAGACAGAGAAACAAGGGAGCGTGTGCAATCAGTTCTCACTCAGCTGGCCAACGAGATGTGAAATAGGTTGCAGGGTGGATGATACCCTTGAACGAAGTCACACTGACTTGTTTGCTGTGATAATGTATGGACACTCCTTCCTTTAAAGGCTCCCGTGTAATTGAGCCCTGGCACCTGGTAACTGGTAGCAAGTGAGTAAATTGTTACTTCCTAATGCAGGTTAAATGCTGCAAACCTTGTTCACAGCATCTTATCCAGCTGTCCCAACTGCTCTCCTTGCCAATGGAAGCATGCCCTTCAGGGAAGCCCTGAGGCATGCAAATGTCAGAGAGACTCCTGCCTCCTCTACAGGCATCCCAAATACAAAGTGTTTTCTACTGTGGAAGTCATGGTAGGCCACTCCGGCTATTTCCCGTTTATTCTGGGGCATTCTCGCTCTGCAACTCAGGCTGTCACTTTCATTTTTTGCTTGGCATGCACTGAAGCAGCCTTTTTTCCCATTGACAGCTTTCCTCGCTCTGTGCGTTCTCTCCTTCTCATCTTGCATTTATTTCTTCCTTTTCCTTCTCTCACTTCCTGTTGTCCATTTGTATTTTTTCACCTGCTGCTGAAGTACAAGCCTGGGGGGTTTACTGCTGGGTACCCTTCCTAGTTTGTCAGCCATTCGTATTACCCTCAGTAAGTCACTTTTCCCACCCTATCTCATTAATGCCTCATTTCTCCATGGATATATTTAGGATGATAATTAGGTGTTTCACCAGTGCAGGAATTACAGGGTTTCAACAGCACACTTTGAGGTCCTTGATAAACACCGATAATGAAGCCCATGCAGTCAAGCTGTGGGAAGACACACAGTAGAATAAAGGCTGCCCCTGGCTCGAACTAAAACAAACCCCGTTTTCAGTTCCCTTTCATGATGGACTTCACAGACTTTGGTAGTCATGGTGTCCAAGTAGATAATGTAAGGGGGAGGAACAAACCCCAGACTTTTCCTCACCTTACTGTTCTTAGAGCAGCCACATAAAGCTTCCTCCTGTCAGTACTGACTGGCTCTCAGAAGCCAGCTTGGGGGTTGGTGTGTGCAAATTAACTTAATTTAATTTAATGTCCATTAATACAAACTTTTAATTTAATGTTTGGCTATTGAGAAACAAAAAAGAAGATAAGCAATGCTACAAACCCTGATGGAAACTCCTTTCCAGCTGCTTCCCCAGACTCAGCCTCACACGAACACCTCTCCCTGTGCCTCAAGACCACTCTTTCCCTCTTCGACCACGTTATGTTCAGTGCCTGCAAGTCCCTTGGGTGACACAACACCCAGCGCAGGAGACTCAGTTGGTGTGTGATGGTTTCTTGTTGCTGCTCCTGGTTTCCTACCCTTGTTTTCACCTGCTCCTTCCTTCTTACCCTTTTCCTGCTCTGTCTGGGTCCTTCATGGGCTGCAGTCCCTTCAGGAGTGTCACTGCTCCCCCAAAAAATCTCCACATTACCCCCCAGCACAGCATGCCCCCATCTAAGGGCCCTTTCCAAGCAACATTCCCGTTCACACGCATCCTCCTGTATCTGCTTCTCTGTCCCCTTCTCTGTCTCCTTGTGTGCATTCTCACACCGTCTCTCTTCTTTCCTCATTTCTCTTGTCATGCTTCCCTATAGGTCCCCTCTGGAGCCCTCTGTCCCAGTGGTGCCAGCCTCCTCTATCCCTGCTGGGCCAATAGGGCTGGGACTACCCTGACTGGCCATGGAATTGGGGTGCAGTGGATCACTGCTGGCTGCTGTAGAGCTGATGGGACAAACCGAGACTGCTGTGGAGTGACCTGCTTCACCCAGGGCACCTGGTGCCCTCCTGCAAAACCAAACCCTGACTGTTAGGGACAAAAAAGGGTGTACAGCTAAAAGAAGGATAAGATGCCAGCCCAGCACTGCTTACCGCAATGGTGCAGACAGATATCTGTGTGTGCTGTGCAGCTGCTGAGCAAACAAAGCAAATCTGAGTGGGTCACTGACTAATTGCTCAGTTTTATGGTTCCTCTTGCATCTCTTCCCATGTGCTTTCTGTCTCATCAGATAATCAAAGCCAGGGTGCTTTTGCAGCAGTTTGCTAGACTGAGAGCTGTTTGCTTTGTATTTTCCAGGCAGTCGCTGCTTTTGGGTGGGAATATCAGCTTTTATTTTCCCCTTTTACCACCCTGCTCAGTGCTTTGTCTAGTGGGGTGGAGTTTCTCAGCTGGCAGATGCTTGCATGAGAAGGGCGGTTTTGCAGCGGGCTGTGCAGATGTTAATGTGTCAGTCCTTCTCCAAAGTGGAAGTGACATGCCTGTCAAAGTAAGGCAGAGCACGATGCCTGGGAAGGTGTGGGAGCAACTTTGCTAATGTCATCTGAGCTATGCCAAAGCAGAAACAGTGCAAGAGAATGGAGGATGAGACACACTGAGAGCAAGCAGAAGCACTGTACACTAGCTGGGAGATGAGAGCTTCATTTTTCATCCTGTGACTGACAGGCTTACCTTCATCTGTATCATCCCTATAATGGATGTTGACCTCTTCACTCCATCAGTGGAGTTTCAGTTGACAAATCCTGCCTCTCCCTCCTTCCCAGGCAGCGTGTTCGAGAAAAACAAGGCCGTTTCATCAACTTCTGGCTTGTTGTTTCAAAGAAAATTAATATTGCACGGTCGTGGTGACAGTCAGTCCTCTGAACCCAAAAGCCTGTTAGCTAATTTCCATCACAATTGGTGGAGAGGTTAAAGCCTCAAGGCTACTAGGGCTCCCATGCGTTTTGTGCAAAGTACAACCCAAAAGGAAAGAAAACCTCTTTTATTACCTTCATGGAGCAAAAACATGAAACAGCGAGCTCAACTCTTTTTCAGACATCAGCAAATCAATATAAAATTTCCACCTTTCATAGGAAAGCTGTGGGGAAACCAGAAATGTGCCCAGAGAAACTTCATTATGCTCTTCATCTTTACCTTTGCTTCCATGTACGTGAACAAATCCAACTCCAAATAACTCCTTTCCCAGTTACGCAGATCCGCAGGGCGCGCTGCCAGCAGAGTCGTGGCACCTGGAACGCTGCTGATCCTGGGATGACTGCAGGGGCAGCCGCTTCTGATGGGAACACTGCACTGTGGGACTTCAGTTGGGGAATTGCGCGTGCAGGCTGGACTTGGAATTGAGCACACTCCTCCTTATTGCTGCAGTGACAGTAGGCAGAGGGTTTACATTGTCCCTGGGTGGGGTGGGGGGGGGGGGGGGGGTGGAAAAAAAGTTGGTTAGGAGGCTGTTTTCTCACCGGTGGACAAGTTAGGCTATATCAAGTGGTGGGTTTGGTGTGGACCCAGTTGTAGCTGGGCTGAAATAATCTTCTCCCTGACTTGTTAGTGTTACAGGTTGTTAAAATGAACTGCAGCCGCCGAACTGCTACAAAACAGCCCTGAGGAAGGTTGTGAAGGTTATTGGGTTTTCTGATGTCCTACTATCTCCCTCCTGTCCTATGTTTCTAGCTGATACCTTTCATATATAGTTCTGCTTCTCCAGTGGAAGGACTGATCATATCTGTAAAGCTTTAAATATAGAACATGTCCCGAGCAACCTGACACCACGCAGGAGTGAGGTGAGAAAGGTAATTTTCTCTTGTCTCTTTTGTCTCTGAGACCTCCAATCGTAATCAAAGAACCTGCAAACAGCAAAGATGTGGAGGAATATGTGAGGTTAGGGTTCCTCATGGGATCTCTGGCTTTATTGCCTGTGTGCTGGTGAGGACCAGGCCCTGTGAGGCATGCCTGTAAATGAAAGAGGCGTGCTTGTAGCACGGGTAAGCGAGTGGAACATATGCGACTCTTTGGTGGGAATGTTCCGAGCGAGCCAAGTCCTTCCCCTTTACTCCTAGCTCCTTCCAACTGTTCCAGCCCTGCACAAACATCTCCCTCTCCTCCTTTCTCTCGCTTGTTCTAGCAGCCCAAACCAGGGCCTTTGAGCTCTGCCCCTCCATCTGATCTGTGCTTCCCTGTCTAATGACGTGCGCTAATGTGTGCTAACAGATGTCTGAGCAAAAATTAGCTGTGGTGTCCAAATCAATTAGACTGGAGAGGCTGTGCAGGAACAATTGCTCAATAGGCTGTGTGGGTTGCTTTTTTTCTCCCTTTTCCATTCTTTAAAAGAGGTGAAATTCTGCAGCCAAGCCCTTGCCTCCCCGCCTTGCAAACTCCACTTCCAAGCAGTCTCCTACCTCTGTGCTTAATGGGTTCTGATCTGGTCTCCAGATGGAGCTGGCTCCACCAGCTGCAGGCAAAGAGCAGCTGCCTCCGAAAGGAAACGTACATGCTTCTCCAGAACCTCACAGCATGGCTGCAGCCGGTGTGTCAGAGGCAGCTAAACGATCCTGGCATTTCTCATGTGTTTGCCTGCTTTGCAGGAAAAGCAAATTAGATTTACAGGATCAACCACTTGTGGAGCAGCATTTTGCAGCTCAAAACAGAGTATGGCACACATAGGCGTGTTGGCTCAGAAGGGCTTGAAACGGCTGGGATTCACCCTCTGTGAGAAAGGTTCTTGGAGAGGCTGGGAAGCAGAGGATTTGAATCCTCAAATGTAGTTCCCACACACTTCTTGGGCAACAGAAGATCTGCTGCTGATGCGTGCTTCTTTGTGGCACTATTGTGGGCTGTGACAGAAGTCTGCCTTTTCAAGGACCTCTCAGTAAAGCTCATGACAGGTAGTTACAGATACCCCAGAGAAGTTTTGCCTTTGGTTTTAATTAAGCACATGGAGCTTTTCAAAGAAATTCGGAGTCACAGGCCCAAAATAAGCAATGTTGTTTGCCAGTGAAATACTGAGATGCTATAGAGATTAATTTTAGGGGTATGTAGGGATATATATTGGTCTTCCCTAGCATTCACTGTCCTTTCTGAACTACCTTCCTAGTAGCTATTGATGAATCAGTCCACCCTGGGTGCTGGCCATAGTTTTGAAGACCAGATCTAGCTGTAATGCATATTCCTGGCCAGAGAAGTCAAATTTCCATAAAATTTAAATCTTCTGGGTACGAACTTGTAATTTCACAGACTTAAAAACAAGCAAATAAACAAACAAACCCCCAGCTAATCAAGAGTCTCCCCTTTTTCTATTAATTTGAAGACATCTTATTAGCAGCGTGTATATTCTTGCACTTCTCCAAAGACTGTTGGATATTCCAGGTGTTGTTGTGTGTTTCTGGAGGCTAAGCTGCCTTTTTGAAGATGCCCAGAAGTCTCTTTCCAGGCTGAACTTATCTCGTGCATGACTTGCACTCACCTATAGAAATAAACAGTGGACTTTATTCCTTTTCGGAGATGGTATGTCCAAAAGCACATACCACCAAGAATAGCCATGGATGTAACATATTCACAAAGTCTTTCTGAGCTGCTTTCTAGTTTCAGCCATTTTCCTTTAGCTGCACCTTCCTTTTTGAGACCAAATCGTTTTTAAGACAGGTAATTCTTCATTTCAGCTGCTGATACCTCATAAGTGCATTTCTGCTTCCTCCAACTCTCATTTTTCAATACATTTCTTGTAAGATGTTGCTGCATGAGGTTGCCAATCAGTGAACCACAGAAGTATTTACTTTAAGTGAATAAGTACATCGACCAAAGGAAGTGCCTTCAAATAATTTGTGTGCTCTGCTGAACTGTGGCCTAGGTACATTTGGTCTCACTCAAGCCTTTTTCATTCCTCTGCAAGCTTGTGTCTGATTTCCTGCCTTGTGTCACCTTTAACTCCATTTTGCTACCACAGTTTCCTGGCTTTCTTCTCCCCTCTCCACAGTTAAGTGTCTGTGTTTCAAATGATGTTTCTCTATTTTTTTTCAGTCTGCATTTCTTTCAAACTGCATCTTGTTTTTCTTTTTCTCTCACCATTCACATATCACTAAGCCTGTTTTTCTCTTGAACTTTTGGGGAGCCTATCCAACAGCAGCTGTCCTGTTGAACAGACCCCCTGCCTCTGCTGTCTCTCTTGCCTAGCCCCATGCTGCGCCCACCTCTTGCCCCCTTCTGTGTGTGCAGCGATGGGCTGTGAACACACACTAGCACTGCACTTGGTTCTGTCAGCCAGGCTTCCCAGTCACATTTATCAAAATTATCCCACAGTTCCTTGCAGATTTGAGCATTAATAGGGTTCATTTAAAACCAAGACTGTCGCTAATGCTTTTTTTCCTATGCGCTAAATGGGAGGAAACAAGAATTACCCAAACAAGCACGCACACAGAAAGTGGAGCTGTGTGGAATAGTTAAGAAGGCAAGTGAGACTGTTGGCAGAGGGGACGCAGAACAATAGCAGCAGGACACATCTGTGTCAAGCGCCCCAGTTGTTTCCCCCAGACCTGGTGTCAGGGCTGGTAGAGTGCTCCTCTTCCCATCCTGTGGACTCTGCTTCAAAGCTGGGGAAAACCTGGTGCTCCTCTTGCTTGAAAGGCTGAGGGGTGAAAATTGGAGGTGAACTCAAGATGGTGATGAGAAGGGATGCTGGAAGGTCACTTAGACAAGGTGCACGAGCAAAGGGCTGCCCCCATGCCATTCACTCCTGTGTCAGACAGTCTCTTTATTAAGAGTTCCTACAACCCTTTGCTATTCCCCACTGACAAGCTTGAGTGGAGGGAGACAGGGAAGAGAGGGAAGGGGGAGGGAGAGCTGCACCTCATAGCAATACTGAGAATTGCCCATGGCAGTGAGAGTTCGCTCACTCTCTTTAAGCACTGCCCAAAGCATTGCTTTCTGTCCCAATACCTCTTGTCACAGACTTCTCTTATGGTTGGCCAAGCTCACCTACAGCAGCCCCAGTGACTTGAAGAAGCAGCATTATTTCCTATGGCTTCTAGGATACAGCTGCTTCCCATGCACCCTCCCAACTCAGGAGGACACATATTCTTGTGTCTTAGGGATACCCCACAGCTTGAGAAACTTCTCAGCCCTTTGGTGCCCTCATCTTCTCCCAGGCAACTGGTGTCAGGCACCCTGGATTTTTTACTCTTACCTACCCTTGTTAAGAGATCAACAGTGGTCAACTGGTTCATAAAGCATTTCCCTTCTGTTCCTTTGGTTTGTCTCCAAATGCAGGACCTGAGCATTTATTCAGTATTGTGATATGCCGCAGTCAGGGAGCTTAACACTCTTCATGCTGCTATGTTTAAGAGCAGAGTTTGACCCTTTTCCTTTTGGGAATGGCCAGATCACTGTGCTGGAGAAAAATCCTGTGATGCTCCACAAATCCTTCATCCTGAGCTCTCTCCCTTTTTTTTTTTTTCCTTGCTGTCTTGACCTTTGCTGCTTGGCCAGCTGTCATGCTCAAAACAGCCCAAAGTGCTCTGCGCTTCTCATGTGGGGATCTCCAGAGACAGGCAACTTACTCCAGCTGCTTTACACAAGTTTTCCTTCATTCTGTTCTGCATAGCCTGGGGAGCTATCCCTGGCTTGGGGAAGTGGAGGATCAGAACAAACATCTCAAGCGCATAAAGGCACGATGATCCGTACCTCTGTGCAATTAAAAAGGCTAGTCCAGCCTTTCAGTGCAATGCTTTATAGTGGCTCTAGCATTAATGAAGCCATAAAAAAGCTGGTGTAATTGGCATCGGTGCAGGCCAGCTCAGTCCTGGGAAAAAGCATTCATTCCTAGGAAAGAGTAATATCGCTTCAACTATCTTCAGCCTCTGACATATTCAGTGATAGGAAAGAGAATGGGAACTTAGGGAATGGCAAGGAAGCCTGGAGAAGAGTGTTTGCATTTAATTAAAGTTTGTGAGACAGCGAGGGTTTATGAAAGGTTGTCCAGTTCCAGAAAACCAGCAATGTCATACTGCTGTGTGCTAACAGGTAGTCCTAGGAATGAATGAATGAGAAGGGTTGGCATGAGTAGTCCAGAGAAAGGTGGTATTTGTTTCTAGAGAAAAGAAGGCAAAAAGAAGAGAGGCATGAAGATTTGGCTTCAAAAGAGAAAACAGCAAAGGAGTCATTTATGACATGAAGGTTTCTGGGGAATTGTATGTAGAAGGATGAGTGGGATGAGAGGAAACAAACAAAAGCCATGCAGATCTTTATGGAGCAAAAACAGATTCTGAGCAGAGTTCATTTAAATTTGCAGTTTTATGGTTGCTAATGTGATTCCTGGGGAGAAAAAAAAAACAAAAAAAACCCCAAAAAACACAAAAAAACCAAGCCACAGTGTTAGCAGCAGTGATAATAAAGTAAATCACTTAAATTGGAGCAATCATGCTCCCCAGTCTTCCTGCTCATCAGTGTTTGTAAAGGAAACGATGTGATGATTTTGATGCTCTTCATCTCAGAATTTTCCAACACAAAAGTTCTTGCGTCCCCTTTCAAGCCACCTTCATGTAAATCTCCAGCAGCTCCATGGTCCCATCAGATTTATGCCTCTACAGCTAAGACTTACTGGCCTCCCATTCCCTCTTCCCTTTTGAGATGAGTATTTTAGGTATATAAAACTACAGCTTCTAGGCTCCTTTTCATATTATACTGTTCTCAGCTAGTTTTACTCTGTTTGGGATTTTGCTAGGATTTCCAGAGGCTGTTTTGACCAAGAAGAGCTTGGTCAAGGGGGAAAAAAAGAAAACAAAATACAAGACCTTTCCTGCACAGTTGTTTCACAAGAGGACAAATTTTAATTGCAAAGTGAATTGGGGAGATCAGAGCAACAGTGGCTGCAGGCAGTGAGGGGGAAGTTCAGTGCTAATAAATGAAATGTCCCTGATCCAAGGAGAGAAAATAATCAGCACAGCTATAGGACAAACTTGGGACATGACACCAGGCAGCAGCACCTGTCAAATTAATAACGCCCCTTTAATTTTGTCCAGCCATCCTATTAAGTGCTTTTCCTGTAGCTGAGTGCTATGAGCCATGCTGACTCAGGAAAATCTGGAAGGGAGCTGGGACAAAAGAAGGAGCTCAGGGAGGAGGTTCACAGCATGCAGTGAATTTTGAGAATCTTGTTGTTAACTATTTGTGTGCTGGGAGACACTACAGGCATTCAGCCGGCCTTGGAGCTATGCGGGATGCTGGGACAGAGCCCTTTGTCAACAAACTCTGCAGCCCTGCTGCCTTGAGAGGACAGCGCTCCCCAGACACTGCTGCTGGACTTATGCTGTCAGAAATCTTGGGTGGTCAAACTGCTCCTTGGCATGTCTAGGAATGCCCATTGCTTGTCTACAAGTCAGTTGTGGATGGGGAATCTGAGCTTTCTTTCTCCCAGTTCTCTGTGGTTGATGTGCTGTACTCTTTATCCTACCTCTCTACCCAAACGCTCTTCTCCATTTTGTTACCCAGTGCAGAAATGCTCAGAGCTCTGGCCTCAGACAGAGAAGGAGAAAGAAAGGACTGGAATTTTTTTCAAGCTGTGCATAACAGAGCGGTAGCCTTGGGTACACCTGGTGGTCTGTGAGTGGGGGGCACGGGGGCAGCGATGGGAGAGGAGTGGTGGGGACAGACAGACGCTGGGCACTGCACGCGTAATTGCTGGATTGCCTTTAGGTGGAGAGATTGCTGCTGCCATTCCCGCTGGGGCCAATTTGCTGTTGCTGCTCTTATCTCCGATGTTCATCAGGCTGCAGCTACAACCCTCCTTTGTCCAGGAAGTCATCTGAACCTTTCTCACCTCCTCCCATCCTCTGCTGTCGACAGAAAAGGGGACGATGCGCGTTTGCCTGTCAGGACAAGGGGAGGTGGTCTGCTCAATTGGAAATCTAGCCTGAGAAGAAGAAAACCTTAGGTATCAAAACTAGTGGTCCACTTACTGCAGCCGGGTGCCCTGTGGAGTGCTTGCGTGCCCGAAATCTGGCCCCTTGGGTTACACTCTGAATTTGGTACTGGATATTCTCTGTGAGTGTTAAAGCACTTGGTTCATAGTGTCACACTTTTAATGTGCAAAAAGTACTTCTTCTCAAAATCTGTGACCCTGGGATCTAAGCCCAAAATTGGAGGCCTCCTGACAAAAACACTTTTATGTCCTTTGTGGTTTTCAGCAAGTCTCTAAATTGTCTGGGCTCCATTTCTTCTTCTTTCTTCATCTTATCAACTTTTAAAAAGGGAGCTCTCCTAACTTATCTTAAATAATGTTATTTAATGCATCCTGAATATAATTTTCTGAGGGAATGTATATTTCAGGGTGAGTTTCCACATTTTATGAAGCTCAGTTGCCTTTTTTTTCTTTTTTTTTTAGTGAGGGTTTAATATATAATTTTGCCATTTTGCAATGTACACCATGCAGAATTAAAGCCATACTTTTGCAAGTGAGCTAATACTTCAGATTCCTTATTTAGCTCTTACTTAAAAAAAATATTCTTTTTTAACTTTGCATTTGTCATTTTTGTGGTGCAGACTAAGGAACACAATTTCATTTTACTTATTCCAGCTACAATTAGTGTACTGACCACAGGTTCTAGTAAGTCTGTATAAGATTGCAGAGAGAGCCTGAGAGAAAGTCTCTGCTCTGTAGAGTCTACAGTTAAAATTGACCTGATAAAAAGGGAGTGGTACAAAAAAAGATTGCAACTCCCAGTGAGCTGAGGCACATGGAAGCTCGCCCAGAATAAGAGCAAATGAGTGGCAGGGCCTGGTTCTGAACTGCTGTAATCAGTAGAATATTCTATTTTTGATAACTTCCTTGTCTTCTCTGTCCCTTGACACCCCCGTTCATTCAGAATTTTTTAGCATACATAAGCATACATTTTTTAACATACATACATACATTTTCTGCTTCTTTTTTGCCCAGTTAAGTTTTAAAGACCTTAAGTTAAGGAGCTGGAGTAGGCACAGATGGACCACAGGTGATGGGAAGAAAGGACAGAGGAAATTACTTATTTCTTTTTATTCCAGAGTTATTCTCTTTGGATTGCTCATTCTGGTTTGTCTTCCCTTAGTTTTTGTTGTTTTGTTTTTTTTTTTTTTTTTTTGAAAATACGAGTACTAAATGTCAGAGAGCACAGCTGCCGTAAAGGATAAGGCAGTCTTTTAGGTATCATGGTCTTGTAATGGGAATGCAAAATTGCAAGGATTCACAGCCGTGGAACAGTTAATGTCTTCAAAAGCAGTCCCGTGACCTTCTGCATTTACAGCAAGGACAGCAAATTCTAGCCAGGCTTTCAGGAGTGCAGAGGGAGCACTGCATCTCCAGGTTACTTGGCGACTTAAATGCCAAACTCTTCTCTAACAGCAAGTGGTATAGATCAGCCTCAGATGAAAGCTTTGCAAAACTGTGGAATAGTGTGGAATGAACCTTGATCAAGTCAGGTTTTCATGTTGCAGTGAGATGTTGTGCAAGAGCTGCTGTATTGTCCATTCAGATTTAGCAAGCTAAGGAATGCCTCTCCTGCTTGTTTCCACATCTTTTGGGTGCTGCAGCAGAATAACTTGTGGTGTTGAATATGTATTCTTAGCAATGCTAAGGAGGACAATTCTTCCACCACACGGTATCTTTTTGTCTGAAACTTATCTTTCTACGATGTCATTTGCCTTGGTTGTAAGGAGTTTTCTGTCACCTTTTCATCTTCAGCATTACTGTTAAGCATATGGAAATACAGGAATTTCAGTGTTCTCCTTCCCTCTTCTTCAGTGTGGCTTATTTTCCATTAAGTGAGGGAAAGATTATATTTGAAGCATTACTTAATTGATAAATTTTGAACTATCTGTGAAGATAGAGGTGGGCTGATGTGCCATTCCCACTACAAATGTATTCTAGATCAGGCCTTAGATGACGTTTCCATGTAGTTAATGCAGTGCCTGGATGCTTTACCATTTCTTCTTGTCTTGACTTTAGACAATCCATGGTTTTACATTCTTCAGTGCTTTGAGAAATTTCATCCAAAGTTGCACACTCATTCTGCCTAAAAAGATGTGCAGGTCTCTTCAACCCCTGTGATCTTTCCTTACTATGAGCTGTTTGCTTGGGTGTTTTTTTATTCTGTAGAGCTAATTAACTTTTTCCATTCCTTTCTTTCTGCTCCTATGACTAATCCCTGTGTACCCCTTTATGTTTATCTGCCCTTATGGATGTTTGCAGCACCTCCCAGTTGAGCATCATCCACCACTCATTAGCAAGCTACTCCTCCAGGCTCATTAATGAAGATGTTAAATGAAAACAGACCTCTCATGGTTCCTACAGCACCTCGTGTACACCTGCTTACACCTTTGCTCTTACCTGCCCCTTGTCATTATCCCTTGTTTATGGTTCTTCAGGCAGTTGCCAATCCGTGACAGTGCTCCTAACCCAAGACAGATTGAATTAAATTTGCTAGCAGGAGTTCATGAAGCACTGTATTAAACTTTGCGTCCTCTGAATTCCCTTCAACCATGAATTTTAAAAACAGTCTAAAAATAGTATCATAGGCCGTGCATAGAACATGCTGGACCCCCACAAGTTACAGAGTTGGGGTTTGACGATAGATAATAAATACTGTCAACATGATCAATCTGGAGGACTGCCTTGGCTCAGGTCTCATCATCTCCAGAAATGACATTTTGACATAAGTGAAAAGAAATGACATTGCTTGTATCACAATGTCAGGCCTGAGATACCTAATTTGGAAATTTCACCAGGTTTATAAGCCATACTGGTTTTCTCCTTACATTTCCCTTAGAATTAATAATTTAATTGCTGGTATATGTGCTTAGCACTTATCCTTACTACAAAAGCGGATTCAAAACTCAATGCTACAATGCAGGGTGAGAATTGCACCAGTGAGGTTCCCATTCTGATCTCATTCGAGGAAAAAAATCACACTTTGGTACTAATCTTTCCCTGGTGATCAATTAATTCATCATTAGTATTTATTTATTTTCTATATATCCTACAATCTGCTGACTCTCCAAAGACATGACTTTAAAGGAGTCCCAAGGGATCAATATATGCAAAGTGTAAGCCTAAGGAGAGAGGAAAAGTAGTCAATATCTCTGTGATCATTTCCTAAATGGTGTAGGCCAAAATGGAAGTGGTCAGGAAAATATTACTGTCAATGAAAATTCAAAATATAAATTGTGAAAGTAGTGATCAGAAAATGTGAGATTAATTCCTATCAGAAGATCAGGTTTTTTGGCATAAAAGCATTTTGCAGGAGCATGGGGATGCAAAAAAAATTTTGGACAGATGAGTGTCACAACAAATCATTTTAACTTTCTAGTTTCATTTCACTAATGTCAAAATGTTTAACTGCAATGAGGCAAAAAGGTTTCATTTTGATTGTAGCATTACATTTAATTTTGTTTAGATTGTCATGTTAATTTTGATACCATATATTTATACCTGATGTTGCAAATTGTTATAAAGCAGTGAGAGAGAACCCCGCTTTCTGTGATTTTGAAATACGGGCTTCAAACATTTGCAGAGTCAAATGTTATTTAGTGACAGTGACATTCTCTCACTGGGGCAAATGTCACACCCTATAGTGGTAAGAGGCAGCCTTCAAATTTTTCCACCAGCAATGTTTTCCTTTGAGCTCCATAGACTTCTGGAGTCTGCCAACCTTGTCACATATAATTAGCAGCTGTTGAGTGAATTGATCAGTTAATTTCCATCTCTCACTCAGATGCATTTAATCCATTAGCTGATGATTTGTAGAGATTTTTTTGTCCTGCACATTTCCTCACCTGTGTTTTGTCAATAGTTAAATGGATTGGGTCACCATTACTCACTGCTTTTCTAAGCCCTTTTTCTTTGATTGCCTTCTTCCAGACCACGTGGTACTTTAACAAACACTTGGCATCAAGTCATTTAAATGTCATAAATGAATGTCACCTATTTTCATTTATTTATTAATTGGTATCTCTTCTATTGAGCAGTCTTTCCAAATAAAAGTCACTCTTCCTTTCTGTAGCCTTGAGCATGATCTAAACACTTCCTTACCATACTGTTATCTGTTGCTCGGTTGGACATCGATAAAGGCAAAGCCACCTTTGAGGTGTCCTGGGATCCTCAGCAGCTGCAGGACCAAGCTGGTCATGGTTGGTTTTAAAGGCTTTTTGAGGAAGAGAATGTTCTTGGCTAGTACTGCTTCTTCTGCATGGTCTCAGGCATACAAACTGTGATTTTCTAAAAAGCAGCACAGCCCTCCTACAGCCATGATCACTGCCACCAGGGTCAGCGTCCAGGTGCCAGGACACTATTGATGGTGCTGTCGTACTCTGACATCCTGGCATTCGGGGATCTACATGTGCATCCCATTGTCCTGTTGTAGGAGGGATATCTAGGCACTGCAGAGTGTCAGTGGGGTGCCTTCAGGAGCAACGATGTCCTTGAGGGCATGTGTGTGGTTAGAAGTGATTTCTTGTGGGGCAGGGCATCCCTGTAACCTTTCAAGGAGACAGGGATGCTTAAGTTTACCACAGGCCCCTACACGTGGCGAAAGGTCCCTGTGTCTGCAGCTCCGTGTTTCTATTCCTGTCGCTAAAGGGGACAATAATCTACTCAATACCCCTGACAGAAGAGGACTATGAACTCTGAGACTTTTTCCTTTCTTCCCTATAGTAAGTGAAAATCAATCATAGTCTCTAACTCTCAGGAAGTCTGTGAACTTCATGACAACCAAACCTATTGTTAGGAGAGTTACAGTCCCTGTACGGTACCTGTACCTTCCCCAGGAAATTGCAAGATGCCCTCAGAATGAGAATGACTGGAAGCCACCAGCTCAGATCATTTAAACTAAGTTACGTGATCGCAAAACTCCTGGAAAAGAAATGTCCACTTTACTTGAATGAGGGACATGCTCCTAATTTCCCAGTAGGCCAAGCGCAACTTCCGCTGTGCAAACGGTGGAGCAGATTAAAGCTGCCCTCAACTTTAATACAGTGCCACAGCCCGAGGGCAGTACAGCTGAGCTGATCTGGGCACCAGTCAGATCAGAATGGAGCTTGGCTCAGTGAGATCCCTGCTCTCATTTGATGTCAAATTGAAGGCAGCCAGCAGAGCTGCACCACACAGCTCAGGGGACCCCAGCCCGGACAGCTGTGTCGTGGCTGCCTGGCTGTTTGCAAAACAGCAGCCAAACAAGAGCTCTCAAAAAGCTGGGGCCTTCAGGAGCAAATGGCAGTATTTGTACATGTGCATATCTCAGTATGTATCTAACTATAAACATATGCACATTCTAAGTATGTTAATGTTTTTATATGTGTGCACACAGATATCCACATAAGTTAGTTTTATGCCATATGCGTTAGTTCCTCTGCGTGGATTTGTGAAATGTTACCCATGTGCGCACACACTTCTATCCAAACTTCCCAAATACCCTGAACAGTTGTAAACCCTCAGTGTTTCGCTCAGGCTGAAAACACTAGCTTTTCTACTTGTGTGGCCGAGTCAGAATTTCTCCCTGATTGAAGGCAATACCACCAATACTTCTTCCTGAGGGACAAATCTAGTTTTTTTTCCTTTCTTTTTCCTTCCCTCCCCTTCATGCAAGCTTGGGGCATCAGTGTAGTACTCAGCAGTGGAGGCCATGGGAGGAATGAATCTCAGAGTAGGTGGTGTCCTTCTCTTTCCTGGTGCTGTGCCTGGAGCTTGGTTGAGATTGGCTCATTGTAAGGGTCAGTGAGCAGGTCTTGTCACATGAATGTAAACATCTTTGGATGGCTACAAATGAGGTCACAGGGGGTCTCAGGTTGCTTTGGAAATCAGCCTCTGCCACTCTTAGTCCCTGTGGCTGATAAGAGAGTTTTTGTTAGGAACTGACCATCATCTGTGAGCACAAGGGTTGCAAAAGCTCCCGTGTGAGAAATGGTGAGTTGGATGAAAGAAAGGAAAGGAGTAAAGAGACAGATGCATTTCTCAAACAATTGGGTCAGATACTGTTCAGTTTGGAAAGCTGTAGTTGCAGGTGGAGAAAAAATGCATTGGGCATTGTACCATTGGCTTTTGTATTCCTCAGTGACATCCAGCAGACTTGGCTGGAGTTCTGGGGGATGGAAAGAGCCTGTGAGCTCCTCTTTTAAGACATACATAGAATCCTTTAGAAAGCTAGTGAGGATCTCCTTAGCTGTGCAGGAAAGCATTTTGATGCAGTACTTCCCTGGTACAGCCCGTCAAAGCTGTTCGCATCTCAGTGCCATGCTTCCAGCTTCAGAGTCAGCAGGGGACTTTGTGTCCCTCCTGGCTTTCCAGCACAGCCGCCCCTCTGTGCCAGAGCTGTGCTCTGCTTTCCTACGCTTTCCTTCACGTTCCCGCAGTGCTGTGGTGCTGACTGTGCTCTACGCCCTTTGTGTCCTTTCAGTGGGGTACCTGGCTTCTTGTTCTCAGCGTCTTCCCTCAGCACCTCAAGCGATTTCCTGAGGCACATATGCCAAGGCATGTGCCTGCCCTGTTCCTCTTGGACCCCAGCAAGCCTCTCCACTGCCTTTCTCTTTCCTGAGCCAGGTCTCTGTGTCTATCTCTTTACCGTCTGCAGCACGACTGGGAGGACAGCTTGAATCCAAAACAAGCTTCCCTGCCCAGCATGATGGGGAAGCACCTCTCCTTCCCCATTGTCACTACTTCCCTCCTGAGGAAACTCATAAATTGCTCTGAGTCTTTAAATGGGCTGTTATTTCTTCCTTCCATCAGCACTCTCTCACTCTTGACTCACGGTGCAGGTTCAGCTTCAATGAATTTATTGGCATGACAAGGTACACAGGTGATGCCAAAGTTGACAACTTAATTCATCAAGCGCTACTGTCTTTCGCGCATCTGCGCTACACTTTCCCACTGTCAGTCCTTTCCTCTTGCCCCCTCCTCTGCTCTCTTTCTGTCTGTCTTTCTTTGCCTTTCTGTCTGTCTGGCTGTGTCCCCCTGTCTCCCTCCTTCCCCCTCTAATCACCTCCCCAGGTAATAGTTAGCTATCTCACACTCAAGACAGCCTGTCTCTCTCGAGGAATGGAGACGTCAATCAGAGGGCTCACCACAGAGGGAGAGGAATTGGTCTTTACAGCATGTTGGCTGTTTTCTCGCCTTTGCAGCTTGCACGGAGGCAAGGGCTGAGGGCTGCAGTATTCAAACCGACTTAGGGACACCACATTTTCTTTAAGGCTGTTTGGGACTCCAGAGGAATGAGGTGTTGTGCTAGAGGGACAGAAGAAAGGAGAGAAGCCCATCAGCCTCAAATGTGTATAGGCAGGTAGAAATATAATTTAAGAAGAAATCCAACATCTTGACAAAATCCCCCCAGAGGATAAAGTCTCTTCTAAACAGAGTAGCAAATGATCTCTCCTCCTCACACACACCACCACCCCCCCCCAGTCCCATAATCCTTTGTTGGCATGGCAATTGCCAAAGTGTAGAAAGGAAGAGACAGATCCCTCAGGTATCTGTCATCACTAGATAGAATCTACCCAGGACAGTGTGTGTGTGGCATTTAATCCTCCATACATCAAGCATATGCTCAGGATATAGTGTCACACTGTATTTGTGCTGCATCCCTTGTGCCCATTTGTCATGAGTGTCTGCGTCCAATCCAGTGGCAGGTTGATCCATCGTGTGATGCCATCTCAGCTATATCTCTGCTTTTCTTCAGGCTTTGGCAGAGTTTTCAGAATTGTGTTCTGATGCAAAGTTTCTTTGTATTTTTTATCACTCTTTGTACTTTGCGGAAATAATTTTTGCAGACTCTGATATATCATGACCGTCAGAAAGGAAAGTGTATGAGTGTATCCTTATCTTTCATCAGTATCCCTAACTATATTGATTACGTTTCTAACCCTGTACAGTTTGCACAGTATTTTGAGGGGCCAGATTTTTACCTCAGGTTTATGAATCACAGGGCTGATTCTCTCCTTCTTTGCATTTCTTGTTGTGTAAAAGAGTATTTCATGTACTCTTTAACAGCAGTGAAGCATCAAGCCTGTTTTGTCTGCCTTGCATTTGCCCTTTTTGTTCTGCCAAGGAACTTTGCAGCATATTAATTCCTCATAAAGAAGAGTCTGAGGCCTTGTAGATATTCTTCTCTTGTTCTCCTACTCACCTGTTGGAGCTGTGGATGGATAAGGCATCATGCTTCTTGTGACACGAGTAGGGTACCATTCTGTGGGGATGCCATGTGTCTTTCACGCACTTGTTCCCTAAGAGTGAGAACGAGAACTGAGCCTTAGAAAGGTGGATCACAGGTGTGTAGTGCAATTACTGAATGTGGAGTACCAGGCCACCCGAGTGATTCCTTCAGTTTTTCAGTAGTGTTGCTTACCGTGATAACTGTGCTTTTACAGAGGCTCAGATGTGGATCAGCTGTCACAGTAGAGAGACATGGCTTGTGTTTTTCATTGGACTTAGTTTTTGATTCCCTACTGCAGTGGGAGTATTTGCAGGTTTTTTGTTTGCATTCTTTGTTGAAAATCAGAAGAGATACCTTGTTCCTGCTCTGCAGCCAGTAGCACTGGATTTCTGGGGTGGCGAGTATTTTCTTGCAGAATCTAAGATGAAAGTTGTCTGCGAAGATGTTGTCCCACTGAACACAAAGGTGCTGGCAACCATTCTGGATGTAGCTTCATCCTCCTGAATGGACAGTGCAGTCTAGGATGATACTTGAGCAGGAAGGTTGGACCAGATGACCCATTGTGACCCCTTCCAACTGTATCCATTCTGTGATTCCCTCAGTTTGTAACGCCAAGAGACCAGCAAACCATTAACTTTGAAGAGTGCAGCCTTGAACCATTTTTGGGGAAGAAGACAGTGTTTTTATGTGTCCTAGTAAAGCTGCAGACTACAAGGAATAAGCCTCATTCCTGGCATCTGGGAGAGATTCTCGTTTAATTGAAATGGCACCAATTCAATGTCATATGTTTACAGAGCAAAGCTCTTGGGCTTCATCTCTTCCCTCCCTTTGAGGTTGTCTTTGAGATGCAGCACATCTTTACCACACAGCAAAGCTTGGAAAGAGAAACGGTAAGAGAATTTCAAGATGCCAAGGTGCTCCTGCACGTGGCTAAACCAAAAGAGAGCACTCTCTTTCAGCAGGGAAGCTCCAACAGAAGAAACTGTCCTCCTCAGGAAACTTTGGCTCTTGGTTGCTTTGTGGGAAGCAGATCACCACAATCACATCTCAGCTCTAGCCAGCTGCCTACTTTGTTCAAACATGCCTTTAGTTCAGGAGTACTGCATTTGTTTTTTCCTCTTTTCTGCTGGATCAGACTTGCGTAGATGAGCATTTCTGGCAGGAGGGATTCTTTTTCTTGAGCTGTTTGGCTTTCCCTTCTCAGACAGCTGATGATAACGCCCTAGCCTTTAGAAATGAGGCTGCTGCAGCCTATCACCAAGCTCAACCATGACTAGCAAGTGAAGATCTGACAGCTGACATTTCATAACTGTGTCTGGTGGGAAAGACCAACATCTCTGGATCTAGATCCAGAGATCATGACAATGCCATCCAGCAGTGTGTTCTTGTAGACCAGAAAGCCAATTGTATTGTGGGCTGCATCCAAAGCAATGCAGCCCGCAGGGAGAGAGGGGGGATTCTGCCCCTCTGCTTTGCTCTGTGAGACCATCTCCTGGGGTGCTCCATCCAGCTCTGGGGTCCCTAGCACAGGAATTGCATGGACCCATGAGATTAAGTCCAGAGGAGGGATACCAAGGTGAATAGAGGTGTGGAGCATCTCTTCTGCAAGGAAAGGCTGAGAGAATTGTGATTGTTCAGCCTGGAGAACAGAAGGCTTCAAGGTGGCCTAATTTGATTCTGTGTGATTTCCAGTGCTTTCCAGTGCCTGAAGGAATCATATAAGAAAGATGGAGGAGAATATGGACAAGAGCATGTAGTGACAGGTTGGGGAAATGGCTTCAAGCTGAAAGAGGGCAGGTGTAGATTAGGTGTTAGGAAGAAATTCTTCACTATGAGAGTGGTGAGGTACTGGAACAGGTTGCCCAGAGGTGCAGATGCCACATTCCTGGGAGTGTTGAAGGCCAGGTTAGATGAAGCTCTGAGCAACCTGATCTAGTAAAAGATGTCCCTGCCCACAGTAGGGGAGTTGGAAGTACATGATTTTAGATTTAATATCCCTTCCAACCCAAGACATTCTGTGATTCTGTGTAAAGGTCCCAGTATGGGATTATCTTTGTTCTTTTTACTTTTGACTGAAAGCAAACCCAGCATTTCCAAAGTGCTGCTGTAGTTTTCTGCTCCTCTAGATGCCTGAAAGCAATCTTGAAAGGTGGTTATAGCAAGCTGTCCTGCTCCATTTTGCTCACTTCAATGTGTAAGAAAGGAAAGCCTGCTAATAAAAAATATTCTACGTATACCACATGAATTTGATTTGAGGGAGAGGCTTTTCACTGAGAAGCTGCCTCAGTTGAAGCTGAGCCAGATCCTTGGGTATGTGGTACTCACGAGACACTTTGAGGGTCGTATTTATCACCCTGTGGCTTGTTGAAGAGGATGTGGGATAAACCATGGGCAGTCAAAGGAATCTGCTAACAGCCTTTGGAGAGAGATGGCTTTTTCACTCAGCCTCCTATGTGGATGTTTATCTGTGGTTCATGATGGTTGTTCTGTTGGTTGCACTCTGTCCCTAATGAGCTGAATATAAGCAACAGCTCTGAAAGAGATCTGAAAACAAACAAATAAAAAAATTTGGCTCTGTTTTTCCAGCCAGAGTGGGGTATTAGCTGAAATTAACTTACTCCCCCAGTTGCCTAATCAGGACCTTCTCTGGACCTGTATCTCTTGCCCTGGAATTACATAGGCTTTTCTCTGGTATTTTTTTTTCTCCTCAAACCTAGCCAGTGCTCCCTAGTCTACATCCCAAGGAAAGTGTTAACAGGCAGGAGCCAAGGGCTACTGGGGCTCAATTAAAAATTCATAAAATTGGGGGTTTCTTTTCTTCAACTGGCTAATAAAGCACCCCAGTTCTGGCTGCAGAATTTCCTTGAAGCCATCACCCATTCTTGCTGTATAAGGACTTGTCCAAAGGTCATGAGCATCAAAGGAGAAGCTTCCTTGGCTCTGAATCCATCCCTAAAAAGGCTGCATATTAGGACTCAGCTGCATGCCATATACATCCAATATGCTTGATGTTTCTTTGGAAAAGTTCTTCTTAAAAAAATTCTCAGAAAAGTTCTTTGGAGGACTTGGACGCTAAGGACAACTTTTCTCACAGGATTCTCTTCCAGGATGGCTGAAATATGTCTGCAGAAAGATTTCGTATTGTTTCAGTCCCATAAGTAAATACTTACCAGATTTAAAAAGAACGGTCTAAGGGAATATGTAAACACACTTGAAACAAAGACCAAAAGCTGTGTACATCTGCAGTCCTTAAAATGTTTGGGATTAGGTGGCATTCCAAGAGTTAATCCCTGGGGATTAGCATGGCAAGCACTTCTGTTGTTGTTTACACATGTCCTGTGAGGAAGGCTGTGTTGTCACAGCAGGCTCCTCTAGGAGGGTTAGCCATAAAGCTCTTGAAGTCAGTTTTACAAGCGGAAAGAACCGTAGCAACGCAAACAGCAAATGCACGGAGCAGTGCTTTAAAGATAGCAACCGCAGATGAATGGCATGAATTCTGTATGTTAACAGAAAAGAAAGGGAAGGTTTGTAGCAAAGAACTTCGTATGCAGAGGTGCAAATCTGGTGATAAGAGGATATTGGGCATATGCCTGGTTTGTGTTTTGTGCTTTCTTTTACATGCTGAGCACATAACTGAGAACCTGCTCTCCTGGACTGCATCAGGATCCAAAAATATGGGTTCTGTAAACCTGTGCTAGGTGAGGGCACACCAACAAGCCAGGTGTGGGTGAAATACAATCAGTGCTGGGTAAAAGCTGGAGCTCAGGCTTGGAGCTGGAGCTGCTTTAGACTGCAAGGCTGGCATTCAGTTTTGAAGTGGAGGTGCTGGTCTATGATCAGGAGTGAGACTGCTTTTAACCCTCACCTACAATGTCACCTTTGTGTGCTGGAAAACAAGGCTGGCTTGAAATTTAAGATGTTCTTTTCTGTGTTTCTCTCAGTGTGGAAGCTAAATAATTTCTCTCCTGAAAATTTCACGGAGGTGAGTTTAAAAAAAGTAAAATCAGTGAAAATTAGTGTGAGGAACTGAACCCAGTTCTGTGCTGACTTTTCCAGCAGTTTGGGAATGGGACAGTGCAACACGTTCACACACTGTGCTGCTCTCTCCTAAGAAAGAAAAAATGTACTGGAAGGGGTTCCCATGCAATGTTATGTGGAAAAATAGTCCAGACACTTAACTACATATTGGATGAGGCAGAGCATTCCTTTAGAAAAAATGTTTTGGCTTTGTAAGCTCTTACTCTCCAGTGCGGTGTGCTCTGACATGATACCCAGCTCATGGGTAGCTTTGCACATGGCTTTGATTTACAGGGTCGTGCCTGCTTCTCTGCTCCCAGGCAGTGCGATATGCACAGTCCCATCTGGATTTTACGTTATTTCCTGGCCGGCATCTCAGCAGGTGAGGCTCGGCTGCATGATGCGGGGAGTTCACCAAGATGCAAGGCCCAAGCTGGCAGCTCCGGTGCCTCCTTCAGCCTGGCCTCTCTTGGCAGCAGCAGTGGTGCTTGGTGGAGACCAGCCCCAGCATTGTGGAACACTGGGGGAGCACACCATGGGTTGGGAACTGCAGATCTTTTAAAGTGGTTTCCAAGCTCCGGCTGCCACAGACTCTTCCCTAAAGGCCACGCAATGAGGCACTCCCTTTCAGACAACATGAAGAGAGAATTTTTACACCTTGTGAAAACTCTGTAGTGTAT
Source organism: Hirundo rustica (assembly GCF_015227805.2). Taxonomy (NCBI): domain Eukaryota; kingdom Metazoa; phylum Chordata; class Aves; order Passeriformes; family Hirundinidae; genus Hirundo; species Hirundo rustica. Next base: position 24,216,840 of record NC_053451.1, on the reverse strand, counting down.
TTTGAGAGGTTTTTGGTTCCCAGGGGATTATAAAACAAAACCAAGCCTTCAGCATTTGCCTCTGCTTCACAGAAGCTTTAATGCTGAGCGAGGCATTGCCAGAGTGAAACAAGCCTTAGCAGAGTGGAAGGTCAGAAGGCTCTTTCAGAGTCCAATGTCTCTAATGAAGTTCAAGAACTTCCCTCTCTGCCCTCTCACTCTGCTGACAGCTTCGTCTCCCTCTGGCTGAGGCTGCAGCGTGAATCAGACCGTAAAAAACACATCTTGGGTCCGATGTCGCATTTCTTCTGTAGAATGCTTCCGAAGCGTTATAATGCCGCATCCCAAAGGGTATCTGGATTTTACTTTCCAGCCTTCAGCTTGCTCCCTTTGCGGACTTCAGCATCAACAAGCTGTTTCTTGTTAAGGCTTTAAAGATCTGTGATTAGCCTGCTGCACGCATAAGAGGGAAATTAAACCATTTAGTTGTGTTTAGCAGCTCAGCCCCTTCTTCAGGTTCTCTTTTTACCACTAAACACTTTAACTAAACGATGACTAATGAGGCCAATTTGCTGTCAATTAATTGCCCCAGGAAAGGACCCCTAATTGTGGTGAGCAAGGTGGCTGTTCTAAAGCACTGAAGGACCATATGATGGTCAGTATCCCCCCTACCTCTGCCTTGGGGCTTATTAGCGTTTGTTATAAAGTGCTGTTAATTGGGATCTGGGGACAAGGAAATAAGAACTCTCAAGGCTAATTGATAGGCACCTGGGGAGGGTTTTAGTGGCTGCAAAGTTCCTTTGACTTTGGAGAGAAGTCCTGATGTTTTCCTTTTTTTTTGCCTTGAGAGCTGGTGACTCCTACGTATTAGTGGGTGGGACTCTTAATTTTATCCAGATGGGGGTCCTACTTGCCAATAGAGAGGAAGGAAATAGACTGGAGGAAGCAACTAATGAGGATATATGGAAGAGACTGAGATTTTTCTATTTGTATCCAAGGTGCCCTTTTTCAGACAAGCAGTTAGACCACTTAAATGAAGCTTATGGGCTTTCTTAGGCAGTTTCAATACTGTTTGCGTCTGTGTCTTGGAGGTATTAGATGGCTTTTGTTGTATTATAGGTCTGGGAGTAAGAGCTGCAGTTTTTTAATGTATTTTTTCACTTATTGACCAAATGCTGTAATTGTTAAGCCATCTTGGAACTGGAGCTTGGGGAGTGGCTGCCCCATAGTGGAAAGCTCCATCTGAGGGTCTTAGATGCAGGGCACTGTTTACCCAGAGGGAAGAGTCCAAGCATCTGACTGAATTTCGTGTGAGTGCATTTACACGGCTCAGAGTTTTCCAGCCAGGTGTCCACTGTCCCTTTGTTTATCTTTTATGTCCTGTCATACCCAAGTTGAGTTCCTAGTCCTGTGCTTCCTGCCCTTTTCTCACAAACCCATCCTTCTGCTGCATTGAGGTGTCATGAGAAGCATCGTGAAAGCCAAGTGCCATCAGCGCAGTAGCCAGGAACTGCTGCCCCCGGCCTGTAAGTACCCCTTGTACCACTTCTGGCTGCTAAGCAGTGTTTCTCACTCCTGCCACTTTGTGCCTGTGCTGAGTCTAGGTGCTCTGATCAAGAGGCAGGGATCTGAACTGTTTGGGAGCTGTGCCATGGGTCAGCATAAACTACATTAGGAAAACATCTCTAGAAGCAGTGCTTTAGCAAGGGTGGCCTTGATGGTTTCTTGTTCCATCCCCCACTGCACTCCTGGAAAGGTACTGAGGAGATGGCCTCCTGCCTGGGAACTCGTCTCTCTTAACCTATGGGCTCACACATTTACTGACATTAGGGGTGTAGCCCTGCTCCATAGCCTTGAATCAGAACACTGATCCAGCCCGCCCACACCATCCCAGGTAATATCTCAGGAGGTGTTTTGAGCTCTGAAGGGCTTTGGTCATAAAAGGCAAGGATAACAGCGGCAGATGTTTGCATGTTTGCTTGTTTGTGGTTTCCTTGCTGCCTCCCGTATGCGGCCCCTGGTCTGTAATAACTGCTACAGCGGGTGTTTTTGTGGAAACAAATCACCTGCTTTCATCTGGAGAGCAACAGTGATTGTGCTGGGGGAACATGATCTATTTTTCATGTCTCAGTCTTTCCTATTATTTAAATTAATGTGAGTTGCAGTTGTCATGAAGTGAAGGATTGACAGCAATTAACTAGAACAGGCTTGGTGCAAGCTGCTTCTGCACGAGCCTGTTCTACCTAGCTCTGTCACTGTATCTTTCTTGGGACTTGAAATCTCCCACACCAGCTCTGACCTTGTACCCCTCCTGCCTTGCAGCCCTCCCAGTCCAGGGCACCCCACAGTATCTCTGCCCTTGTCTCACTCCTGCCTTGCAGCTCTCCTCCTATTCCAATGTGAGCTTCTCTCATGGAGAATGGCTGCTGGTTACTTTGGGATTTGTTATTTGCTGTCAGTGGCATGGAAGATGAGGTGCTGGGCTGGCATCAGCCTTGTCCTGTAGGTGTGGAATGTGGAAGACACAAGTATGTGAGTTCCAAGCCATTCTTCTCAGTGTTGATTCCTAGCTCTCCAGAATCAGTCCCTGCTGTGGGTGGGGCATCCTTCCTCTCTGGGGATGGAGCAGTGGGATACTAGAGTGTGCTTCCTTTCATGTCTGGCTCTGCTCCCCATCCCAGCTAGGGGGATCCTAAGCACACTGTAACGAATACTCCATATGATTTGCACTGAAAGAGTGGGAAAAAATCTGGCCGTCTTATCTTTTTCAGCAGTACCAGAGACCCTGTCAGTGCTTTCCCATGGTCCTTGGAGGCAGAGGGGTCCGGCAGCAGCCTGGTTTCCCTTGAGGGGAAAAGCTGTTAGTCAGAATATGAAAATGCCTGGAAGCACTGTTTAGGTGTAGTATTTGCCCTGCTATGGCGCTGCAGCTCGTGGGTTTGCCTCTGCTAATGGTTCAGTGAGGCCAGACTCAGAAGAATTTTCCACTTGAGGGTCAACGGGAGATGGCTGGGCAAATGGAGGCTGTGAAACCCCGAAGATTCTGGTCTCAGGAGGTTTAATTCTCAGCAACCCTTCTTTCAGCAGTCTTGGACCTGTGAAAACACAATACAACCCGCACATGGGGAAAAATAAAAAGGTCAAAGCTTCTCATTTTAAGGCTGTCCTAAAAAGGTGTGTGCAAAGTAATGACAAGTGCCAAGGAGGCAATGCTAACTGTTGCTGGTGCTGACAGTTTTGGCATTTTAACATGCTGGCTTGATGCCCTGAAAATTAAAAGTCTCTGACTTTTTATCTGAGTGAAATTATTGTCCACTGGCTTTGGATTCTAAGTAGATGAAGCCAAGCCAGGCTTCAAGTTTATAGGGAAATTATTTCCTGCCCTATTCCCCCTTGTCTCAGCCTTTCATTATCTTCTGATGAAGGTGGCAGCTGAAAGGAGCCAGCCATTATATTCCTAGCAAAATTTCTGCCTTGCATGTCCTTTTCACGCTCTTCTGAAAAAGTGGCTAGCCAGATATGACCATCTGGACACATGCTCTTCCTCTTGGGCATTCAGTAGGCATGGTCAGAACTGCTTGTACTGGCTGAGTTTACTTGATCCTCTGTGAAGTAAAATGTCTTGAAAGTTTTGGAGAGTGGCAGATTATATACGTCCCAGCTGGAGCTCTGCTGCTGCCCTGTAGTGGCTTTTGCTGCTCTCTCCTGAGCCATTCTGGCTGGCATTGCACCATTCTACTAGGACTTCACACTGGCCCACAGCTTCACCTGCTAGTCCTGCTTCAGTTTAGTCCTTCTTGGTTTGCTGCACAGCCTTTTTTCCTCATGCAAGTGTTAACCCCTTGAGGTTACGGTCATATTCCCAAAACGCGGTCTAGCCACTGGTTTTACTCCTGGGCTCTGCTTTCCGGGGTTTACCAATGTACCATGGAGAAGTTGTGCTGAGGATGCTCCAAAGTCACTGTCCTTGTGTCCCCTGAGAGAACACCTGGGCTACAACTGCTGCAGAAATAGCAGCCTCTGATGTCCTTTCCTGGACTAAGCCCCTCTGTCCTCTCCTGTGCATGTTGGTCTTCTATCAGGTCTGAGGTGGCCCTCCAAGTTGCTCTGCTCCCAGTAAGTAAGAGCAGCAGTTTGGATTTCAGTACCAGAACTTTCAGGGTTCTGCCAGCCTGCAGATCTGCTGACTGGGACAATGTGCAGGTCTGTCATGAGCCATGGGACAGGGTGTTCCCCTCATCCACTGGGAAAGAAAGGAGGTGAGTTTTCTGTATCTCCAGGGATGAGTTTCTGTCCCCTCTCTGAGGAGCTCGTTCCTGTCTTGACTTTCTGAAAGTAAAAGCTTTTTCCTCATTTTGGGTCAGAGTTTTCCCTACATTGCAGCTCGTGTTAGCTGCTTTTCAGTGTTCACTCTGCACATCTGAGAAAAGCGTGCCTGTCTTTTCTGCACATTCCCACTCACTTTTTGCAGAGATCAATAAGATCTCCTTCAGCCTTCTCTTCTTCAGACTGAACAGACCAATCTCTCTTAGGTTCTCCTCGGAAGTCATGTGCTGTAGCCCTCTGACCATCTTGGGAGCCCTCCAGTGACCTTGCTCCAGTGTGTGAGTGGCCTTCTTGTCCTGGGGAGCCCCAAACTGATCTTGGTTCTGAGATCCCATAAGTACCACGTGAAGTGTTTTAGACACTCCCCTCCACTTATGGGGTTACACTCTTGCTAATACAACCCAGGACACTTGGTCTTTGCTGCAAGGGCATATACAGCTAACTCATGCTGAACCTGAAGGACCCCCAGGTGTCCTGGACTGCCTGAGCCTAGCACTTTCTCCCTTCCAGAAAATATCAAGGTGATTGGTCCCTAATGAGGGACTGTGATTGTGAGACTTATTTTACCTGTCTAAAGCAGTATTGCCTCTTCTTAATCAAGTGTTTGGAAATGAATACCAAAGAACAGGGGTGACACTGTGGTATCATCTGAGCCTTACATCTGAGCTAGTTCACCAGCCAGAGTTGGGTACATGCCAGCCACTGCTTTGCATTTCTTTTCTTCTCCTTCCCTGTCTTTCTCAGAAAGCCGAGTTACAGGCCAGTCCTAAGTGCTGTCTCACCCCAGCTCTGTCATCCCAATGGTTTTTCACACACAACCCTCTGTGAGTCTGTGTGAACATCTTATTCCTCCTGGTTTTCCCCGCCATGATACTTGCACTGGTGCACAGGCACTGAGGTGGGCTTCCAGCTGTCCCACTTTCACGAGGCATGCAAAACCCTTCCCTGTTGTGCTGCCCCCACCTGCTGTCCCACTGCCCTCTGCATTGTCACTTCTCCACAGATCACGGCAGTCCTCCCCCAGTGCACCTGGATTAAATCCCTCCTTGCCTGAGTGAGTGAGCCTGTTGGAAAATAGATGTCTGCCTCATTTTGCTCGACGGGTCCTCTTCCATCGAGGGGGTCTGATGGTCATAGATACCCAAGCGCTGTCCGTGAGGTTGGGGGCTATGGAGAGGGGCTAATGAGCTGTGGGTTGTAAACAACATGCTGTGAATCCAGCAACACAGCTGGAAGTAGTGAGTAGTGCTCTCTTCAGGCTTCATTTCCTTTTCCCCACCTAGCTTATAGGCAGTTTTGCCTCGAAAGGACCATCAGCCCCTCCTTCCAGGGAGGGGGAAGGGGAAGCTGCTGTCTGTTTACTCTGTGGTAAGTAAAGCAGAAAATGATATTGTTTCTTTCTTCGCTACACACAAATTTGGGAGCTGAAAATATATTAAAGAAAGAAATAAAATTAGAGGATTCCTTTTTAGTGAAAATCCTTCGCCACCTGACATGGGGTGTGAAGCACGGAAGCAAGACGTGGATGTGAGAGGGGAAAGACTGCAACAGCTGGCACACTCCACACCTGGAAGTGCCTGTTCAGGTCCCAATTCGTGGTCACTCTGGTGCCGTGACACAAACTCAGCTTGGAAAGTTTTTAAGGATCTTGAATGACCAAGTCATGGCTGATCTTGTGAATCTTAAAGACTCCACTGTGCCTTTGGTGCTCTGCCACGTGTGGTGCAGTCATCCAGAAGCTGCCCACTGCGGGTAGCCCGTGGAGGATCCATCTTGGCTGGAAGATGACACAGAAACCAGTAACTAATACACCCTCTGAGTCACTGCCTTGAAGCCTGGCATCCTGAAGGAGGATGTAGAACTCTATCCAGGACTCCCTGGAGTGTAAAAATTAGCTGGGATGATACCTGGGGCCTGCTGACCCCTTCCATGCAGACTTGAGGTAGGCAGGCAGGTTCTGAGAGGTCATTTGATGAAGACCCCCCAAACTTGTCCAAACATGAAGCCTTGCAATTGCAGCACAGACCTGTGCTGTAGACCCTTGAAATACAAAATATACACATTACATATTACTCTGATGTAATTTCAGAAACCTGTATAGAAGTGACACAGGTGCAGCCTGTGACATGAGTTCATGGCTGGCTCTGGCTAATAGGTAGGTGGATTAATTAGCCAGGCGAGCTGCCCTCCATAATTCTGCTTCTAACAAGGTCGAACTTTCTTTTGTCTTCACAGTTCCACCAAAGATCTCCAATATCTCCTCGGACATCACCGTGAATGAGGGCAGCAATGTGACCCTGGTTTGCATGGCAAATGGGCGTCCTGAGCCTGTCATCACCTGGAGGCACCTCACTCCTACAGGTAGGAAATCCAACTGGATTCAATTTGGGAACTGTACTGTAGTTTCCTTCTCTTCCAGCATCAAAGGAAATTTCAGTAGTGATATAGGCAGCTATAGAAAAGTGGAAAAAAACTTAAATGTACTTCAAGCTTGTTTTGTGGTGTGAATTCCCAGGCACAATAACCAGGTTTTCCAAGTGAACCAATGAAATTACTTCAATAGATCCTCTGCAGAATTGGACCTGTAATTCTGTTTAGCTTAGGTCTTCATCCAGTTGTCCCAGTCTCTACTGCTGGTAATGCACAACTCAGTGATGGAGATGAAATGTTGCTGGTGCTAGACTGAGGGAAAAGGCTTTCTGTTGAGACACTGCATAAGAGAGGTTCTCTCTGAAAACCATGGGATTTGCTTCCTACTGGTTTGCCTTAAAAGGAAGAGGCAAACAACGGCCCAGTTTATTTCATACTGCTCTCCACTTTGGCAGACAGCCAGAAGTCTTGTGTCTTCTGAGGTGAGTAAAGAAGGCATTTGATCTTCAAGGTGAGTAAAGAGCAAGATGGTAACAGAATAAAGGAGAACTCGCCATCTTTGTTCTGCTATCTGTCCGTGCCCTCCATGCTCAAGGACGTGGCAAGTTTGGGAGGAGAATGTCATTTCAGTAGCCAGACTCTGTGGGTTATCAGCTTAGATTGCAAGGAAATCTTCAGCCCTAAAGATTCAACAGTAGGATGAGAACAAGAGGTAGGTTTCTATCCCTCCATATCATGTCCTTGGAGGAGACAAAAACTCTTTATCTGATTTCTTTTCCTATCAGATACTCTTTAATCTAAAATGCATAGGGAAAGCATTGATTAGCCCCAAATGAATGATCTTCTGTGATATTCCCCTATACGTAAAGGGTTAAAGAGGATTTGAGGTAGGCAGAGAACAAACATTCTGCATGTGTTACAGATAGTCCTGCTTTCTACTGCAGCTCAGCAGCCAGAAAAGGGGAGAGTTCTGCAGAAAGAAAGTTGGAGAGAGAAAGGTAGAATGACACATTGGAACGGAGCTTAATCTAAGGGCTACATCCAGAACCCACTGGGTTTGGAGCCTGTGGTTGAGATTGGGGTTAGTTGGATTTCCTGCCTTGTCTCTTCAGCCAAACCAAAATTCTACTGAGCTTTCATGGATATGAAAGCCAGATATGCAGTTTCTTGCAATGCCTAGAGAAAAAAGATGGAGAAAGCCTGCCAGGAGGAGGTGAGAGCAGGGCTGATTAGGGGAACACTACTCCTCTGTGCTATTATCACTACCTGACTTTTCTCTTCTGTTTTTTTCAGAATTAGGTATGACTGTGCGACTTGCATTCATAGAGAATAAAACTTAATTTTTTCAATTATGTATATAGAATCTTCTAGCTCTGGTATTTCTGTTCTTAAGGTTTACTTCATACCAAATCTTCCGTATTACCGTGGCATCAGTCTTTCAGTTCTCTAACTGTTTCTTGTATCCAACTAAAAGATACTCCCTAGCTATTCTGTGAGCACAGCCTAACACTGAGTTAAGGGTGTTAAATCTTTATGAAATATAAGACCTGGTACACATGAGATGCTCTCTTCAGAGCAGTGAGAAGATTCTTGTCTTGACTCATCACTTTGCCTGTTGCTTCTTTGTGGGAGTTTTTGTGGGTTTTTTATTCATTTGTACCACCTAGTTCACTGTATCAGACACAGTTGGTTGTGCTTTTGTTCTTGTTTGGTTTTTTGTGGGTTTTTTGTTTGTTTGTTTGTTTTTAACAAAAGTCTCCATGGCACAAATTCTCACTCAGGCTATCCCCTCTGGTTAGCAGCAGAACTGAAGAATCCCACCCCTACTTTGACCGCAAGGGCAGATTTTTTGGCTCTGTTGTTCCATTTTCCAGCATGTCCCTTCACATTTTTTCTCCCATGCTGTGTGTCTCAGAGGTGTTGCCTTGTTAGCATCCCTCAGCACCATCTCACTGACGCCTTTCCAATCCTTCCTCAGTCCTCCTCTCTACAGTGAAGCCTGCCAAGCACCTCCTTCATATCAAACTAGAGGTTATGATGAAGGGCAGGCATTCCTCAGTCTGTCACCTCCATGTGTCACTGATTGTGGTTCTTTCTTTTTCCCCATCTGAACCCATCTGCTGCCTTTTACAGACACAGAGGAACTGCTTTCACGCAGACATCAGGTCTTTGAGCAGCATAAAGCCCAGTAAGACACTTGTCTCAAAATGGGAGGCAGAAGGCTTTCTTTTAAATGTTTTCCTTGAGGTTGACAATTAATATAAATTCCAAATCTCTTCCAGAGTTTCTGCAGTTGGAAACGTGTCTTATCTTGGAAATCATCCTTTTCCAGAACTGCAAGGCATTTTGGCTCCATTTAAGCAAGTTTTGAAGACATCTGCTATGCATCAAAGAGCTATTTTAGATCATTGTAAAGGTTTCTAAAATACATCTCTCTCCTTCAGTTTTTTCCATGGTTAGACCTGTGACTGCAGAACTGGAAGAAAGAGTGTTATTGAGCTTGTGTGGGAGGTTTTGAACGGACAGGTAGTGAAATTAAACCCATATTGGGGGCAGAGAGGGCTAAATTACTTTTTCTTTGTGCACTCTCCTCAAGGAGTTCATTATCAACTTTGTCTGCTGTTTCTTTCATTCATGGACTCCATCAATAGTGTTTGTTGGCTAATTACCTGAGTTAGGACCACAGAAATTATTTAATTCTTGCTGGCTGGGAAGTGGAATATACAAATGCAAAGGGAAGGCAGTGTTGGTACTTAGGCAGAGAAGGTAGGGATGCATGTGATAGTTAATTTAAATGCTGCAATCATAGCTTACTTATCTGCCTATCTGGGAAAAAAATAATTTTAAAAAAAAGATTTATAAACTGCTATGTTGCTTCTTGTACTGGTTCTTCAGCGAGCAGTTGAACCAGACATTTTTCTGACTTCAACTATAAGTCCTGATGCCCTCAAGCAGCCCACAGGAAAAAAAAACTCTCCTAACCCTGTGAGAAAGCCAAAGTGTGATTGAGGTTGATGACTGTAGCACTGAAACCTGGAGAAAGGCAGGTAAGGGGAAAAATACTTTAGTAATTCAATGGCAAATGACAATACAGATCAGCTTTAATTTGATGAAAGCATGAATGACATTCCTTGGAATAATGCAAGTCCTTGCTCTCCTCTTACATTCCTCTTCAGGTGATTGGCAGATTGTATTTTGACAGAGCAGGTGGAGAGAGTCATCCAGACCCTCTTCTTTTTCACCTGACAGGCCATTGTCCTGTAGGACATTGGCAATGTGGTCTGAGTAGCTGTGGATAATTTAACAGGCATTGTCTGGGAGCACAAACAGCTTCATTAGCTCTTCTCCTCCAGCCAGCAGAGTTCTTTTCTGGGATCACTGACCTGCAGCTTCCAGCAGCAGGCCAACACCTCCCTCCCTGCACATAGTCTGATCCCTTTCCTGGGATTCAAGGCACAGCTGTAGGCATGTTAAGCCTGCCACACCCAATGACTTTTGCCATGCTGGTTTGTGATGGTAAGCCATGGTAAAATTGAAGATCTGAACTGGATTTGTCAGGAAATGTGTTCACTTGGAGTGGGGGTGAGTATCAATGATGCCCTATGCAGTCTACATGAGTTAGCAGTTGTCAGCATTAGGAATACTTCACTAGGAGCACTTTGTAGTCCCATCTCTTGAAAGGGACAAAACCCAGATTCTTTGTACCAAGAGTGGCTGGTATCCTATTGTTTTATTCTCCTTAGTATTAGCTCATAACATGCCTAATCCATGCCCCATAAAGGTATGTGTCCAGTTCTGGGCCCCTCGGTTTAGGAAGGACATTGAGACACTTGAGCGTGTCCAGAGGAGGCAACGAGGCTGGTGAGGGGTCTGGAGCACAAACCCTGTGAGGAGTGACTGAGGGAGCTGGGGTTGTTTAGCCTGGAGAAAAGGAGACTCAGAGATAACCTTATCATTCTCTACAACTTCCTAAAACGTGGTTGTATGCAGCTGGGGGTTGGTCTCTTTCTCCAGGCAGCAACTGACAGAACAAGAGGACACAGTCTCAGGCTGCACCAAGGGAAATATAGATTGGATGTTAGGAAAAAAATTTTCACAGAAAGAGTGATAAAGTACTGGAATGGTGTGCCCGGGGAGGTGGTGGAGTCACCATCCCTGGATGTGTTTAAAAAAAGACTGGATGTGGCACTGGATGCCATGATCTAGTTGAGGCGTTAGGGCATAGGTTGGACTTGATGATCTTGAAGGTCTCTTCCAACCTAGTGATTCTGTATAGATTATTTTTGTCACTGAATGCAATAACCTCAAATATGCCGTAGCTTCACCACATCCTGGACGAGGTCCCAACACAGGACCATTTATCACTTATCACGCTGATATGGTCTGTGAAGGGTACCACAGGCAGCTTACCCATCTGTAGGTAGTTATGTTAGAAGGAGCTCTGTTCCCCCTGTACATTGCACCAGGATAACAACTAACACAACCAAGAAAAGACTCCAGTAAAATAGTTCAGAATTGGTAGCCAATGCCTGCTTTCAAGCCAATCTTAGTCTTACTTCACATCTCTAATGACTTACGTTTATTCAGGCTAATGTGACTTCTCCCTACCTGTAAGTTGAGATCACAGTCCAGTGTAATTTGTCATTTCTCATCTCTATGTCTTATTTAGAGCAAAGCTAAGTGCATGGCTGACTGAAAAAGAGCTTTTTGGGGAAAAGAAAAATTAATGTACATTCATATTCTTACCAATAAACTCTCAAGGGAAGCCCTAAAGAGTGGCCTCTTGTGAATTGGGTTTGCAGCAATATGAACATGGACAGTTGTTGCAAGGTCTTTTGATCACCAGAGATCTCACTGCCAATCCTTTTGCTGTGCATGGGCAGGCAAATGCCAGAGAAAAAGCCATCTCCTGTGCTGAGAAGCTTGTACTCGAGCTCACAAGAGAAGTACCATTCATGTTTCTGCTTCTTTGCCACAGGGCATCAGTGACTGAAACCTTCGTAAGGGTCTTGCCCATGGGTGCTCTGGCAAGTGCCTTTAGTTCCCATGTTGATGGCAGCTTGAGAACTGGTGAAGAGGAGACAAAGCTATATTGACTAAAGTTGAGGGACTGAGTCTTTTACTGGTTATATATAACCAGCTGAAGAACAAGCAATTCCCTTTTCCTAGAGAAGCTGGAGAGTATGAAACCTGTATAAAGCCACAGGGTATCTCATTCTGGATCCAACTTCCCTTGGCCTCAGCCCAGCAAGGCCAATTCATGGAGAAGAAAACACTCTGGATCCTTCTGAATTCTACCTGACAGTCTAAAGAAGCCAACTTTGGCTCAGAAAAAGAGCTTAGTTATTACAGTGGTAATCACAGCATGAGAAGAACCAGTCTAGTGCAAAGCAGATAAGTATTGATTGCAACACCCAAGTTTCATGTCACAGTATAAAATGAAAGGAGATGAGAAGGCTTGTCAAATATGCCAGTCTGATTTTCCCTAGAGGGTGCTAGAAATTCGCATTGAGTCTTAGGGAATTTACCGTAGCCTGGGCACTTTAGGAGGGATAGAGAATACAAGAATGTGCCTGCATGCCCTGTGTAATTGAGATGGTATACATATAATATGTTTATAAACAGCTGTAGAACTCATTGCCATGGAAAGTTATTTAAAGATGAGAACTTGGCAAGAACTCAGCCAGCTTGTGTATTCCTGAGGATAATGTGAACAAATCTGGATATTCTTGTTATTCACAATAAAAATATTGAAAAGGATGTCAAACTTCATGCTTTGGGGCCCAGAGATGGGGATAAGACCTAAAGTGAAAGAGACAGATTATCTCACACCCCCGCTCACTTGTGTATTTTCCTTCAGTGCATGCCAGTCTCCTTGTAGAGCTGAGCATCGAAGCAAGCAGAAACAGAGAGATTTCTGAAGGCAGTTAAGAGGGCCATATTGGTCACAACAGGCAGCTTTTGTCATTATGTCCTGTGTTTGCTTGCTTCTCATTGCTGCCTAAGTCCAAAGCCTTGTTGCTTCACTTTGTGTTGCACAGGGAAACCCAGTTTAAGAAAGAATCAAGCAGAAATCCCTCAGCCAGAGTCACCACAAGTCAGCCCTGTGGTTTGTAGGTAGCGATGGGAAGCAGATTTTGTGGTTATCTAAAGCGTTTGGATTTAGCCCATCTTTCTGCGGCTCTCCTAAAACCTTAGTAAAACTGTTGTGGAGAAAGGCAGTCTTGTTTAGGGAGGCATGGGGTGGGTTTTTTTGTTTGGATTTGGTGGGGATTTTGTGGCATTACTGTGCCAGCTCTTCTTATTTCACAACATCTCTTTTTATTTCTTTCTTACTTCTCCCCATGAAACTGTCTCAAGAAACTTGAGGTTTTCAAGGTATTTGTTTAACAAAACAACTGAGGCAACAGATGATTTTTTAACAGGTCCCTGTTTCTTTCTTCTCTTCAAAATACTTATTGGTAAAAATGGGGCCTCATCTTCCACAGACACCTTTCACTTTGCCTCTTATACACTCCCAGCTTGTTTTAGCCCACTTTCTGAGTTGTTTTTTTCTCTTGATCTAATCTTCATCTTAACCAATATGTAGGGGGGGGAAAAAAAAAAAAAAAGGGAAGAGGATGCTGGCTCATAAAGAGCCTGGGAAACAAGCCAAACTTTCAACTTTTTCAGGTCTTCTCCAGAAGGCATCCAAAGTTGTTTCAACCTCTATTTGCTTCCCACTAACACTTGCTCCACATTTCTTGTATTTTTAGAGCTCTGTTTTATCTAGGGCCCACAAGCTAGTTCCCTATTGCCTCCTTCCTCACCTGTAACAAACTTAAGTCGTGATGGTGGTCTCTCCCCAGTACACTTTACCTTCTTCCTTCTATGCCTGACAACACATGCACTGCACAGGGATCCTTCCTCTTTGTAATTATCTTGCAATAATGCCCCATTTGGCCACCTGGGCTGTGATGCTGTTTCACTACAAACACCGTTTATGCATGAAACACTTTTTTTTTTTTTTTTTTTTTTTTTTTTAAAACAGCTTTGATTTCTCTCTACTGTCCCAGGGCAGAGAGGGAGAGCAAGGCCTCATGAGTATTTTGGCATTTCTGGGTAAACAGACAAATAAAGCTGCTGCGAGGAGGAAATTTACCCTGCTGCCTTCACGAGTGGCTGGAGGGGAACATGTGGAGTCTTCTGGTCAGCGCTTGTCTGCTCCACCTCTGGCAAGATTGTCTGTGCTGCTGCTGGGAAGATGGGGCAGCTCTGTACCAAGTTAGTTGCCATCCGTAAAAATGTTGCTCCTTGCAGCAAGTTGGAGACTGGTAGACTTGCCTCGTTTTTATCTTCTCCCAATTCTAGTCAGTCATGCCGTTAAAGTCTTTTCCGTGGCATTTTAAAGGCTAGGCTGGATTGTGTCCATATGAAAACTTTCCTCCACCTACAGAAAAGGAGCATTTTCATAGTTCATTGCAGGATGTAATATTACTGTCTTTGCAGGTCTGTACCTCTACCCTCAAGCTTAGTTATCCTGGGGCAGCCAAGAGCAGCTAGCTGCTTTCCCTCACCTAGCTCCACAAGCCAGTCTTGAAGGATCCCAAAGGGCTAGAGGTGGGAGTGAAAACTGAGCACCCCAGAAGATGACTATTCAAAATCTCCCATGATTAATGATGACAGGAAAAGGAATCTCCATGTGCTTTCACAAGCAGGATCGCAGCAGCAGCAGCTTAATGAACTTTCCAATTCTCCATCATTCCTACCCATTCCACAGACCCATTGAAATCAAGGGACTTGTTTCGTCCTGACTAGGATGAAAAGAGGACAGGTCTGCTAGGCCTGCCCTGCTGAGAACGGTAGATGCTCTCCATATGGTTTGCCTTCCCTACCAGCCTTCCTTGTTCTCCAAACGCTCCATTCAGCACTCAGGTAGTCAACTACAGTAGAACAGAGTCTCTGCGGAGAAGGTTACTAAGTGCAGGACGCTGAAGAGGTGTGAATGTGTGTGTTGCTGTGTCTCCCTCTAGTGTTTTGAACTCACAAGTCTCCTTTGGGTCCTTTGCGCTTGGAGCTGCTGGTTTGGGGACAGAGCTTCCCTGGATTCACCAGAGTAAAGGGCGGATATTTTAGGACTGGGTCCCATTCCCCCTGCCATCTGGAGGTCGTATGGCCCATTGGCAGCTCCGTGCTTGCAGCTGCAGTTTGCATCTGAAAATTTAAATGTGCTTGTAAAGATATGGAGAGGCTGATTGTGAATTAAAGAGAGAAAAAATTCATAGCATGTTAAATTGAATAGTTTCAGTTCAAACATCCTTAAGAAAGCTAGCCTTAAGAAGAGAATGGGGAGGCTGCATTTTTCTCCTTTGTAGCTGTAATCTATAAGTAGTTTCACTTAAGGCAAGCATATTTTTCATTCTCTCTTCACAGTAGGAGAGAGACACGCTAATAAAAAGGGAAAGTTAAGGTAGTAGCTTATGCTTGGTCCATGTTTTTTCAGGGGTTTTTTTGGGTTTGGGGTTTTTTTCTCATTTAAAGGGAGAGACCACCATTTTGTTATTATGCTGTTGTGTGACTACAGCTGATCTCAGTGGCTGTACTGATTTCAGTGCCTGATATATTCTGCACTGGAGCCAGACCTACTGTCTCATCTCACGACCCCAGTGAGGAGGGATGACAGCATCTACTGCAGCACATGGGTCCTGACAGGACAGGATATCTGGAGGGAGTTTTCTGTACAGCCCCGAAGCCTTCACCCCTTCAGGCATCTCTTGCACAATTATCCTACTGTCTTTCCTCTGTCTCCATCCCCATACCAATCCCAATCATGAAACTGCTTATATATTCCAGCCCTAGAGATAGCTGAAAAATAGTGTGAGAGAGGAGAGGGGTGTAGGGAGAAGCAGATTATTTGCAAGAGTCTCCTGTATGTGTAGATAACACAGGTCAAAGAGAAAGCCAGCTTTAGGGGCAAGACATCCTGAAACTGCTTCAGCAAGGTCAGATGTCACGCGGCCTCCTGCAGTGTGGAGCTTTTCTCCCAGGCCTGAATACAGTACTAGTGGAGGTGGGACTCTCCCAGCTGAAAGCACTGAGCTATTTTGGTAACACCAGGCTGCGACAGACCCTGGCGTTGTGAGCACTTGTGCTCTGTTTGCTTCGTCAGCCTCCTTTTTGAGCCTTTCAGAAATATGTCTTCAGAACATCCCTCCCTTTCCTGTCTGAAGAAAAGCATGAGAGACTGGAAACATGATTCAGGGGGTTATTTTTTTTTCCTTAGGAGGGGCATGTACAAAAGCATTGTTCTTATTTCTTCTTCAGATACTCTTTTCTTTCGGAACAGCACCTGATAAATATGACTCTTCTGATGTACTCTATATTTTTTTCATGCACTGGCTGAACAAATCATCCCTTCTCATAAACTCCCGGTGAGTGCCCACCGCAGTGTTACTGCCGCAGAGGAGCAAAGCAGAGGGGCCGGGAGTGGATGGGGAGTGCAGGCCCATCCAGGGATGCAAGAGCTGTCCTCTGATGCAGCCTTTGAATTTCACACCCCGTTTGGAGTGACTCGAGCTGTTGAAAAGATAAGCATATCTTGCCAAAGGATCGGTACAATCTGCAAGGTAGAAAAGTGTAATGCAGGTATTGATGGTCTGGAAGAGGCACTGATCATGGGAGATTTCAGTTGTATTGACTGAAGGCAGTGGCAGATTGGAAGGGTGATGGAATGAGGACAGGACCACATCTGTGGCACTGCAGAGCACATTCAAAGAGCCCATCTCTTGTCAGGGCTTGTATCCCAGGAGAGGCACCAGTGGGAGGTGAGATTGCTGCAGTCTGAGGAAGGCAAAGGGAAGAGCAATGCAGTCTCCCATGGGCTCCTTAGGTTCTTCATAAGGGTGTTTGTGGGTCATCACTGCCCTGTTGCATGTGCCTGGCTGAGAGCTGCTGGCAGGACCATCCTAATTACGAGCACCGTAATTGCTCGTTTGCCATATGCCACTGACACCCTCCTTACCTGCTGTGCAGCCTGTAGATTGGTAAAAGCTGCATGAGTATGCGGGTGCACACTGCTGCATGCATTATTTGTGAGCACTTGGCTGTGTGTTTATTTGTGTGTTCACCATGCTGGTGTCTGTCCATGCAGTTTGCTGCACAGGTAAGCTTTTTGATGTTTACTTGCCTTATCCACCAACCTCAAAGGCTTGTGTTTCCTTTAAGGAAGAATTGTGAAATGTAGCATTAAGCATAAAAAGTAAGAGCAGAGTACCTGCCATGGTTCTGTACACCTGTCAATACCCTGGCTGTGCATGCTAAACTACAGCTGCATGACAGGGACAAAGATTTAGTATTTTTAGAGTCATTCATGATAGGGGACAAAATTTCAGAAGTTCCCAAAACTGCAGAAGCTCAAGTCAGACTCTAAACTCTTCAACTCCAGTCCAGCTTCTTTCTGACATGCTCGCTGTTTATCTGCTGCATTTATCTCTGCTGTACTTGGGCATCTTCCAAGCAAATAAATAATTGGATCCTGCTTCTGTCTCCCCTCCTGCCCAAGGGACTTAAAGTTAATTTGTGCTGAGTGTTGGGCTTTGAGTACGTGGTGGGTTGACCTTGGCTGGGTGCCAGATGTCCACCAAGCCATTCTACTGCTCTGCCTCTTCAGGAGGATGGGGCACAGGGAGAAAGTAAGATGTAAAAAACTCATGCATACAGATAAAGGCAATTTGAAGAAGTAAAAGCAAAGGCCACTTACAGAAGCAAAGGAAAACAAAATATTTATTTTTTACCCTCTAATTGTCACCAGCAGGCAATCTTCAGCCACTTCTCAGGAAGCTGGGCTTTAGTACACGTAGCGGTTTCTTCGAAGGACAAATATCGTAGTAATGAATGCCTCCATCCCTTTCTTTTGGCTTTTATTGTTGGGCAAACACGTAATGATAGGGACTATTCCTTTGCTCAGTTTGGGTGAGATGTCCTGGCTGTGTCCCCTTCCAAGATCTCACTCATCCTCAGCCAGCTGGTGAGGGGGAAATGTTGTTGACACAGCCTTGATGCTCCCTCAGCAGTACAAAATACCGCTGTGTTATCAACAGTTTTCTAGCTCCCAGTGCAAAGCACAGCGCTCTGAGGTCTGCTGTGGGGTAGATGAACTCCTTCTCATCCAAACCCACTGCAGAGGAGAGGCTGCTGTGACGGAAGGAGCTCAGGGCACACATAGGTAGATGGTCCTTGTGCTGTGAAATTCTAAGTGACCCCATTTCCTGTGGGGAGATCTGCAGCCGTTTGACTTCTGTGAGGAGGATTCCTTGTGGCTCTTGGGAGATTTCCAGGGGATGACACAGGGAAACCTATGTTCCCTAGATATTTCTTTCAGCAAGCTACATGTCAGATGCCTGGAGCGGCACGTACCATAACTTGAGTGAAATACAGGCTCATGGAGAGGCAAGTCCCTCCTTGCAAGAGGCTGGGAGGGGTCTGGGAGTTCCTGCACAGAGCAGAGCCTTTAAGGGACTTGGGAACAAAGAAAAGTCGCATTTGCCATGCAGCATCTCCTGCATGAGACCCAAGGAAGATGAGGGAAGGAGGCTGTTAACTTGAACAGACAAAAGTAATTAGAGGACTAAAATAATAGATTAATGAGCAGCCAGTGTCGGGGGAACTTATTAATTATCAGTAGAGGATTTCCTTTAGTGTGCAGCCTGGCCGAGGGCATGCAAGATAGCAACTAAAACTCAAGTCCCATTTAAGGGAGCTGCTAAGGATTTAGCAGCACTAGATGTCTGGAGAACCGTAGCAGAGGTTGGCTTAAATGCTTCCTTTGAATTTTGTGTTCTGTGTGGCTCAGGTAATGGCTGGGGATGAGGGGGATCTGTGAAACGCTAGATTGTATCTAAGCAATGTTAATAATGGCTCAATAAAAATGCTCTGATAAGAACACATTAAAGTTGCGCAGTTAAGCACTCACAAGCCAGGTAAGGTGAGATTTAAGGTTACAGATGCAACCTTAACTCTTCTCCTGCTGAGTGTACCTTAGCAGGCAGCCTCTAATTAAGGGGCATTGGGCTATTGCTCAAGGAATATATCATAACATCAGTTAATGCTCTCTTTGGCTTTGGACAGGTGCACACAGTGTCTCGTAATATTGTGGATTTGTCTTTGTGTACCTGATGAAACAGAGTCCATTTTAATTGTGGCACTGAGCATACTGCATTAGTTGTACTGGAACAAAGCACAGTGGTTTAAAACATGAGGTCCATGTAGACTGTTCAGATACGGGGCAATCCACCACCTGTTCTCTCAGGTCAACATTTCACATGTCAGAAAGCAGTAGTCGTGGAAGATATTGACATTAGGGGCAAGTTGTATTGAAAATTGAGCTTTCCTTTCTAAGGACTGATTTCTGCTCCTTTAGCTCAACATATTGTTGTTTGCTTTTCTGAAGCATTCAGGCTGTTCACAGGGTGAGATGGTACTCTGTCCCATCAGATTGTGCCACCAAGGAGGTAGCTGTTCATATATCAGCATGTTTTCCGTTTAACATTCCTACATTTACAACTGTGGGTCTCATTGTGTGTACTAAGGTTGTGATATAGTGTGAAAAAGATAAAATGTAAAGGGCAAATCTTGTTCTTGGGGAGCATTGCAGAAGTGAATGGATTCAGTGGTTTTAAGCCAGACATTGTAGATCTAACACCCTTCCTTAACAGTAATGCTGAGTTGTGAGCCTGCCCACTGAACACAAAGTTCTTTGAGAAGCCATTCCCTTCTGCTGTGTAAGACCTTGAGTAAAAACCTCCATCCTTCCCTGCATACCCTTACTGCAGTAGCCTGAAATTTCTCAGAAGCCACCGTCCATGCATTCGGCAACATGGTCTGCGGCACTCCTGTTATCCCACTGCTATCCCACTGCTCGTCCTTGCAGCTGTGTAGGGAAGCCTAGGCTCTGGTTGCGTTTGGAGCAAAAATTCAGCATCGTTGGACTATGAGTTTTTTTTCAAATCTGTTGTCATCATGTGAGCTGGGGTGCAAACTTGCATGTGAGTTTGAGAGCATCTAAAGCAATTCAGATGCCCTGAGCTGTATTTTTTTTTTTTTTTTTTGCATTTTGGATCACTATCTAAAGAACAGATGGAGTAACAGGAATGGCAAAGGCAAGGGCAGCAGTTTCAGCGGCAGCTAGAGATCTGTAGATATTTTTAAAGGTTTCCAAATGTGTTTTGTCTGTCCTCAGCAAGACACAATTACGTTGTGAGAGCTGTCTCCTAGAGACAGGTGCAGGCTGGTCAGAGTGGAGCAGAAGCTCATCAAGAGGGTTACGTGTGAAAAGGAAAGGTCACAGAAGCACAGTTGGCCCTCCAGGAGACAGGCTGGGTGGCCATGGGAGGAACAGATCTTATGTGCAAAGTATGAGAGAACAACTGTGAGGATGAAAAGTAGGGAATTTCATAGAAAGCCCATAGTATGGTGAAATATGCTGATTAATTTCCACAGACCTGCACAGATCTGAAGTGAGCTAAAAATTTCCTTGCTCAGAGACTTTGGGGATCACTGAGCAGAGTTTGTTTAAAAGAAATGAGCTTCATCTGAGAGGTTTTGCAACTTCTGCTAATGAGAGTCTGTCTGTCAAACTTAAGTGGCATCAAGTGGCCCAGAACAAGGGCTCTTGGGCATTAAATGGTTCCTACCAAATACCAGGCCCATTACCACAATTGGCTGTTGTAGCCCTCTGAACGGCAAAAGTGATTAAATTGGTCGTTATGAAACACTAAAGATGCATAATTATGAAAAATAAGGTTTGAGTAAGAGGAGATTTCAGCTCACTCGCTGCTTTGTGTCTCAAGAAGGAATCCATGTTTTAGAAATGTAGAATGTTTTAAAGGCATCCAAGGGTTGCCCCTTGGCTGGTTTTCTCCTGACAATCTGGAAATTACGAATGTGTTCGGAAGTGAAGGTGTTTTTTCCTAGTCTCTAGGCTGATATAAAAGCTGGAGACTGAACGTCCCAAGTCCCCTCTCTCCATAAGACTGTATTTCATTGTCCAGTCTTTCCCCTCTCTTTGCTAAGGTGAGGTCCAGTGCACAAATTTCCCTTGCTCATCCTGGCACATCAAGCACTCTTGCTTTTTCTGGGAGGGAGGGATTTAAATTCTCAAAGTGTCAGGCTCTGGCAGCGCTGTGGCATGGGCATGGTGCGGTGCGGTATGTTTTCTTCTCCTAGGAAATCCTCAACTGTTCCAGAACACTCCTCTCCGTGCCATGGAGAGAGGCTTTCTAGGAGGCAGTTTAACAAAGGTCTGTTGCAAAAATCAAGTGTTAGGCTTTGGTCACTGTGCACAAGAGGGCAGGGGGCACTGAGTATTCATGGAACTCTCTACAGATGGGCAAGGGAGTTGAACAAGGAGTTGCAGAGCTGTTAGGCATTGTTGAGCATTGGGTGTTGTAGTGGTGCTGCTTCAGAGCACTCCCCAGATGTTGTTCTCCAATTAAAAGGCTGGAATAGCACCAGGGACAGAGCACAGTGTAGCACAGGGGTTCTCTGGCACAGCTCGGTCTACTCAGACTTCCTAGAGTCCTGATGTTCCTGGTTTGCACAGACCTTCAGCAAGAATAGATTATTTATTCATTTTACTTTCTTTTTAGTTCTCTCCCTCTTTAGTGCCACCCCAGCCCTGGAAGAGTTTTATAGCCTCCTTAGAAAGAGTAATAGTGGTGCTGAGTTATGTACAGCCCCTGGGGCCCTCTGTTATCCTTGCGCTGCTGCTTCTCACTAGGTGTGCGGCTGCTGAACCACTGAGCCAAGTCCTCGTTTCTCCTGTCGAAACTAAG
Source organism: Hirundo rustica (assembly GCF_015227805.2). Taxonomy (NCBI): domain Eukaryota; kingdom Metazoa; phylum Chordata; class Aves; order Passeriformes; family Hirundinidae; genus Hirundo; species Hirundo rustica. The sequence goes on along the minus strand of NC_053451.1, from coordinate 24,195,355 downwards.
TGGTCACTGGAGATGCACTGGTATTTACATTCCATTATTCCTGTATGAGATATGTAATGTACTAGGAGATCCTACCCAAAACTCTGCTGACCATTCATCTCCCCCATCTGTCTGTCTCTGCACACCTTCCTTCCTCGTGTGACAGCTGATGTTGAGTATCTTTCAGGAACTTGATTTGTTTGCAGAACAAATGCCTTTAAAGAATGATCAGACATTGCTTGGCATCAGAGTGTGTCATTTAAAATGGTAGTTGTTTTTAAGAAAATACTCTCTGTGTGTCATTTGTGGCATTATTCATATCCCTGAAGACAAGTAATGTCATCTGCATATCAATGTGAGATTGTGCAAGCCACTAGTCTGCTGATTTGCCATATAAAGTTGTGTTTTCCTCAATACTCCTGTGGCTGCTGTAGTCAAAATAAAATGTACCGTGTCTTAAATGGGAAGCCAGTTATCTCTGCCTTTTGAAGGGGCTGCATTCTTCACTGAGATAGAATTGTAGGACACCTCTTGGCACCTACCTGTGCCTCCAAACCTAATGCTACTCAGCCATATTTGACCTGTCTGAAAAAATACTTGTGAGTTTAAACAGAGCAGGATACATCCTTAAAAGTTTCAGACCACTCTTGAGGTGCTGATTAGAGGACAGGTTGTGAAAATTATTTGATTTCAATCCTTAGATGTTTTAATTTTTTTCTAATTTTTTTCACATCTTCTTGTAATTTACACATAGTTGGTGGCTTAAATCCACAGTTGTACAGGAAAAGATTATTAAGGGTGAATGTTTCCATGAATTCTGTTTATGGGAATGCAAAAGTATTTCATTATTGCAGCTCTCTTTCAGAAAACACAGTGACCACTATGAAGTTCTTTGCCCACACAGTAGCTTGTAGGTATTTTTTTAAGTGCCTACATTTAAATTCCTCTGAAATCATGAATAAACTTGTCTAAATTTCCGATATTATTGGCCTAGCTTATGCTAAATAATAATAGGGTTGTGGTTGTCATTGTCTAGGAATTTCACTCTATGGATGTTTGTATCAGGACCTGGCTCACTTGTGGATTAAGCTGTCTCACTGGAAACAACTTCTTTGTAGGAAAAAAAAAAAAAAAAAAATTAAAAAAAAGCCCAGATGCCTTGAAGGCCTTAATTTGTGTTCAGGGAACAGTTTTTCACAAAGCTACGTGCTAGAGAGCTTGCAGGAGAGAATGAGTCAAAAACTGATCTGGATTTCGCACGTGGTACCTCTTCTCAGCATATTTCATCTTATAATTTGGCCTGTAAACCTCAACTGCATGTTAATCAGTTGCTCTTGACAAGGATGGCTTGGATGACAAAAAGTGTGTGTGTGGGAAGCTCAGGTTTTTAACCAAAGAGATTTCCATATCATTTGGAAAGGCCTCAAGACCGCCTCAAAGTTTATAGCCTTCATGTTCAGGATTTCAATGTCAGGGAAATGTACAGGGAGTTGTACCTAATCAGGGAAGCTGCATGTTTTCAGCCCCAAAATGAATATACTATTGGCAGTCATTGCCCTGTGGCTGGGGTCTCACTGATATTTGCTGTTGTTTTGCTCATCTTTATCACATCACTCCATTTTGCAATTCCTGTTTTAATCCAGTGGTTATACAATGTCAATAAATCCAGGAGGGAATGTTACAAATTCCTGTTTCCACCTGTCAAACCCTAGCTTGGAAATTCAATTTTAAGGTTGTAAATAGAATCCATCTGGACTTGTCTTCACATTTCTGTGGCAAATGGTGTGCATTGTCTTTATGACACTAGAGATAGCTTCCCAAGGAGCTTCTCCAGCTTTGCTCTGGAGAGCTGTCCAGAAGAGACTTTTTGAAAGTGGCTTTAAATATAAAAGTACCATCAAAATACTAACGACAGCAAAGGCTCTTCATTTAGCTAGCGAGCCTGAAAACTCCAAGACCCCCTACTAGCTCTTGTTTAGTAGACGTCAGCCTAGCAGAGGAATACCAAAATTATCCCTCTGTTACTTGACTGCTCCCTTTCTGACCACTTGTAATGTAGGCTCTCTCCTCTCCAGAATTCCCCATGTCAGGAAAAGAAAATGGAGAGAGGTACCCTTGTCGTTAGCTCTTCCATCAAAGCCTGCCTCATTAATATGCAGGCAATAACTAAATGATGCCTGTGGGGAAAGGCAAGAGAGACAGGCCTGGTTGAGCAGTTTTTAGGGATTCTTTCCCATATGCGTTTTTCGATGTTCTGAAGGCTGTTTTAAAAGGTAACCTTACTTTAAATTCCTGGATTTGCAAGAATGTGAAGAAGCGGGATTATTAAAGCCATGCAGCCCCCTTAAGTATCTGAAAGAGAGTGCAGCTTGTACTGAGGTGTTGCACAAGATGATAAGAACATTTGCTGCCTCAAGATGCTGTTCCCTAAATGGGTCTGGCAGTCTCCAAAGCAATTCTCCTATAAAATGTGGTGCTCAGGACAGGAATGTAGCTGGAACCTCTTCTCTTGCCAGGAGCTGTAAGTTTTGGGGCTGTGAGAGTGAAGGAGCGATAATTGTCAGAGAGCTTGGAGCAGATGCGCATATTTCTACACCCATGGGGGAAAGAAGGCTTTGCTACAGGATGCCTGCCTCAAGGAGGAACCCCTCACATGACGATTCCCAATCGGCATCCTCAAGGGCACCAAGAATGAGGCTCCTTCTGCTTCTGCTTCCTTAGGTCCTTAAATAAGCACTGCACTGGGACTTGTCTCTTCTCCTCATATCAACATGAGGAACCCATATTCATAGCCTCTTACATCCTTTCCCCTGCTCAGTGCTGGCAGCTGTTCTCTCACCCCCTTCCTGCGCTTGAGATACCTGCTGCAGTAATGGGATCCTCCTGCAAGCTCTTTAATTGAAAGGAATTTCTGTCTGGCCTGAAGATGTCAGGAGGCTGACGGAGACGTGTTTCTATAAAATGAGGCTTGATCTACAGTGCAACAGGCAGCGTCTGGATCAGTGAGAATCCTTCACACTCACTGGCTTCATCCAGCTTTTCCAGAGCGGGGGGGCGTTAATTAAGGTGCATCTGTCAGGGTCGGTGGGTGCTGGAGACCCCTCCGGCTCAGCTGCCAGCTCTCCCTCTGCAGCTCAGCCTGTGAGGTGCCGTCACTTCCTTTCCACACGGCGCGTCCCCCTGCCTGCTGTGCCACTTCCATTTCTGATTCCCATCAATTTGAAACAGAGCCCTGCTGACCCTGCTGACCGCTGCTCATACATCTCCCGGCATGGTTAATAATAATGGCCTCTGTGGGAAATGATGGGCTGAGACAGAGAAAGGACATAATGATGCTCTGGCTGGGGGTAGGCAGAAAGAGGAAAGTGAAGTGACAAGCAGCTAAACAGCAAGAGAGGGGTATGATGATAAAAACAAACAAACCTGCAAATGTCTAAAAATCCACAGTGATGGCATCCTTGAAACAAATGGTGAGAGACAAGCTTGAGTCCCTAAGGGAGAGAAGAGGGGAAAAAAACAGAGAGAGAGAGAAAAGCGAGCAGAGAATCAGCCAATAATTGAAATGGCATCAGGGAAGAAAAGAACTGGAAAGTACAGGCTTAGAATTGGCAGGTGGCAAAGAAAGAGGATGAAAGACGGAAAAAGAACATGGAGAAAGGAAGATGTGGATGTAGGGAATGAAACAGAGAAGTGGAAGGGATAGCTATATGGACCTAACAAAAGAAAATGGGCACAGAACGGGAGGTGGGGGAGAATAGAGGGGGAGAGAGGGAAGAGACTCATGCATTGGCAGAGGAAGAAAAGCAGAAGGGCAGTGGACCAGGGTAGAGAAAGGAGAGAAAACAAAGTTATTTGGCTTAGAAAGAGGGAAGAAGGAGTTAAAGAGCAAGTTGAAGAGCCCCAGGTCTGTGCCAGTAAAGTTCACCAGAGACACAAAGAACCGGGTTTGGATACCTGATGGCAGCTGATTTTGCAAGGCTTCATCAGTCCCCATCAACTGCTTGGGATCCCAGTGTAAATTCCAGGGAAGTGTATTTCATTTTTGAGTAAGCAGAGTTTCATTTTGATGGAAAAGCTTTTGGCCCTGCACTGCAGCCCCTCTGCCCATGGCAGATAGCAAGCAGATTTTTTGTGGTATTACCGTAGCAATACAATCACCCCAGCAAGGAAAGCAGCAGGCGTCTCTTGGCTGGGCAGTTCAGCTACTTCCCTCCTCCGTGTTTGCTGGGTAATTGTCCCTAATGCCTGACGCTGTGACAAAGGAATGTTTCCTTCTGTTGGTGAAGCAGATCAGTGCTGACATCACGCACTGTCAGAGATGTTGCTCTGATGTGCAAACAGTTGCTGCTGCCCTTGGCACTTATCAATAACCAATTACATGTTCATCTGTGTTTCCTGGCTCACAGTTTTTTACCCCCACACAGAGGAAATCAGAGAAGATGGTTAAATTTCCTCTCCATAATTTCTGTCCCTCAGCTGTGGCTGGGAGGAAGCTGCGTGGCAGTTGTTGGAACAGCACTGCTGTTGCTGTGCCGCAGGGAAGTTAGCCAAAACACAGGGGTGAGCTGTGGCTGCTCAGGCAGAAGTGTGTGGGCAGATCTTTGGCAGGGCTCACCACTCTTCTTAGCTGCTCACATGCTGAGTAACCGAAGGCCATTTTGCAAGCAATCCTCCGTGGTCCCTCACTGAAACACTGGCACTCGTGTACTGGGTTCTGTGCTCACGGCTGTTCCTGCCCTCCCACAAAGCCAAGGATCTTTGTGTGCACCCTTGTCTTTTCCCCAAAAGAAATGTCTCGATGGCTTAGTTTGGGGTTACAGGTGCAAATGCATGTAAAAACACAAAATTTGCTTACTTCAGGTCTTCCGTTTGTCAATTTGAGGCACAAGAACAAGTCTGAAAAGTAAAAAGAAAACCAGAACAAACAGAAAAAGAAAGGTATTTTTTAAAGATCTGCATCAATATTCATGGAACTATTTTTCGTTGCTACCCTTTTTCACAGCTTTTTTTCCCAACTCCTTAGAAACCACTCTTACCCCTCCCATCTTTGCCATTTCAGCTTCCACCTCTCTCATGCTCAAATAAGCTCTCATTATTTTTTTCTTTTCTGGAAAAGACGAGAGTCGTTAGTATCAAATACAAGTGGTTGTGGCACAGAGAAAAGGAGGAACCTGGGTGAGCCTCCTGGCTGGCATTCAGATGCAGAGATTTGGTTTTCAATTAGATAATGCTCTCTGAAAACAGGACTGCTGGAGCACATGGGGCAATATTGACTGAAGCACAAACCAATTCAGTGGGTGACCTTCATGCTCTTGCTGTGTAGCCAGTGAGGATGCCTGGCGTGTAAATGCCACCCTATCGGTATTCATTTCGTGCGACTCCTAACCAGCCCGCACTGGAAGGCAGCATTCAGGTATGTAATATGATTATCAGGTGATACATCAGACTGTGATTCCACAAAGCCAAAGGGTCAACAGAACTAGAAAATGTGTTTTGCAGCTTCTGGGAAGATGAACTTTTTTAAAGATTACAGTGTCCTCAGTAGAAAATGAGTAGATAAGTACATCGAATGAATAGATATTGTGTAACATGGTTCCCACCTCTCATCAGCTGACCAGCTGGCTCCCAGTGAAACTACTGACTGTGTAAACACCATTGTTCCTATTTGATCTGGTTTGTGTTTGCATGTATGAAGTGAGAGCAAAGTTCTGGCCTCTTCGCTGTTTGGGGCATAGAGGAATTGGAGGTCCATTCCCCCTATTTTTCTTAGCCCTTTGAGATGATGGTCTCCCTCACTGAGATCTCAAGATACTTTCCTGTTGGCAGTCACTGTGTCTGGACTCCCAGGGATGAAGGCAAGGCTGCCAGTCTGTCTGTCAGTCCTGGCTCCTCTCACTAGCGTGCCTAGGGAAGGTTTTGTGCTGGGCATTTACATCCTTACCAGTCTGCCAGAGGTTCGAGTCAAGTCACCTTTGCCTCACAGAATAATGTACTTTTTCTCAGCAGTCAGCCTTTACTTGACCTTTGGCTGGATGACCTAACTCTCTCACATATAGGAGGATGAGAATGGAGACTGTTATTACAACTGGCTGAAGTTGTGCTGATTAAAGTTTTAGCAAAACACACTCAACTGTTTGCTCCAGAGAGACTACAGCTGTGGTACTGCTATAAATCATTAAGATCAACCTATTAAAATAGGTTCCCAGGCATTTGCACTGCTGCTGCTGAGCTCCGGTGTGAGGAATAGCCCATGATGCCAATTCCTGTCTCAAAGATCATCTGTGTGATCTCACCACAGTGCCATTGTTCAGGCTGCTCGAGTCAAACCACCAGGTTCAAAAAGGGGGAGGCAACAACAAACACAGACAGAAGGTTCCTGGTTTGTAAATGGACACAGATGCCAAAAAAAAGCTGGGAACCATTATCACAAGGCACCCAGAATAGCTTGTGCTGCAGTCAGTGAGAGAAGCTTTTAAGACAGACACTTTCTTTTCTCACAGCTCAAAGAGCAAGTAACAAAAAGAAGTAAACCCCAGAGCAGAGAAATGACCTCTGAATTTTCTGCGGGGGGGGGGGAAGTGGATCTCTTGAACTGAAAAAAAAGAAAGATGTGCCTGGGCTTTGTGAAGAAATACTCCTTCCATTGAGGGAAAAAAGGAAATGTGATAAGATTTTGCTATAGCTAAATTTTGAGGCCAGAAAGGATCGTCTAGTTTGGTTTCACACACCTGGCAGGTCCAAGAGGATCTGCCATGGCAATTTCTATATCAAGTCCATAGCATACATTGGAAGAACACCCCATCTTTCACAAGGGCGTAGGTGGCACCATTGTGGCCCTTCTCTGTGGCCTGTGCATGCTCCAGCAGAGTGCCCGAGCACTGTGTCCCCTAGAGAGAGACTCCACTAATCCTGGCATCCCAAAGGCATGGCCTTCTGCCCTTCCAAACCAGGTTTTCTTTCCACAGAGAACTTCACACAGCCTGTGCTGTGTATGGAGGAGCAGGGAAATGAAAGCTAATGAGGTAAAATATAATCAAAGCACTCCTTCACACTCACAAGCTGCTCAGAGCAGGTTCTGGAGATGGGCTGTCATTTGTCTTCCAAACTGGCTCGAGCTGGCTCACCTTTCCCCCACTGAAATACTCTTGATTTGAGTGCCTTAGGTGAGAGGAGCATAACAACTTCTCTGCACTTAGGACATCATTGTCAAATTGAAGGACTGGGGAGGAGCCACTTCACCCGAGGAAAGCATTTGCATTCAGAGACTGCTTAAGTGCAGGCAGCTTCCTCTCCATGGTCTCGAAGGAGATCCAAGCACCTCTTGCACTCTGCCTGTTCAGGGAAACACTCTGAGTTTTAGAGTGTGGACAAGGATGAGGAAAAGGAGCAGGTGGTTCCTGGGGATGCACAGCCCTCTGTCCCACTGCGAACACTCCATCATGGAAGCAGTTCATTTTTACCATTTCAGGTGTAACTCTGGAGAGAGTGGACAAAGTCCTGCAAATAAAAGAGGACAGGAAATCCTAGCCCGGCGGAGAGTCCCACGTACCCAACAAAAGATTTTGTGTAATGTTTCCAAGTTACAGGGGGTTTTTGAAGCAAACACTAAATGGAGTTGGAAAGGGAACATTCTGAAGGGAGCATCTGGTTGTGTTTTGGGCTATTTCACTGCATTTACATGTGTGCATTTTTTGAGAGTCTGACTTTGTATCTTCATGTGTCCTAACTTCAGAGCAGTGGGATCTGCTGTGAATGATAAAATAGAAATTAGAAAAGAAAGTGCAACTGAGTGTGTGCTGTGTCCTGAAGAGCCAAGGATCAGACAGTGCACCAGAAAATGGATCAAACAGAAAAAAATCAAGAGCTCCATCAAGAAGGGGTTAGGCAGGAAGGCTTTGCATAAGCTGGAGACAAATTTGATATGTTAGAGTGTCAGAAGAAACGTTCATTTGTGTGCAACCAGACACAGTTGATACCTGCTCCAACTTGCTTAAAGAAATTGAACAACTGGAAAGTATTTGATGCTGGAAAGTCAAAGATGGCTCTAAGTTGTCATTCTTAGCTTTATTTGTCAGAGCTGCCCAGCTGCTTCCCTTCTATGATCCAGGGTTGTTTTCTTTTTTGTGGGACACTGGAGACTAAGGTGCATCCTGTCATGTACACAAAGGTCTCATGGATCTCCTTGTCTCACAGTAACCTGTAAAAGGGAACACTTCTTTGAAACTGTAAAGTGCACTGACTTCTGAAAATCTTTGCAGCTGTCTTTCTGAATTCTTGGGATGGCCACTACTAGAAGGCAGAGAAAATCACTTGACTGGATTTCTGCAATATCACTGGGTGGAAATTGCTATTATTACAGTTTGCTGCTACTATTTTGTGCCTACCTATTTATTTATCATCCAGGGATCTCAGAGTAGTTTACAATAACGTGCTGTCTGGCTGTTAATCCATGAGATAGGTAGCCAATTATTTCTGATTCTAAATCCAGCTCTACCCAAATTTGGAGTGTCTGTCCAATAAGTTTCTTTCCTTGTTCGTACCTCTGGAAGCACTCAAGTACCTCTTGAGTTCCCTTGCATCCATCTAGAGCTGACCAAGCCCCTTGGACAGGGCATGGTCCTACTACCTAGCGCAGCTGGTATGAGCAAGGAGAAGCTGGAAGCTGTGGTCTTTTAGAAATGTAACCTATTCTGTGCATTCTTCATAGCTACTTCCAGCTGCCTTGGTAGCAGCATGAACAACTGCAAGGAAATGAGGGAAGCTTGTGGCTATCCTTTGGAAGTTGAGGTGCTCCAAAGGGGGCAGCTCTACTTGAAGCATGTGAATGATCATCTCCCCATAGCCAGCATGGAGTCACACTAGTGCTTACATTCATTCCCTGGATTATAGAAGTGCTGTGAACCTTACGGGACAGAGCAGGGCTGGAGTTTATGTGGACACTTGAAGCCTGATGGGACAAACAGTGAAGACACTGGAGCAAATGAATGTGGATAGGCCCAGCTGTACGTGGGCAGGTTTAATACATGAGCTGTGTTGCCTTAAGCAGGTTCAAATCTCAGGTTTTATACTGTAATTTTTCTCACTGTGTGATAATGCAATTTAGTGGATAGACTTAATACAAAGCTGTTAGCTAATTTGGAATTTTTCGGGGGATTAGCAAATTTGGGAATTAATGTATTTTTAAGATTCCAAGCTTATTAAAATTTGGGATTTTGGATAGGCTTGTCACAAGTTAGACAAATTATATTGAAAGCCAGAAGTAGAAAAGGATGTTCAAGGAGAGATGCGTGTTACCATACCAACAACCCAGAGAGCTGGTGTTGAATGTGTATATTCCCTGTCTCCCACATCTTCTTCTGACTTTGAGGGAGACATCTGAGTGGTAAGAAGTATGATATATTATTCCTGGACCACAGATAATCTTACTATACCATTCACATAAAAAGGGCAGAAATAGCTGAAACATATTCCCTGATTTAGAGTAATATTTGTGGACCTGAGATTTACAATCTCTGTCCTGCAAATAGTTTTCTGTAACTGAGCAGTGATAGAGAATGCTTAACAACCTGGATAGAGCAAGCCTGCCACTATTCCCACATGAGGACTTCTCCCCTGCTGTGTGACCACAGATATTCTAGCAAGAGCATTTTGAACAGACCTACAAGTCCTTTCCCACAGGCATTCAGACTGCTCAGGAGCATACTGTAGGTGTCTGTCCCTAGAACCATGGAAGAAATTGATGCTTTGAAGGGATCCTCAGTGTTACCAGTCTCATAGTTACCATGTGAGAATTATACAAGTGAGTAATCAATCGAAAGCTAACCATGGCACCAGAAGCTGTTGGAAAGATAGGACAGCGTTAGAAAGACCCTTTGGGTCTTGGAAGCAGAACATTTCTTGCAGTCACCTTCCCTTCAGGTACCAACAATAACTTTCTAAAGCTGTAGGTAGATGATAAACTCTGAGAATTCTCAGTACCATCCCTGGAAAACTGGTTTTTATTCAGGCCTCTAAACCTTAGACAGTCTGGGCAAATATGGGTTTTGGTGTTTGGTATGGAACTTTACGTTCAATAGATTACCTTTTTTCTAACCAGCTGGACTTCTACCACTGCCTCCCCAGGAAAGCAATCAGTATTTATTTGTTAAATGATTAGGTAATGAATTAAAGTGATTAATTGGAAAAGAGAGGGTGGTGCCTTTGTAGAAGAAAATGCCTTTGACAGGTATTGAGAGAAAAGCGTAAAAACTTCGGTCCAGAAATAATGGATTAGGTACCAAGAGATTCGGGAGAGTAACACTTACCTAGCTTTGAGAGAGAAGCAAATTCCCAAAAGAGAATCAAAAGAGACTTGTAGCAGGTTGTCAGCAAGCTGAAAACAGAAGCAATGCGTGATGACAAATATGTGGTGCTTATATTTATTTCAAGCTAAGAGATGCAGGAGAGGTATTTTGTTGTGGTGGAGGGTTTTATGGTTTGTTTTTTGTTTTCTTTTAAGAGGATTAATTTCTTTTCTTGAAAGCTATTTCTGGTTTGCAAAATCAAAAATGGAGTAGATTCTTTGATTTTATAATACTTTAAAAAGGAACTTTGAAGAATATATTTTCCTATATATCTTTTTTATTTCCCTCATCATTTAGTGTGGTAAAATGGTAATGTATGAATGTTCTGTATTTGTATATATATTTACACTTTCCACTCTCTAATTTTTTGGGAACATCTCCATTTCTGAGTGACTGTAAAACTGTTCATTATACAACAACTTTAGAAGTTCAGAAGGTTAGAAAGCTAAAACAAAAAAAAAATGAGTTGGAAGAAAAAGCAAAGGTGAAAAAATAGATACGTACGGGTTCAGCATCAAATAGAATGGGAAGATGGGCAAAGGGCAAGAGGGAAATACAAAAATGGTATGTTTCAATTTTTTTTAGTGAGTATTTTTAAAAATACTTTTGGACTTGTAACAAAGTTTTCTAACAAAATAGTTTTCCCTGTGGAAAAAAAGATCATACAAGCAGTAGTATATTAACTGTGGAAAATCAGGTTTTTCAGGAGTACCCTTTGGCTGGAGAATTTTGTCTCGCTGTAGAGGACAACAAGGGCAATGAAGCACTGTGCGTGGCCTGAGAGGCTGCAGTAATTCTGGGAACAAAATGGCTTTAAAGATGTTAAAGGACAGAAATAGACATTATGCTTTACTTCTACACATTCCTTCTCTGGAATACATATCTAAGCCCTTCCAGTGTGCATTCAGCTGTGACAAGTGCTCTATGCAAAGGTACCTGGTACTGAACTAGGTAGAAAACCTTATTGTACCTGTGCAAATGTTGAAAATAAAGAGAAAGTGGAGTGTAGAAAAAGAGTACATCAATACAGACATAGCCCTCCTGACTAGGGAAACCCATACCTCAGCAGCAAGGTGAATTTATTGTTAGCCAACAAAGTGTACGCTGGGAGAAAGACTGCAGAAATGGCAGAACAAATCATTTTAGCATAACATGGCAGGGTTTAAAATAGGAAGTTGAGAATCCTGACATCTGCTTTTGCATCTGGCATGGAATACCTGGCTCCATATAAACAGCACCCCTTCTTTGTGCCTCAGTTTCCTCAACCATGAAAAGATATTGGTTCATCTTTAGAGCACTTTGGGCTGCATGTCTGAAAAGCCCTGCGCAGGAGCTGCCTAAGAATTATTTATCATAAATGACAGCAATTTGTGTTCGCCTTGCGCTTTCCTCTATTACCAGCCCTTTCTTCACTCGTAGTTTTCCTTATTTATGTCTTTGCCTCCCCATTACCTTTGTATTAAAGCTTGCATCTGCATTGATTTTACATCACTGCGCAGCACTGCAACCATTACAAGTTTACACTTCTGAGAGATCCTTCTGAGTCTTTAACCAATTGCTCCTAGAGCCCTTGCCCCACAGCATATCCATCATCAGATAACTCCACCTGTGCTTATTGTGATGGGGTGTTAACTGACCACTTACCGTCCAGGGAAAGGGACAAATACACTGGGCACAACTGTGTTCCTACAGCTTCCAAGTCACTCTTCCCCAGTGCATATGAGGTTTTTCAAAGCAGGACACTGTCAATATTAATATAAAGCACTTTGGAAACCACGTGGAAAGGTTGAAGGCTGTTCCACATCGTGAGGAGACTTTTACCTGTTAGGAAATGCAGGTCTTCTAAAAAATGAGCTCGCTTTTTCTATTCCTCTGGCTGAGTGTTGTTAAATCACTCTGTGCGGCACACTCTGGCTTTCCATGTGCTATGGAAGCTGCAGCATTTTCCATTGACTGTGGAGAGAGCCAGGCATGAGCAGCCCTGGAGGACAGGATTTCTGATTTGCTCACTGCTTTTCTGAGCATGGATTTGCCCAGCACACCCTCAAGACCTCATCAGCTGCCCTGGTAGCTGGACAGGGTATAGTTCTTATTTTTTTTCTTTTAATTTTTTTTTTTCTCCATTCCTTTTATGCAAGACTTTATTAAAGCTCCTCTTTATTGTGTAACGAAGTTTGATATTGAGTGTGTTCCCACACAACAGGAAAAGAGCTACTCCAAGCATATGAGATGGGTGAATAAGACGCTGAAAATACTTACTCATGAGCTAAGGAAGAGTTTACCCCTGAGTTGTTTCAAAGGGTGTGTTTGCTATTTCAGTTTGTTTAGGAGGGGTAATTTGAACCACATAAATTTTTTCTCACAGGTTTTCCCCAAAGTCCAGCATAACTTGTGAAAGTCTCCCTTTAGCTGGCAGGAGCTCAGGGAGAAGGCCGTACCTCCATATCATCCAGCCTTACAAAGACAGCAGTAAAGTGTTAGTTATTGCCTTTTTTCTTGTCGGAGGAACAGTTTATACCCATCAGTAGTCTGCTGGGATGAATTGAAAGCCTAAGTGACCTGTCAGTCAGGTTTACATTGACTAGAAGGCTCTGCAAATGATCTCATCACTTGAGCACATCAGACCCCAGTCCCTTCAGTGTAAGTGTAGGTATTAATAAGTGTTTCTGTGTTTAAGTTGCTGCATAACTTCAATTGCTCTTCACACATTACTAAAGCACAGCTTTACAACGATGCTGGCACATAAGTAATTGCTTAGAGACAGCAGGGCGTAGGAAGCAGAGGAGCAGGTATCCTTTCATTTTTGAATTAGTTATGGGACTCGCTTACCAGGAGTCCTGATGCCGGAATAACAATGTCCTGACACTGGCATAGCTATATGCTGAGTCAAACTGGGTTCCTAATAGACTTGCCTAGCTGCTGAATGCAAGGGGTTTGAGCTATCCCTCACAGAGTAAACGGTGAGACTGGAAAATAAAAGATCCTGTGATTAATTTACTAAGGAACAGAAGAGATTCATTTTCCATATGCTTAGTCTCAGTGTTCAAGGGAAATTACTCATGCTGTTGTTCCATTTGAGAATGTGATCGTTTAGTGAGAATGAAAGCTTGGAGACCTGGAAGTTCAATTAGAGCTTGATTTGGGAAGTAGCAATTTCAATGTTATCTAAGGACACATGAGGTAGCAAGACTGAGGGTAAGCGTTTGGATGAAATACTATAAAAGACATTTCCTTTAAACTAAGAAGGTACTGCTGCGTTAAGTATTAGGCAGAGCTATCTTTCGGTTTCCCTATCTAAGTCTGGTCCACATGAAAACACCCTGTCAGATTATTTACAGGCAAATGCACCTGGCTGGCCTTAGAAATTCCAAGAATCGTAGCATATGAATATAAGTTGTACTTCACTTCATCAGATTTTTGAAACTTTCTTCTGTCCTTGGGGTTGGTGAGTTGTTGGAATGATTCTTTTCACTTCCATTTGATTTTGAGGATTGGTTACTTTTTAAAAAAAACTCAACATGACTTGATCCACTCTGAGTTAAAAATTAAGAAACTGCAGGCAAGGTGCAGTCCAAAGCTGTGTTGGTATCTACTGGTTCATGCCAGCAGCAGGATCTCTTACGGTGGAAATTTTACCCAGTGGGTTTTACATCCATATGGGCTCCCACCAGCAGTCTGGTATGGTGGAGGAGAGCCAGGGTTCATCACAGCCCTGCAGCTCTGTACGAAGACCCTAAGGAAGTGGAGTTCTGAGAAAAGTGCAGTGTGGATTGTTTACATGAACGAGCCTTTGGCATGATTTGTGTCCTCAGTGTGAGCAAAGACTAAAAACTGGACACCGGGGACCAAGGAGCAAAGGTAAGTGGCATAGTCTCTCGTTTTCTGTCTCCGTACAAGGCTGACGTTGCATAGGAAGGCTGCCCACAAAGATCTGGAAAGGCGGGCTTTCCTGGTAAGGAACAGCTCTGGTTTCTGTCCTACTGCCATGGGAAAACTAAATGGAACTGTGTGATGAGGATGAAACAGCAAGGTAATGCCTACGGCAGAGCCTGCTGCTGCCAGTGAAGATTCTTCAGTGCCCTGAGGCAAAACTGTTTTTAGCTGGGACAGGGGATTGTTGATGTGCTAATTCAAAGGAAATGTTCGGCTCTAATTGCATCGGAGGGCGGAGGGCGAGGAGGCGGATTGGCTCAACAATAGATGTACCGAAAAAAGGCATTGCATAAGGAAGCAGAGAAAGATAAGGACCTGGATTTGAAGAAAATTACTCCAGTCCATTCTACCAAATTGTTCCAATTAGCTCTGTTCTGCTGGCCTTCTTCCTCCTTTTCAGTGAGCACATCTGTGGCCATACAGCTATTGCTTGTCCAAGGTAAAATCCAGCTTTCAGGAGAGCTGTCTTGTTGTTCCTGAACTCAGTATTGCATTTTAGTTGACAATCATAGGGTTGTTTTTCCTCTTCTTGGGTTTCAGTAGGCCAATGTATTTAATCCCTACCTTCAACACAATGAGTGGATGTGGACACACTGACTGACTCAGAGCTTGGACACACATGGTGATTTCAAGCATAAATCTTCTAGGAGATTTGAAAGCTTGGGGGCTAGTTTCTTTTAAAATGATCACTCCCTTTTCCTTGCCTAGATGCTTCTTGATTTCAGATTCAACAGGGGAAGGGAGTGCCTGACGAGAAGGAAACAGACAATCTTAAGCTATTTCTTCACCATCTCAAGCAAGAAATCCCCTTAGAGTGCTCATTCAACTGAGATTTCTACCTCCATTCTGCAAGCTGAGGCCCTTCACCTTTTGGGGAGAGACATGATACAGAGGAGATAGGGAGTTAAATTGTTTGTCTGTACAGGTGACCCTGGGAGGTTACTCCTGTGCCTTGTGTGTCGCTTCCTCCATCTGTAAAGCACAGATAAAAACACTTACTAAAGATTAGGGTTGGACAGGTGTCCAAAGACAGTTGAGAGTGTCTCAAACATCTAACTGCTTCTCTTCATGACCTTTTTCCTTCCCTCTTCTCAGCACTTATAGCATATAAGGCTTTTCTCACCTTAAGGCTGGTGTGTGATTGCTCTTTGTTCACCTGTCCAAATGAGATTGGAAGCTGGGGCGCAAGTGTAGCACAAATATGGTCCATTCATAGTCATTCTCTCTAATGAGCCTTCCATTTTTCCATCAGGGAGGCTAAATGCTGTCCTGTGACCCAGGGTGCCAGTCACAGACCTCAGACTGCTGGGGTAAAGAGTTTCGTTCTCATCTAGTACAGTGACATTTGTTAACGTTGGCTGTTCATTAAAAACTTTGGAGCAGCAGACATGTTCATAAAGCTCACAGCCTGCTCACAGATAATTCATGAGCATAATAAAAGGATTCATTATTCATGTAAGATCTTTGCTGTGAAAATTAAACCAGCTCTAATACCTCCTGTGCTTCGGTACACGTTGGGAAGGTTTATTTGTGGCGTTTCACTTGTGCTTCAAGATCCTGGAATTAAAGTTGCAATGGAGAGAGAAAGCAGTATGGACTGAGTTTACAGCTGTCGTTAATGCCCTCATTAGCTGAGGCCTTATGAACACATCAAGTGTAACTGCATAGCTGTAGTTGAAGCAGTCCATCACCACCTAATGCACTTTGCACTAAAGCAGCACAGCCAAACAGGACCAGGAAGGCTAGCCCAGTATATACACGTGTATGTTCCAGACATAAACTTTATGAGCATCAGATGCAAGAGTACTGCCTCCTCTTTCACAAATGTTCTTTCTTAACCTTGCTGAAGATTGCAGTTCTGTATAGGCAGAGGAAGGGATGGCATCCTACTTCTCTCACCTGCTTTAGTGTAACATCAGCTGAGATTGCTGAGGTTGCTGTTGGCTTTTTGCCTGAGTTGGAGCGAGAGGTGCTGGCATGATCAGCAGGAGCAATCATCTCTAACCAAGAGGTAACAGGAAGCGTGGGGAAGGGATGATGTCTTCAGATGTTAGGCCTGCAGTGAGCACTGACCACAGCCTCCACATCTTAATCAGACTCCTACTAAATGGATACCCAAATTAGTTGTAGACCGGGCCTAATACCCCTAATAGATTCATTTCAATGCAAGCTAAGCGATACAACTGGTACGGAAATCAATGACTATTTCTATCCAGCCTGACAGCAGTGTAAGCTGTCTGTTACTGCCATTTGAAAGGGATGTATTGTACATCCTGAACAGAAAGCTATGCACGCTGAATGGCCTGTGCACAAATGGGCACTTGAACTGCCATCAAAACAGACTGTTGCATGTAAATGAATGTGTGAGCATGGAGATATTCCCCTGACAAGCATCCACATACATGCCAAGGGAATTGTACCAGCCAGGCATTGTTGGTAGTAGCAGTGGCATAATCATTTTCATCAGTATAAGACTTTAAAGATTCCATAGACAGTGAAAGATGCTTAGAGAAAGGGGAAAGCTGTTACATTCTGGTTTTGTTTTCTGGACTTTGGCAGTGGTGAAATTATTTTTTAACCATTTCTTCTTATTCATCTGATGCATTTTCAGTGATAAAATCCTTTGAGCAAACATCAAGGTGAAACTGCCACCAGGGATGAGAGGAAATGTCTTTCGTAGAATGTACCACTTACAAACATGTTTGCAATTGTGCACTGAGCCTCCCTGTAAATTGCTCCTGGTTTGATTTTTTTGTCGCCTTTCGGTCTGTCCCCTGCAGGGATACAGTGGGACCAGGGCAAGCACAGTAGTGTGAATACGGTTGATAGACCCCTTGCAGTCCCTGAATAGGCAGTGTGAAGAGAGATGTGGAACGTGAAGTCAAGGGAATGTCTGAAACAAGAGTTTGAGAGCACTTTGCTAAGGCAGGAGCCAGTGGAAGAGCAAGGGAGGTTCTGCACAAGTACCCTAATCACTCTCATATTGCTGTATCCACAGTCAGTCACCTCTGGGACACCAAACTGTTTGTGTGCTAGCAATACTGGCCTGCTTGGGAGTATGACTACAAACAGTACCTTCTTGAAGGGACCTGCATGCACATTATGGAGCGTCCTTCCTTTCTGGCTGGGGAAAGGACCCATATTCAGCTGCGTCCTCCAGCCAATGCATGAAGCAGTCCTGCTGCGTTTCTCCCCTCTCGGTTAGGGAGGACAGAGCTAAACTTTCTTGCTTCCCCACCTGAAGAAGGTATGAGATGAAAGAGTAGAGCACCTTGTAGAGTGCCTGGAGTGGTAGACCTTGGATTTCATCGGCTTTCAATCTGTTCCTTTATTGAATATCTCCGTACTGCCACTGTGAGCTTCCAGAGTGAGTGCCTAGAGGAAGGTGAGCAGTGAGCTTAGTACAGCAGCGCTTATCCTCTTCCACAGTCTCTGCCCCATGTAATCAGCCTTAGGACACTGGCATGGCCAAGGTATGATCTTGATGGTGACCCATTTCTAGGCATGGATGAAGGTCAAGGTTCCATGCTGGTTCTCTTCCATATGTTGGTATCCTTGATTGCATTGACTGAAGAATTCTTTAAGCACCATTGAGGACCCAGCAAGAAAAGGTGGCTCCAGTCATGTTTGCTGGACAGAGAGCAGAGTCAGTATTGTTCCCTCCCTTTTTCACCATTCTGTGCACAGATAAGCCCAGAGCACTGAGAGATGTGAGACGCAACATGCTGCTTTGCCAATAACACATTGACATGGTTCGGTTCTGCATAGCCTTCCCCACTGAGGCAGTCTCTGGCAGCCTCACCTTGATGTTTGCCTGCCTGGAGGAAAGAGGGAGATTGAAAAAGTACTTCTGCTTCCAACCAGGCACAGAGATGACAAAGTGTTTGGGACAGGAGGTGCATACCCACTATGCAACGTCAGTTTGAGGTTTTGGACTATGAGCCCTCAAAGCAGACACTCTTCTGCTGGCCATGCTGAACTGCTGACTCCTCCTGAGCACTCAGAACACAAAAGCACTAAGGAAATGTGCCATTGTGCCTGTAGAGCTGGCCATACACAGCTTCTTACCTTGAACAACTTATCTTGAAAGTGAAAATTTTACATCCAAGTGATGAAGATATACTGCATTAAATTTTGTTTTGTGGCTCACTAATAATTTATGGGGTTTTTTCTCGGTTTTTGAAGCAATAGATCTTCTCCACAAAGCGAGTCTCAACAACTTATTGGTCAATATTTAATCTGTAACTACCATCTTCACATCAGAACACTCCTCACATTTGATAGTGTAGTCTCTGGTACATGGGAAGAGCAATTTTCAAGTAGGATTCAAAAGGAGAGGTACTTTTGTCTTGGGAAAGCTCTCTTGAGCAATAGCAACTCCTCTTCAGTAAGAAGAAATACAATTATCTTAGCAAATGGCAAGGAAAAGAAGAAAAAAGTTGCTACTGAAGAGCCAGTTATTGGCGGAAGCACCTATCAAGGTGCCTTAGGAGTCACCAGGATGAATGATGGCCAGGTCAAATCCATAAACGGGATAGTTGGGTAATGGGGGTATCTGAAAGTTGCTTTAATTTTGTCCCTCTCAATCTGGTTGGAGAAAAGGCCTGAGAGAAGCCTTGAGTCTCAAGTCAGGCATTTTCTGGTGTTTAAAAATGGTTGGGAAAGACACAGTTTCCCTGTTTGGTTTTGTATGGCTCAGCCATCCTTCAGCTGCAACAAACAGGAAAGGTTTGTGCCAGCTGGAGAAGTAGCACGTGAATAGGCAGCCACCTGCCCCCGTGTTAGAGCAGCAGAAAACGGGGATGGCCTCTCCATGCCAGGCCTGATCACCAGGAGTGCCACTTGTCCCTGGTGAAATGGCTGGGCTTGAGAGGGGGTCACCCCATGTGGATGAGAGAGAACATCACCTCTTCCCGCCCTGACTGCCCAGGCACAGGTAGGGATGCCAGGCCATGTCCACTGGGATGGCTTACACGGTAAGGGGAACTGTTGCCATCCCTCTGAGCCTCCCCTGGGTTTGCTGCAGCTCAGAATCAGCCTTCTGTCCTGCAGAGAGCCCCTTAAAGAAGGGTGGCTTGTACTTGAGATGGCTTCCCCTGTGTGTGCACACCTTCCCAGGCTGGGTGGCGTGTACCCACACTTTCATTTTAACTCCTCAGCTCCCTGTCACTGATGCCAACTGGCTCACCTCATTAAGTTACAGAGAAGGAGGCCCCTGGATTGATGGCAGGCAGGTTTAATGTGGCTCTTTCTGAGCACTCAAGTGCAGCATGTAGGAGGCTGCTGGGCAGATATTCCCACAGGCTCCAGCAGAACTGACTGATTGAAGTTGCTCTGAATTGATGGCTAATGGGGGAGCTTTCTTTGATAGCTCTTTCATTCTGGGTGCAGCTGGATAGAAAAAGATATCTTCACATGAGGAAGTGGGGGTTTATTCCCGCCGCCCTTTATTAACAGATGCTTCTAGTGCTCTCTAGCAGCAGAATGAGATCTGATGAAAACCTGATGGTGTAAAGGATTCTTAACTCCTTCTTTTTCATCAGTGCCTCGTTTATACACACCAACTGACAGTCAGGTCAGCCAAAAAGTTGATAACTATGTAAAGTGAAAAATCCCTTGGGAAAGTTTAGGCCACTGGAGTTGGATGCGGACTCTCTGTGGCTCCAAAAATGGACCTTGCTTTGGTGTAGGTGTGATAACTGCAAGTAGAGCATCTAATGCCTTAAAGCCATGGGTGGTTAGGTGGTGATGGAGTAACTGAGAGGAAGAGCTGGTGTAGGGACCCAGGGGTCTGCAAGGCAGGAGGGTCCACCAATATTAGTGAAGACTTTAGAGAAGCTTTCATGGCACCTGTTCATGTTATGCATGGCTCAAGCTGCTGTGACAAGAATTAGACACACTCAGAATTATATCAAAACTGATTAACAGAAACTGGCTAATGGTGAAGATGCCGTTTCACCCACCCTGTGGAGGCCTCTGTTCAACAGGCCCATTGCAAGTACTTTTCCACCTACATTATCTAATCTTTTAATCAAATAATGGATTTCTTCCCATTTCCATAAGTTCTACATCTCCTAAAGTTTCCGTCAGCCAGATGTCCCTGCAATCTGTGTGTATCCATGGACTGATATATTTGTGACCATGCCATTTCTCATTCCCATATACAGATCAGGGTGTGTGTTAGAGAGGCCAGAAACTCCAGCAATTTGATCCAGTTTGAGATCAGAGGGCCACGTTTTGGTTGGTATAAATCAGTGCCGACGTGGAGCACAGTCATTTTGCTCCATTTGGGGATCTGACTCATAATTTCCAGTCTAGGCCCTGGCATCTGGCAGACTCTGTGGCAGGGCACTAAAGAAGCTGTTTGCGTAGGGCTCGCTCTGCCCATTTCCTCAGCTTGACACAGCAGCCATTTGTCTTCAGTGAAGTGTGCTGGGCCCCATCTTAAACTGCTGAGGTAAATTTAAGAGAGTCAGAAAGTAACTACACCCTTACCTGGGAAGATGGCCATCACTTTGCAGTTAAAACCCCTTTGCTTTTACAAGAAAGGGCTTGGATTGCTGTGACTTTTATTTGTAGGTGGTCAGAAGACGCAGTTTTTCACCTCAGAGACAGCAGCTTCACTGTTTAATGCCATGTTGAAGAGCAAAAAGCCTTGAGCTGTCTCCTTAAAAAAGGTCATCAAGTTCATGTCATAACACAGGTGGAAATGTGTATGTCTGCTTATCTGGGATCCAAGGGAAGACTTTGACCTGTGGCACCTGACAAACTGACACTAAGCTCCTGGGCAAAAGAGGGAGGGTGCATCCTGGCCCTTTTCCGTGGTTAGATTCTATTCCCCTTTTAGCTGGAGATGTCATGCACAGCCCCAGTTACTACAAATGGTGTCATTCCTCCTCTTCCTTGCCTGTAAAGTGCCATCTGGGAAGGAGGGCTCCCACATATTTGCAGAGTGTCTGGCCAGCTGGGGCGGTGTCCTGTGACTCAGTGCAGCTGCTGCTAAAGGCAATCCCATAGCACTGCATCATGGCACCCACCCGGCTGGGCCAGGGCTGGGGGGCCATGGGGGAGGAAAATGCCGGCTTCAGTTCACGGTGGCTTTGCGTGAATGCGAGGAAATCCTTCACGTGGGACTCAAATTGATCGAGTCCATCGATGTATTCTAACAGTTTTAATGGTAAGAATTCCTGTGTGCTGTTCTCTTCCTTTCCTCCTCCCTGTTTTGCCCCCACCATCAGAAAAATGCTGGCTCCTGGCAGCTACTGGCAGCTACTCTGCTGTTGTCAGTATGTCATGGCTGCGCAGGGCTCATCTTACAGTGGATGAATGGAAAAAGGCCTGCAAAGGACCTCACAAGTTACCCAGTCCTTATCCCTGCCTAAGGGCAGGGTCAGCTCTTCCCAAGTCATTCCTCATAACTGTTTCTCTAGTGTTTGGAATAACTTCACACCCTCACGACAACACAGAGGACAATTTATGCTTGCGCTTCGTGATACTTTATGTTCTTCCAAGGTTTAACTGAAACTTTCCCATTGCAGTTTGAGATCATAGCTTCTTGTCTGGTGTGAATCAGATGCAATCATCTGTTGCTTTCTTTATTTTTTTAGGAATCTTGTCCATGACTTCATTACTTCTATTGTGTCCTACTTCAGTCTTTTTTAAGCCGTGAAGGTCCCACTGTTTTTTCTCTTCTTTGTAGCTCATGTTCCTAAATATCAGATCATCCTCCTGCTCTTTCATGAACCCCTAAGTTTGTTCACATCCTTCCTGTCCTCACTCCTCCATACTTGTCCTGCTCTGGCCTTTCCAGTGGATTTCCAGTTTGTTAGATAAATACATTGCCAATCGGTTGATTGCAACTCAGCCTGATGGCAGGTAATGCAAATATGGAAAGGCATTCATGATTCCATCAAATCTACAGATGTCAGCCGATTGCTGATTTCCCATCGTGGGACTTGAACCTGGAACTGGCCTGGCAGCCAGTTGTTCTCAGCTGTATGAGAGACACATGTATGAAATCAGCTGTCTGTGTTTTGGCCAGTGCACAAATGGATTTGTGCTACTGCCAGTGCAATTCCCATCTGCCTCCATCATCTTCAGCAATATGGAAGTCATTCCTGGCTGCTACTTGATAGCTGAGCCACAGGTCTGAAACAAGATCACTTGAAACTGGAACAATTATTTTGTGTGGTGCCCTAGTTTTACCTGGATGGTGCTCCAAATGCTGTTTGACCAATAATTTATGTTATTGCTGCTACTTAGAAGGTGCTTCCCAAGCCACCCAGGGCGCAGGGATCGTTGCAAGAACATCATAAAGATTCATGGCAAGCCCAGTCCTACTCTTCCATTAAAATAACCCTCTCCATCTATTTCAGGGATATTCTTGGTGAAACAAGAAGAGGGGGAAATGAAAATCTTACTTCCATAAGCTCTCTCCCATGGTAAAACAGATCTAGCTGTAATAACCTGCACATGCAGCCCGAGCTCCTACGTTCCCCCTGACACAGCTGCGCTGAAGTCAGGCCATCCCATCAATTCCCATGCACTTGGCACAGTCACACCAGGGGCGTACCGGGCTCTGCCCCCTGAGCTTCACACAGTGCTCATGTTGAATCACTGCATCCCAGTCAGTCTGCCTGCACAGTGAAGGTTGAGCAGGCAAAAAAGGCTTGAGGTCTGACAAACTACCTGGTGTTTGTTCACATGGACACTCTCTTGTTCTCCCACTCCCTTTTCTGCCTACCCTCAAATGTCCTTCACTGACCTTTGGCCTAATATTGTCTATTATTTCTAGAAAGAGATTGGATTTTTTTATACCATTTTCCCTGCTGCTACTCACTTTAGCCCGATATTAATGGCCTTTGAGATACTAGACTGGGGACTTTGCCTTTAAAATAAGCCTTTTGTAGCCCTGATTTCTTTTCTTTCCTCTTGTGTTTCATCCTTCTTTCTTCCGTTTCTTTTGGGGAAGGATTGACTGTTTGAACCTATGTATGATGCTTTTGGAAAATTGACCATTTTTGTGTATTGGGGAGAGAGGGAAAAAGCTTTCATTTCCTGCCTAGCAAGAGGGTCTGGCAGGCTTATTTCTTCCCATCAGTGGAATTTCACAGTTCAATACAGGAAAGCTGAAGGGTGAAAGCAACTGAGAGAAGCTGGGGCTGGAGGCAAAGGGTGTGAGCCTGTCTGTCTGTGCTGCTGCGCTGTCTGGGCCGCCAGAGGTGTTGGATGCAGGAGAGGGGGGTGGCTGGGAAGCAGGAGCACAGGCAGGCAGACCAGACAGATGAGAGGCTAGAAGGTGTAAGCTGCCTGTTTCAGCTGATGGCTGAGAGGTACACAGAGTGCACATGAATCCAAATCACCCTGCAGAATTAACCATCATGCTTGGGCAGAGCAGGAGTCTCAACTAATTCACCAGCACAGAGGGAATTTTATGCTGTTGGGATCACATGTTGGGTGGAGCAGAGCATCTGGGCAAGGGGACCACATACCAAACAGCCCCTCCAGGGAAAGCCATTAACACAGCAGGTGACATTCCCAACCGTGTGAATTGCTCTGGCTGCCTTCAAACCAGACAAGGTGATGCCAGCTGTGAAAGTGACCCTGAGAGGAAGGTTATCGCCAAATCAGAAGGGACTTCCCTGACCGCCTTAGACTTTCTCTGAAACAGCAGTGCTCTGAACAGGTGATCTTCCTCTCCCTTGAAGCAGATTATCCCCCTTGTTAAAAAAAAAAAAAAAAGGGGGGGGAAATAGGAAAAAAAAATGCCTTTGTTTTAACTTCTATTTTGAGAGAAGGGGAAAAAAATGCAGCTGTTCCCAGAATTGCTTGTCATAGCTCCAGAAACAGAGAACTGAGCAGCTCATGGGTTTTCTGTCTCTTACATGATTGTTTCCCTCCTGAATGATGCAAACCTCGATGTTCTGCTTAGGGGCAGGGGACTAAGGGAACAGCTTTAGTATGGTCTTATACTTTGTTATCTGTGATCCTGGCAAATGACCTTAGTCCCTGCTTGCCTCACTTTCCATTACTCTGCCTTCCTGGATGTCAAGAGAAGGAATTTAGTAAGCACTTTCCCACTCCTGCTGTCTGGTATTGCTGTGAAGTTAATATAGGCTCTCTTGCACCCCTCTACATTGGCTGCAGTGCTGCATTTGCAGTTCAGCTGAGTCCAAGCTCCTCATTCACCTCTTTTCCTCTTTTCTAAGTTTTACAGTTGCCAAAGTTGGTCTCTTCTGCTCTACTTGCCCCCAGTCCTGTGTAAACTTCTGGTTCTTTCTCTGGAATGAGCAGGGGGAAGAATCTCAGGAAAGTTCAGGTTCCCAAATCATTTTGGCTTTAAGACTGACAGCCCAGAAAATATACTGCAGTGGGAAGGTGGAGATACAGATACAGAGTGCTGGGATCATCTGTCCATCAGTCAGCAACAATGTAGTGCTTTATTCACTTACTGCATCATCTCATATCGTAAAGCACAATCCGAATGAAGGACTAGAGAAAATGGATTTCATACTCGGTAAAGAGTCCATTTCTTATACTCTTGGGTAAGGTGATGAACTTCTTCAAATAGGTTCTGCTGTGCTGGAAATTAGACACCTGAATGTCTGGCATTAACAGTGAGTGAAACATTATCCTGACCTAGGCCCTGCCCCTAACACTGTGCACTGAGGCACCTAGGGACAACACCAGAGCCTTTGAAGGCTCTTTTTCACTTAATAATAATGACAGGATACTTCAGGTGTCATGAACCACAAGGACACACATTCATGTTTTCCAAAGAAGTGTGGGATGATTTATCTAGGGAGCGTAAAACCACCAGCTACCTTGGGTTCGAAAGCGCATCAGGATTTCATTCTGGTCATGATCCCGTAGCACAGAAGGATGGGAAAAAAAAAAAAAGAGAGAAAAGAAAAACCTGAGTAAGGAGAAAATATAAGTCAGAAGCTACATACACAGTGTTGGTCTTGTGTGTGAGTGCTCAGGAAGTGACAGGGTGTTGTTTCAGTGGAACAGGACTCGGTGGGTGTACGTGATGAGTGAACCTGAACTTTGAAGCTGGCAGGAATGGGTCACAGGAAGTTGTAGCTGGAGAAGAAAAATAACATCAACTACAGCAGCTCCCCAGAGCTTCTTGATTCCCTGCCCCTCTCTGCCACTGGGCTGTGTCCCCTGCTCGTGGATTTTGGCCACCTGTCCTTGATGCTGACACACACTAGAGCATCCCAAAAAGATCGGTGGAAGCCCCTGTGACTGCTCCAGCCTGAGAGCCTTTGCCCTGTCCCTTTCCACTTCACCTTCCAGTGAGCAGGTTATGAAGGTGTCTGATAACCACATTCATTCCCTGTAAGCACTTCATGCACTCAGGGTGTTTTGTGGGGCTGGTTAAATGTTTGCAGTGATAAAGGGGATGGAGAAGTGTACCACGTTTAAGTTAGATTCATCCGGTGCAGTCAGACAACACCGAACCCGTCCTACACACTCAGGTTTTCAACTCATGAGGTCTTTTTCCAGATATTTTGAGCCTGATGTGTCCATTACCTACAGCTTATTCGGTTGCCTGAATTAGGTTCTTGTCTCAGTAGGCACGAGCCTTTATGTCACCAGCTCTGGCAAATTTTTGTCAGCTAAAATAAATGCAGCATTTTTTTGGAATAGGCATCCTGGTAAGAGCAGGACATGGCCCTGCTCAGAAAAGAGCTCAGAGCTTAAAGAAGGCTGCCTCTGCTTGCAGCCCTTGTTCTCAGGGTGTATCTCACCCCTAGCAAAGCCCTAGTGCACGTTGCTGTTGCTCAGTGTACTTGCAAACCCTTGGATTCCATACAGCTTTCCTGTCCCCGGCTTTGGGGGTGTGACAGAGAACAGGAACAAGGCCTGGCTCACAAATACATCGCCAAAAGCCTGCAAGCCCACAGCTTGCTCCTGCTCCCTGTAAACCCACTGGGCTGTGTGCTGACCTGTCTGAGA
Organism: Hirundo rustica; assembly: GCF_015227805.2. Lineage (NCBI taxonomy): Eukaryota > Metazoa > Chordata > Aves > Passeriformes > Hirundinidae > Hirundo > Hirundo rustica. The sequence goes on along the minus strand of NC_053451.1, from coordinate 24,169,136 downwards.
TGGTGTGAGTGTGGAGTTAACACCATCCATGACACCAGAGTACATCTGGCATTAGGCAGGCGTAGCAGAGAGCCTGCCTGTGCTGTGTGTCTGGGGTTACACAGACCTGGGCTTAGGTGCATTACACAGCAAGGGCAACTTCCAAGTCCATTTGCAGTCTCCTTTCCAGGTTCTGCTGTGCTGTTTTGTGCATGTATGAGCTTCACGGACTCATTTCATATTGCCGAATCCTTGCTCTCATTTGAGGATTATCTCAAAGTGACAGCAGCTTACACTCATCAGATTTAACCATTTCAGTCTTCCCTGTAAACTACGTCCTCCCAGAACTGGCTGAATGTGGTTGCAGGCTCCTCTGGAAGAAAAGCAGAGATGCTGGTAGCTGACTGTGTAGACAGTGGGAGTGAAGGACCCTCCCTAGAGCTGAGTTTCCAGAAAGATCACACTCCAGCTCGCATTCACAGTCCAGGATCTTAGCCCAAACCCACAGTCACCACCAGCCCAGTGCTGTAAACAGGGACAGTTGATGCACAGGGACACAGTGTGCATATTCCTGGCACTGTCAGGAAGCTGCTAATCTGCACCAGGCCAAATGCTGGAGAGCACAATGTCATAAATTGTCCGAGACAGGTCATCTCAGTTCTTCTGCCAGGGCCCAAGTCTCTGCAAGCCAAGCAGAGGAACCACCCTGTGCAGCTTGGGCTGCAATGAACCCGGCACTGCCGAGGCTCAAGGAGAGGCTGGGTCAATTATCTGAGCGCACCACTGTTTTACCTGTCAGTTCTTAACCTCTTCAAGCTGCCTTGAGAACACCTGCTGATTTTCTGTGTTTTGGAAAAAGCTGTTACTTCTACCTTAGGTCTTTAACAGAAATGTTTGTCTAGAGCGTCTTCTTCATTTTCTATCAATTTTCTATTCCTGAAGAAATGAAGAAAGAAAAGTGGCCTATATAGAGCTGAGCTCCATATACCTGAGAGCAGAGCAGGAGCCAAATTGCTGGGAATGGTGAAGACCATGTATGTGAATGAATTTGCACGTAGCTAGAGCTGAACTGGGAGTAGTTGTGAGTGTGTGGTGGATTGTGCAAGGATGGTGTAAGATTGCACTAGAATAGGGCCAGGTGGAGGGAGAAGCGCCTCTGATTCTGCACAAAAGAGTCTGAAAGAGGATTTGCATATGTAGCACACGTATAACTGAGAGTGGAGCAGTAATTAGGAGTAAGTGAAGGTGAAGCTGAAAGAGGAATTTCGTGTTCAGTGAAAGATCTTTCCATGTAAGCTATTGTTCAGAAAGGTTATTAGCAGACAGCAGTACAAACTGTCCTGAGCCACATGCTCTGCCTTTGTCTGACTACAGGATTTTTACAAGCCTTTTTTTCTTTGAGAGCTGACAGCATAATAGTCCTGGACAATGCCAAATCATCATCTGCACACTCACTAGGGGAGCTGGGCTTTTATATGAGAGTGAAGAAGATAAAAACAGCACACTCAAAGCAAGACAGAAAAGACTGAATAAGGGAATAAGAGGAGAAGAGAGAAATTTAAATGCTGTTTGCTGGGCTGGCTGATTTTTTTCTTCCCTTTATTTTTTTTTTTTTTTCCTCTCCCCTGCTCATTATATTCTGGATATCTTGTTCCAAAACTGTTTCAGTCATTTTGTGTGCCTGTGTTTGCAGAGCATGAAGGCTCTGGCTTGGAGGTAAATGCCAAATAGATGCTTTAAAATATGGCAGATGGAAGAGGGAGGAGCGAAGCCCTGTATAAATGAAGTGTAGGACAGAGGTTGTCTTCTCCCCCAAGCAGCATCCTGCTCCTGACAGGCAGCTCTACAGACTGCACCAATGCTTTTCCAGAAGTATTACATACGTGAGACCCCTTGGGTCAGGTCCTTAAACTGGACAGGGAGCCGGTTTCGGTTCAGAAAAAGGGACTTGGTTATGATTACTGCCTGCTGGCCAGAACTGGATTCATGTTGCAAGACTCGGACAGAAGGCCAAACTTTTCTAACATTCAGGCATATTAAGAAAGATCCACATCCATCAGATTCCCAAAGGCAGGCTTTGGGTGGGGAGTGTATCTTTTTAGCCTGTGCTCTTCCCCTCTGTTCCCTTATCTCCCTTCCCTGAGGCTTCCTGTGCATCCCTCACTGCGCGGTTCCTTTTGTAATATGGCAAGAGCTGAGTGACAATCAATCTCCTGCCCCTTTTGGCCGCTCCCCATACAAAGATTGCAGAAGCTGTTGCAGTCATTAAGACTGGAAAAAACGGCCATGAAGCATTTTTGCTGCCAGTCTGTGTTTGGTAGGAGGAGGATTTCCTTCAATCAGAAGGTCCTTAAGTTGCCCCAGATATACGATGTGTGCTGGCAGGGATGGCATCTGGCTTTGTCAGCTCTGTTGAGGGGAACAAGCTCCATATAGTAACCCTGTCATGCAGGAGTAAGGGAACATATTGCAATTTGTGTTGGTAAACCCTTTATGCTGTTGTGTGTTACTATTAAAGATATTGTGTCTGGCACTGTGAAATGTTTTGGAAATGGTTTAGGACATTTTAGCTCACTGTACCAGTCACACTGTCTGCATACTTTCACCAACAAATCCAGGTGCCTTACTAACCTGAAGTCCAGCTTTACAGGGCTGAAGAAATCCTCAAAAATAGCTTCATTCTCCTGCATTTAAAATCATCACAGGTTTTGTTGTGGGGGGGAGGGGGGGTTGTTTTGTTCTGGGGTTTTTTTTTGTTTGTTTTGTTTTGTTTTGTTTTGTTTTGTTTTGTTTTGTTTTGTTCTGGGTTTTTTTGTTTGTTTTGTTTTGGGGTTTTTTTTTTACATATGTTATCTTAGATTCTTCCAAGGCTAGTACAAACTGAGGAGCGGGAATTCTTTTTTTCTAGTGAATAAGACTTCTGTTCCTACCAAGGAGTGAAATACTGCTGCGTAACAATTTAACATGCAGAGAACTGGAAATTCTACCATGAGCCAAGGGGGTTTTGGTGGGAAGGCAAAGAGATATTTCTCTAGATAGCTGCTTTGCCTCTCCCTATTGGTTTGTGAATAGTTGTGAGCTTGGGGCCATAGTATCATGGATGGAGAGAGATTCTGGGTGTCTTTATAAATAGCTCTGCTCTTTGCCAGTATCCTTTGCCAGGCTACCAGGTTAGCTACTGTGGCTGTACTGTCAGAAGACCTGGAGATCAGTGGTGGGAGCCTCACCTGAGGTCTGGAACCCTCTCTGGAGACTTTTCTGTCTTGTGTGCTTCCTTGGGAACACGATGCTTTGCAAAGAGCCTCGGTTTGCTTTATTATTTGATTGCATGTAAAGAGCTATTAAAAAATGAGTAACAATAAGCGTGTAATTAACATTACATTTATTATCATCTGAGTCCTGTATTGACTGTTGGTGTTTGGCACAGACACTGACATGAGATTTAAAAATAAACAAATAGGCTAAATGAAAATTTAGCTTTTGGAGTTTTGTTTTTTTTTTTTTTAAGATTTCATCAGTACAGCAAATTAGTAGTGCCATATAAACTCGTTCTCAGGACTTGGATTGAAATCCAGTAGAAGCCAATCAGTCTGAACTAATTTTCTAAAACAAACTCAGGTGCTGGGGCTCAGCAGTTCCAGAGACTCTCTTTCTCTTTTCAAGCTCCAAAGGAAGGAATAATTTTTCTTTCCCAGTGTATGCTGCCCTTTTTGACCTTCTGGCCTGAGCACAGCCCACACTGTGTGGGTTACCCTTGGGAAGGTGCCCTCCCGCATGAGCTGTGCTATTCAAAACCTCCTTCCTGCTCCTGCCCCCAAACGAGGTGGTGGGATTGAGAAAGAGAGGCAATTGAAACAGTGCCACAGCTCAGAGCAAAGTCTGCTGGTCATCACTGTGCTGCAACAACGCACTGGATAGCAAGGTGCAGTCAGCCTGCGCTCCACCTGGCCATCACTGGGACAGCCCTGAGTGTTCTGAGCAGGGTAATTCTCGCCTGTGATGACTCTGTGCTTTTGTGGCCTAGGGTCATGACAATGAGATGAAGAGGGTGCGTGAGAGCAGGACTGCCCGTGTACACCCGGGTCTTCAGCCAAGTGGCTCCTGCTTGCAGAAAAGTTGTGTACTGCACACACAGCAGGCATCCGCCAGGAAGCCATGCCAGCTGAGAGGCTATACCATCAGGAAAGAATAGGCCAGTGCACTCTATGCTCCTGCATAAAAAAATTAATTGTATAATCTTTTTTTTATCAGAATTCTGTTCTTTTATTTTTTGGGTTTTTTTTGTTTTTCCAATATTGCTGTCTAGTTCCTGTCATGGTCTTTGGTAGTCTACCCTGAGCATGTCAGCTTTAAAATTTTTTTCTGACCATTCTTTTAACTGTGTAGTAGAAAAACCAGAACTGAGGGGGTTCCCACAACCTCTCTGCAGCGTTTCTGCTTTCTGGCCTGCAACCAGAGCCATCCTTCTCCAGAGCAAGCCATTGGGAGACTGTTAAGTAAGGGACCAGGGGGCTGAGCCAATTCTGTTCAGTCATTCATTTCCTTTAGTGCTGCTGGTGTTCACCTCTAGAGCAATTTTCTGATTTTCTGAACAGGATGCAGGGGATACATAACCATGAGGGTGCATGGCACTGCACAGTTACTAGCAAATATGGCCTTGCAGTACCAGCGAGGAGCGTCAGAAATCCTAGTAAACAAAAACAAAAATAAAACAAACAAACAAAACAACAAAAACAAACACAAACAAACAAATATATTTTTAAAAAAAGGGGGGGGGGGAAGAACCAAAAAAACCTGAGGTCAATAAAATGGAATGAAAACCACCTGTTTACTGTTCACACACTGGGATGGAAGGAAACTGTTGCTAGAGAGCCCAAAGAGAAAATGGGAGACCTCCCTACCTATCAGCTCCCACTGAAAACTTGGCCGTAGACTCAGGGTTTGCATTGTGCTCTCTCCGCTGGCAAGTTGGGATGCTGCTGGGCTCATCAAGGGAAAAAGGAGCTGAGATGAAGGCAGCTCTGCTGATAACAGTGGCTTGTTCTAGCCTCCCAAGTCAGCACTATCCACAGAGAAGGAGGCAGGCAGGCCCTGGGCTGCCCAAGGTTTGTACTAGAAAGGAAGAGATAAGTCAGAGATGAAAGGGAATGCACTGGTCAGTTGTAGTAGCTCAAAATAAATTGCTGCATTCTTCTCAGCAAATTACTTTATTCTGCAAGCACAGTCCCCTCCTTCCCACATACACAGATGCCTTCCTCTCTTCTCCCTCCACCCCTCCTTAAACCTCTTCCAAGCTTGCCTGATGCTCCATTCTGTTGTATCAACTGAGCATATTGAAAGACATACAGCTGTGATTTGTGGCTCAGTCCTGGAAATGCCAGAGATCAGATCCACTCCCTAGAGTGACCTGTGCCATGTCCAGAAAGGGGACATGCCTGTAGCTCCACCTCCAGCACTCCTCAGTCTCGCTCTCATGATGGCAATTCCGACAAGGTTTCCAAGAGGATGACAATATGCTGCCGTGGGCAGAGAGGGCCTTGCCACCATCTTTTGTGCCTTCTTTGCAAACAAGGAACTTTTTCTCTTATGTGAGTCTCTAGTTTCTGTCTCCTCATTCTCCCCCATGCAAATCTCTCCTTCTCTCCCTACACCTCTCACACATCCATCTCTCAGCTCTGGCTGTGCAGCTGCTCCTCTCCAATGGCATGATCTGCACAGTGGAACCAAATGCAATTTGGGCCCAAATAACCCAGTGTCCTGAGGCACAGGTGTGACTGGGGACTGAGGAAATGATTGCCTTGAAGATGCAATTCACATTGTCCCAGGAGTGTGTGCACACACCTGTCTGGGTGCAGGGAGTCACTTCGGGGCTCCCCATCAGAAACACAGGAGAGCTCAGAAGCTGTCTCTCCTTCACCTCCTGCTAACCTGTGGGCCAGCATGGGTGCTGACAGAGGGGTCCAAGGGCATGGGAAAGGTGTGCAAAGGAGAGTGAGTGAAAAATCAGAATGGGATGGGATGGATTCAGAGTTCCTTTACCTCGGTTGGGGTTGTTCCTGATGGCTGGTTTGATTTTTGCCTTCGAGACCCCAGGGCAGACATCAAACGGCATGTCCTGGGCTGTTGAAATTGTTGTCCTCTAAAACTTTCCATCACAGGAGATACCGGGGCTGTGTTTCAAGGCAGCCCAAGGCCATGAGATACTTGCTCTAATACAGATCCAGTTCAAGAGGAGGCAGCACACAGACAGCAGATTTGAGAAGGCCAGCAGAGCCGTGCTGTCCAAGCATTGCCCATCAAAAAACACGGTAGGGAGCAACTCATTGTTGCTGCCTGGGAACAGGGCACTCAACTCCTTATCTGCCATATGCCAGTGCAAGGCACCATCGGGGAGCCATCTGTGGGTCTGCACCCAGCTAGTGCTGCCTCAGCCTCTCCCAGAAAGACAGCCTTGGAGTGATGACTACAGAGAAAATAATTGTAACGGGAAAACGAACAAACTGAAAAATCTGCTCAGAGCTCCTGCAGCACTGCAGTCTGCTCTGGAAGACTATCATGCCAGAGGAGAGCAGCTTTTGACCGATGGAAGCTGATTTGTGTTACAGAAAGAACATGTAATGTCATGTTGGATAATATCATCCCTTTCTCTGCGTCTGGGTAAATCTCTGAGCTTTTGATTTCCCTTGGTTTATCCTGCTGTGACAGTTCCCATGCAGAGGCACGGGATAAGCTTCCTCACCTCTACTCTGCTTGAGGGATGATTTTTTTCCCTTTATCAGAGCACACTCCAGAAAGACATTGGATACTGGGCTAAATATGCCCTCTTAAGATTTTATTTAAGGAAAAAAACAACATAAAAGCTTGAAAAAAGCTTAGATAGATAGTAGGCAGTGCAGAGCTGTGCTCCTTGGCCTTATCTCCTGGGTGATGCCAGCTGCAGCGCACTAGCAAGCTGCAGCAGCTGTGAAAGCAGCAACAGTAACACCACCATTAAAAAAAAAAAAAATCACAGAAATTATCAGAAATTGTGATTCTGTACTGCCTGTGCCAGCTGAGCTGACCATGCCCTGCGAGGAGCCACACGAGCAATGACAGTTCATGGTAAGGGAAGCAGTGGAAACTCATCAGAAAAGGCTGTCTGGGTGGAGAAGAAGCAGCACAGCCAGGCATGGTGGAGAGTCACTCTGGATCAGACCCTGAGCAGAGCAAGCTGAGAGAATCACAGCTTTGTACCTGGTGGGAGTAGGCTTTGTCAAGCCACGCTTGCAAATGTTGTTCTCTGCTTCTCACCGTGAAGGAGATGTCGGCAGCCGAGGGAGCAGAGTGTGCCTGTCACCATGGATGGGACAGGGAACCAGGAGGTCCATGCTGAGGGCGAGCCCTGGGAAAGAGCTGTGATTCAGCAGTATATACCCACTGACACACAGGAGGGCCTTCAGTGGTGATGCTCTCCCTTGCTTTTCCATGCTGCCTGAGAGCTGTCACACCCACAGCTCCAGGCTGTTACACAGACAGGAGATGTGCTTGGGCTGTGCCACACTTGGCAGGTGGTAGGGCCTCGTTCTTGGGGTGACAAGTTGTGGTGGCACCAGCTCAAACCTCTGCCAGCAGCTAATAGGGTGCAGGGGTGCCTTGTGCCATCACCCTGACCACCACGGGGGCTGTTTCGACCATGCAGGCCTTGGCCCTGCTCTGCGTGTGAGCTGGGCTCTCTGCCTGAGGCACTGGGAGATGGGAGCCATTGAACTGGCATGACACTGGGACAAGGGGCTCCCTGGGCACTTCTCCCTCTCCACTGCCTGCGCTGGGAGACAAGGAGACAACACACCTAGCTCAGGCCAAGCATGTTGTTTTCAAAAGCCAGTGCCAAGTGAGACAGCTTTCAGGCTCTCCATGCTCTCCTAGATCAGGGTTTGTATGGCATGTTTGGGAAGCCACCGGAAGCTCATCCTGAGCAAAGGACATGGCCCTTTCCCTCTGTTTGCAGTCCTCCTCCGGCATACAGCACTTGTACCTGCATCCTTTTCACTGCTAAGGCAATACCTCAGCAAAGATACTCAGTTTAGTCTTCCCTTCTCTGCCTGCCTGATCTTTCAGCTCTTCCCTTCCCTGGAGCAGGAGTACAGCAGCAAGACAGAGCAGGTCCTTAATATGTAGGTCAGGTAGGAATACCCACATGGAATTCTGGAGGCAGCTCTGAGGGTGGAGGTATATAAATCTCATCCTTTTCCTCTGATGCCCCTGGCAGAAGGAGAGCTGTTGCATTACACCAGCATTTAAGAAATAATAATAATTAAAAGCTTTCTGATGAACATGTTTCATTTCTTATTCTAAGAAGCTGCTAAGGCAGCGCCTTTTGTTCATTAGCATATTTGCAAGGTTAATGTAGTGTACTTAATAAGATAAATAATGCTTGTCATGATATTTCAGGCCAATTGTAAGGGGAGGGAATTAAAAATACTTTGCTTAACACCTTAAGTTTTTTGCCTGGTCAACTTCAAGTTAACTGCTGAGCTACTGCTGAGTGTTAGGATGTGTTGTTCACTTTTCTCCTTGGCAGGTGCTCGCCAGCACTAGCAGAGGGTTAAAAGAGACTGTCATGGCACAGATGGCATGGGTGAGCTTGAAGTGGACTCTTGGTGTCTACTGCGATGGACATCACTTTGGGAGTGTGCTTAGGAAAGCACATAAAAGTCTAAAGGAAAAGGATATGAGATCAGGTACAACGTCTGTGACTGTGCAGGAGACAGCAGTGGTAACTACCTGCAGGAGAGGGTCTGAGGCTACAAGCAAGGATGGCAAGCAGATGGCAGCAGTAATAAACAGTGACTGATGCAGTGGGACCGCAAGGCTGGAAGAGGTAGTAGTGGTCCTCTTATTTTTATGTCCTCCTTCAACTTGTAGTTTAATATGTATTTCCATATGAACATCCAGAATCAGGGAAGCATTTGAAAAATCCTCGTGTAAGACACCACGTTTGGGCCATGGGAGACAATCATAAACCTGCTTGCAAGCTGCCAGCAAGCAGGGCAGCCCTCAGGTAATGATTAGCAGAGAGCCCCTGTGTTCCTAACAGCTCCTCTTGCCTCCTCTTCTGCAGAATGATTACTTTCTAAGGCTTTTTCATAATGTACAGTAAAAGCTGCTACATCCTTAGATAAATGAGGCCACAGTGGGCAAGGAAGAAAGAGAAGAGAATTTTCCAGGCAAACAATCCAGGGCACCTGGCTTGCTACTCCCACATGCCCTTCCTTTCTCTTCCCTCCTCCCTCTGACCAGTAAAACAGACCAAACAGCTCATTATTTTCTCATAATGATGAGGAGAGGGAAAGAGAAACAAGGAAAAAAAAAAAAAAAAAAGACAAAAAAAACACCGCACCAAAACAAAACCCTGCTGGTATTTTCTATATAGGAAATTAATAAATAGATATGCCACACAGATAGATGTCACAGTGAAAGGCTGGGAGGATGGGTAGATATTTAGCTGGCTTAAAATGCTAGGCCAGTATGATGAAGGAAAGGCTGGACAGCAGAGACAGCTGAAAGATAAGAGGGGATGTGGGGGTGCAAGAAATAAAATGGGGAAATAGAAAACAGTGGGGGAACAAAAACACTAGAAAAAATGAAGGGAGGAGAGAGATTTGAGTGAGGAATGAACAGGATCTGAAAACAGATTCAGCAAAAAGATGAATTTGGCAGGAGGGGGAAGGAATGATATGTTGTAGGTGTTCAAGGGGGGTGGTAGCCAAGGCGGGAGGACCAGCTACAGTGGGTAGATTGATTTTGGTGTTAGCTATATTGCGGGTCAAACACAGTCCTCACACCACATCAGCTCCACATCCGTTTCTTCTGCCTGCCTGCCTGTCAGCCCCCCACAGTGCCCTAGATATTTTCAGCTGGAGCACCTCTGGGGCTTGGCACTCACTGTCAGCCCCAGGGTGGGGGGAGCCCGGAGCACCAGGTGAGGCATGCACCAGCCCACAGCGCCGATGGGCCCAGGGGCTCAGTGCAGCCTTACAGAGCTGCCAGGAGCCTGAGCTTGTTACCACTGGAATCCCCCTCTCCTCCTCATCTCCCAGCCAGACTGGTCGCTGGAAGCCCATGCCACAAAGGGAAAGGGGCTTTGAGTGCAGCACCCGGTGTCAGAGAGACACTGGGGCAAACCTGACAGACTGTACAGCTGGAGGGATGTGGAGCAACCATCCCACCCCACGGGACACCTGTAAACTGGAGGTGATGTCAACCTGCCTCACTGAGTAACATGGGGAAAGGGCTTTTACAGCAGCTCTGCAGGCTTAGCCTCTCCAGTCATCTTGTTCTTGTGGTTTTGGGCTGTGAGGGTGGCCTGTGTCATTTCTTCAGCCTCGTCTCTACAAATGATGTTGCTTAGCTGACCCCGTTGTTCTGTGGGAATTTCCCTTTATGTTGGGCTGCTGGACCCAGATGCCAGGCTGGAGGAACCCGGCATCAGTCAGCTCATGCCCCCAGACAGCAGCCCTGTATCCCAGCAGCTCACCTGGCTGAGATGCACTCGTCAAGCTCAGCACAGGGCAGACAGCCCTTAATATCAGAGCCTGCTCCCTCTGCAGTGCTGCAGCACGTTATTTTCTGAGAGCAACACCAAACCAGTGCCTTGCCTCCCTCCCAGCTGCTGGTTTCTTTCTGTCTCTGGAGTGCTACAAACAGCACCGCTTACAACTGCAAAAGCAGCTTTGCATCCCTGCCCAAGTGCTGAGCAGCTCTGCGGGGCCTCAGCAAACGTGTGCCCCACCAGCTCAGCAGAGATCAGTGCATCCCAGTGCCTGGGCAAGGGGAGGGGTGAGCTGGGCTGCCCTGGGAGATGGTGCTGGCAGTGTGGTGTCTCAGAAGCTGCTTGGCTGAGTGCTGCTCACAGCTTTCCTAGGGGAGAGCATCCCCCTCATCGCTCTGCTGATCCCAGTGGCATGGTAACTGTGGCTGCACTAAGATATAAACACCTCAGTCACAACCCCCCTGCTCCTTCCCCCTCTCCTGTCTGCTGACACCCATTGGTTTGCAATCATTTGCTCACTCTTTTTCGGTTTTCTCCACTTGCCTTGCCTCCACATTTGCCCCATCCTGCTTCTGTCCTCTGTGAATAATGCTTGGCAGTGTAGTGTGTTGCCATAGAGGAATTAAAGCTGCTCTAGGCAGTTAGCCACTCATCTAGGAGAGGATCCTGAAAAGCAAAGAAGGGGAAAATAAAAAAGAAAATAAAATCAAGGTTTTCTCCATTCTCTGTGTCCTTAGTGCTTGCTAGGGCTCTTGGCAGAGCTGGGAGCAGGGTGCTCATGGAACAGGGTGAAGCCCCAGGTGCTTTGATACAGCTTGAAGAACAAAGATGTAAATAGAAAGACGAGGAGAACTGCCAAACCAGTAGGAAGCTGAAGATTGAGATAACGAGGACTGATGCAGTTGAAGACTGAGCTGTATTGTGTGGGATGTACCAGCTATCCAAGCCGTTCTGCCCAGTGCCATGGGCTTTGCTGTTCTCAGGAGCTCTGGATCTTGCCCTGTGGGCTTCACAAACCAAAGAAACCTAGAAGAAATGCAAAAGAAAATAAAAAGTGGAGAAGAAAGGAAAGGAGGTAATTTTCCTCACATTCCCATGTAGGGCCAAGTCCTCCATCACAGGCAAAAGCACACAGGCATGTGTATGTAAATACATGCACACAGAGCTCTTTTGCAGTACTCAGAGGAGATTCAGGAGCATCAGAAAGCTCCACACTGAACCTCCCCAGATTTTGGCTCCTGCCCCTAATCCTAATTCTTGCCTGCCCTTCCAGAGCATGTCAGGAAGGCTCCATCAGCTGCACTGCATCAATGGGGCCATAGCAGAGATTAACAGTGGTAACTGGGCAGTGTTTTGCCCATTCTGTGCATTGTGTATCAACAGAACATTCTTCCATCTGTTTATGAAGGTGATCAGATAGCCAGACTTCAGGAGGGAAATCTTCCCCCCAGAAAGCATTTGCGCAGTAGGCGTGGGGATTTAAAATCATGAATGATGGTGAAAATGTGAGGTGGTATTTTATATATATTTATATATATATATATATATAATGATTGCTCTTCACTAGGAAATGAAACTCAGCAGGGGAGAAAATACTGTGTAGATTTCAAAAGTCTTCATATGTCCAAGCACTAAAGAGCATTTCTTCTCCTTCTCCGGCTCAACCCTGACACCAGAGATGCTTCAGACTTGAGCAGTCTGTTTGAACTACCTGCTGTTCAAAAATCTTGAGGAGACAGCTGAAGCTCTTTGCTGCTGAAGCCTTTCTTCCCAAGCTTCCAGGAGCTAGATAAGAGGAGCATCCAGGCTGCTTCCTGCTCCTAGGAGAGCAGGCAAACTGCTGACTACCTCTGCACCCTGTTGTGCGTGCTGGGGTGGATTAAGACTGCTGAAACAGGGGGCTGCTGGCCTGTGGTTGTCCTGCAGTGCAGTGAGTCAGTGATAAACCGACATTGCGTGGGAGGTGGGAGTTCTCTCTCTCCTCAGGAGATCCTAAAGGATTTCTGCTTTATTGGAAATTCTAATAGTAGCCGGTCTGATTTTTATCCATTAATCCCTGTTTTACTGTGTGAGCACACACTCATGAAGCAGCATTGTATCTCCTGTGTTTGAGTCCCGTCTTCTTAATGTGCAGGTGTAAATGACTGCCTATTTCTCTCAGCCTCACAGACCCAGTGGAACAAAAAGTGAATGAGATTTTCTTTCACCTGTGCATCAGCAGCAAAAAAAAAGCCTATTTCCAGTGGCAGAATTGTTTCTGCTGGAAATGGTGGATGAGGCAGATGGAGTCTTCTCTGATGAAACTCCTGTGTTTCTGGCATTTGAGAAGAGCATCCTTTGCCTTGAAAAATTAGAGAATCAGCGGGAATTTCTTCTACTGTCTCAGTTTTACAACCAGTGTTATACCTATAATGAGGATTTTTAGAGTCAAAGGAATGAAGTTCCTGAGGCAGAGGATGACGGGAGTCTCTGCTCTAATACATTTTTGGACATGGAGATCAAAAAATAATCAGAAGAAAGTCAGTATCTTGGAAAGCAAACCGATTTTAGCGCACATAGGAAGAGGTGATGAGGTTTCTTTTCGCACGTGGCACAACGAAGTTTCGGCAGTTGCCATGCACTCTCCAGCCTGGGTGTAAGTAATTAAAAAGGTCCTAAAAGGACCTACAAGGACAGGCCAGAGTGTTTGGCTGGCTCAGTCGGAAGGAGAGAAGGCTCCAGGGAGACCTTACAGCCCCTTCCTGTACCTAAAGGGAGCTAAGAAGAGAGAAGGAGAATTTTTACAAGGACATTTAGGACAAGAGGAAATGGCTTTAAACTGAAAGAAGGTACATTTAGATCAGATATGAGAAAGAAATCCTTTACTGTATGAATGTTTGAGGCGCTGGAACAGGTTGCCAAGTGGATGTCCCATCTCTGGAAATATTCAAGGCCAATCCTTAAAAATGGAGCTTAAAGCAGTCTGGTCTAGTGGAAGGTTTCACTGTCCATGGCAGAGGGTTGGAACTAGATGATCTTTAATCTCTTTTCCAGCTCCAACCATTTTGTGGCTCTACGGAGTTAGTCACCCCCAGCCAGTGACTTTCTGTGCATACAGAGCATCTAATAAGACTCTTAAAACCCATGACAAATACCAACATTATTTCCTATGCAGGTGGTTGCTACAAAGAAGCAGTTAGGAAGATGATCAGTACCCTTCCTTCTCTTCCACGCTTTAAGCTGCAGGGGAAAATGGCAATATTTTGGTTGGAGATAAATATAAACCAAACCCCAAGGTGTTGACAACCCAAAATGCTTGCATTTTGAACTAGCATCTAGATTTGTATCTTGGATATGGTCCCTGGCTTTACTTCTCTAAACAGTAAATCTTTTTCACAGTTTAAACTGTGAATATAATTTAGCATTAATGTACCGTGGATGTCTTTCATATGGCCAAAAGGGACAAGTTATGTATCGGGGTTGGAGCAGAGAGACATATCACCGTGTTGGCAGGATCTTTACTGCTGGAACACCAAGTCCAGGAATCTAAAACGTGTCAGACTTGGGAGTATATTTAAGTCTGAAAAAATAAAGTATGTTCATACATCTAGCAGTAGCTGCCCCATGCTGGTGTATAGATCATGTGAAGTGTTTCAGATGTAGGAGGGGTGCTGCCTTAGGGTGTTAGAGGAGGCAGAAGAGCATCTGCAGTGAGTAGCTAGTTCCTGTGGCTTTAAGGTCTCCCCCCATTAGGGGTCCAACAATGAAGAGATCTGGTTCTGTTTCAAGGTTCCTTCTTGGGAAGGTTGTTTTTCTTTTCTCATCAGCTGAAGAAAGAGGAAGAAAAAGGTTTTCACTGTGTAAAATTGTTTACAGATAGAAAACTGAGCAGGAGATCTCAGCATGATATAGCCTTGTTAAGCAATGGTCTGTTTTTTCCTCCTGTTGTCTTAATGGAGAAAGAAGGAAAGAATTAGCAATCTCCAGATCTGAACAGTAGAATTATGGCTGTGATTCACTACAAGCAAACCCAGCTAACCATTTCTCTGTTATTTTTAATTTTGTGTTTGAATCGTGGTGTACGTGAAACACAAGACAGGGTCTGAATTCTTAGGAGTAATTAATTTCCAAATGCGCATGTAGCAGAATTGCCGGGAATTGGAGAAAAAGTGCACACAGACAATCTGATTTTTACAGGAATGAAGAGTCCCTCCATTGGTTTGCAGTTGATCTTAGGTGTTGGTGGGGTGAGGGAGGGATGTTCAAGGTCCGAACAAGCCGGCTCACTGAGTTTTGCTCAAGTTTGATCTGTTATTTGTTAACACAGTCTGGTTTTGATCAAGTTTTGATCTGTTTTGGAACAAGGCTAACTGTGCCTCTTTTTTCTATTATTTATTTTTTTATTATTTTTTATTTTGGGAGGGGTGTCACCATTATTATTGCTACTATTGGTATTATTATTACTAGTTTGCAGTGGTTTTTTTAGTTATCAGCGTTCAGCTCTCTTGAGAGCAATGAAAAGAAATCAAACTGCTTTTGTGAGTTGTGGCAGAAGAGTGCAAATAGATTGATTAAAAACGCTGTTTCTTTTTTTAATTTAAACAGAGCAGAGGCTTGTGGGTAATGTGCATAATGTATGCTCAGTGGTAACAAGCCACTATGGGGAGAGGGGAGGAAAATGAGGGAGAAAGAGAAAAAAAAAAGGAAGTGGAGCCAGTGTTGTTCTGCCTTTAAACACAAGATTGATTTTACATTTTCCCTGTGTGTCACTTTCATTACTAGCAAATTAATCCTTCTCTCTGAGGCTTGAAACTTATTTCTAGGGTTTCTCATAAGAAAATAGCTCTTGGTGTGCTACCTATTCTTAAAAATGGAGCTCGGAGCTTGGCTACAAGAACAAGTTGCACCCATTTAACCAAAGGTGTAATTTTAAAATTGACCCTGTTATAGAGGTACACATGACTGGCTTATTGTGATTTTTACTTCACTTTGAATCTGCCTGTTCTGGAAGAAACACAACACTCTGGAAATAATAGGAGAATGCTGACCAGAGGACAGGTACCATCACTTTAACTAAATCAATAAAAAGTTATCCCTTCACAGCTATTTCACCTTGTTCAGATAAAGAAGGCAATTACGGAGACCTGTGGCCTGAAGGATCAAGTCCTCAGCAAACCCTCTTGGGAGGAGGTTGTGAGATGTGTCTGACACTGATACCGTTCTGCAGTGCAGCCTCTCTTCGAACCGTGAGGGTCTGCAGGCTGATGTGCCTCTGGGGACTCAGGGAGCTTCCTGGCCTAATAAAGGGGCAGATTAATTGAGCACTCATTGTAGGACAGTAATTCCACACAATTACATGATTAAATAATTGGACTGCCGAAACATGTAACTCTTCTGCAAGGTGAGCAAAGCATTTGGACGCTGTTAGGTTTCTAGAAAAATCATAATGTTGCTTTGTGGGGCTGCTCTCTCTTCAGTCCTCAGGTCGGGTACCATGTGTAGAAATTTGGACTTGCTTTGTTTCTGTTTAAATAATCTGGTATATAGAGAGCTTAGGTCATCTGTTCTTCATTACAGCAGGATTTCTTTCAGGTTTTGGTGGGTTTTTGCAAGTTGTACATTTTTCAGATCCAGGACTGTGGCTTGCCTCCCTCAGGGAGCCCCAGCCCCATTCTTGCCCCAGCTAGCTCGAGAGACAAACCGCAGTTGGAAGGATTTTTCCTCAGGGTCCCAAAACCCAGGAGCAGCCAGGAGCCTTTCCCTTAGCAGAGAGCGATTCCCCGTCAATGGCAAAGGAAGGTCTGCATTTGATCCGAGGGTGAAACCAGGGCTTTATTCAGTCTTTACTCTGTGGTCGTGGTCCTGCCCCAGGCTGGGTCAGGAGCCCCATCCCAGTCCCTGAGCCAAGACACCAGGCCCTGTGTCACCTCGGCTTATATCCTGGGAAGGGGCTAAAGGACCACTACCCAATCAGGGATAAGGTGGGAGTGGACCAGCCTTGGATTACATTCCAGGAAGGGAACAATGTGGGAGATGGGCAGGGGCAAACTTCAGGATAGTACATTTTCCAGGGGAACAGGGGAGTATGGAACAAACTATTTTAAAACCCAATATAAAAATGAAATACAATATGAAACCAAATAATACACAGCAACACAGGAGATTACATGTATGTTCCTTTACAGTCCTTGGCCGCTCAAACCACTGGCTGTTTACCAAAACCTGCTGCTGCTTTGTCTCTTTGGATGTCTCTGATGAAGTAAGAGAGCTGTTCTGATTCAGTTCTGGCTCCGAAAACTGGAGGGTGACCCAAAGCCGCTTCTTTACCTCAGTTAACACTGACAGTTTAATTTCTGTTTAAGGTGACTAGGTGTGCCACTGCCTGCCTCACCCTCTGAGGGACACTGGCCAGGTGTGGCCCAGGTCTGTCCGGATCCATGGTGGCATAACAGGGCAATAGAGTGGGGTCTCCGTAGCTGCCTGGTGTCTAGGTTGGTGCAGCAGCAATTTTTCATCATCAGCTGCTGCCACAGAATGTGAGTGTAAGAGCACAGCCTTCGGGGCTGACCTGAGCAGGGCCCTGCAGTCCTGTCGGCAGCAGGGACTGGTAATTAGCTAGGAAAGGGTGGGAAGAAGGGCTCCATCTTTCCTGCTGAATATCAAACAGCATACAAAAATAGCCAGTTGAAGCCACAGTGAAGACTTGCTCCAAACAGTGAAAATCCAGCACGTTTTATCTGACCAAATGTCAGGTGTCTGTTTGGACTGACAAACAAAAGGGATGCCAGATGCAAGAAGGAGAGTGAGTAACTGGTTTTATATCAAAAGGAGCCTTATTTTTTCTTTCTCTTCTGAAAACTCTAGTGGCAGCATTTCAAGTTGCTTAGACCATGTTTCAGTGAAAATTACTTCCCACTTTTCCTGTGCTGTGGAGCGGCCACTCTAATGGAGGATCTGGTATGTGATTAGGTTTCTTAAGTGGCAGGCAGGGGAGTGCATCTACTTACAGAATTATTGTTAAAGTGAGGAGCTTTGGGGAGTTCTCTGCAGGAACTCTGGATTGTTGGAAGCATTCCATCGAATTTCTCAGAAATGCTCACATTCTGAAAAACTTCAATCTTTACTGCTGCCTTTTGGATTTACCAGAGCCTTGAGCAAGCCATTTGCCTCTCTTTGAGCATGCACTTGTTTAAACACACTCGTGCAGAACAAAGGGAGAGATGTGGCCAGGCCGTATTTATCTTTGGCTGACTTAAAGTGAAGCGTTCCTGTGAGCGTCTGCAGGACTTGTTATTGCTCAGTGGACAAGAGCTTGTCAGAAATGTTGGGCTGGTTATCTGTTCTGTGAACTGTGTGCTTTACAATTGCCCTTTTTACTCCTGCATTAGCAGAGGACAATCTTAATTTTCATGCTTCAAACTAGTGCAATTGAGAGTGAATAGATTTTCACATTGATACCTAGGATCCAACTCTGTTCCCTTCAGAATAATTGGCAAAAAATCCCCAAAATTATTTTCTGTGAAGGAATAATCTCCATTTGGATCAGTGGCATGGTTTTAGATAAACTGCACTGACCAAGGGGCTCCTGTAAGAATGGAAAACTTTATAGGGCTTGCTGGATGCAGGAATGTCCCAGAAGTGGGCATAAGGGAGGACAATGTCCATATGCAGTGGACATGTGCATGGGTGAAGGAGTGACCTGTCTTTGATCTGGTTTGGGAGAGCAGGGACTCCTGCGGGGCAGGAGGGAGGACGCTGACAGAGCTGGAGGGCTCTGGGATTTGCCCACAGTAGTCAAGTTTGTACCTCATATGGTATAAAGCTTGATTTTCCAACTAACAAAGGCATCAACTTTGTAGACTAGGCAGAAAAAATATAAATGCAGATATCACAGAGGATGGAGGAGGGAAAGGAGTCTTACGCTGGTTTGTTTATCAAGAAGCAGAACTTTCCTGGGACACAATACAAAACTACAAGCCTATTATCCTCCTGGTTTTCCAGCTCCAGCACCAGCTCTTTTCTTTTCCAGGTGAGGCATTATTGTGTTAATACTTGCTGGAGGAGGGAAGAAATGAGTCCAAATGTCCCTGTTTGAAATGTCCTATCAGCGCATAAAATATGTCTGCGGATTTGAGAATTACGCTGACTTCACAACAGTAAATTTCAGATAAATAATTTATCTCCTGCAAACACATTTCTGTGCTCTTACACGTCCATTTGTTTCTGGAAAGCAGCGGGGGTGTTGGGAAGGCAGAAGTGATTGGTGCTCACTGGGGAACTTTCCATGGAGCTGCCTGTAGCTTGGGTGTTGTTGGCCACTGGAGGTAGGGTTTTGTTCTCACAGCCACCAGCTCCCACATAATAAATAAAGCCGTTTTGGAAGCAGGAGGCACCTTGAGCTAAAACTGGCATTCCTCACAATATTGGCAGATCAAGCCGGCAACTGTTGATTTTAAATGTTTAATGAGCAATATGTTGCTGATTCTGATCATAATGTTGTGTTTGCCTAACCTTTCTCAATGTGCTCCCTTCTGCTGTATTGCTGGCACGGTTCCAGGAGAGGAGGAAAGGGAAAAAAACACAAACCCTGCCACGAAGGGTGAAGCAGGGCAGAGAGAAGAGGAAAATTGAGTGACTTAAGGAAAAGGGGAATAAAAGGCAGGGATAGAACTTTACTAACAGGAAGAAACAGCAGCAAGACGTTGATGCTGTGTCAGAGTATTAAATTGGGGATTGCACAGAAAACCAGCTTTTCCCTGCAGAGGTATTCATACTGAGAGAACTGGAAAAGAAAAGGCTGGTTGCTAAAAGGAGATGGACAGGAAGAGCTGTGTGGAGATGAACCCCTAACCAGGGAGTCTCCTGAGACAGTTCAATGTGTTGTTTAAAAGCAGGTGAATTGAAAGAGAAGCAGTATTGCACAAATCAGTAAGATGCTCAGTCACTTTCCTGCCAGGCTCATAGAATGCTCGCTGTAAAGACTATCTCCAGTATGCTGTATTTTTTCCAATTTGTTTTTGTTCAGCTTCAAAGCCCTTTGTGGTTCAGCATAAGCCTGTTTGACACTGGGTTTTTGGTTGGGCTACAGAGAGGCTTAGAAACATGAGTGGGTATCTCCAGATACAAAAGGAGGCTTCACTGGGCAGCAGAGGCAGGAGCATGCAATGGAAACAGGGAAAGGCTGCTTTTATAGTACTAGATAGCAGCTGTTTTAGCTGTTGCTCCCATCCTGGATTAGAGCCTCCTTTTACTGGTGTGGGTACTGGTGGGTACTGACCACTGCTGTCAAAGACTGAGCTCTGCCTTGAGACACACCATGACTCATAAGCTAGTGAAACTGCAAGACTCCAAATGCTGGATACTGAAGTCTTTTGTTTTCTGAACGGAGAGGTTTTGGGCAGCAGAATTAAATCTTCCTACCTGAGTGCCTTGGACACTCATCAGCAGGTGTTATCCAGAGAGCTATTACGTAAAAACATGGAAGATTTTTGTAACATGTTGATTTGGGCTCTTGAATGAGACCAGGCATTTTCTCATCTTTTCATCATTACCTGTTTGGCTGATGTTTAAATCAATGAGAGCATGCCAAACACTCAGTGCCCTATTAGAAAGACGTTTCTTGTTTTACACGATGGCTTATTTATTGCTTCAATTGTATGTACAGTACAGTTTATATTGTCCAAAAGGGAGATACAGTTACCAGGCCAAACTTGGTAAGGGAGGATTTTTTCTTTTTTTAATGAGGAGAATATCAATTTTGCGGTGCTAGTTATGCTTTCATTCAGGGCTGCTGCATACAAATTATGGTATATGAAGCTGACCACACACAAATAGATGTATGGAAAAGTGAGTGTCGAGATAGAAGTGGAAAGAAATGGGACACAGAGGACTAGTCTAAGAGCAGCTTTCCCAGAAGAAAGGGCAGTGGTCCACACAGGCCACTGTCTGTCCTCCAGCAATGAGAGAATTTTAAGGACCCTTTATTTATAGGACTGATTGATTCATTGTCTTTCCTTCATGGACAATCTGTCACCTTCCTAAGTTACTTACTTAATTGTTAACAAATGAGAGTGAAGCATGGATATATGCGCCACATTAAATTTTCAATTTTTGAGAGCTGGTATGCATGGGATTGCTGGATTGACCTTCTCTCTCTCTCTCTGTTTGAATTCCTCATTCATACCACCATGGTATCTTCTGTTGTTTTCTTCCTTTCTTGTTTATGTGCTAAGCATCAAAGCTACTGCATGCAAAAAAAAATTTAATTAGCCTGGAGTGTCCCACTAGGGTCCTCAAGTAAAAACAGGCACAGGCCTTTACCAATTCAAATCAAACACATCTTCAGTGGGTCATCTTCAAGGAAATCTCCAGCAGCCTAACTTCTGTAAGTGAAGTTCTTTGCTGCCAACACCTCCAAGTGATTTCTCTTCAGCTGTAGCATATTTCTTCAGCTGTAGCATATTTTTTTACCTTCTCTGCTCCCCGCCCCCTGGTTCAGTTCTTTACAGCTTTGAATTAAAATGATGGAGTCTTTTCCAGCCATGTGGTGCAATATGGCATCATTCCCCTTAAATCAATTGCTGTGTAACAGACAGCTATAAAAGGCAAAACAAAGCTGCAAGTACGAGAACTCTTCTGCTAGATGCTTCACCAATACCCTACTCCTGCATGAATGTTCTTTGTCATTGCAGAAGCTCAGCTGAGTTACAGTGAGGTTTTAGTCTTGTGGACATATATACAGGTGGAAGGAAAAAAGGGTTCAAAGATAAAAAGGAGAATAATAGAGGGAGGGGGGAGAAGGAAGAGGAAAGTAAGAGGAAAATCTGAAAAGACAAAAGAGGTATGTGAACTGAAGAGGGGAAAAAAAGGGTGGGAAGCTTGAAGCGGGGCTGTGACGGGTAAAAAAAAGCAGGAGAGGTGATTCAGACCTCTGGGATGGCAAGGTCTGAGGCTGAGAGCTCTTCTTGGCAGAGCAGAATGCAATATAATCTCTATCAGGGCCCTTCAGTTTAGAGGCATATAAATGGAGTGGGGTTTATTGCAAATTCTGGTTAATAACTTTCTCGAAGGGGAAAACTTCTGTAGTCTCTTTGAAATACAATTTCTTGTCTCATGAATGAAACAGCTGTGACTGTTCCCTCTGCACACAATTTTTTTTTTTCATCTTCTGCCTTTTTTGCTGGGTCTATGCGTATGATTTTGCTTAATGATTTTCTCTGCAGAAGGGACCCAGAGTGTGGTGCTGTGTACAGGTTTGTGATCAGTGTCTTTGCACAAGCACAAGAAAAATGCCTTGGGCATCTTCTGCTATTAGAGAGGAACAAGTGTTAAGCTATTAGTCTGAATCTATCTTAGACTGCATTTCTCCTGAGAAAACTCAGAATTCCTGCAGCTTCATTCCCTAGAAAGACTAACCTGAGATTTAATCTACCACCTAGACCAGGCTCTTGTCTTGGACCTGTAAAAGCTGCTTATACCAGCATAGCTGCCATGCAGAAAGCAGAGTCAAGAATATAGGTGAGGATCTTGACAGCCTGTACTCCTGCCTTATCTCTTAAGGCATTGCTTCCTGCACAGGGACAGTGTTGGGCACCACAGTGCAGGTGGGGAGAGGTTGCCCTGCCTGGAAAGAGGAGCAAGACCATTTTCCTCCTTGTGATTCTAAGCAGAGCTAGATATTCTCTGCCAGCATCCAACCATCTCTGTCTCTCTGAGGACTCCTAAATGTCTCTTCTTTTTTAATTGAAAGAGCCAAGATTGCCTTTAGGCTTGTGCAGATATCAACCACTTTTGAGGATGACTGAGTGTACAGAAACACAGACAGGGAATCAAACCTTCCTGTCTTCAATTCACTCTCTGCTCCCAAGCTAGAGTGGTCAAATCCCTAAATCACTAAACAAGTGATATATGAGTTAACATAGCATGCTGGCAGGACCAGTGTGCACAAATGTCCCAAGGAGGTTCAAATTCAGAGGGCTATATGTCACCTTCAGCCAATTTCTGTTTGGAAAGAGCTCAGGATGGCTTTGGGATTCAGTAAAGGAGTACCTGAATAGGTATCTCACTATCTCAGTTTTTCATTTCTCCATCTCTCTCCCATGACTCCCTACAAGTACCTCCAGCTGGAAGAGGTAAGGGGTATAGAAAAAGGCAGAATTCATCAGATCTGAATGCAGAACTCTTTTTCCTCATAGCAGACCTCTTTGTATATAGCAGATGAGAACCCTTTTGGGCAAGCAGCATGTTCAGGAGATCAAGAGCAGCAAAGCCATTTCTCCTGCTGGGTAAGGAGCCAGACCTGTGGTCTCCAGCAGGTTCTGTTTCATCCTCATCTCATCTTGCAGCAGCTTCCTGCTGTATGCCAACCCATGGGCTCCCTCCCATGCCTGCATCCAGAGGCCCAGCTCCGCTGTGTGACATCAGCTCTGCTGGTGGAGCTGGGACATGTGCCCTTTGCCCATCAGGACAGATTTTATAAATGAGAGCACCAGAACCTCAGATCACCCCGGAGACAAGTGACTGGAGAGGTTCTCTGTTTCTTTCCTCCCTGAGCCTCTTGGCAACCACACTGGCCTCCAGGCAACCCACCATGTGCTCACAGCAAGAGCCTAGGGGATGAAGAGCAAAAGAAATTCATAGGGGCTCTTCCAGGGCTACATGGAAAGTGCTGGAGATTATCTTCTAGGTTGCCTGCAGTGCTGGAATGACCGGGGACAACTGTCATTTCTTTGTCTTTTTGGTCTGTGAATTGCAGACTTTTCAGAGGAGCTCTCTGTATTTGAGAAGGTAGCAATAAGAGCACTTGTTTGTCTAGAAATGGGATGGCTGTTCATGTGTTGTATTTTATCTGCTTTCAATGAGATGAAGCAGGCAGAAAGTAAAGAGGGGGAGCCAGCACCAAACATTCCCACTCCATCCCAAGCCCTCACTACCAAAGGTCGTGGGAACTTACCTTTTTCTCCTTGTATTTCCCTGCATGTATACACAGCACATAAGTGTCCAAGGGCCTCAGTGACACTGCCAACAGCCATGAACTGCCTGTGAGCAGTGAAATTGTTTCCCACAGATCAATAGGACAGTAATACATCTGGAAGACTCTGGCCTCAGTTACCCCTTGTATGTTGTATTCCCAGCCAACACTAACTGCATTCCCCACTGCTTTCCCATGGCAATTCCCATGGCAATTCACCTTGCTCAGAGCTCTGCTTGTTTGCCCTAGCCCTCTGCATCCCCTCACTTCTTTTCAATCAAACTTTGATCTCTATTTCATGCTCTCTGTCTCTTTATTTATTTCCTTTTTGGTCCTTCTCCTGAAGACTTGGGTCTCACAAACTATCTTCTCTATGCTACTTTTTAAATTATTTGTTGTCTTGACAGTTCTTCCCCTGTTCTCCTTTCTTCTCTATTTCCCCCTCTCCTACCTTGTGTCCCCCTGTATAAGCAAGCTCATACTGCCTGAAAATTATCTTAAGACCTTCTGCTCCTGAAGTAGTGAGAAAATACGGTCTGCAGGTGAATTTGCCATTTTAATATAGTTAACATTCCTCCCCTCCTTCAACTGTTCTGCATCTGCAGATTGCAGACTGCTGAGATTAGTGGCATAAAATCCCACCCACCAGGATATTGACATAACCTACAAGCCAGGAAGTTGTTCTAATCAAACCCAGCATCCCTTTTGGAATGCTGGACTTAAAAATACAAGGACAGCAGTTTCGAGAGCAGTTGAGAAATTAGTGTTTAAAGAGAGGGCATTTGAAAACCTGGTTTTTAATATTAATTCTATAGCTTTTGGTCAAAGTTGCAGGATTTTTTTCCCTACTAAATCCTAACCTATACAGAGTACTCAGACAGAGTATTGGTGCTGCAGAGGTGATAGAAAGGAATTTGATTGAAATGCTGGTTATTAAGAAATGCTATTATCCAGTAAAAGTGTCAGAGGGCCTCAACCCAAGACGCATAGATGATTACTGTGGATGAATTCTCAGTCCTTGGAGGCCAGGTGGGAGGGCACAATTGTTGTGGTTTTCCCCCACCCTCAGTAAAACTTGGAGCAGCCTTGGAGAAGCCACCCATAAAAAAATGTCTGTTGCATTCTTTGGAAAGCAGAGAACCAAAGAAAGAATAGAAGATACCCCAAACTATCTGTCAGCCTCTAACTCCACCTCTCTTTGTTTCCCTCCCCCTGAAACCCACATAAAGCAGTTTGTATGTGATGGTGATGAGAGACAAGGGGAGATTTCTGTCCCTAGCTGGTGATCAGTTTGTTCACTGAAGTATGAGGATTGATAGTACTTGTCACTAATAGCCCAGCTAATATAGCTGCAGATGCTGCATTTAATCATATAAACAGTGAGGCACAATTGCAGAACAAGTGCCTCTGGCCTACACCACTGGAAAAGGAAGCGGAGCAGATTCCTAAAGGTCTGGTGGAGAATAGCAATGGTCCTGCACTTCTGTGACAGGAAAAAAGAGGATGTGTCCTACTTCTCTCTGCAGGACGTGTGTCGCTGTAGGACACGAAAGAAAGACGAAGGACTCCAAGTATTTCAGAAGGCAAAGAGTATAGAAAAGCTTTATTATCTAATTCTTGCCACCTTTTATAAGGTGTTCTGATACAGACCCAACATGACTGGCTAATGGGAACGACACCTCTCTAATCCCACTGGTGAAACAAGAGAAACAGCAAAACACCACCTGGAGAAAGATTGTTTTGAGAAAGAATAGTTGTTTTGCCAAGATTGTTTTGAGAAGAGGCTTTCTCAAGAACTTTCCCCTTGGAAAACAGTTAGCACTGCTAGCAGGCTAAAATCTCTTCAGACTTAGAAATGTCAGGCCCACAGATATGTGTCCATGCACATGTGTAATTTACTGAGTGCACATGAGGGAACCAAATGAAAGGACCTTGTGCGTGATAGCAAGATATGTGTGGGAGAAAGCAGGGGGCTCCATTGCATGTAGAAGAAATGAAGTGAGTGGTTGGGGTAGGAGGATGTGCCCTGTCCCATTTGGGTGTCTTTCATAACACCATATTCCTGACAGCTTTGTCTTGATACCTGCAGCCAAAAGGAGTCAGAACATTTGAGAAGGTGTGGTGCTGTCCAGAAGCAGAGCTGCATCAAGCAGCAAGAAGCTTCTATGCAACTAAGACCAGAGCCCTTCAGCAAGGATTCTATAGTGCAGTGAGGACAAGTTAGGGAGAAAAAAGGGAAGGTTTGGGCTTCTTATGGCCCTCATCATCAAATGGCAGCCTCACTCCTCTTCTGCTTTCCAGGAGAGTTTGAAACCAGGTGTTACAAATTTTCAGCCATTAATGAGGGGTCTTCTCCCACCTGCCAAGTGCGTTGTGTCGCAGATGTGCATGAGGCTGCATGGATGCAGGCACCATGCAACACTTGGGAGGCAAATGATACTCCATACTTCAGTCCTCCTCATGCAGGACCACGGACACACCCTATGCTCATCCTCTCACCCTCTCCCCTGCCTGTCAGCCTTCCTGCCAGCACATCCTCACCCAAATGCTTGTACTTCTGCTCCCACACCCATTATTACATGTGTTTTTTCCACCAGCCCTACACATGCACACATATATGCAGTCTAATCCCCAGGCACCCTTTCACCCACCTGCATTTCCTCTTGCATGCCCAGTCTTTGGCACAGCTTTCTTTACGATGCTCAGCAGCTCCTGCCCACACATCCAGCTGGTACTCGCTCATGCTCACCAGGCTCTCGTGTTCTCTGTCTCGGAATGCCCCGTGCTGTAACCAAGCTGTTACTTGTTCAGTTCAGTCATGTGTGTCCTGTCAGACACACATCTGCAGTCAAGCAGCCCAGAAACAAGACCAAAATGTATCAGGGTTAAAAATGAGTATGCTGGGAGTGTCCCTCTTCTCTAAACTCACATCCTGGTATCATAGCCCCCAGGGGGATCAATGTGTGGTGTAAAGAAAGCTGTTTGTGGTTTCCATTGAAGGACAGCACAGGGGAGGAAAGTCCAGCCCAACACCTAGCCTTTCAAATGAAGTGACTTGTCAAGTATGCAACTGTGGCAGGGATTTGAGAAGCAGTAAATTTAGCAGCACTCACTTCCACTGACAACCTGTCATGTGCTTGAAACATAAATAGTGGTGGAGACAAATCACTGCTGTTTTCCTATTAAGCTTTGGCCCACTGGCCCTCTAGCTTGCCAGCAGCATTTCTACCTGGCCTGCCTGTGTGCCTTGTCTCAGGGACAGATGTGCCTCCCCATTACAGGCTTGGGGAGAGTCAGGACAGGAATTATCATGCTGTTATTTCCTAGGTGTCCTTGGTGTCTGAGTACTTGCTCCTCAGCTGATGGATTTCTCGCTCAGGCTGTGTGCTGCTGGCACCTCCTCCTTCCACCCAAGGTTGAGGAAACATAGACCTTCTCCTTAGAGGGCTTATGGTTTTCACCCCTGCCCCTGGTTTCTGCCACACAGACTGGCAAGGTCACACTGATGGAGTAAATGAGGTACTGATTTGAATAAAAGGGTAGAGGTGAAGTTTTCCAAAGCACCTGAGCGACTTACAGGCACAAATGCCATTGAAAGCCAATGGGTCTTGTCCTCTTAAAGCATTTAGTGGCTCTTGGAAACTCTGCTTTCAAATATCAATTATTATATAACCATTTAATAAAACATGCCATCAGAAGCTCACATTAATCTTTACAGAGATGAGAGACATCCCTTCGTGCTTTAAACTGAGGAACCAGGGATTCAGTACATTTCACCTTCTTCCCTCTCTCTTATCAGTTTTGATGCCTCTTCCCCTCAAGGAAGATGAAATCATGCCAGTGATTAAGGTGGCCTGCTCTGTGCTGTTTAATTAGAGCAACTGCTGTTTCAGTTCCAGTGAAAGTCTCACAGGTGTGCAGTTGCAAAGGCACTCTAATGAGACTCCTGCCTCTCCAGGAGCCTGGCAGAAAGGAGCCAAAGAGACCTCAAGATACAACGGATGTTTTTTCATGCTTTCTTGGGTCTTTTGGCTGACCGGGCACTTGTTGAAGCAAGATCATCACGTATGATTCCTCTCCCCACAGGAATCAAATGTGTTTGGGGAGTCAAGAGAAGAAGAAATAAATGGATTCCTGCCCATGATGGTAATAGGGGGATTCAGAGGGGCAAAGCCCAGTGAGACACATTTTGATTGACATGATTGGCCATGGGCTTCTCATGCCAGCACTGTTACAGTTGTTGGAAATTTTATGCAGTCATCAGAACAAGTATTAGGGAGCTGGTATGAAGGCAATGAAATATCTTTTAGGTTTGTATTCAGACCCCTTCCTAAACTTAGAGGGTAAGCTGTAAGAAGTCAGAACAGAGTTGTTTTGATACTGTTTCTTCTATTTACAGTTTTCTGCTTTCTCCCTTTCTGGTGACCCCCTTCTTTTTCCCATATTCCTGGGAGAGAAATCCTGCTTCACAGTCAGGATTTTCAAATGTGCTGATGGCCAAAAGCTGCACTAGCAATGGGAGTAGCTGCATCAAGAGCTACGAGACCTCAAAATCAGGGTCTGTATTTCCTTTCTGCTTGCCTTCCCTGTAGGACTGTGCAAGATGCAATATTGGGCACAGAGCAAATGCCTTCCTTTTCAGCCACTGCCTTGCAAGTTTGAGAGAGAGAGACTCTTTATTCTTTGGAAAGCAAGGGAGTGGCTAAACGCATAAGAATTAAATATCCTGGACTGAAGCAATAATTTATCTGGACTGCTATCACTATGAATCAACAGCAGACACTTCAGATAATAATATCACAGGAGCCAGCCCAATTGATCAGAAGTCTCTGCAGCGTGTGAGCCCAAACAAACTCTTCCCAGCACACCCCACCCTGCCTCAAACCTCTGTGATTCTCTGAATCCTGAATTCAGCTAGGTAGTCGGATCTCCTGATTCCTTGTTGTGGTCCCCCACAAAGTATTCCCTTTTCTTCCACCAGGAGCAGATATGGGGGATGGTGGCAGGAAATTACTATGCTGGATCTAATTGAGAAACATTTCGGCAAGGAGAGGGGTCAACAGAAAAGCAAACAAAACGATTTTTCAAGAAGCTAATCCACCTATACAAACATTGGCGCCAGGCATCACAACACTCTGGCATGTTTTTGAAAGGGTAAATCTTGCTAAAGGGTGGCTTAACTCTTTGACCTCATTTCCTCAGTTGAAAACTACAGCAGTTTAAAAGCTCAGTGGCTAGATCCAGGCTGATACAGAAATCCTGGTCTTTAGGTTTTGTTTGTGAAGTTGGTGCTCAGAGTAGCCTCACCGAAAACAGGGATGAGCTACAGGAATTGCCATCTTGCAAAAGTATAGGAGATTCGGGGGCCGTGTTATTACGAAATGTTTGGCACCAGCTTACAGAGAAAGAGCCACAGCAATGCCTAATCCTTGGAGTTAATGCTCTTTCCCATTTCAAGTAAATTTGTGCCAATTACTCAAGACTTCTTCCAGGTTTCAGACATGTAAGAATTGAATTCCATGGGCTAAGTTGAATCATTGAGGAGGAGGGGCTCGTCACATTTTTAAAAAAAATTTAAGTTACCTTGAAGTTCTGCGTTCCTCCTTACCCTCTCATCCCAAGAAGTACAAGTGGGCATAGGACAGAAGGGAACAAACACCTTATATTTAAAAACAGGGAAACATTCTGATGGATGCCTACAAAAGTGAGCCACTTGATTCTTGCACAGTAGTATATTGAGCATGTCTTGTGCTACATAAGACACAAGAGACTTTGTAAAGAACATAACAAGGACTTTTAAAGATGCCACCAAACACAGACCAACCCCTGTAGTTCCTAGACTGAGAGACTGGCACAGTTGGTACTAGCGTGTGCCATCGGATGAGGTTTCCCTATAGTCTGGGGCTGACATAATGATTTGTGGAATTAAACTAGGGACTGCATTGCAGTCCATCATTGCTCTTCACTGTCAGGAGAGAAATTATACAATTCAGTCTGGCTTCTTGCTCCAGAAGGGACTTGTGGCTGTCAGTCCTTTCTTTGGTCTTGTGTTTGTGAGGAGAAACTTGCCTTCAAACTGTACAACAATGTAGGACAAGTGCATTGTCCAAAATAAGAAACTTGTAGGAAAAGGAGTACGTGAGGCCAAATGAAAGGAAACCATCTGACAGAGTCACTAGACACTGTAACAGCTGACTGCTTGCTGTTTTATTTTATACCTTTCATGGCATGCAAGAAACTCAGTCCCCTGAGTCAGCATGGCTTGCATTACCATCTTGTGCTTAGCACAGTGGGAAGCAAAGACCAATTGATCATACACCCACACCCCAGCAAAGACACCCTGATGTTCCTCGTGCCAGGGGCAAGTGCTGGCCCATCCTCTTCTTGTGGGTGGTGGAGGAAGAGGGCACAAGCCCCGCAGTGCTGACCACACAGCTGGGACCAAGATTGGTGTGCTGCCATCCAACGTGCGCATTGAACAACTGCTGCGCCTCAGCTGCAATTCTTTGTCTGACCTTCTAAGTTTTCAGCCTCCATTCTATTGACTGCTCCAGCACTGTCCTCACAGCCCTCATGAGTTACCAACTCCTGCCTTCCTAAGGCTCTCAAAAATGTGGTGACATCTCATTGATTCATCTGGCTGAGGATGACTCCTACCTCATGTTGTACCCTTCAAAAGGCAGCAGGCAAAAAATTTTGTGGTGCAGAAACGGTGCAACTATTGGTTTGTTCATGTTTCTATGTCATTTTCTTGGCAGTAAAATTAGGGCTTGGTGTTTGGTAGCATAGTCATGACAACTTGCATTGCAGTATGCGACACTTAGGGAGTATAATATTGTAGTTGTGACATTACATGACTTAATTTACCTCATGGTTCATAATTTACTTTATACATTGGCTTCACAGCCAAGTTCTGTTCAAGAGTAATTAATCTATCAAAAAAACCGCTGTTTATGTTCATTAAAAAAAGTGTTAAAAAATTTGGGCTAAATTCAGTAAGCAACTTTGGAAAAAAAGTGATCTTCTTCAATGTGAAATCATCTGAATTAAATTGTATCTCAAGCTGAGGCAGAACACTAGTTTCATCTTCTGGCTCAGGAAAAAGAAGGAGAAAACCACTGGTCAAACAAAAGGCTATGACCCAAAGTGGGTCTGGATTTTTTTTTCAGGGGATGGTTCCCTTTCTTTCTGGTGTTCACATGTGGATTTTGAATGGAAAATGTAATCAGCTGCTGAGATGAAGTAGTATATTGCACACCTGCTCCGTGCCCAGACTCAGGGCTCTGTGTGAGAGAGTGTGATGACCCTTAGTGGTCATTTATAGAAAAGAGGGGTTAGAAATTCATAGATACATCTGATCTGCTGAGGCTGCCTCAGGCAGAAGGGTCCCACTGATATGCACCCACAGCTAGGATGCAAACTGCATCTGAGCTGTCAGCTCTTGGCTTCCAGCTCCCGGCAGAGCCGTCAGCAATGGGCGAGTCATCTCAAGTGGTTTGGTCAGTGCTGTCCTGAGAGAGAGCACAGAGATATTGTTCAGTCTGGGGAAGCTGCTCTCAGCCTGGAGGGTTTTTCTTTGCATGCTGGATGCGTGGAGTTTGAGAAGAAAGAGCCCATGAAAATCACGGGCTCTCTTAACCCCGGTCATGCCAGCGGGTGCTCGTGTTCCTCCAGCCAGGGAGCTCCTTGGGTGCTGTCCATGGCTCGGGAGGCAGGGCAGGCAGTTTTGCACGCAAGGTGCAAGTATGATTGCTGATGAGCACAGTCCTGTTAATGCCAGGGGAAACCATGCCAGAGTGTTTCCTCCCTGTCTGACTCATTCTCATTCACGAAGTCAGAGCCAGGCCAGAGCCCTCCCTGGCACTGCTCTAGTTTTTTGGTTTATGTGTAATAGCTACAGACCTGAGGGCATGGGAGGCATGAGGCCAGCTTAAACAATAAATACCCTGCTGTGCCTTGCTGCTTAAACAGAGTAATTACTGCCTTACTACATGTGACCCCTCTGTTCCTGTCCCTCTGGCAGTTGTTATTTCATGGCTCCCTTTACACAAGGGATGTCTGTGCTTCTCTCCCAGCTGTATATCTCTCTGTCTGCCACTGTCTCACCTCCCGTCTTTCTCACTCGCTCTGTCTCAGTGTGTTTCTCTTTGTCAGTAGCTGAATACCATTTTCTCTTTTACTCAGTCACTGAAGAATCTCACTTTTTTTTTTTTTTTGCATTTCTCTCTCCCAGACACTCTCCCTCTCTTCATTCTCCCTCTGTTTTTTCTCCGTCTATTTTTGTCTTCTCCCAAGCTTTCCCCATTTCACCACTTCCCATGTTACTCTAGGTTTTCTCCCTGCCTTCCTCACTGTAGCATTGTAGCACTAGCTGTCCCTTTGCTTATCCACCATCTGCTTCTCTCTACTGATCTCTTTGCTAAAAACAAGCCACTTCCACTAAGGGATGGGAATAAATGCCAAGCTCATTGCAATCTGTGATGGCTGAGGAGACAGGACTGATAAACGAAAACTTCAAAGTTTTGAATTTAAAAAAAAGAAAACACTCAGCTGGAGGTAAAACAAAAAAATCATGTCAAAGCCTCCCTTAGCTATTTTTGTCTTTCAAAAGCCTGTTCCTAGGGAATAGAAGGTGCAGAGGGAAGAAGGAAAGTTAGGTGAGCAAAATCTCAAACAGTAAACGGAGAGTGCAGAGACAACAAAACCTGCAGTTCAGCAATAGAAGTTGCTACACACAAAAAACTTCAAATGGCATCCATTGATTTCCAATCTTTTTTATCTCCTTGCATCTTGTTTTAGGCCCAACAAAGATGCAAAACCCATTCTGCTCCCCTCTCTTAACAACTACAAAGATGCTTGGAGGGAAAACAAACATAGGAGCAGGGTGGCTGATCTCTTTCTACACATGCCAAATTACAAACAGATACTTTCAGCAGATTTGAATTTCAGTTTAATTTAGGACCACACCAGTGTTAAAAAAAAAAAAAAAAAAAAAGGGGAACTGAAGTAATCTCTGCACAAGAAGACACACAGTGTTGGATGCATGGACAGGAGAGGAAATGAAACAAAATGTGGCTGCCACCTCTGGAGATCAGCTTCTCCTCTGGAGATGTAAGAAACTAGGGCATGAAGGGAAGGGCCTCTCTGGCAGAGTATGTGACTGAATGCACCGCTGGCCCAGACTACCTGAAAGAACTGTCTGCACACAGTACAAGTGGGGTTTTGTCTGGGTGTGTGTCATTTGTGGAAAGGAAGCATTTAGCCTTCGAGGGAAGAGCGACGGTGTGTGGCAGTGCAAGGGGCCGTTTAGGGGGCGGTGAGAAGGGCCCATAAATGCTTGGGGGACATGTCAGTCTGTGTTTCTGCACACACAGGTGGATTTATAGATATGAAAACAAGTAAAATACATAGTATATAAAATACAGAATATAGCATATATATATAGATATATATCATATCTATATGAGAGCACAGGCAGGTGCGCACACCAACAAGGACAATATGCAGAGCCAATGAGGTTGTACAAGGCTATTTCCAGAGGATAAGGGGAAAGGAGGGCTGCTTGCCAGCAGGCCAGCATAGCCAAGCAGATTTGCTGTTCAGCTTCATTATTTACTGGGTCCAATTAGGAAGCCAGGGGATAGGAAATGTGGCTGAGGCAAGCAGGCCTTCAAAGCCTTCCTCCTGCACACATCAAAGCTGCTGCCGCAGATCCCTCTGCAAAAAAAGGCTCTGCCAGCTCCGAGCAGCAGCAGCCGCCTGGCTCGCGCTGCTCGGGGTCGTTCCCTCTTGGTTTGATTGTCAAGCCTCCTGGGCTCGTGCTCTCTCTATCTCCAGCCTCCAGAGCAGAAAGCTCCTCTTTCTGAATTACTGGGACAGAGTTAAGGAGCTACAGCTTGGCAAGATGGTGTTTAGTGGGGCTGTAGCAACAAACCAAGCTAACTATGAACATGTGAAAGACAAAAAACCTGCAGGGAAGCAGGTTGCCTGAAGTCGTGCAAGGGGATGGTTTGGGATGAGAAGAGCTGCGCTGAGTGAGAAGTTGTCCACCTAGGGAAACCTGAAAGGACCCTCACTGGGAAAGGGCTGTACTGAACGAGGCAGAACAGCCAGGAGACAACCCTTGTCAGCAAGGAAGCTTCGGCAGTATGGTCCGAATTTCATTCCTTGATAATCTGCTCAAGGCAAATGTCTTCTCTTAATGGGAATGGAGTGGCTCGCTTGCCAGGAGCTGGCAGTCCCTCTTTCACCTAATAGAATATGGTCATTGTTATTGGTACCAAAGAGCATTGTCCAAGCCTTGTCCCTTCCCGCTTTGATAAACTGCATAGTGACAACCATCAGTTCCCTACCAAAGCTGGCTCCTGTGCAGAAACATTTGTAAATTCACTTGATGTATAAAGCTCTGTTCCTGCTCCCCTAACCCCCTGTTTGCCTTAGAGGTTAGAGTTAATATGACTCACCTAATCTGGCTGCCAGAGTGAATTAGTGAAAACATCTCTACAGCTCTCTGCAAGATATCACAACCTGACATTTCTCTAACACACTGTGATACATCTTTCCTCTCCCTGATCTGTACTACACCACCTCAATTTTATAAAAATCCTTTTTGTTAGAAATGGTTAATGTGCTCTTAGAGGGGACGAGGCAGCATGCAAAAGGGTCTGTCTTGAAAGTGAGAGTAGCTCAGTTCTCGCAGCAAAATGTTGATGCTCAGGGTCACCAGTGCAGAGACCAGAACAGTGCTGCCACTTATTCAGTAAGAGTCTGTCACAGAAACTTTCCCTGAAGTGTTATGCTTATATGTTTGTCCTAGAGCAGGGGAATGAGGAGCTGAATGGGGTTATTGATGTCTTTGACATGACCTTTAGAACAGAAGTCCTGCCTTTCACTTACTTCCAGGGCACTCCACTGGGCAAGCCAGCAGCTCATCATGTCTTGGCAGGGTTTCTGTGTAGCAGTGAAAGCTCTCCTGCCAGACATGGTACACAGTACGCTTCAAGTGCATGTGTGTGTGCAGGGGAGGAGCTCAAAAACTTCTTCCCTTGGGAAAGTATCTACCCTTGTAGGTTACTTTGGAGCTCCACTGATGTGGTTCTCTAACAGACAGACTTAACAGCACCCGTAATGAGTGTGCCACTCCATTAGAGCTGGTTAAGTCACCCTCAACCCTGTTTTCATTATGGTGACAGTCTTGTGACAAGGGCAAATTGCGGGAGAAGCAAGTCCCACTTGGAATGAACCCTGTGAATAAACAAGGCAAAATTGCAGAGTGAATGAGTTGAAAAACAGAGGCAAATTATGTTTTAACCTTTTCTTTGCAAGTCTTTCCATGATGTCTGATTAACTTCCAATAAACTGACTGACCTACCAACTAGGAGTGCTGCTGTGAAAGGAGGAGAGTGTTGGTTGTCAGCTCAGTTTGGGGGTGAGATTTTTAAAGTGCTTTATTAGCAGGTAGCAATATGAGCAATATGCCATAAGAAAATCTAGGAATTAAGAGAGTTCCCAACCAGAAATTATCCTTGCTGTAGCAAAACCAGAAACAATGTGCTGCCTCTACAGACAGCAGCACGGTGCAGTAGTTGCAATGCAATCCTTCATCCGTGTTCAGCCACGGTAACACCTCGTCTGAAATGCTGTATTCGGTTTGGGGTATCACACATCCAGAAAAATGTGAACTTGTCAGAGAGGTCTAAAAGCAAAGAACAAGAATGATCAAGAGCCTTAAAACACCTCACCTACAGAGGAAGGTTGAAAGACCCTGGCAATGTTCAGCCAAAAAAAAAAAAAAAAAAAAGACAACTGAAGGAGGAACATAAGTGATTTAAAAGTTGATAAAAGGCTGTTGCAGGGAAGGAGGGAATGATTTGTTCTTTTTGTCTGTAGTGGCTAAGACAAAAGTAATAGCTTTAAATTGCAGCAAGGGAGACTCAGGTCAAACTTCAGGAAACTGCTCCAGTGGTGAGGACAGCAAAGCACAGGAACAAATTGTCAGGAGTGGCTGCAGAATCTCAGCCGCTGGAGGGCAGAGGATGGCTGTGTCCCTGACGTGACTCGTGTGTCCTGCCTTGAGGTAGGGGAACGGCTTGGATGGTGACTGAAGTCCCTTCCCGCAGTGCTGTGACTCACCCAGCTCTGGTCCTACAGGGATTAGGATACCCCAACATATTCATGAGTTCCAGCAATCAAAAACACCTGTGAAAACCCCACCCTGCTTTCTTCTCCACCGACTCTCTACAGCATCAGCCCCAGTGCAGAGCAGAGGACTGGGAGCCGTGTCCTGGCAGCCGGAGCCAGCTTTTCCTCCTTCCCTTGTGCAAAACCCTGTGGCCATGCAGGAAGGTCCTGCAGCAGACTGTTAGGAGAAGCAAAAACGAAAGCAGCTGTGAATTTTAGACGTAGCAACGAGATTTGCACTACCTGAACATCTGGTAGGAGCTGGAAAAAGGGACTGCTGATTAGCCCTGCTGAAAGAGAGGGGGAGCCCTTGTCTTTACATGAGTTTAATAGGTACACTGCTGTTTTCATGCTGAGTCTCCGTGACAGGAGGTGGTTTTCCCCTAGAATGATTCTGAAAATCGCCTGCGAAAAGGAAAAATAAAAAAGACAAAAATAATTATGTAAGGGACAGAGTTCTGAGCAGATTTTGAGGTTTCTGAAGTCCCTCTCCGATGCTGAAGGGAATTGCACACAGCTGGCATCACCAGCGTGTGTGGCCAGGCTGACCTGGCCAAGAGACTGCAGCAAGTCTGTGCTTGTGGGGTGGGATTTATTGCAGGTGGCTCCATGGGAAGTTCAGCTCCAGAGACCAGACTTACCCACTGCTTTCCTGCAGTGCCATAAACCAAGGGGAGCAGCAGGCACTATTTGAACTCCCTCGAAAAACTGTAAGCACTTTTGTGAAGTGGGCAGGGTTTCAGAAGCACTCGGCACCTGTTAGGCAGAAAATATCTTTGGGGCAGAGAGTTTTTTGAAAAAAACTGAGGAGCCTGACTGGAAGCTCTTGTGATTTTTTTTTTGTTGTTGTTGTTTGTTTGTTTGTTTGTTGTTTTTTGGGGAGAGGGGGTGATTCAAATCTGTCTTTTACCCTTTTAGGGTAGGGGGCTGATTTCTCTAAACAGACACAGGCATACAGCTGGGGTTTGCAGTTTCCAATGCTGCAGAGCACTGCTTACAGCCCTCTGAGAGGAGGAAATGTGGTTCAGATTCTTTCCAGGAGGTGCCTTACTTTGCTTTCTGAAGGAATAGGGTAGATATACCAATCCTTGTATTTCATGCTTCCCTGGCAACTTTCACGCAAGGAATTTAATGGGTTTTACATGGGTTAACCTCACTGCCCTGCTCTAACCAGGGGGTGATGGGAGAGAGGGGGCTATTTGCTGCAGTTTACAGAGGGAGAGCAAAGGAGTGACTCACTCAAGGTCACACAGTGAGTTAGAAGCAAGGCCACAGACCTCCCCCGATTCCTGCCCCCATCCATAACCCCGCCTGACACTCAAGTCACTGTTTTCCAAAGTGTCTAAGTGAGGCAGCACGGTTTAAATGTGCCATTTCATATGTACGGTAGCTCAGGGATGCGTGATGATTATTGGTCTCTGCAGATCAAATTACAGTTTGTTTCTCTCAGTTTGGCTGTGTTTAACGGTAGCTTGATCTGATCGATGGCACTTCAGGGTGGTGGTTGCTCTGAGAGACAGAAAGGCATTTTTCACAGTTTTGCAGGGGAGAAAAGGGTGCTGACAACACATCTGAGGACCCAGCTAGCCCTGAACCAGCGCATCACCCACAGCGTGACTAACCTCTGGTGGTACTCTGCCAGCACACCAGTGAACTTAGTCTGATGGAGATTTTGCTTCTCAGCCCCAGCAGCCTTTGAGAGGCTATGAATTGTACCACCTGTATGCTGCCTTCCAGATTTTCAGTTTTCCATAATTAAATGAAATGCTGGAGTCTTGCTGATGCGGCTTCTGAAATAACTTTTAAACCGCTCATGACTGTTGCTTGTTTGCAGACTCCATGTTGTGATTGTTCCTCCATAGCAACTTCCAGAGTCTGAAAGCCTAACAGAACCACCCTCTGTGTTTTTCTGTCCTACCAGGCAGAGAGTTTGAAGGTGAGGAGGAGTACCTGGAGATCCTGGGGATCACACGAGAGCAGTCGGGCAAGTACGAGTGCAAAGCTGCCAACGAAGTTGCCTCAGCAGACGTCAAGCAAGTCCGGGTCACTGTGAACTGTGAGTACATCGCAGCTGGGGCAGGGCAACGGGGACAGCTTTGCCCACAGGCGAGGGTTACTTCAGGAGAAGCAGAGGAGCGTTTCTGGGTTTGGATTATACAATCTGAAAGGGAGGGCGCTGAGAAAACTATCTGCAATCAGACGCTTGCCACAGGGTACAGTGTGTGCTTTAAATCTGGTAATGTATAAGAAAAGGCTGGGGGAGGTCTGGTACAGAGAGACAGACAGAGAGGGAGAGAGAGAAAGAAGAGCTGTGAGCTGCCCCCATCTCTCCCCTCTGAAACACTGGCAATGCCTTGTTTTCACTCATTGATATTCGGGTGAACAGTAGCGTGAAGAGAAGCTTCACCAAGGCAGCAAGGAGAGATAAGGGAAGGCTCAGCTGGCTCAGAGCAAACACATGCCTGCCTGCACCCAGCCATCTCAGCAGTGCCTACACGGCTATCACAGCCAGGGACACGGGGCAGAGGCACGTGTTCATGACAGGGTGCAAAAACTTAACTTTTGTGCTGGTTTCAGGTAATTAAAGCTCTGTCTAAAAGACCCTTTGTGAACCAGTGCAATACAGAAAGGGGTTTTGGCCAAAGGATACAGCAATCCCCTAAAAGCACCAAGAGGCACACTGAGCTGTGGCTTAATTTCACACTTGTGGATTGGGGCATGGATCCCATCCCATATGTGCTTAGACAGATGTCCACTTCACTCTGCTGGCATTCTCCTCTCACAGTAACACAAGATACTTCAAACTGATGTTACTCTTTAATCCTACACATGTATATGTCCATCCTCCGTACTTGTATGGCTTATATTTGGCACTCAAGTGATGTAAAGTGAGCCATCCCCATGTGCCTGCTTTGTTTCCTTGCATGGAGGCTAATAACTTTGCAGCAAGGGTGGATGAATGGGAGGTATATCCTTTCTCTCTCTTCTTCAGTTTAAATTGAGACTTAAACCAGAATATTACCTTAAATTGAAATTGGAGATGGCTACAGACATATTTCTGGGTGCATATTCATGCCTTGATTCACGGGTAGAACTGTTAGGGAGCAGGTTAGGGCAGAGAGCTGATGGCATCAATTGTTTCAGGCAATACCAGTCTTAATTTTGTTCTAGGTGATCATAGCACCTTCTAATGCCATTCTTGCTCTTCATTTCTTTCCCTTGGTCCTGTGTAGGCCATCACAACAGATCAACTTTTCTGTCTTGCTTATAAGTCGAGGTTATAGGCTCCCTGCAGCATCTTCCAAATCCACAGTTTTTTATAGTTCCCTTAGAATTTGGATGGCAGTGGTCTAATATCAGCTGTCTCATGGACCAAATTTGGCATTAATATGAACTGTAGTAGCAGATTTTCTGCACTGAAAGTATAGAAGTGTCAGAAACAGCTGAGTTTATAAACTGGAGACTTTCCACAAGAACCAATTAATAGTTTTAAACATTTCTGTGAAACATAATTTTAATGGTGCTTTAATGTGTTTGAAACAGATTGTTTGTATAAAGTCAGAATGTTTGATTTTGATTTAGCTTCAACACATAATAACTATGCCACAGTAAGATCTTAAACATTTTAACTGTTGGAAAATATGAAAAAGTGATGTTAATATGTGGTGTAATTTGTAATGTAAGCAACTTAAAATTCCTTAAGGACAGATTTTTTTCCTTTGAAGGAAAGGGAAATAAATCTAGGAGACTATGAGGACCACGCAGGAAAAAATCAGTCCCATTAGGTGAATGAAAACTAAGTATTTGCATACATCTTTCCTCATCCTGCTTTGTTAAACAACACCACAAGCAGCAGAAAGTGTGAAAACCACAGCACGTTTGAGAAATGGCTCCTGTCCAACCTCAGGAGCTTCCTGGCCATCCGTTGTCATCTGCTGTGGAGCACTGGCAGCTCAGACTGCAGAAGAAAGCATCTCACTTTGCCTTGGTCTCACACTACCACCTTCAGGCTTCCAAAGTAATTGCCCTTGCACATCACAGACGGGGAAACTGAGGCCTGGGGAGAGTGGGAGGGGAGCATCAGAGAGAACCCACTCCTGGCTTCCCAGGCAGCGAATGGCTACACATAGGGCAGCTGCTTTCTAGGTGCAATAGGCTGGTTTGTTTGGGACTGCCGCCTGCCCCTGCCCCTGCCCCTGGGGGAGCACTGCACCAGCTTCCTAGAGTGGTGAATATGGGGACTGCTCAGGGAAAGGGGCTGGGCTCCCTGGCAGCAGGCTGGGAAGCAGACACAGGCTGGGATCATTTTCTAGGAGCATGGAAAGGTGCCTCTTCATTCTGTGGCTCACCTCTTGTACCAGATTCATGAAACGGAAAGGTTTGTCTTGTTGTAGACAGCAAGAAGATATACTACTCAAACCAAAAAAGTCAAATAAGAATGGTTAAAAAATCACCTTTGCTATGCTTTTACTACCCCTCCTCCTTTTCAAATTAAAATATTTACATGAACCTACAGCCTCTGAATGTAGGAACCTATTTATGTAAACTTATTAATATTTATGATGTTAGAGGGTGCACTGCAATATCCCTAAAGCCCTGCATAAAATCCCGATTAAGGTCAGGGAAGGGATCATATTGAGATGGCTAATGTGTTCACAAACAAATTTCTTCCCCTCCATTCTCCAGACAGATTTTTTTTTTTTTCTTTGACTGACACAATCTGGTTTATGTCTTTTTTTTTTTTTTTTTTTTTTTTTTGGCCTTTCAGTTCTGGGAGAGATACAGATGGCAGAGTGTGTTTCATGGTAACGTGAGTCTCAGCAAAGTATGTGTCTGAGTCGCAGCCCTGTAATCTCAGGGTGTGCAAGTGTTAGTGATGAGAGACAAGGCACTTATTCCTTGATCCCTCTCAGCAGCCAGGTGGAAATAATTCTTCCTTTTAACATGTAAAGCTTGTCACTTAATATTTTGAACATAGGGCTGGGATTGAAGATGCCGGTGCCTACCCTGCCTGGTATCCAGCCAGTACTGAGACCAAGCTCCAGCAGAGCACACCAATATATTTTCCAAGTTTAGTTTGCCCATGGCACAACGCTCAGACTTCAAAGTAAGCAGAGGTGGGAGCACCGTGCTGGGCTGAGGGCAAACTCCAGGGAGAGCAGTCACAAGCAAGCCCTTCTGGAGCTTGTCACAAAGCACAATGTCCAGGAAAGCTTGATCAGGATTTGAAACCTTGGACACCTAAGGGAAGTGCCTCAACACTGGCTCTCAGAGTTGCACCCACAGCTTATGCTAAAGTTCTTCTCTTTTAAGCCATTAATGTATTTCTGTTTCATACATATTGCCTCAGTCCTTTCTTGTTATAGTTTTGGCATTAGGCAGAGTTTGTACGGAATATAATTTTCATGTTAGTGTTAAATTCCTTCTTTATTCCTTTACTTTTGCTGTCTTCCTTTACCCTTGATGAAGTCTTTCTCTCATCTTCTTCTCTCCAATAAGCCCCTGTGAAGGTAAATATTCATAAATTGCAGAAGTCCATCATTAACCTTAACTTTGCCTGCGTATGCCTATGCATTTATGACAGAACTTTATTCAGCAGTGCTGACAGAAGCACGTGTAAGGAGTGCTGCTAATGTTGTATACGGTGGAGAGTCCAAAGAGAAGTGTTCTGCAGAGGAGCAGAGGGGAAAAAGGGCCACAGCAAACAGCTGCTGTGGACCCCCAGCAGCCCAAACAGTTAGCACGAGGCAGGCAGCCCTGACACAGTTTCACTGCTTTGTTCCACCTGGAATTGTGTGGATTGACCACGTGTCTCCCTCCTGCAGACCCTCCCACCATCACAGAGTCCAAGAGCAATGAAGCGGCCACGGGACGACAAGCCTTACTGCGGTGCGAGGCATCCGCAGTGCCCACGCCTGATTTCGAGTGGTACAGAGATGATACCAGGTAAGGCCTTCAGCTCGCCTCTTCCCTCCCCTCTTTTTCAGTCCATTGAATAGAGGTTCCTGTCATCCTCCCCAGCTCCTCTCAAAAAAGTTGCTCCTTACAATCCGTCTGAGTTGCAATGTCCCGTCAGACTCGGCAGAGCCAGCGTGGTCACGGCTGGAGGAGGAAATTCCTCTCTGCACTGGAGATGATGAAGGAAGTGCAGAGGATGGAGCTCTTGCCTTGAAGTCGATTATGGGCCAATACCCAATCAATACAATGTTCATGTGTAAAGCAACCTATGGTAAAGACCAAAAAGTAGGTAGTATAAATTTTCAATTAGGTAATGCTGCTCCAGGTTCATTCTTCTAGGAAAAGGAGCTGCTGAGGTATGGGATTCCCCCACCTGTGCGACCTGAGCCTCTCAGACTTGCATATGAGAATAAATGAGAAGAGAAAAAGGATCTGTCCCTTCAACCTGAGCATTTACCTGGCATTAAGAAGGTTGTGTATTACCCTACATTTTAGGGTAGCCAGCCCTGAATAGGGTGCCCAGGTTCAGGGGTGACTCGGCATATGCACATATTTTGAATCAGTGCGTTTCACTAGGAGTGTTTTGTTCAAGTATTGACCAGCCTTCAGCTGCCCATGGTGTGTTAATTTCCAGAGTGACTTGGTGCTGGGTTAATGCTTCCTCCCTTTTCCTTGTGTTTCCTCGGTTCTCCAGTGCCTTAACAGTGGCATTTGATCCCACTGCCCTACTACATTCCTATTTTCCATCCATGCCTTCTTTGGTCTCTTTCCTCTCAAATCCCCTCCCTGCCTCCCTGTATCCTCACCTGCCAGCTGGGCTGAACGGCTTTGCTTTGCTCTGTGCTGGGGAGGGATGTCCTTCCCAGCACACAGCTGCCATTGCACTATGCGCCTCTTCTCCTGTCTCCCCAGGATAAACAGCGCCAATGGTCTGGAGATAAAGAGCACGGGGAGTCAGTCTCTGCTGATGGTGGCCAATGTCACTGAGGAGCACTACGGGAACTACACCTGTGTGGCTGCCAACAAGCTGGGAGTCACAAATGCCAGCCTATACCTTTACAGTAAGTACGGGAGAGGGTGGAGGGAGGCTCTCGCAAAGACACGGCCGTGCAGGAAGCACATGGTGGCCAAAACTCAGGAAGGCACCCGCTCAACAAGCCAGTCCTCCTCTCAGACATCCAGCCACGACCTGGCTTTCAGCACTCTCTTCAGACACCTACGTGTTCATACTTGCCTTGAAACACAAACACAGCTAAATTGAAAGGTTTACTGTCAAGCCCGTTGATTGACTGGCTTTGCTGAAGACAGATTTTGTTAAAATAATAAAAATGTGTTTGTTTTAAAGCTGGAAACAAAAAACCCTTTAGAATGACAGCCCCTTTAATAAGTAGACAAAAGGCCAGGGCTCGGAGGATCCATGACAGGTGAGAAATGACAAGTAATTCAGAGAGATGGAGAGAACTAGCCACCGAGCCTGAGGAGAACAAGACAGAGTCAAAAAAAAGAGAAATTGGTTTGAAACTGGAAGGGACAGAAATGAGAAAAGACAGAATGATTTTTAAGGGATATGGGACCATGGGGGAAAAGGTAATCAACAGATGAAATATGGAATAAGGTTCCTTGGATCTCATTCTGCTACCTTTCAATTACTGAGTTTGTCTTAGTAAGTGTAAACAGACAGAAGCTGGGACTAGAACAAGCTCTAGAGCAGAGTTACCTGCTGGTTCTGAATTTTGCAGCTGATTCAAACCTGACCCTAAACAGAGCCCCTGCCCCTCACCTACCATCCACACA
The DNA here is from genome assembly GCF_015227805.2 of Hirundo rustica. NCBI lineage: Eukaryota > Metazoa > Chordata > Aves > Passeriformes > Hirundinidae > Hirundo > Hirundo rustica. The sequence goes on along the minus strand of NC_053451.1, from coordinate 24,125,745 downwards.
CATATACAAACTGTGGTGTACTTAAAATGCAGTTCCCAATTCCAGGTTTAAAACTTGGGCTAGACTTGGCCCACATGTTATTGGCATCACAGATACACTGCAGCAAAATGACCCACTCACACAAATGAACACGTAGACACAAAAGTGACTGATGGCAGTGTGCCTGTGACAGTCCCAAATTGAATTAAAACTCTCATGTCATGACCTTCATGTCCTTTTAAAGAGAAAAATATATATATATATATACACATATATAAGCTGCGTAAAGCAGTCAGTATGGGATGCAGTTTAGTCTAGTTTCTGGTCTCACCAAAAAACCCAAAGTTATGGTTTGGTTATTTTTAACAGATGTAGTGCAAAAGGATAAATCCATGAGCATCCTTTGTTTACCACCTTTGGATTTATTTCATGGCAGTTTGAATTTTTGCAAATTTGGGTATATTTTATGGCAGTTATTTTCAAAAGAACAGATATTATCATAAAAGAACATAATCTTTGATTTCCTGTAGCATTGCAGCACACAAAGCAAATTTCTACTTTGAAAGTCTTTTTCACTCTGGTCTTGTGACTGTCATGAGATTCAAAAAAAAATCCTCAGGCAGCAATCTGGAACACAATTTTCAAATACTCCAGATTTGTTCTTGCTGATATTAATATAATTCTAAGTTTAGAATCCATTATTTGTGACTGAATTCTAAATTTGGCCCTCTCTGTTGGTTCCTGTTACACAGATGAGCTGAAATGCATCACTGAAACAAAATATAAGATGAAATTCCGTAATGTATATATGCACATATTATTTTAGCTGGGGGGTTAGTTTTGCTAGAGAAGCATTTTGCATGACTTCAGAACTTCACCTCAGAGGATCTCAAAGGATTTGCCAGCAATGAATATTTTAATATCACAAGTCATTTAGCAATGGGTGAGTGTTGTTAGCACCATTTTGCAGTAAGAAGTTAAGGTACAGAGTGAAGAAGTGGTTTACCCATGGTCATAAAATGAGTGGCAGAACCTGTGAGAGACCCAGGGAAACCTTGCAAAGTCGCTGTTCCAGAAGGAAATGTGGCAACTCTTAAACATGATTTGCAACAGTGAGGATCCTATCTCAGCCCTCTTTTGATGTGTATGAAGAACACTTTTTTCCTTTCAAGTTGTTGGATTTTGTTTATAATTTTTTTTTTTTAGAAATTTAAGGCCTGTTTATACTGGAGGATACTAGAGAACTTCACAAGAGCCAGAAGAATGGAGGTGCAGGAGCTGAAAGAGATTTGATGATTTTCAGTGAAGTCTTTCTAACTTGCTTGGTTAACCCCTACTTTTTCACTGTGCAATTGCTTCATATTGTTTCAGGAAATCTCTGTTCTTCTAGTGTGGAAGAAAGAAAGAGAGAGAACAAAATAAATTCAGGCAGACTACAGCTGGTATTTTGTAGGTTAAGAAATCAGGGGGGAAATGAGTGAAGGGAATCCAGCTTCATAAAGATAAAGAAAGCTGCTGAAAAAACCTACAAGCCCAGATGAAAGACATGCTGTATTGATCACACAGTAGCTGAAATAACGGGAAATGCACATTGCCAGCCACACACCCAAACAGAAGAATAAAGAAGTGACAAGTTTTTGCCAGGTACAGCAGATACTCAAATACTTGTGAGTGTTTTTCATCCCTGGAATCAGAGATCTTACTTCCTTTTTAAACTGAGAACAAGTTCACTGTAGAGCAACATCCCACTGAGGAGGTAAGTACAGGGATGGTTCCTCAGTGTCCCATTGCAGCACAAAAAAGAGTGGCAGCAAGGAGTGAAGAAACAAACAGAGAGTTAGTAATGAGGTACTGGCAGCTTTGCCTGAGGTGGAAGGCAGACAAGGGAGCAAGCAAAATGATGTGAAAGAACAGTTTAGCAATAGAGAAAAATCAGTGGCTACCATTTCATGAAATCTCAGTCAGCACTGAAAAACTCTCCAAGAGACTGAGTGCCTTAGATGTCAGTGTCATAGATAGAAGATGCATTTAAATACAAAAGCAGCTTCCTTGAGCTGTATGAATAGATAGCAAGAGATCTGCCTGCGGTAGGTCGAGAGATTTGTACCCCTCACTCCTGGAGGCTGTTTACAACAGCATAAATATGGCCCTACCAAAGGTTTGACTTACCCAGGAAGCTGTCTCCAACAGCAAATATGGAGTATGTTTGTAGAGAGGGTACTCGGGTACAGTTCGATGATACAACTGATGTAATAGCTTGCTGACATTCCTTGATCCTCAGTCCTTTTGCTCATCCTGCTCTCTGCCGCGTGGTTTTGTTGTTTCCCTTATTCTGCCGCTCAGTGCACATCCCACTGAGCCTGTCCAACCTGCTAAACCAGTGAACAGGTAAATGAGCTTTACTGCTCATCTCCCTAAAATGTTTTCTTCTGTTGTGCTGAGCTGAGCTAGTTCATGGCTGGGCTCAACAGTCACCAAAGCCCATGCAGGAGAGGACACTATCACACATCTGTGGGTATGAGGAATCGGGAGGCAGGACCATGTTTGGCAGCACTGGTGAGCCAGTAGGTTGATTCAGCTCTGCAGAGCCTGGGAGCAAGGTCTGTAAGCCCTAAGCATGAAAAAGGGGCAGTAATACACATCTCTGTGAAAATTACCTGACAGAGAGGCAAAGCCAGGGCTGGCATCACAGAGCATCAGAGGTGAGAAGCAGCGACACAACTGAAGCGAAAGGGCTCTTCCTCCAAGTGTATTGGGAGAGAGGGAACATGTTTTCTTTTTCTTTAACTCACCTAGCAGTACTGTGAGAAGCATTATGAGTGAAAGTCACAATTTTTTTCTTAACTCATGCTACACAGAAGTGTGTATATATAATACATACATATATATGTACACACACACTTTTGCTGGAGGAACACAGATACATAGGTTTATGTGTAGGTGAGTATGTATACATAGGCATGCACCTCTGTGGTGTAGAAGCAAACCCACACACCCCTCCAGAGGCACACACAAGCAGGTGCAGTACCTGGCTCATTCTAGCAAAGCGGAGAAAAGAAAGAAAAGCTTTCCCAAATTAGTTGCCTCTTGCCGAGCTCATCATCCCATAGGCTGGAACGGGAGGCAGCAGCAGAGTGCTGCACATCTGATGCAGTCCTGCTGGCTCAGTTGGCTCAGTTACAGGAGACTGCCACATCAGCAGGTCCCCTGCTGCATTCTCTTGGGAACTGGCAAACGCGGAGGTGAAGCAGAAGCTGGCAAGACAGTGCCAACGGAGGCTTCAGGTGGAGCCCAGCAGTTTTGGTTGCAGCAAAGCATGTTCCTAAAAGATGGCATTAGCCTCTAACTTGCCATTAGTTGTTAGCATCCTACCACAAGGGAGCACATGCTGATAGCCCTCCTTCCCCTCTGCCCACGCTTTGTTGTGCCTGAGTATTTGGTTACAGTGGTGGCTCCTGGGGTTCGGAACCTTAACCGTGGCCGAAACCCCTCTTAGTGGCTCTTAGTGCACACCCCGTGTTTTCTTCAAGGCTGTCAGTAACGGGGAGACTCAGGAGGGAGGAAAGTGGTTTGGGCTGACAGTCAGAGGGGGCAAGGCTGAGACACTGCTAATGAGCCAGGGTGGAGCAATAAAAGCAGCACACAGTGGGAGAGAGGAACAGAGACAGAGTCCTTGAATAGAAAGCAGCATGATAATGAGGCCTTAGTGCTTTGCTTTAACTGCTTATGCTGTGCAGCCTGCAGCCTGCTGTGCAGGAAGAAGGTAAAGGGGAGTTGAGTTATTTAACCAAACTAAATAACAAGGAAGTCTTGTCAGCACAAACAGCCTGCTTTCGCAGAACAATAGTCCCCTGTTGCTACATAAACACAGAGATCCAGGCTAGACTTGTATTTGATCTCCCCTGTGCCTGCTGTGGATTCAAACAACTCCATTACCACCGTGAGGGCAGGAGTCCTGCCAGTGTCATAAGGATGGGCCTTACCTGCTCAATCCTCAGGAGCTCCAGGGAGACAGAAACTCACTCTTTGCACCAAGGATGCTGTAGAAAGAGCACTGGCCTCCAAATAGCTGGGCCTAGGTGATCAGAGAATAACAGTGGGCTACTGATTGATCCTGCCAAGCTCTGTGTCCATCAGCAGTGATCTTAGCAGGTAAGCCAGGAGATAACTCATTGCCCCAGGCCTACCAGCTGTTGCAGCTAAATGTCTGCCTATGGATCAGTCCATGGGTAGGAACTTGTCTCAGTCAGTACAGGGCATCCAGCAAGCTCTGAAGGCAAAGAAAGGAGACCCAGTGATAACAGTCAAGCCTGTGACCTTGTGTTCTTGGTTTTGAGTCTGGCTCTGCCAATAGTTCAGCATTTGACCTTGGGCAAATTGCTTCCTTGCTCTGTGCATCACCTGCACCAGAAGCAGAATTAACACTACTGTTAGCCTCAGACTGAGCTCCCCGATACCGGTTTCCCTCAGTGTCTGTGCAATTCTTTTGGGATCCTTTGTGGAAGAAGCAAACCATGCAGCCAGCAGTGACATATATCAAAGTCCTGCCGTGACGTTATAACAAAGACACATTATAAAACCCCTATAAACAAGACAGCAAGCTCTTTGTACAAGTGGAAGATGATGAGTCTGCAAAAACACTCCTCTCAGAGGACAAAAACTTTAAAGAAGCAGAATGCCCTTGAGGATTCACCAGGGTGACTGCTCCCACGCACAGATACTCAAGGGAACTGTCACTGCCAGGAAATCCATTGTGGAGAAGGTTCTGGGGAGGCAACAACTACCCATGGAGGATTTCCACAACTCACCTCTCTGCCAAGACTAGCTTCCAGGCAGAGGTGTAGCTAAGAGGAGATGTAGAGTGATGACGTGAGTGGTCTTGAAAGTCAGAGGGAAGATACGGACCATCAACTCCAATTACCTTCCCTGCAGGTGCTTAATCCCTCTTGCTGTTTGGCTATTATTTGTTTAGTTTTTCAAATCACTTCCCTCTGACTCCCAGTCCCAGGGGATGTTGATGTGTATTAGGCATGTTGCTAGCAAAATGCTCTGCATATGAAACGTACTCTAGTTCATTTAATTTGGGGATGGACAACTCCATCAGGTTTGTATCTGCTGCTTGCTTGGTGTGAAAAGTGGCTTGTCCTTTTCTCCTGCATGTTGCTTATTGTTTTTTTTCCCCCCTTAGAACGAGTTTTACCCACACTCCCCAATCCTTTTCCAGGTCAGTATATGTTTTATATTGCAGTAGCTCTTTAGCTGGGTCATTCTCCGTCATCTTGACAAACGCTCAGAGCTAGGCACGGGCAAAACAGCTCAGAAATGTAGGAAAATAAGGGCTTTCCCTTTTTATTTACGTGTCATTTTGTTTTTTCTTCTCACCTTCCTCATCCTTCTCTTTTCCTCCTCCCTCCTCAAAAAGCCAATCAATTGAAAATCAACAAGCTTTGGCCAAGCTTTATGCCATGACATTGAGCTGTCGCCCAGGTGTGGACAGTCTTTAGTGGGGCTCAATCTCCCTGCAGACCTACTGCTAAAACACATTCCCATCCTAAGCTCTCTTTGCCACTTTTTCAGATTTGGATCAAAAGCATAAGCAGACCAAAAATTTTGCGGAGACAGTGGAAAAGACAAGTGAAAAACTAAAATTTAAAACACTGCCAGAAGGTTTTTTTTGCTCTTGTTGAGCATCCTGTCATCCACAGTGAAACACTTTGTTTTCTCATGCTTTTGTCCCACCTCTCCAAGACTTCCAATCACATAGTTCTGCATCTGAGGCAGAGAGCATGAAAAAAGGCACATGGTGAGATGTTACTGTCTGCTTTATTCCAAAAGGGAAGAAGTTACAAAGGCAAAACAGGGTCTGGGGTTTTTTTCTGTCTCTGTGTTGCCCAGTCCTGCCTCAGGTGCAGACAGCGTGGTCTGAACATCCATATGAGATTTGGGCCTTGGTTGTGATCTTTTCATTCCGAAAAAGCAGAGAGACCAGGCACATCCAGAAAGCAGGCTACAGCGTTTGAAGTGGTGTTTGCAACTAAGTCAACAATAAGGCATCAAGTCCCTGTGTTCACCGAAAAAATCTTGGCCTGCAGCTCCTCAGTATCTTTGTTTTACTGCCATATGAAGAGGATGCACTCAACTTATGGGTTGCTCAGAGACCTAAATTGTTAATGTCTGCACAGAGCTTTGGGATAGAGTGTTATTAGGAGCCCAGGTTGTTTTGCAAAAGAGCACCTGCTTGAACAAAGCACCTGCAGGTACTCCCATGAAAAGAAGAATAAATGCTGGGTGTTACACATGCTCCGTTTAACTACTCTGCTGTTTTCAAATCAAGCTCTGCTCTTGGCAACTTATTCAGGCTCAGGATGTAGTCACAATTGCCTATTTAAAAGGCAAATCCACAAATACAATTAAAGAAAGGTACCTAAAAAAAAAAAAAAAAAAAAAAAAGGAAGGGGGGAGGTAGAAATCAAGCTACCATTAAAATTAAATCCCAGAGAGTGATTTGTAAATAACATTCAAGGAGCTGAGAAAAGGAGTAAAGTAGGCCATTGGGAACCTACTGTGGAAAAATAAATCCAATTAAACACCATTATCTTATGTATTGCAAATGAAACTTGTACTTGGATATGAAATTAAAGTTGCTGAAGCTGTTTTGGATGTAGGGTTTTGAGGAGTTTTCAATTCTAAGTGTTCTTTTCTTTTAAGCAGAATTTTCAATGACAAATATTTTTGTCTGATGAGAAACCCAGGGCTCTTTGGTTTTATGATTATTTTTATTATATATCCTTAAATTCCACAGGCAGGCAGTGTTAATTTTTTTCATAGCCAGGCCTGTTTACAGCTGGTTTTGAATTAGGAGCCCATTAAGCTAAATGATAAAGCAAAATCTGCAAGTGAGCAAGGCCAGGATTCCCATTACAAATACACCTCCTAATCAACTTGCCAGGGCCATCCTGCACAGCTTTAGTCAATCCTTTAAAACACTTTTCCTCCATCTCTGAAGCTGTTTTATTTTTACTGCTCCCCAGTCTCCTGAGATCATCTTGAAGGACATCCTGGTGTGCCATCACTCCTGTGAGGAGTCTCCAGGAATTTTGTGGGGACAAATGTTGGTGTATCTCCAGTGACCCAGGACTCACCAAGAGGATTTTGCAGAGGGGGAAAGCAGAATTCTAATGCTCTGGGATTCACTTGTTTTCTGAAAGCGCTTACCAGCTTCTGCATTGTAGGACTTCAGCACAGATGCTGGGTGCTTTTCAAATGTGCTTATACTTTGCTGCTCACCTTCAGAGAAACCTTGGGCATAAAATTTTGTTAGACCTTTTTCTTCCTGTGCGTTGATGTTCTGAAATGTAGTCCTCAGCCTGCAATTAAGCCATTCCTCAGTGACCAGAATCACAGCCTTCTTCCTCTTTCTCCCTCAATTTTCATTTCTGTTAATCCTCAGTAACACTTCCCTGCCCTGTGGGGTTTTGAGCATTAATTTAAAAGGAAGGTGATTTGAGACGAAGAGCGCTGTAGTCCTGCTAAGCATTGCTATCATTAGCTAGCTGCTGTGGAAACATCTTGCTTTCAGGCAGGCTGGAGACTCAGAAGCAGCCCATTCAACTAAACAAATGGGACTTGAATTTGATGAGACACTTTTCTAAAATGCTGGTGGAGCCCAGCTGATTCAGCTCTCAACCGAGTTGGCCTTGATAAATTTTCCAGCCCTCCTGATTTTGCCAGGCACTCAAAATGCCTTGAAATGTCTTCTGGGATGATGCCATATCATCACATCTTTCTGTCTGCATTGTAACATCATGTTATAGCGGGCTGACACAAGACCTGGCTGTTACCAAGCAGGGGCCTTACTGCATCATCAGGTGCCTTTTCAAAAGGATTTTTCTTCTGGAAAAAGAGAACTTGTTCATTCCACACTGTATCTGCCAATGGAAGGGCAAGTGTGGCCACTGCTGAACCTCAAAGGGACCTGTCACAATTATGGCACTACCTCCATCTTTGTCCTTCATTGTCCCTCATCCTGAGCCCTTTGAACATGAACTCCTTCCTTTTGATTAGCACCTAGTGTCAACATCAGAATGGATTAGCCGTACTGATAGCCTACAAAACCTGTGAGTCTTCCTCACGGGAGTTTTGTGATGAGGGCTTGCCAGGGGCATTCTCAGCGTGGTGAGCTCGATGCCCTCAGAGCTATGCACGGGGGATGTGGTGTTTCAGAAAGCAGCACATCCAGAGCTGCCCACAGGGCAGCAAGTGTGTCAGCCTTTGGGGCCTGATCAGACAAAGTCATGGCCATCAATAGGCTGACACAAGATTTGTAGCAGTAGTGTGCTAGCAATTAGCAGAGTGGGAGGGAAAAGGAGGATGAGTCCTGCCTTTCTGCCAAAACGTGCACTGATCGGAGAATGACCCTGTGTGACTGTAGATCGTAGATAGTCTCCATTTAGCTGTAGCCTGTGTAGCCTGTACTGTCACTAATGCCTTCATCAGGTGGGTGGGAGCTGGGGAAGGGAGAAAAGAGATGTTCCTTTGGTTCTGATGGCCAGAGTGGGAAACAGAGAGCAGCTTTCTTTCTAATACCCTCTCAGTTCTCTTTCTTCTCGCTTGGCATCCTAGCTGTGCAGAAGAGAGCTATTCTGTTGCAGTGGCCACCTCCCACCCATCTCTGCTCCCCTTTTGCTTTCTGTAGTGCATGTCCTTGCCAGTTCTGCTGAGCCGGCTGCTCTCGTCTCAGCAGAGTCCGCGTTGGCAAAAGGGTGGACATCTGTGTCCATCAAAGCTAAGGAGACAAACAAGGGGGATTACAGCACAGACTACAGTCTGTGAAGGGTTAACATGTTATGGAGCTTTGCTGACTAGGCAGTCAGCCCTGGCAGTATGATGTGACCAGCTGAAAGATCCATCCACCCCTGGAATCCTCCTCTAAGGCCTGAGGGTGCTTTCTCATTTGGGCTCCGGAAAAGGGTCAGTGAAAATCCAGGCCTTCACACCTTCGAAACAAACTGGGTGGCAGAGCTAGGAAAGCCATAGCATAGAGAGGCCAAAATGGACAATCTTGTCCTTCTTGTGATCCCAACAGAGAAAACATAATGACCAGGAAAAAAAACCAAAATGGCCAAAGGGACCAAGCACATGAAGGGTGTATTTGGAACTGTGTCAAGTCTGGTATTCCTATAAATCCTAAGGCGTTCAAGGGACATAGTTCAGCTGTACTGGTCACTCCACAGTGATGTGTGGCTGACTACTCAGGGCATGCCTCAGTTCCCTGAAAGCTGCCTGAGCCCCAGGCACTGGCAGCTGATCACACCCGTTACTCCCCGGTGGGAAGCACAACTCGTGGCTCTTCGTGCTTCCCATGGGTGGTACTCACCAAAGAGCCCAGTGTCCATTTGGTGAGTGCAGAAGGGATTTGCCCTGCAGGGTGGATGCTCAGCAGACCAAGCTCCTCTTGCTGCTCAGGGTCAGTGTCAGTCCCTGCCAAGGCTGCAGGCACTGAGGGTTGGGACTGGACTGGGTGCCAAGCCTGTGGGGCCTTCAGGCCAAGGGAACAGGGAGGACAAGGCAGGGTGAAGGCAGGCAGCCAACATCACAGTAATTGCTTCTTGCTATTTCATAGGTACGAGGCAAGGGATGATGGCCCCGTATCTTATTTTGGCTCTGTGGTTTAAAGTGACTAATACCAAAGTCCGAGGTGATGATGCTGTCTTCCAAAAGGAGGTAGTATGGATGTAACAAAAACAGCATCTTAGGGAAAAGAGACATGCCAAGAATTGATGGCAAGCTACCAGCATTTCTTGGTGGGTTTTGCTGAATAGCAACAGGCAGATTCTGTTTGTTGCAATTGCTTAAAAAAAATTAAAAGTCAATCTGCTTCTTCCCACCCCTCCCAAAGAAAAAAAAAAAAAGTGTGGAGAAAAGAAACAAGCTTTCTTAGAGAAAAAAGAGAGACACAGGGAAAAAGAAAGAGAAATGGCTTTACTGCCTGATCTGTTTCTGTACTTTTTGTTCATTATTTTAATTTAGATTGATTTAAACCAAAATGAGCCTTGGGTTGTATATATTTGCATAGTACAGTGCTGTGGAGGATCCAGTGAGTGAAGAAGATCAGCAGCAGAGGGGGGGAGCTGAGACTGGAAGTCCCAGAAAAATATTCCTCCAAGCAGAGCCCTTGCAGTGGATAAGGAAGACGTTTCAAGGTCTGTGCAGTCACCGGTGTGGCTTTGCATGCATGCAGAACAGCCCTGCAGAGCAGAGGTCAGGGCACAGCAGTCAGCTGGGAGAGTGGAGCTTGGGTGGATCCACTGGGGGAGAAAACACATAACTGCACTGCAGAGATTAGAAACAAAGTCATGGAAGAGCGACTGTCGTGGAAAATCAGTTGTCTGATAGACACAGGGATAGTATTAGTGTTGTAGCATGGACAGAGGACCTTGTAGAACAGAGCTGAGGCAGGCTTTAACCCTCCTGAGCCAGACAGCCCCAGCCCAGAGAACACTCTGATACCATCTGTATGTTGGATGAGCTTCTGAAGTCATCAGCTGAACCTTCCTCCTTTAGAGACATTGAAGACAACCTATCCCCACTGTACAGCAGGTGTACTTAAATCCTTGCTCTCCCCTTCTTGTTCTCCTTATTTCTTGCATTGACTGGCTGACTGGAACTGCGGAGGGCAGCAAGGAGGAGGACGAAGAACTGCCATTGTTGTCTTGATTTAATCCTTACACGCACACAAAAACTCCTCCAACCCCCGTGAGAAGATGACCAAAGAATAATTCCCACCTTCCTCCTCCTCCTCCTCCTCCTCCTCCTCCTCCTTGTCTTTGCCCTTCCATTTCCAGTGTAAACCACTCAAGAATTTGCCTAACAAGCTGGCCTCCCCTCTGGTTATTGTCCCAAGTGAACAGTCTCTCCATTCACTAACCCATGACGGTAAGTTGGTTTGGGAAGCAGCAGGTTTATCTTCCCAGCTCAGGCAGTGCACTGGGCCCGCTTGTGAACCGGTTGCCATTCAGTGTCTGCTCTGCTGTTGATAAAGCACATTACACGTGGCTGGGCTTGCATGATTAATACAGCTGTCTAAGCGCTCTCTCTAAAAACAAAAACAACCAGAAAGGAGAAGGGAGGTGTGGGTTTTGGGAGGAAGGGAGAGCGTGCATGGGGAAAAAACCCAACCATTCCAAAGAAATCAAGCTTGCAGAAAAAGCAGAGCACCCCTGAAAGGCCTTCCCTCCCGTGGGTGAGCAGGTCTGTCAGCAGAGCTCTCCTGCAAAAGGGAGAGGCCCTGTGGCAAGGTGAGCGAGGAGCGATGCGCGTGGTCCTTCCCCAGCATCGCCTGCATGTCCCTCTGCAGCCTGGGGAGTGGATGCGTGGGTGGGAGCATGGGATCAGGTCCTGGAGAAGGATGTGCTGTGACCAGCACGGCCTCAGCAGGGTCTGGTCAGGCAGCCGCTCTACGGTAGGTGTTGCAGGTACACAGGCACACTGACCCGTGGTGGCACTGCCCAGCCACGTCTCCATACACACCCTGTGCCCACGGTCACTGAGAAATCTCCAGGCACCCGAGAACACCTGATGAGGAACAGGAATAGCTTCCTACATCTTCCCCATTGCTCCAGCTCATCTGGCTGAAGGCCTGCTCAGCAGCCTGTGCAAGCTGTATTAACTTTTTAACAGTGGTCTGGGAATGGGCTGTGGGAAGCCACGATGGCTTTCTGCTCTGGCTTTTCCCAGACCTGGGCCAGGTATTAAAGCCATGCTTGCACTCTTGGGGTGTTAAAGTGACCAGGAGTCTCACTCTGGAATTGCACACACATGGACACTTCCATATTTTGATGAGAACTAGAGGGAACACAAGGTAATGTTTACTTAGACCCCGCACTTTAGAGACATACACCAGCGCATGGGCCCAGCTTGACTGTCGTGACATCTCTAATTCACTGAAATACTGGCAGTGATATCCCTAAGAACGCCTCAAGGATAGGCTGAGAGGACAATTCTCTGCAGATACTGGAGAAAGATAGGGAGGCCAGAGCCTGCAGTAGGACTGGATTTCACTACCAAAGTAACCTCAAGCACCCTGGTCACTCTCCACCCCAATTTATTTCTTTTTCTGCTCCAATCACCCCTGTGTATGTCCCCTGCCTCTTAATTCCTGGCCACAGCCACTCAAATCTTTCCCATGCCATATATCCAGTAAAGCTTGTAGAAAACCATAGCAGGGATGAAGTGAGTAAACAGACTGCCATGAAACTGATGAAAATATTAATTTTTCAAGAGGTTTCAGAGCCTCCAATTAGCAAACCTGCTTCCTCGGGCTGCGTGTGCGCTGTGAGGGGAGGAGCTATGCTGTTTGTCCTCCGTGGAGACACTGGGTGATGTGCTGGCATCACCTTTGGTCTGCAGTGCCCTATACATGTGCTTCAGAGATGAGCAGGAAAGGGATTGCTCTATCCTAGGAAAGCAAAAACCAGAAAAATCTCAGATCTTCCCAAAATTACTCCTCAAAAAGTCTGTGCTATGTGGTTTGGGTTTTTTGTGGTGTTTTTTTGTTTCTTTGTTTGTTTGGGTTTTGGTTGTTCTTTGGGGTTTTTTGGTTTTTTTGGTTTTTTGGGTTTTTTTTTGAGGGGGGGCGTGGTGGTGTTAGGTTGCTTGCTTGCTTTTGGTTTTGATTTTTTTTGAGATATATATATATATTTTTTTTTTTTTTTTTGGTTGGTTGGTTGGGGTTTTTTTTGGTTTTTTTTTTTTGTTTTGTTTTTGGTTTTTTTTTTATGCTTGTAGAATGAGAGTCTAATGTTGGATTTGAAGACAATATGGCTTTAAGTATCTGATTTTGTATCAGTCGCTAGGGAAGGTGGGGTTTGGGGAGGTGTTGGGTTTTTTTAAGTAAATCTTCAGTTGCTAGGGAAATGAAAAGGGTGGGAGAACAATTTCTTCAGCTGTGAGGAAACACTGAAACTTTTTATATACACAGGACAGATCTGATGATGAAAGATCTGTGTCACCTTGAAACAAAGGTGGTCTTCTAGCCACCACCAACCTCACTGGTCAGGATAACAGCTCAATTTTAGACTAGGATTACTGTAAACCAGTTCCAGGATAGATGGCGTAAGCAGACAGCTCTTGAACACCATGACCTCCTCAGAAAAACACTGAAAAATACAATTTCAGGGATATTCTTCAGACCTTAGGGAAGGATGGGTGAGCTGCATTACAGAATGAATCTTCATTCCTCTAAGACATGAGGTATGATAGATGAGTACTTAGTACACCATGAAGGAGCTCCGAAACATGGGGAAGAACTGTTCAGTGCTAAAAAAGCATGAGCAAATTCTGAAATACATTAAACTGAGTGCAAAGATTGATAGACACCAGAGACATTTCCTTAATCTTGTTGGAGACTTGCTGGAGGGCATCATCCCCAGCTTACACAGTGGTACTTGCACCTCTAAGAAAGCCAGCCTATTGCCACTGCCGTCACAGTCAAGTTTTAATTACAGGAGCTGAACTGGTAGTGACAATGGGGAATGAGAAGGCAATGAGCAAAATAGCTTCAACACTGAGAAGAGGGAAGAAAGAAAAAAAAAAAAAGTGTCTTCTTCTAAGAGGAGGGAGGAGGAACAGGAAAGAAGTAAGAAAAAAAGCCCCAAATGAACCCTAGTAAGTAGAAGCTGGTAATCCCTAAAGCCTCAGAGTAGAGTGCAAAGCCGTGGAAGAAAGAAATTAATAACTTTCAAAGTATGACCTTGAAAATGGAATTAACAGTATTCCTCCCTTTTAAGCCTTCATGATAATAAAGATTTCATCTTCTGAAGCCCCAGCAAGAGAGTCAACAGACTAGGGGAAATTGCTTCCTGCAGAGCAGCTGGCAAATGTAAACCCTAAGACCCCTACAGGCCCCAGGGAGTGAGATGATAGAGACACCTGCATGGTGCACATCCTCCTTCCCTTGTGCCTTCTGCTTTAGAGGTGGGTTTTTTTCTTCCCCCTCTTATTTTTGGTCCTAGTTTTTGCCCAAGAGGCAGAACTCCAGCCTTCACTCTAAGTAGAGTCAGCCTATCAGCAGCATGGAGCCCAGAGCTGCTCAGAGTGGACAGCACCTGGAAAAACAGCAGGCTTGGTTTATCATTACTCCTTCCTTCCCATCTCAGACAAGTCCTCCTAGCCCATCCCATGCTGCTTTCTGGCTTCTCTTCCATTCAGAAACTCATGGGGACCAATTACCCTCCAACACCAGATTTTACCTTGCACTCCTTGGCATGATCCTGAGGGCAGATTCCCCAAAGCAAATCAAGAGCCAGGAGCTCTCTGATGCCATTTGAACCTTCTCTGTGGGCTCTCTTCCATCAGCAAACTGCAGATATGTCAAGCCCTGGAGCCTTGTTAATGTAAATAAGAGAAAAACTGGCACCTACTGTCTCTTCTCCTGCCTTCATTTTGGTTTACTCAGATGATGAGATTGGCAAATGTGAAAGATGTAGATAGGCGGATGGTTTTGGTGTGTTGGTGGGGTTTTTTTTTTTTGTTGTTTTTTTTTTTTTTTTTTTCTTTTTTTTTTTCCCCTCTCAGGAGTGTGTCTGCTCTCTGCTTGCATCTCTAATGATCCTTTTTAAATGTCTCTTGGGAATCTCAAAAGTAATGGATTTAGTTTCTGCTGGTGATGACCATGGTGCACACATTTGGAGGCCTGCCTCTGGTGAACTTGTGGCTTTACTTACACATCTGGCCTCGTTTGCCTCTTGAGCAAGGCTTATGTGTCACGGCACAGTCTCCATCCCCCTCTCTAACAGGCCCCTTCAAGGGTGCTGTTGGTGTTAGAAAAAGGAGCTAGAGGGAGTGAGGAGACAGAAGTGGGAGTATCTGTGTGGAGGAATGGGTTGGAAGGGACCTTAAAGAACCTCTAGTTTCAAATCCCCTGCTATGGGCAGGACACCTTCCACTAGACGAGGGTGCTCAAATCCCATCCAGCCTGGCACTGAACATTTCCAAGGATGGGATATCCACAGTTTCTGTGAATGCCTTGCTACTCTGATAGAGAAGTATTTCTTCCTTATGTACAATCTACCCTCTTTCCATGTAAGACCATTACCCCTTGTCCTATCACTACACACCCTTACAGAAAGCCCTTCTCCAGCTCTTGTCAGCCCTTTCCATGTTCGGAAAGACCACGGTGAGGTTTCATGGAGCCTCCTCTTCTCCAGGCTGAACAGCTCTGACTCTCTCAGCCTGTCCTCATAGGAGAGGTGCTCCATCCCTCTGAGAATCTTCATGTCCCTTCTCTGGACTCACAGCAACAGGTCCCTTTTCATGCTGGGGGCCCATCATAAGTGGAATAGGTAGAGTGGGTTACAAACTTCACCAACACCCCCTGCACCCTCGGTTTCTGCTGCCGGAGTGGGTAGATGGCCTGCTTTTACTGTGTCTTCCAAAGGGGTTTTGCCGAGGATGCAGACGTAGTGGTTGTGGAAAGACGCAGGCCGGTGGGGACCGGATTCCCTGCCACATCCGTGTGGCTGGCTCGGCGGCGGTGGCTCGGAGCGCTCAGAGCTGGCACCATTCCCTCAGCGTGGTCGCGGGGCTCTGCCGTGCGGGACCCGGGGTTTTCCCGGGCGGGTGTGCAGAGCCGCCTAGCCCCGGTGTTATTCCCGGCCTTTCCCGTGCCGCTCCCAGCCCGGAGGCCGCCCGGATCGGCAGGCGGCTTTGGCGTCCTTCGGCTGCCACCTCGCGGGGAAGGAGCGGCGCTTCGGGACAGAGGCGGGGACACAGGGATGGGGACACAGGGACGGGGACACAGGGACGGGGACACAGGGACGGGGACACAGGGACGGTGGGACCCGCAGCGAGCGCCCGGCCAAGGGAGGGTGACAGACATGACGAGTACGAGCGCTGTTCCCCTGCGGGAGACCACGGCCCTGGCAGCACACCTGAGCTTGCTGCTGCTCGTACCCTTTTTCGCGCCTGTTTGTTGGCGTCTGAGCTTCACAGCGCACCGCATCCGTACCTAAACAGCTCTGCTGGAAAGCCCGCTTTTCCCTCTCCAGTTCTGAGCCCGGACGGGCACTGGCTGCCTGCCTTTGCAGTCCTGGTATTAATGCTCTCTTCCCATAAGCACCATCACTCCCCTCTACTTATCTCCCTCATCCCTGCTTTTCTGTGCCTGGGCAGGACCTAATTTCCTCTCTTTATCTCCCCTTTTCCTACAACCTGTTCTTATTACATACCTAACCTTCATGCCTACATAATGTCCTCCATTTCTCCATCCTCACCCTGGCTGGCATCTCCTCCCCTTGCCCTCTTCCATGTCGTGAGCTGAGCATTCCCGTATTGCCATTTCAGCTGAAGATCTTCCCTCATATCGTTTCCTGTGCTGTAGCCCAGCATTGGTATGAGTGCGTGGCTCATCCTCTCTCTTCAGTCCACATTACCCCCTTCTTATATCCCTCATCACAGCAGCCTTTTCCCGTGCCTCTGCCCAGATGCACTCACACATTTTTCACCTCCCCGTGCAGCTCCCAACCCTTAGTGGGCACCGCAGGCTTTTAAGAGGCCAATGCAAGCCATGACGTAGGGCCTGTGCAGAGCTGGCCTTCCAACCTGGAACACTGCTGCAGAAGCTGGGTGTGTTGCAAGTTTTTGTGACAAAAAAACCCTCATCTCTCCCTTTCCTGGGAGGATTTGAACACTCTGCAGCTAATTCTTCCAACACTGAGCAGTTTCCTTAGCCTGGCTCTTGCATAGTCAGCACAGGAGGCTGCAGAGCAAGGAGTGGCTGAGACAGTTTTAGTCTAGCTACTTCACGCAGCAATTAATAGCAGGCAGAGTGCCAGGCCACCTGTTGATGCCAAGGCCCTAAAGTTGCAGGAGAACATAGCACCCAAATTTAATGTGTAGCCACAATGCCATTGCCGGCAGCTAACTGCTGCTGTGCTTCTTAAAGAGCTGACGGAGGCTGTGGATATGGGAGTCTCCAGGCAGTCCAGAAGTGACCAGACAAGTTAATGGAAGAAGAAATTAATCTCAGAAGGGTGCAGCTTCTGCTGGCTCGTAATGACTCTGGAGCAGCTGAGGTAGGCCAGGATGAGGCACGCTGGCCGTGTGCTCCTGCCTGGCCCCCACCTAGCACCCACAGAGGACAGGACTCAAGGTTTGACAAGACTCTCAGACTGACCCAGCAAAGGTCTTTCCTTGTGGTGTGTTCCTCAGGCTGTTTTTTGAGGATGAGAGCAGCTTTGCAATCTGGCAGTGGCTTGCTCTGAATGTAAGCATCACCCAGCTTTTCCCATCTTCCTCTGCCATCTAATCCAAGTCCCCCCATCCTTCTCACTGTATCTTTTCTACACTCTTCATGGGAGTAGGAGCAGTTCTTGAACCATCACACACGCAAGCATTACAGCCACACCACGCCAGGCGTGGTACAGTAGCACACAACCCCCTGTCCTCCCTAGTGAAACCCTGGCTAGGCTGTCTTGCTGCCCTCTGCGCGTGAGAGCGTGCAGCAACTCTTCTGCCTCATGCTGCATGGAAGGGTTTTCCTGCAGGAGTGTTGGGCACGAGGTGAAATTGCTGATGTCCCAAACTGAAGGGTCTTGCCACCCCTTCTGCATCTTCACTCAGAAGTATGTGGAAGTTCTCCCAGAAGTGTTAGGGAGGACTCCTGGAGCTTTTCTGTGCCAGGCTGTTAATCTGGGCTACAGGAGCAGTGAGGTCACCCTGGCATGGCTCTGTTTTTCCCACTGCTAAATGTAAGGATGCAGCTAGGGTTACACTGTCTTGGGGAGAGGGGTGGGATGGGGGCTGTACATGTTCCCCTTCAGCCGTGTGAGGACTACAGCTCTCTAAATCTTGGCCAAGGCTGCCTTGTGCCATGGCACCAATGTGGATCACCCAGGCTGAACGTGTGGCACCGATAAAGCCCTGGAAACACAGGATGCAGTGTCCCACGAGGCTGTTGCAGCACAATTGGGCACCATGGCAGGGCTCCACCTGCCTCTGCACCAGGTTTCCAAATGTATCACATTTGGAGCAAGGAAGAGCAGTGCACTTGTTCTGCCCTTGACAGTTTTCGGTCTGCTCCTTCTTGATTTGCTTAATGGGATCTGACTCGGTCAGCATTTAGGGTCTGAGGTCCCTTAGGGGTTTAGCTATGAAATGCTGCCAGATATTCGTATTAGCACATCAGCATCGGAAACCGAATTTCCTCCCCTTCAAAGCTGTTGCCTGGTCACAGACACGGCAGGGCTGGCCAACTGCCGGGGCAGGGTCGGGGGCGATGAACAGCAAATTCCCAGAGCACAGGCTCAAGGTTACCGAAGCGGGAGAGCGCAGTGACAGCCCCGGGGCTCCAGGTGCCAGCGGAGAGGAAGCAGGGCGGGGCAGCCGGGGGTCTTTAAGGGAGCTTTCCGGGGGTCTCCGCCGGGCCGGGCCGGCTCCGCGCGGCGGCCGCCAGAGAGCGCTGGAGACCGCGGGAGAGGGAATGTACGGGCTGGAGAGGGATGTACGGGATGGAGAGGGGATGTACGGGCTGGAGAGGGGATGTACGGGATGGAGAGGGATGTACGGGCTGGAGAGTGATGTACGGGCTGGAGAGGGATGTACGGCATGGAGAGGGGATGTACGGCATGGAGAGGGATGTACGGGATGGAGAGGGATGTGCGGGATGGAGAGGGATGTGCGGGATGGAGAGGGATGTACGGGCTGGAGAGGGATGTACGGGATGGAGAGGGGATGTACGGGCTGGAGAGGGATGTACGGGATGGAGAGGGATGTGCGGGATGGAGAGGGATGTGCGGGATGGAGAGGGATGTACGGGATGGAGAGGGATGTACGGGATGGAGAGGGGATGTACGGGATGGAGAGGGATATACGGGATGGAGAGGGATGTGCGGGATGGAGAGGGATGTGCGGGATGGAGAGGGGATGTACGGGATGGAGAGGGATGTACGGGATGGAGAGGGATGTACGGGCTGGAGAGGGATTTACGGGCTGGAGAGGGGATGTACGGGCTGGAGAGGGATGTACGGGATGGAGAGGGATGTGCGGGATGGAGAGGGATGTGCGGGATGGAGAGGGATGTACGGGATGGAGAGGGATGTACGGGCTGGAGAGGGGATGTGCGGGATGGAGAGGGATGTACGGGATGGAGAGGGATGTACGGGCTGGAGAGGGATGTACGGGATGGAGAGGGGATGTACGGGCTGGAGAGGGGATGTACGGGATGGAGAGGGATGTACGGGATGGAGAGGGATGTGCGGGATGGAGAGGGGATGTAAGGGATGGCGAGGAGGCTACAGGGCAGGGGGTTTGCGAGGGGTCTGTGCGCTGGGGACTGCGGTGTGCGTGTGCACACCTGGGGGAGCTGTGCCCACGCGTGCCACTCCCGCCGCGCAGCGGGGCGGGCGCACCAGGGGAGGGCAGTGTGCGGTGTGCGCTCCGGTGTGCGGGTTCTGCATCACACCGTGGTCGCTGCTGGGGCTGGCGCTCACCCGTGGCCGTGCGGGCGCCTCGGTGCCCACGGCAGTGGTGTGCACAGCCCACAGCAGCAGCTGCTCGTGCTCACACACGGAGAAGTCATCACGCAAACACGGGCTAGCACAGCCCGAGGTGTGGCTGGCTGGGAAGGAAGGGTGACAGAATGAATTGAAAAAGGATGCTATTTCCTGTAGAAGATCTCTCCCAAAAACAAGCATTTTATTTTCTTCCAGTGTTTTTACTCTCTTTCTTAATACACTTGAGCAGCTGTTGTCCCCCAAAACATATTTTATTATAGAATTATAACCTTCCTGCATTTTTACAGTAATTGTGGTAATAAATGTATCACCCATAGCATGTACTCTAGCTAGCCGTGCTGTAAAACCCAGAGATTCCATGTGGCCCCGGGGTTGTGTGCAGAGGCCACACTGGATCCCAGTCCTCCCAGTCAGCTAACACTGCCCAATACCTGCAGGGCCTGCTGGTGAGAGCAGCTGCTGGTGTTAGCCTGAGGTATGGCACAGAAGATGATCAGAACTGCTCATGGAGAGGCTTCTGCAGCCATCTCCACCATCTGACTGGGACACACAGGGAGCCATGAGAACATGTGTCATTTTTCATCTCTGGAGATGAGAGTTACAGCCTCTCAGATGCCCTCAAACTCTGACACACAAGCTCAAGCAGAAAAGAAGCTGGTGTGACCCTCTCAAGTCCTCCATCACACCCCATGTCTTTGTGTGTCCTCTCTCACACCTAGATATCACAGAGGCTCACATCCTCAGCACACCACTAGCACACCACACCATGCCATCCCTCTGCCCCCAGTCCCCACCAAGCCCCCAAACTCTGACCCTGCATTCAGATGCATTAAGGCAGCAGTGCCCAGCCAAGGGCAAACGTCCTCTTGCCTCTGCTCTGCTGGGTGTGCATTGTGTGCCACCATTGGTGGAAATGCCCTTACTCTGGTTGCATGGACACTCTAGAAAAGTGGCAAAGAGGAGGAATGGTTTGTCACCAGTATGGTATGAACATGTCCATGTATGTGTTAAGACAAATAGTGTTTAAGCCAGATAGTAAAAAAATGTGGTGGCTGAAATTTTTTTGTGGGCAACACACCCTGCCTGGTGTGCTCATGTTTATTTGCTGGGCCAGAGGAGTTACGTTTTCTGCCAAAAAGGGATGCAAATGGTACCAAACATCTTCCCCACCATTATTTGACTGTGAGAGAGCCTTTTTCTGAACCATAGGTGAGGTAGGGGTAGTAGCTGAACTGAAACTTATTCCTGAGTTTAGGGGAGGAAATAAAATGAGTGCAAAAAAGGATTTGTGTGAAAAGTCACAAAAGATGCACGTGGACTAGCTGAAAAAGAAGTCATAGATGGAATATAAATTTTCCACACAAATCAGCATATTCTTATTTAATAATGAAAAAATAGAACTGAGGCACAAACATCTACTATATTCAGCTACCTTAGGAAGAAATCAGACAATTAAAATTGTGAGGGAATTTGAGGGACTCTGAAGACATCCCTCTTGGATTTGCTGCCTTTTAGTCACCAGCTTGAGTTTAATAGCGACTGTCCTGCTGAGCAAGCCTGTGGCACCTGTGTTCCACCCAGGAGAGCAGGGCTCTTCACCTCTGCAGGTTGTGAGGGAGCAGCTGCACTTCAGTCTCACAGAGCTCTCCTGAACAGGGCCTGTTTTGTTGGGGTTTTTTGTTTGTTTTGTTTTTTGGCTACCCTCTGCCATCAGAAACAGCTTTTCTTGGTAGTAAGCATGACTTCTTTCTCCCACAGCAGGATCAGTTCCAACATAAAACGCCACCTCCATCTCCACACTCCAGCACCTTACAGGCACATACCTGTACAAATGTACTCGCACATGTGTGTGCATGCACACATATGTGAGTACTTTGTGTGCACATGCACACATATGTGAGTACTTTGTGTGCACATACACATGGCGAGCCTGCATTTACAGACCCACAGCCGTGAACACCTCCCTGACCAATTATAAAGAAAAGGCTGCCGAGGCTTGGGATTGCAGGGTGAATTTAAAACAGCATCAATGCCATTAAAGCCGTCCAGAAAAGGGAACCCATAAATGAGAGGATGAATGAGAAGATGTCAGGAGTGTTAACGCTTGATATTCCTGGAGCGAGGCTGCATATTTGTTGCTGCAGCAGCGCGCTCCTCCCTGTCCCCTCTGACGGAGCCTGCAGACGCGCATGCACACACATGCAACTTCATTTCCCACCCTCGTGAAAAATCGACCTCCCTGGCATACCCTGAACCCTCACCCCATAGGTGCCGTGTCACAGCGCTGGAAGTGCCACAGTGAAGCCTTCCTCCACCCCAACTCAGGAACAAATAATTACGGCGCAGCCCTGGGAGGGAGGGAGGGAGGGGAGGTGTCTGCTGGGTCGGCCTGTGTTTTATTGATCGGACCACTGTGATGAACCAGTTCCTGTGGAGCTGGTGTCTGCCTGCAGACAGGTACTGGCCACTGCACAGAATTACAAGGAGTCCTGGCATCTCAGTGCCACCACTGGGAAGGTGGTGGAGTGGGCAGGTGGGGAGGTGGTGGCCAGGGGCTGCATCTGCACAGGTGTGAACCATATCCCTGTGCTGGAAAGCCAGCAGCTCGCAGCTGGAGGCACAGCAAGTGTTGGGATGTGGTCAGCAGCCAGGGTTGAGCCTTCCCACTTGCTCCAGTCCCTGTTCCTCCAGCGTGGGTGTTGTTTAGGGAGAGCCACATGCCATTGGAGCGTTGGGCTGAGGGAAGGAGGATGCTGATGAGCTGGCAGGCAGCAGCCTGTAGCTGGGCTGGAGGGAGGCTCACCAAGGTGGGAAGGCGGCTGTGCCCTGCAGCCCAAACCCACCGCCGCAGGAGCAGCCTGGGACGGAAGCGCTGTGCTCCTGTGCCACCCCCATCTCACCCAGCCTCGTGTAATCTTCTCTTCTTTTCTCTCCCTTCTCGCACCCTGCAGGACCCGGAACAGGGAGAGTAGACAACGGCTCCATGAGTTTGGCCGTCCCACTGTGGCTTCTGGCAGCGTCCCTGCTCTGCCTACTCAGCAAATGTTAATACAAATCAGAGTTAAAATAATAATATTAATAATAATTAAAAAACCAACACGACAACAACAACAACAACAACACACAAAACAAAACGCGTTATACAGGAGACAGAGCGAAGAGAGGGGAGAGAGAAAAAAGAGGGGGGGAGAGAGAGAGAGACGACTGTTTCTTTCACAACTTTTGTGTGTTCAGGAGCGAAGAGGGGGGAGAGGAAAAATTACAGCAAAGAAGACTCAGCAACATTTAATCCAAAACCTGAAAAGCAAAAGCCGGCTGTCAAGTTATCGACTGCCTAGGAGGCAACACGAAGCGAGGGATAGAATGGGGCGCCAGCAAGGATCGTGTCGCCGGAGGATTGTCGCTGCAATGTAAACAATCCAACTAAACCCACAAAGCCAATCAAAAAGAAGATCCCTTTTCTTTTCTCTCCTCCTTCCTCTTTTCCATACTCCCTCAACTTTCCTTCCTTCCTCCTCTTTCTTTCTTTTGCAGAAAGAGGTCTTTGCTTCGGTGTCTATAGCCATTTAACTTTTTGGATGCCCTGGGTCATTTTTGTGAGCTAATGCTCAGCCAGTTCATACTTTTAAAAACAAATTGAAAAAAAGAAAAAAAAAGAAAAAAAAAAAAAAAAAAAAGGAAAAAAAAAAAAAAAGCAAGCCACAAACCAGAGCAAGTCACCTGAAGCTCTCTGCACACTGGTGTCCTGTGAAGACCCCCTTCCTCTCTTCATTTCACCCTGCGCTCATGTGCACCCAGCCCTTGCTAAACATCTTCTTCCCTGTCCTCTCCTTCATGAAACATCACCCTCACAGGCCTGAGCTAAAGCTGTGTCAACTCTACTGAAAGCCTACTTTTCTTTTTTTTTCTTTTAAAATCTTCTTCTTTCCCCGCCCCTCAATTCAACCAGGTGTCTTTCTCTTTCTCCTGTGTATGCCTGTGTGCGTGCGTGCATGCATGTGTGGCTCTTGCTCCGTCTTCACTCTTTCTCTCTTTCTCTTGCTCTCTCTAAGCATGCAAAACGAACAGTCCATGTGTACATATGCTCATCCTGTTGTAGATAATGTCCTGCCTTGTAAGTGTCAGACAAGATGCAGAGAGATCACTTAGACAGAGAAGAGGGGTGAGGAGAGAGGGGCAGCTGCAACACAGGTTCACATTGTGTCGCCTCTCCTGTGTCCTCACTGGCTTTTTGTCTTCTGGCCACCTTGCTTGCGAGAGTCAGTCTGCACCCTTGCCTAGGCTTTTTTTCCTCTCCCACCTCCAACCTGTTTGGCTCTCGGCCTCCAAGTACCAGCGTAGCAGCCCGTGCTCTGCATGAGTGCTCGCACACGGGGGTGTGCACTAGTGTGCGATTGTCCAAGCAAGCAGAAGAAACCAGGACTGGCCTACAACGCTATGGACTGAAGACTGCAGCCACCACTCCTCCTGGAGGTGGGAGGCTGGCCCGGTGGGATGTGAGTGATGAGACCCTGGACGCCAGCAAGCAGCCATTCATTTTAGGTATAGTGGGCATAGGAACGATACCTCAACATGAAAACCCCAACCTGGTCATTCCTAACCATTTTGGTAGACGTGCAAAAATAGAGCCGATACCCTTTTTTGTTGCTTTGTTGGGTTTGTTCTTACTGTCCTCCCCGGTACAAAAGGAAATGTAGGCTGTGTAAGGGTGAGTGTGTGTGTGCATGTGTGTGTGCTGTACACCACTGCTATTGCAAAACTCACTGCAAATTCCATATTTTAAAGAAATTGGGTCAGAAAATGTCCAGGACCTGAGAATGTAAGAAATAAAACAAGTGTCAGGTCCAAAATCCTGGGCTTACAAATAAGGAGTTTAAAATGATGCAGCCAAGAAGCAGGCAGCACAATTTCCCCTGCTCTTCTCTTATCTCAAGGGTGCTGCTGGTCTTGCTGGAGAGTGCCCCGTGCTTCCCGTGGCAGAATCACATACAGAGGTGCCAACAAGAGAGGCTTTAGTGGTTCCCAGGTGAGGAGGTGAGAAAAAGCTGCGAGAAACAGGACTGAGAAAATGCTGGGTGGTGGCTGGAATTTGCCACACCAGCACAAGGTCTGCTGCAGCAGCCAGAGCGAGCAGGGGCTGCAGTCCCTGTGTGTGGGTTGGGGCAGAGGGCAGAAGACTCCTGTGTCCCCTGGCCCGTCACGAGCCATAGCATCCACCAGCAGCAAAGATGATAAAACACAGGGTTTATGAGGTCGGCCTTTTTGGGGAGAGGGACGTGCAGGGGAGAGCTTGATTTAGCCCACTGGATGGAGTGACCATCCCATGGCAGCACAGTGTTCCACGGGCGCTCAGCCGCTCAGCTTTCGAGCAGCAGCCAGTTTGCTGCTCTGTCTTTGCCCCGGGCACTGGAGGGGTGGCAGCGCGCTTGGCAGCCGTGCTCGCATGCAGGCAAGGGGGAAACAGCTTGGCCTTGCAGTGCATGGGAGGGGATACCCTCCAGGTGGTCCCCTGCTGGGAAGGGAAGTGGGAATTGCTGCCTGCCAGCGCGTCCCCGCCGTTGCGCGGGTGGGGCACAGTGCGGTGCGGCTGCTGCCTGCGCCCAGCGCGGTGCTGGCGCCTTGCACTGCGGCACCGCCGGCGCTGCCCCTCGCTGCTGAGCTCAGCTGCTCCAACAAGCAGCAGGCACGCAATTAAGCAGGCAGTCAAGGGCTCCTCCCCAAGTGCAAGGAAATTTCTTAAAGAGAGACATGAGAGGCTGAAATTTGGGCATTGCAAGAGTTGGTGTCGAGGTGCTGTGGGGTTGGATGGTGGTAATTTATGCTCCTTCAGACCCCAAAGCCATATCTGCAAGAGGGTGCAAGTTGTGAGTGGGCACTGGTGCTTGAAATCCACCCAAGGCATCCAGGAATGGCTCCCTTCCTCCAAAATAGGGCAGTCATTGACAGGACTTGGGCATCTCCTTTAGAGACACATGTGTGTCTGCCCATGAAAAAAATGTCCTGCATCCTTCAGAGCATTCAGACATCCCAGGCCTCTTGCCTAACCTTCAGGAGGGCCATCTAGTTGTGAGTCTTAGTAGCAAGTCCAGATTTTCTGCTGCGTCCTCTTTTCCCTGGTACAGCTGTGAGCCGATCCTGGTCCCAGAAGCCAGGTCTGGGAGCTACACCCTTTCCTGCACGCTGGCACAAGGGAAAACACCACACTGCTCTTTCTCGGGGCTCTGCCTATGCCTGGATTTATTGGCACAAGCTTGTTGAAAAAGGTGGGCAAGCCTGCAGCATCTTGCTGTGCCAGGCTGCTCCTAAGGGCTGAGTCAAGATCACTTTAGGTTCTTCGATGTCAACCCGGTTGCTGTGGTAGCACCTGTCCCACATGTTCTCTGCATGTGTTTTTGTCACTTTGGGGTGACTCCTAGGCACTGGGGTCACACACATCAGGCCCCTAGGGTGTGGTGGCAGTCATCAGGTCCCAGCACCTCATTATCTTGCATCTGTTTTGGTCTGAAGGAGTCTTGAGGGGATGTTTTTTAGATGTCAAGGCACAGAGGTGTATGGTTAAAAGGGAAATATCTCACTAAAAGCAGGGCATCTGGTTTTTTTTTAAGCCATCTGCCCATCAGTGGGGGAAATGGCCCCAGTCCCAGTGCTGGTATCTGATCTTTCCTGCAGACCCTGGGCAGATCTTTGCCTCTGTTGCATGGCTGTGAAACAGGGTGAAAGCCAGTTAATTGCAGACCTCTGTGAGAAAAGCCACCAACAGCAAGTGTGCCAGTTGTCTGCAGAAGCACAGGGAACCCCACTGCTGGCCATGTCTGTTCCTAGGAGGGCTGGGGGAATCGTGGTTAGGTTGGAGCTTGGTTTTTCTCCAAGAATCTAATCCTGTGAGCTGCCGTGTGATTCACAGGATGCTGTAAAAACCCCCCTGTTTCTCCTGAACTCAAGCTGAACTCAAGCTCTCCTGAACTTTGAGGGACTGCTCAAACACCTCTCAAGAGGTGAGCCCGGATGAATATTGGAAACACAGGCAAGGTCTAATGCCTTTTCCCGTTCTTTCTCCCCTCCACCCTCTGACGGAGATGTTGCAATGGCTCTTCTCATATCTCAGGCCCTTCTCTCTGAAACTGTTTCTCCTCATCATCTCTTTTCCCCATTTACATTGCTATCTTTCCCATCACATCCCAAAAAGCTGTGTTCTTGCTTCCTGCTGCCTCTCAGCTGGTTGGAGACCAGGGAGGATGGGAGTTTGGAATGGGACACCAGTTCCTCGAGCTTGTCAGTGTAATTGTGTTTGATTGATGGAGATTTAACATTTAGTGTTATGAAAAGATATGAACAAAATGGAAAAAAAAAAATTGTATTTCTTCTACTGGTTT
Source organism: Hirundo rustica (assembly GCF_015227805.2). NCBI lineage: Eukaryota > Metazoa > Chordata > Aves > Passeriformes > Hirundinidae > Hirundo > Hirundo rustica. The sequence goes on along the minus strand of NC_053451.1, from coordinate 24,098,882 downwards.
GTAAATATTACAAGAGTTACATGAGATGTCTGGTAATGTCCAAGCAGAGGAACAAAAACTTAGATTTCATATATGGCCCCATAATTGCTAGCAGATTTCTAACCCTTTTCGGATGACCGAGAGGAGGGGTGAAGGCAAGTCTTTCTGAAAGGAACTGGACAGGGGAACCGCAGCCACCCCGAGCCACATGAACTCCATGCATGATTGTAGCATGTTGCTTGGAGCGTGTGCCTGGTCAGATGGAAAACGAAGCAAACGCCTGTCTCTGAGCGGCTGGGAAGGGCAACGTGGGATGCTCCAGCCGACACCTGTATCCTGGCAGTTGTGTTCATTCCTGTTTGTTTGCAGCCCCACACTCGCGGGCTCGTTGCTCAGTGACGCACCCTCTCCTCCTCCCCCGCTTTCCTCACCAGTGAAGTTGTGTCTCCCCACGCTAGCCCCGAGTGCATGTGAACGTGCCATTCATGGAGATTTCATTGGTGACATGCATTGTGTCAAGAGTTAGTCTTTGTCTGCACATCTTTCTCACACCACTGACTGTTCACCACTTGGGCAGATCGCTCGTGCACTGCTGCTCGCCCCACTTTTGGTCAAAGAACATCCAAGCCCCACCAGCTCCTCTTAGCTCCAGGTGCATCCAGACCATGCCCCCAGGCCACCTGTCTGAGCAACCCTGTTCTGAAAGTCCCAGCACACAGCATGGACAAAGCCACCCTCAAAAGCCGTGTGGTCTCCAGGCTGAGTGCAAGCTACACATCTGGAAGGAATTTGGGGGAGCAGCAGAAAGTCCTGATGAAACAAGAGGATCTGGGAAGTCGGAGGAGTTATGCTAGAATCCTTCACAGCCCCACCAGCAGATGATATTTCAGCTCAGTCTTTCCGCAGTGCTTCATCACTTCGCCCTTCCCTGGTGAGGGAATCTATGGGCACAGGGAAACACCTCTTCTCCTCCCAACCCCTCACACCTCTGCTTCCTCTCCTCCGAGCAGACTGACCTGCAGCCCAAATCGTCATGGTGCTTGATGTGATGTAGCAACTGACATGGGGGATGGCTGACCAAGACAGTATGACAGAGGAGGTGCCAGGGGGGTGAGCAGTTCTCTCTCTTTCTCTCTCTCTCTCTCTCTCTCTCCCTCTCTCTCCTGATGGTGCACAATCTTACTGCTTCTCTGACTCAAGGACACAAAACTTCTTGAGTTAGGGATGCTGGGAGCAAACTGTCCTATGGGAAGAGCAAAACTTGAGGCAGAGACATGATGGAGAATCTGGATGGTAATCTCCAAGATGTGATGCCGGTGGAAAAGGGTAGGGATGAGTGCTGTCCATCATCCATGCACAGAACTCTCAGGTTCACCAGCGAGGAGACCATGGCCTCTCAACGCTAATCTTAGAGTGGCTTCATTTCCAGTGGGATGCCCAGAAGACAATTTTTTTTTAACTGCATGACTCTGCTGACTAAGAGCTGTGTCACACCACTAAAACCTCTTTCACTTTTCCTTCTTGTAATTTGCTAGAACAGCTATCAGGCAGCTCCCAGAGCCCCCCCAAATTTTTCCTAAGGTTGGCTCCCATTAGGGCAACATATGGTGCTTGCTTGTTGGTTCCCTTGCTGTAAGAGCGGAGCAGAGCTCGCCTTGGTGGGAGTACAGCAGTGTGGTCCTCTGTCCCTCTGTGGGTCAAGGTGATGGAGTGAGGCAAGGAGACCTGCCAAGGCAGGCCTTGGGCGACAGGAGCAGCTCTCTGACTTAGCCCAGGCAGGTGGGAAGCGAAGGATCCTCCACTTGCTGCAGCCTTGCGTTAGCTGGTGCCACAGCAACTCGGACTGCCCTGCAAGCCGTGTAGAAGTGCCCAGGCAGTGGAGAAGGAGGGGGCAAGGACAGGAGGACGTGACTGCAGAACAGGTAGTGGGGGCTGCATGAGCAGCAGGGCTCCTCGGGCAGCACAGCTGGGGAAAGGGCAGAGATTGCATTCCAGAAAGGCCCTTCTTTCCATGCCTGCCCTCGTGGTGTGTCAGGAGCTCCCTGCCAGCCTCCCAGGGCATGCTCACCATGCAGCAAAATGGGCCTCAGTGAGTAAAGCAGTGTGACACCACGGTGGCTCCAGCCGCATCCTGAGGAAAGGCGTGTGGATTTTCTGTACGTAACAGAGGGATCACGGGTGGAGACGAGGAGCAAGGCCTACCTAGGAGCCAGCCAGGGAGGAGAGCACGTCCCAGGAGGGGCTGTCCTTCTCTGGATTTGTGACATTTGCTCCCCATTCGCCCACGCACAGGTGCATATGCACACGCCCGCCAGCCCCACCACGCACACGCTACAGGAGTGCTCCTGGGGCGCGCTCCCTCCCCACACTCTCCATCACGCACAGCCAGGCAGGCGCTCAGCCACCTGCTGCTGGCGGTGGCTCTGTCTGCGACACACAGCTGCGTTGTGACCTCCTGAGGAGCCAGGAGAAGGCGTGTGCGTGCCTGTGCCTGTGCCGGCGGGAGCACACGTGTGTGCCAGGAAAGGGAGGAGGGGGCACAGAGCAGGAACCTGCCTCCGCAGTGCCACCGTCACCTCCCAAAATCATTCAGCCTTCCCAGCTGGAGCCAAGATTTCATCCTCTAGACCTTGAGAATGAAGGCCAGTCCCTTCTTCTTGCTACACGGTGGGGTGGTTAGAACTCTCCTCATTAACAGTGTTATATACATATAAATATATATATATATATCTATATCTTTATATATATTTTTCCCCAGCACTGTAGACATGAGCTGAACTTCTCTTTAATGAAACGAGAAAATGGCCATTTTATTTTTTGCCACTGTTTTGGTTTTGAAACTAGCTCTGTGAAAGAAAGTTTTAAAAGCTCAAGTGTGTGTGTAAAAGAACCAATCAAAAAAACTAAACAACCCAACAAACAAATGAACAAAACCCAGTGATGGAATAAAAAAAAAAAAGAGAAGCTTTTTGTTTTTTCTTTTCTCAATGTATTTAACTTCTGTTATCTCGTTTCTGTTTCTTTACATGTATGAATGCTCTGCTCTTCTGTGATCTTAAAAAAAAAATACAAAAAAATACAAAAATTAAATATACGTGAAAAGGAGGTAATGTTTCTTCATTTCCCCTCCATTCCTTGCATACTCTGGCCTGTCTCCTCTCAGATCATGTCTAGTGATGACCTTCAAGCCCAGAGGGGGAGTGTGGGCCAAGCTACCCCTTCTCACTTTATGTGGAGGGACAAGGTGGCCCAGGGCTGCAAGTGGGGCAGGGGCCAGTGGCTTGGGACTGAGGATGCTGTGTCACCCCAAGCAGTCTGACCCCTTCAGTGCAGTGCCTGGGGATGAAGAGAGCAGGCTGGCTCGAAATATATGTGAGATGAGGCTGCCGGGAGGAGATGCCATAGGCAAAACTGCAGTGCATACCCCTGAAGTCAGCACTTGCCTTCAGCTTCTTGTTTGGTTGTGGGGTTTTTTTGTTTTTTCTTTTTAATTAGTTAAATTGCATGACTGTGTGTGTGTGTGTGTGCAGATAGAGGCTGGGATCAAGGCTGCAGTCCCAGGAGGGGAAGAACAAGGAAGCTGCTGGAAGGAATGGGCTGAGGCTGAGCTGCTTAGGCGAGCGCAGGACAGGAGCACCGCAAGACAGAGCATGATGGTGGAGATGGTGGAGAGAGGGAAGGGGAGTGGTGGGGAAGGAAGCAGGAAATGCTGGCCAGAAAACTGCAGGATACAGCACTGGAGAGGCCAGGTTTTATGACAAGGACGGAGTGGGGAAGCAGGGGAATGGAGAGAGCCTGGGGCTTGGAATGAGGGCAGCCAGGACAAGGGGAGGAGGGGCAGGAGTCTTGTGGCATGGTCACAAGCAGGCATGAAAGGAATAGGTTAGAAGGGAGCAGGAGGAAGAGGGCGGCAGAGTAGCCTGGGCAAGTTTACAAGCAAACACAGCCAAAGGGGTGAAGAAACCAAGAAGCAGGAAAAACCTGGTCAAAGGAGAAAACAGCACCTGGGCAATTTAAATGTGAGGGTTGGAGAACCCAGGATATCTACAGCTAAATTATTATAATGGGGGTGTGTCGTGTAAATGCCACCCAACTGTCACAGCCTGGCATCTCCCAGTGGGAGAAATCTCTATTTCCTGGTGGCCCCCAAGGACACAGCTAACTGTGCTACTGCACAGGGCAGCATGTGTGTCCTGGTTTAGGGCAAACTTGGGAGAAAACCCCTGAATGGGGTCGCTCTGGGGAGCAAACCCCAACAGCCCTTCCCCTCAACCGGTCCAGTAAAGAACTTTCTCAGAGAAAAGTGGAAAAAACTATTTTACTTAACAAACAAAGCGCATACCAGTATAAAGAATGAATAATATGAAACAATAAAACCTCTCCTTCTGAAGTGAGATGGCAAATTGAGAAAGTCCTTGCCGTGGGTGTAGCTCGGCTCTCTCTCAGTGCCTCTCCTCAGTCTCAGTCTCTCCGGCGCTGCTGGAAAATGCCGAGGTCCAGGCCCCGGTGGGCCGCAGGTGCAGCCCCCAGTGCTCCCCTGGGTTTTCTGTCCAGAGCAGGTTTAAACAGTTCCAAGAAAAAAAAAAAAAAAAAAAAAAAAAGCCAGTCCAGGGAACTTCTCTGCCCTAGCTAGCTGAAATTAGCTAAAAGCAAAAAGATCTCTGTCCTGCAGTCTCTCCAAGCCTCCGCCGAACACCCTGTCCTGGGAAGAATGTGGAGGAGTCAGGCAGTTTTCTTGAAACAAACTCCATGCTTCTTCTTTCTCCCGCTTTGCTCCCAGAACCAGTTTTAAAAGCACAGAACTCAACATACAGCACAAACAGAACAGACAATTGGGGATACAAGCATCATAAAGTCACCCTAGGACAATGTGCCTGCACCCAACACTAGGGCAGCAGCACGAGGCTGCATGTGGCCAGGCTCAGCCTGGGCTGCAGGAGAGCCTGGCTGCAGCTCTGAAAGGGAGGTGGTCTCATCCTTGCTCACTGCTGAAGCACGAGAAACCAGGGCTTCTTACTTCTGAGTCTGCTCTGCCCACACCAATGTGCTGCCTTCACTGCCTCTGTGTCACTTTCCACTGTCTCCCCAGTTGTCTATTTACAGTCCACTGGGGCAGAGACTTGAGACCTGCATACATACAGGGGCATATTCTATGAAAAGTTATAGCTAGTTTTGTTTCTGGAACATAACACATAGAACAGTGTAAGCCTGGTTTCCAGTAGAGTACAGACTTTTCTTGAATTGTGTGAAACTAAATAAAACCAGAGCTGTCAGAAGCTCAGCACCAACAGTGGGCTAAGCAGAGGTGCATCACTGAGCACGAGGTGCAAGCAGGGTGCTGAACACAAACGTGAGTAGCGCTTACCACACCTTTGCTCTTTGAGACCGAAGAGAAGCGGTGGGTTATGAACCCTCCTCCATCACCATCGTTCCCTTCCATGGCACTGGGAGAGCCAGGAAGCCCAGCATGGAGGGTCATGGCAGAGCTGGTGGGGAGAGTGCCAGGGCAGGGGGTACCACAGTGCTCCGTGGATGTTAAGGTCAGTACTGAGCTTTACTGGCTGGTCACTGAGGTGGAAACAGGCCAGGCTTGTGGTGCTGTACACAAACGATACCAGCGCTACCAGGGCTTCACCTCAGTGTGTGTGCTCTGAACACACCTGTAAAAGCTGGTTTTGCCTTTTTACCTCCACCACCTTAAAGCTGAGGCTAAAAAGAGGACATGATAAGCCCTGGCAAGAACAGCCCCTCTTTTCATTAACATTTTAAATGGTTATTTTTAATGGTACATTTAACTAACACTAAGTTATCCATGGGAAGAGAATTTGGCTGTTAACACTGGCATCTGCTTAACAAACAAGCCTTGCATTTGGTGAGGCATGAGCATAACACCAATAGTGCTCCTTGCTAACAGCAGAGTCATTAACATTAATTCCTGCTTTTACCACCACGAAGAGTTTTTTTGGATCAGTAAGAGCAATTATTAGATGTACCCCATTCTCCCTGCAAAATGTACATAGGAAATTATTAGCAGTGATGCAGACCTACCAGTAAATGAGGATCTGAATTCTTAGCACTTACCATAACTCAAAATTTCCAGAAGAGTAAGAAAAGTGATGAGATGTGCTGGGGACTGTATTCTTCAACATTCCTCACTGAGGAATTTGAACTCTGTTCAAGCACTGCTAAATTGCAATTGGAAATTAGTTAAGAGTTATGGTACTCAAAGGCTATGGGAAAATGTGTGTCCATAAAAATATCTTGTAGTCCAGCCAAGACTGGCTTTTGCTATCCAAAGCAGGCATTGTCAGATTGGGAAAAGAGATGGATTTAGAGAGATAAACTGTGATGGATAGAACACCAGAACTGAAGGTGCAGCCTCACCAGTGCCCAGTTCAGAAAGACAATCCCAGCCCTGCTCCTGCTGGCCACACTCTTGCTGACACAGGCCAGGATGCCCTTGGCCTTCTTGGCCATAGGGGAACAAGCTGGCTCATGTTCAGCCACTGCCAACCAGCACCCCCAGGTCCTTCTCTGCTGGGCATCTTTCCAGCCACTCTTCCCCAGGCCAGTTCGCTGCATGGGTTGTTGTGACTCAAGGGCAGGGCTCGGCACTTTGCCTCACCGAATCTCGTACTGTCGGTCTCAGCCCGTCAGTCCATCCTGACCAGAATCCCTCTGCAGAGCTTCCTGCTCTCCAGCAGGCCAACATTGCCGCACTTAGTGTCAACTGCAAACTGAGAACAAAATGAGCTTTCATCTGAAAGCTGGAAGTTGCATTGATTTCCAGAGAAATACCTGTACCTAACAGCTTTTTATTGGTCTGTTGTCTGTGTTACGAACACATGGCAGGTGTGGTATCTGTAAAAACGTGAGAACATTTTGGAGACTATGAGCTTTACACAATGCTTTCTAATGTTTAATACTTTCAGAGTATATGGTCTGTAGAACATTTGCTGCTTCCTCTTTGGAAGTGTCACCTTTCCAGTTGAGCTTAAAAATGGTGCATTGACCAGGAAACTAGAGGAATTAATGTTTGAACCATTATCACAAAGAGGAAGGCTAATTGAGTTGTAACACATTCCAATAACCTTGATGATAAATCTGAGTGTAGGTCTTGTAAAATATTACAAATGATTACAAAATGTTGATCAGGAATAATGTTACTCTGCCAGTAGAAAGCTACTCCAAAATTTTTACGGGGCTGGAGGGCTTGGTTTGGAAATCACAGCTCAGCACTGATCTGCTGCTGCCTCATCTTGGGTGCTGATGTGTTCATCCAGGTCTGTGGCCAGGATTCAGGGTTGCAGGCCCCTGATACCTGAATTGACGGGGTACAGTACTTGCAGGGGGAGAGTTTGTGGAAGTCAGTGGTGGAAGTGGATGATCCCACCTTCTTCTGCCAGCTCAGCATGTGAATCTGGGTTTTCCATCTCTTGGGGCCCAGTGTCCCCGGCTGTTTCCTTAGCTTGCAACCCATTTTGCAATGCAGTCCCCCCAGGTGGAGAATTCACTCCTGGATCTGAGGCCCTCAAGGATTCCACACAGACAGAGGATGAGTGAGGATCCACAAGGCACTTGCCACAAGTGCAGGAATCCAGCAGAGCTTCGGTCCCTCACAGTGCACCTGGCTTCCAGTCCTGGCTCTGCATTCCTGTAGGGAATATATTGTGCACTTGATGTGGCTTCAGTTGGCACAAGCTGTGGAAAACAGGCACTGAGCAGTCATCCAGAGCGCCCACAAGCTGCTGGCAAGCTTGAGCTAAGACTCTGCATCCTCTTTGAAATGTGTTTTTGGAAACCCGCTCAAATAAAGGCTGCCTTGCCTGCCTGTGGGTCCATCACCCATTGTAGAGTTGCCTGAGAGCTTCCATCCGTGTAAAACCTCTCCCAGACCGTCTCACTGGCTGCTGCCTTTACTACTTTGTGTAACAGAGCCAAGACAAGCCCCTTCCCAGCAGCAGTGCTTCTCTGTTCACTCTCTATCTAGTGAAGGGAGCATGGGCTCTCCACACCTTTCCATGGATACTTTCCTCAGCCTGAAATTCCTCCCACCACAGCACAGAGCCTGGCACAGCCTCAGCACAGCCTCCCGCCTGGGATCAAGGCTCTTCCCCGCGGCGCAGGAGTGAAGGTGTGCCATTGAAGAGGTTCATTGGTGGAGGCAGCTGCTGCTGACGGCCCCTGCTGTGCCTCTGCGGGCGTGTGGCTGTTGCTATATTTTATCAGCTTTCTGTGAATGTTTACATTTTTGTAGTGGAGTGTTCTCACGCTTGTAACATAAACAAGAGTGGTTTTTCACATTCCTCTGTGGTGAGGGACAACTGATTGACTTCTAGTCTGGCCAGTGGGATGGAGGGTGGTAACCTTGTTCTCCAATCCCCGGTCACTGTCCAGGATCCGTATACATGAAGTAATCATAATAAAGTTAGCCTTCTTTTGCCCCAAAGTTGGAGTGTGAGTATCATCTCTCTTCATGTCCTCTAGCAACATGTGGCCTCTCTCTGTGCCGGAGGCAGAGCGGGAGCGGTGCTGCCGCTTGCACCCGCAGCAGACAGCGGGGATGAATGAGCGCAGTGCCACGCTCCTCAACGATCTGCTCCTGCTGCTAGTGGCACAGGGCTCCTCCGCAAGGCCTTTCTGGGGCAGCTGTCGGCACAGCAGAGCTGCTGACAGGCGTCAGGCAAGCCTCCCACGCTGCAGGACGGGGCTGCAGCTGCCATGGCCCCGGTGCCCGGCACAGGAAGGCGCAGCGAGCGCTTCCGTAGGGAGCAGATCGTGCACCAGAGCCCGGTCAGGCCTGTCACTGCCAAGTGATCCGGCAGCCAGCGCCAGGAGCAGCTGTGCAGGCGCGGTCTGGGGCTGCTGTGTGCTTGAGGATGATACAGTGGGGCATCTCCCTAGGGACATGTGTGTCTTGGAGTGCTCCAGGACCGGAGGGCTGTGAGGATTTGTGCTGCTGGCTGCAGAGAAGAATCCACTTCCTGCGGGCAGAGGTGGGCACTCTTTGTAAACCAGCTCCTGACTCCAAGCAAACCTGAATCAGCTTGAGGAAAAGACCTCAAGAAGCTCAGAGGACATCTTCAGTGCTGTCCAAACCCTTCCTCTTCTACTTGTTACCCCCATTACCTAACTAAAATGGAAATAAAGAGAGATATCAAACATCTCTGGCAAGGGGCTGTAACGCTTGCAGATAAAAGTTCTCAATTGCTCTAAAGCATCTCCCTGGCCCCTGCCCCAGGCAACCACCCCAGGCAGCAATGTGTCCTTGGAAACAGGAGGGATGGGGCATCAAGAGGCAGCTAGATCAGACTAACAGCATCTGATTGCCACTAAGTGACAGCTGAGTTAACAAACCAAGAGCTATTAAGGAGAATGACTGAAGAAAAGGGGGGAAAAAGGCACTGGAGGCACTTTGTGCCTCTAATGATGGCTTTGATGTGGCAAATGAGGGAAAATTAGCACCAGACAGACAAATGGAAACTCATTTCAAGAGGCATTGAATGACACAAAATTGCAAAGAGAGGCTCAGAAGATTGATTCCGTAGCAATGAAACTTTATTGACTTATTAAAGAAATATGGGTATTGATCTAGTATCAATACCCAGCTGTGACAGACAAAAACTCTCCAACAGTTTAAAGTCAGGAAGTGTATGTTTGTTACGGCCAGGCAGCACACAGGATAGCTCCCTAATATGTGCAGCGAAACTCACAGGTAATTACAAGGCCTTTCATTTACAAAAGTGTTGAATACCCAAAATACAAATGCATATTCATACCCCTGTCACCTCCCATTCCTCTCTTTGTATGCTAACTGGCAAAAAGGCTATTAAGCATGCATACTTTGTTTCTTAAAATGAGTCGGGGGTCTATTTTGGGGAGGGGTCACCTAAAATGAGGAAGTAAGATGAGTCTTCCTCGTCCTGACCTTTCTACCTTTTCAATGCATTCATGACAAATGAATCCTTGGTAGAACTTACAGTTTCCTGTGTTCAGTGGGTCCTTTAAGCAGGAAATCTGCAGCTATCTTGTGTCCTATTTACCACATTTTGGGTTTCGTTACAAGCACAGCTACATAAACATAAAGCTGACAAGCAATGAGTTACTAAATCCAGGATATCTTATCTAAGATCTGGCTTCTGTTAACTGTGAACAAAGCTTGCCTATCTACTTCAGCTATTTCAGCAACTTATTATCTTAACTTTCCTAAAAATCCTCAGTTCTTCAAAATAATTGTCTCGTTATCTCCCAAGGAATCCAGTGTTCTCACTCACTCCCTTGCTCCCTGTCAGTACTCTGGGAGCTCTCCCTTCATGCCCTTTTAGCGATCCCCCTCGCTCTCACATAAATACTAGAGCTGAGGAAACAGTTATTCAGAGCAGGAATGTGAATTTGTTTTGCTGCTATCGTCCCTCCCACCTTTATTAATTTGTGTCTGCAGCACTTTTTTACTGTGTTGAAGGTGAACAGGAGCAGGAACCCATCAACACTCATCACCGCATGACGCTAGCCAAAATCTGTTGTGTTCAGCTTTGCACAGCAGTCTGAGAAACTGGGATGGTCTGATCACAGCTAAGGTCAAGGAGGTTTGGCTTGGGACACAAAGAGAAAGGCTGTGTGAGGTGGTTTTTGCTTGCATACCAGGGCAAATAGTCCCCTTCCTCAGTCGGCTGGGCAATTTAAATTAATGAATTGCTGAACTCTCTTAGTCTCCAAAGCACTGGCAATGCCATTGCATTCTTTTGCTCTGTGTCTGTGATGTGTGGCTGCTTGGTAGTCTTGTATCCTCTTGCCCTAGGAGACAAAAGCTTGTCAAGGATGGGAAAAGGTGCATGTCATGAAGAGGGAGCCCTTGCAGTGCTCTGTCCATCCTTCTGCATCTGGTACCAACCCCAGGGTCACCTGTGAACAAGGAACAGGCTTGACAGCCAGGCCAGGGTCTTGTGTTCAGTCAAAGCAGCACAGTAATGTAGGGAGTGGGAAGTCTACAGCCTGGGACTCTCCCTGTGGCAGCAGTTCCTGCCCAGTGCTTACAAACAGTAGGGATTCGTACCAGAGGTAGACTTGTACCTGCCTGAAGTCCCTACTGGCACCTCCGGAGTTAACTGTGCCAGACCTGACCCTGGATTAAGCCTCAGTTCAAAAGTCTGGCACCAGCTTGGAGTGAGCAGATACTCAGTGGTGAATCGGGCTCGAATGGGGTCTTTTTGTCTTTGAAGCACGTTACCAATGTCAGTGGATCACTCTAAGAGGAATAGCACAGGGACATTATTTGTGCTCACCCGCTGCTCTGTCATGTGAAAAGGTTTCTGTCATTACTGTGCAATTTCGATTCTCAGCACAGAGACCTTCTTTGAGGACCTGGCACCCATGTGGTGAAAATCAGCACTGCTGTACCAGCACCAATGTTCCTGCAGGGCTGGCTAGTGAGCTCCTCTCTCATGGCAGAGTTATTAGACATAGAGCCTATAAACAGAAGGATTCCCCCGTGTCACATGATGATGGGCCTCCGTGTTTGACATGTACCACAGAGGAAAAGGTCAGGTGTGACATCTGCTCTGGAAACTTGAAGTCCCTCTGTTCTAAGATGACAATCTTACCTCAGAAACTGAATATACAGGACAGCCCATTTAGCAGAGCTGCCCTTTGTACAGCAGCCCTTTAAAAAGGCTCTGTGGGCGGTCACTGACCTGTGCACACCCTGTGTTTGCCGTGGGACCCTGACACTGGGCTCACTGGTCCCTCTGATGCTGCTTGCACGTCCACATCCCTCCACTGCCAGCAAATGACCCTGGGCAAACCCATCGGAGCCGAGGGCAGTGGCTGAGTCTCACCCAGGGGCTGGCAGGTACCAGGCTGCTCTAGTAACTTCCTTTTAATGAGTAAATTAGCTAAATCAAAACCAGCCTCCAGAAACTTTGTGAATAAAGACTAAAGGGGTGTTTGGTGGGTGCTCAGCTCCGTTCTTTTCTATTCTTGTTCTCTTGCTCCTCCTGTTTCCCGAATCTCCTTTCCCCCTTTATTGGCACGAGGTGTGGTTATTTTCCTTGCTGGGTTAGTGCTTGTCTCTTCCCTCTCTGTTTCTCATGCATGAGTTTGTCGAGCAAACACAAGCCATTTGGCCCACATTGATTATTTATGAAGGTGGGAACCTTTTATCTCAGCTGCTTAGTAACTTAGCGCTGGTGTAGAGGGAGGCTGCCTGCAAGAAGCTGCACGTCTTGCAGGAGCTGGGGGACAGGGAAGGAGGCTGAGCAGTTTCAGTGTCTGATAGGAAGGGCTTGGAGAAGGGAGACAAATAGGGCTGAACCCACTCTAAAAGGTGATTTATCTATAATGCCACCAGAAAGTAGGAGTAAAACGACACCTTTGGGATTTGACAGTGCTTTGCGTTTGCCTTGCAGAGTTCCTAAGAAAATATCAGTAAAAAGTGAGGCCCATTTTTATAAATTCCAAAAAGAAGAGATGAAATTTACAGGAATGGGTGCAAAGAGAACATGGCACCTCTGCTTTTGTACCTGCAGATGCCTCACAGTTGCCTGGGTGCTGGCTGTACAGCCTAACTTCTGTGAGTGAGGGCAGAGCCAAAAAGAACAAAAGATTTCCAGTTCAAACCAGGCTTAATGGGAGAGGAATTGCAACCCTCCAGTGGGACCTCATACCGTGATTTCTGCAAAACCAGGCAAGTCAAGCACTTCTAAGGGGTCACTGGGACGTGGTCAGGTGGAAACTGAAAATGTGTTTGCCTCCTTGGCCCCCACACTTTCCAAGCCCAGTTTTTTGTGTTTTCTCCCTTTTCGTTGCCTGTCTGCTCACAGTGCATCCCACTAGTGTGGAAGATGGGCAAGAAATGCACCTGGCCAAATGTTCTCTAGGACATTTGCAGAGGGTCCCATGTGAAATGTGCTGTTGGGAAGATCCATTCTCAGGATCCGACATGCCAATACAAGGCTGGCAGCCTGGAAAGGTGTTGTCCCTTTCATGTATACATAAGTATGCAGGAAGGCAAATTCATTGTGTGTTGGAAACTGGTCTAGAGCAAAAGGAATAGATCGACACCAAAGGACAGGAGCTGAACTGTTTTATGAATGGATATGCTATTAGCGTGCACCGCAAGCAGGATAATGGAATATCAGCTGAAATTTCATTTTACTCTTGCTACTAAATCAAAATCCTACACAGAGTTTAATATAGTCCTCCTAAAAATTTCCTGTCACTTCTGCTCTTCCCTTCATCCAGCAACAGCTGAACATGTCAGATTCCAATCTGTCCCATGGCTTATGAAAAAAAAAAAAAAGTATAGAAAAAAAAAATTTACGGGAACATAAATTTAAATGCTGCTCCAGCATCAGTGCCTTTCAGACAGAACATGTCACAGGAGCTGCCTTTGAGGTGACCAGCCAGAATAGAGTACGGGTAATGTGAGGAAAGGAGGAGGGCACTTTGCCCCCTTCTTTAGCTGCCTGTTGTCAGGGTGTGCCGTGATATTCTCCGCTGGGATGGAAATGGGACGATGGCAGGGCGTATCTGGGAGGCATCTGCAGTCAGCCAGATGAGTACACACATGCACCACGGGTCCTGTGCCTCGTTTAGCAAAGCACAGTCCCAAGGATCTCTGCCATCCCTTGTGGCTTTCTCCCCCACAGGCAGAGCAGCAGGCATGGCTGTGGAGGGAGGCTGATGTCTCTGTGGCAGGGACACGGTGCCCCCACCCCAGGCGTGAGCTCTCAGGGCCACCTGTGAGAGGAGGAGGCTCAGCTCTTGGGGTCCCTCTCAGCTGAGCCAATACCCAAGTGCAGGCACTGTCAGCGTGTTCTGCTTTTCTCTCAGCCGCTGAGCGAGGCTTTCCGTGAGGCTGGCTGAACAAAAGGCAAATCGAATTTTCCCCTCCAGCAGTCTCGGCGGCAGCAGAAAGCAGGGCTGAGCTGCTCTGAGCAGCGCAGGGATGCTTTGCTGCGACTGCCATGCAGACTGCGGAGCTCTCTGGCTGCCCCATCTCCAAAACCTGCTCCTGCCCCTGACTCCCCGGTTCCTCAGCAGGGAGCAAGGCATGCACCCCCAGCCACCGGTTCAGTGGTGCTTTGCCTTCCCTGTGCCAAGGCCTCCTAAAATCCTCATTTTCCTTCCCTGTTACACCAGCTGCTGTGTCACCACGTGGCAGAGGCTGCCCGGTGCGGGTGGCTGGTCATTGTGCTGCCGGTGGAATGGCAGTGGCACTCAAACCTGGATATTCCCAGAAGCGTCAGGGGTGACTGGCTGCGCCCATGTGCAGCGCCAAGGCCCTGGGCACAGCTCAGCTGGCACAGAGCAGCTGAGGGAGCTCAAAAGGTGTTTCCAGTTTAAAATTTGATCTCATGAGCTGGCTAGGGAGGAACTGAAAGAAAGCCCTGCCCTACGTGTGCGGAGTTTCCTGTGAGAAGCGTTTCCCCAGGCGCAAGGACAGGATGCGCTATTTAGGGAAAGGCAGAGGCGGGCGGCACATCGCGCTCTCCCCGGGCATTCCGCTCAGCGGAGCGCTCACCTACAGACACACCCCCCGAGAAACCTCTTCCCTGGTGGGTGTTCTGCTTACACAGGCATTCCCCAGAGATCGTCCCCGGAGACAGTTTTAGCCTGAGAGGGGAGCTTTCTTCATGGCGTGTATTTTTAACAAGGCTTAAAGGTATGTGTTATTGCCATCCCCTTCCCTGCAGAATAAACACTTAGGGGCAGAGCAATTACAGATCTGATCTGCCCGAAACCCCGAGAGGTTAGCTCAGCCGTGTGCTCTGTCACAGCCTCTTCCCACGCCCCTGGGCAAGCGGCAGAGCCCTGCTGCCCAACCAGGACAAAGGTGCCACGAAATGTCTGGAGGGTCTAAGCCTTCACAGCCCTCTGTGGTCACAATTACCCTTCCTACGGTGCTCCAGGGGTTGTGCGGATAGCACTGATAAGAGTACTGACAGCTCCCGGGTGCAGGGCGACAGAAATGCTGTGATGCTGAGGCTGGCAGGCTTCGGAGGTCTGGAGGCATCACCAGCGATGCGAGACAGTCCTTAGGTCTTGGCAATACTAACACCAAAGTTGAACAGCTCGAGCTGGACAGCTGCCCAGGCACCCAAATGCTGCTGGAGCATCTTGTTTACTTGTGATGGCAACCAACAACCAAGTGCCTGTGTGAGCAAAGGCCTGACATACACAGGGTCTTGAATAGCTGATGAATTGGGATGTGGAAGATTGGGCAAAATGGTTAAATTTTTCCTTTATGAGCTGAGAGGAAAAGTCGCATCTCTTTGTGTAAACACGCCTGGGTGGAGAAGTGAGCCTGTGTCTGTGAACTCCCTCCTCGCTTCAGGTCAAAATGCTGGTTTGATTACATCTCTCTGACACCAGGATTTGTATTTTAAGTGGAGATTTCTTGCCATGTGATGTCAAGCACAGCAGAGACAGAAAAGGAACCAAGGGTTCCCTGGTTCTGGGCTCTCTGGTCCCCAAGCTCCACAAAAAGGGAGTAAATTAGTGAAGTGTGACCTTAATAGCCCTAAATGCTTCCAGGGTGTATAACAATGTGATAGGACCATCACGAGGTTTTGCCAGTGCAGTGCCACAGGGAAGGAAATTAAGTCAGCTACAGTTGTCTGAAGACTCCAAACCACGTCAGACTCACAGATGGTAACTACAGAGTGATGCCTGAACTACAGGGGAAGCCTGGATCTTTATTCTGCCTGTGCCTAGCATCTCTGTGAAATCACCTGAGAGGTTACATGAGGGATTGTATGCTGTGGGGCTGATAGAAAGTGCACTGACTAAAAGGGAAGACATGGCCAGGATCTTTGTTGATGCCCACAGCCTCAGTGCAGGAGATCCCTCAGAAAAGTTTTGAAGAGCCACTAATGCTGCTCTTTGCTGCCTAAGAAAGTGCTTTCTTTTCTTACCTCTGCGGTGTGTTTTCTGACTGCCTCAGCTAAACCAAGCAGTCCTTCATTTCTTCAGAAAGTGCCCATCTGCTGAGCACCCAGATGTGCCAGGCTGCGACCCATGGATGGCACAGCTTCATAGTTCCACAGCTTTTTGGTACTTAGATTCTTGATTTTTGGTTTTTTTTTTTTTTTTTTTTTTTTTTTTTTTTTTTTTTTTTTTTTTTTTTTGTGGGGTTTTTTTTTTTTTTTTTTTTTTTTTTTTTTTTTTTGGTCTTTCCTACAGAGAGTTAACTGCCAGACTATGGACCTGGTATGTTTAAATCTCTGATCTGGCCCAGTTAAAACTGGGATCATTCACGTCTCTATCCTGCATGGAGAGACTGCTGCAGAAAATCAGAGGCAGCCAAGTCTCACCCTGTGACACTCTCAGTGTCTGCTCATGACCTGCTGCTGCTTTACAAACATCTGGGACCAAATAAA
This sequence comes from Hirundo rustica, assembly GCF_015227805.2. Taxonomy (NCBI): domain Eukaryota; kingdom Metazoa; phylum Chordata; class Aves; order Passeriformes; family Hirundinidae; genus Hirundo; species Hirundo rustica. Next base: position 24,082,524 of record NC_053451.1, on the reverse strand, counting down.
TAACCAGACAACCCAGCAGCTCAGGTGTGAGGGCCCGAGCTGTCGATGGGGAGCCGTGTGTGGCAGTGGAGGAAAAACTGCAGAAAAATGAACAGACTCATTCATGGAGATGCTGCGTGGAGCTGCCCTGGGAGAGCCTGTGGGCGTCTGCTGAATGCTTAGTAATTAAGCTGATTCTGGGCATGCTGATTATCATTTCAGGGAGATGTGGAACATCCTGCAAATACTTGCATAAACATCTGATTGCCAGGACACACGCAAGCACGCGTGTATGGGTGTATGGGAGGGAAGGGGAAGCAGCCTGACTAGTGAGTGCTTTGAGAGCAAGAATAAATAGGTGCTGTTGCATCTGTGACATTGTTTTGGTTTTTAATCCAGCGGGGAGGAACCACAGGAAACGGTACATTTATAATTCTGCTTTCTGTCTCTGTCAGCCAGAGTGAACAACTCATTAGCATCCACATTTTGGTCTTTTTGTTCTTCAAAGCAGTAACGCAGAGAGAAGCCAAGTGAACTTGGAGGCCCATTGTTGAGCATCTCCTGTACTTTTTGCAGGGATAGCAATGGAGGACCACTCTGTTTCTTAGGGCACTATCCAGGTTCTACCCCGGAGTCCTTGATAAAAATTTTCTTATGACTTTAAACTGTGTGGTTTAGGAGTGTGACTGCTGCAAAAAAGGTTTGACTCTGGAGCAAAGCTGTGAGAGTTCCACCTCCCTCCACCTCCAAAATCACAGAATGTTTTGGAATGGAAGGGACCGTAAAGGTTATCTAGTTCCAACCCCTCCCTGCCATGAGCGGGAACACCTTTCTCTAGAATCCTAGAGATATTTGGTTGTAGACTTTGGTGTGGATATATCAGTTGGACTGTTAGAGCCCTGGTTTAGTACCTGACAGGTCTGGAAGATGCTCTGAGATCCCTCTTGCCCCAGTCTTTTGGGACATTTCATACCCCAGAGTGCAATCACAGTATTTATTACACCCTTTCTCCAGACTTCCCACCGGGATCCTTGCTGTGCCGAGTACTGCAGACTACATGGGGCATCCGTAATCCAAAACTCCTGTGCTTCTGTGCTGTCTGAGGGAAGCTCTGGACTTTCCCTGTATCCTAGCACAGCATTAGTGCTGAGGCGAGGAGGGAACTAATTGCCTCCAGGCATTTTTTGTCAGCCTGTGCAATTCTTACAGAGCTCTTGGCCTTGCACATTATGAAGACAGGCAGGGAGACAGATGTGGGTGTATCTGTGTGACAGGGGCGGGGGCAGCAGCTCCAGACAGTGCTCTGCTTAATTGGTTTCCTTCCTTTCCCGCTGTATTAATCACCTCCCTTTGCATGCTGCCCAGGGCTCATTTCCAGTCATTTTGCAGGCCTAGTGAGAGGGCCATGGAGAGCCCAGGAATGGATTGCTTCCCAGCAGTCCCTGGGCAGAGGCACAGGTCCCTTTTTCTGTCTCCCTGGCTCCACAGCAGCCTACTTCCCACCCAGTCCCTCTTCGATGCTCGTTAATGGAGAGGGAGGTGAGCATGAAATGGACTGCTAAAACCTATGAATATTTCAGAGGAAAAAGTCAAGGGACTCCATTAAATCCTGTTCAGCCTCTGCAAATGGAGCTGGGGGGCGGATGTGCTGCTTAATGAGAAACTCCAGTGCCGTGTGACCTCATGATGCTTTCCAAAGCCTCCCTTTCGCAGCATCCCCATAGAGTCACCCAACACTGCTGCCACCCTCTCCTTTCCCAGACGAGTCCAACATCTCTGCTGTCAGCCACGTCTCCTGCTGCCTCAGCCTGCCCCTACGTACACCCCTGATATTCACCAGCCAGCTGTCCTCAGCTGTACCTCTTCCCCATCACACTCACGGCATGAGGGACACCCTGAGCCGCCCAGCATCCCAATGTCCCATCAGCCCACCAGCTACCGGCATCCTTCCAGCTCACCTGCTGTCTTCCCCCAGCCCCTTCCCACATCCCCATCCTGATCACAGCCTCCTCCAGACAGCTGCTTCCCCCCCCCAGCAAACAGCGAGAGCGGCGGCAGCTTTCAGAGCAACAGACAGAGCCTGACAGCCCCATATGTTTCAACAGAGACAGTTCCTCCCTCTAATGGGCCCAGAGGAGCGCGGCTTTCAAAGGATTCAGCGTGGAAGTGACAGCCTGGAAAGTCTCATTAATGGTCTGTGCGCCGGCGAGGGGCCGCAGGCGGCGTGTGCCAACAGCCCAGAGGGCACGGCCAGGCAGAGCCAGCCCTCCCCAGCCACCAGACCTTTCCCTGGGGCGAGCAGAACCCTTCCCTGGGGTGTGAGATGGGATGGTGACGGGCCTTTGGCTTTTTCCTAGAGACCAGCCCGCATGTGAGGTCTTTCCAGACCGTGCACCCTGCATGGCACTCTGTTCTTCCAGCCCTGACTGCCAAACGTGCCCTGTGGAGTGTCTGGCACCAGGCTTGGCTGTCACGCATGGAGAAGAGCCTGGGGAGACAGCCCACAGCTGTAGGTCTTCTCTCTCTTTGCTACTGAGAAGCAGCGGCGTCAAGGAAGCCGAAGTGTCGGCGTGCAGGAAGTGCTCACCCTTGTGCTGGGTGCTGGCATTCAAACAGGAATTGTCCTCCGGCCTTTAAGGGACTTCTAAAGAGGGTCACCTGTCATCACTCACAGTGCTGCCCTTCTCCGTGGCTTTCAGGAACACTGGTCCTCCACATCCAAAAGCTCAAGATGTCTCTGATGTTAGACACCAGCACCCCTTTAGGCCACCAGGAAGAGTGGCAGTTTCTTAGCTTTCACTCTGTTTTTCCTAAATCACTCAGGTCTGCCTCAGAAGGGAAGAGACCCAAGAAAGAAAGACTCAGGACCTGGGCAAACACAAGGAAGGAGCCTCTGCCCCACAGCACCCACAGTGAAATGATCCCCACGCTTAAACAACGAGCTGCTTCAGAGAGAGGTGTTGAATGAGGCTTCACTGAAATTTAAGCTACAGACTGTACACAGATAAATGGCCACAGACACCCGGTGTAGAAGGGGAAAGTGGAACCCTCTCCATTACACCTCACCTCCTGTGAGAGAAACTGCTTTTCTCTCTCCGGCTCAGGGTCCTAAGGATGGCCACAAAACCCTTCAGAAGATGACTGTCTCAAGGTAAGAAAAGCATAATTATGGGCTCAGCAGGGAGAGGCCTCACCAGTGGTTTTCAGTTCACCCCAATTAACTCTTCCTTGTTATCCAGCCACCAATGACCTGTACCACCCTTCCTCTGTCTCACCACAGATAATGAATCTTCTCTCTCTCTTGGCTTACCATCCACCCACTGCTCCTGAAGTGCTAATTACATTTTACTCATAACTTGCTTAATCAACTGCCATAATTAAATTAAGCAGTGCCTTTCTACCTATATACAGCTTGTAGTTTGGGTTGTAGGCTGATGCATTTGCAGAGACCCACGTACCTCAGTCTGTCTTGCACAAGCTACCACCTCTCTTCAAACCCTGCCTCTCAGCCACAGTGGTGTTCCTCTGAGATAAATGGGCTTTCACTTCCTTCCTTCTCTTATTATTAATGTTCACAGTTTCATGCCAAGCTAGAGGAAAATTATTTCCTCTTTAATACGTAAAAGTGGCTCTTCATGGAGAAAAATAATTTCATTTTTAATAAACAAAAGTGATCTTAGGTACAGAAGTGCATAATTTCCTTTCTCTTTTTCTGCTCGTCTTCAAAAAGGGAGTAGCCCTGTTCAGACTCGATGCCAGCTCTGTATACTGGTAAAAAAGGACAAAGTGTTGCAGACTGGGAGACTGTAAATGTCTATTACAGAGGGCTTCATATTCCCTGCTGGGTAAAGGAAAGCAGACTTAGAAATTCAAGGGATTCTGTGAGAAACAATGGTCTTCTACCTGCAACCTCAGTAGAGCAATGAAGGTGGCAAGCGTGCTGTCAAGCTGTTGGCATTGTCAAAAATGGGGAAAACCTGAAGTTCCCGTTGCAGTTTTCCCAAGGAAAGGAGGTCTCTCCCAGCCCAGAGTGGGCTAAGCCAGGGGACCACCAAAGGACTGGGAAACACTTGCTCACTGAGAAACTGGGGAAAGTTTGCTGGTGCAGCCTGTGGATGTGGCAAGATATCCAAAGGGAGTTCACCTGGGCGACTGGGGGAGGTTGAACACCCAAGGTGAGTCATGGGTCATTTTCTAAAATTCAGGCAGAAAGCTGATTTCTTCTTGCAGTGGCAAGCATGTGACTCTGGAAGTCATGCAGGGCAAACTTTGTGTGCCTTGTTAGAGTCTCAGGTGGAGATTTACATTCAGCTGAACTCCAGCTGACACACATGCCCTGGGCCACCTGTTCAGCTCCCGCCCTCCCCCTCTGCTGTGCACCAGATAAAAGAGTGCAAGGCAGCCTTGGTACCTCAAGACAACCATTTACTTGGAGAGAGGTCTTTGAGTGTCCTTTTAGAGGTGTTTTGCCCCACAGAAGCAAGGCCGGTCTGCCTGGGCTGATCCCTGCAATCCAGTGATGTGGCTAATTGAAACCACTTGATTTTGAATGCTTAATATTTGTTTGCACACAAGATGTAGTCCACGCCTTTTTTGGAGAAGCCACGAGGCAACTGATGATTACATACAAGAATACAGACATCTAATTGTGTCATTTGTAAATTGGCACTTTGTCCAGAACCCATGCGAGGTGCTGAGGTCTGCTCTGTTTCCCAGGCAGCTCCTTGGAGCCTCATCAGGAATTTTCTGGTCCCTTGCTAAGCCAGCTGCTGTATTTCATAGATGTGATTTCTGAACAGTGGTTGCAAAGCTTCCTGGGATGAATAGATGTGACAAAAATGCTTGATTTCAGCTCTGCTCTTGAGCTGCTGTCAGACACAGCTCAAGATTAAGTCAGAAGCCTTGCAAAGCCCAGGCAGCGATTCCTGCTCTGTTCATGTATCATTGCACTTGGCACAAACTTGATACTGAAGAAAAAATTGGTGGGGCTTCTTAGCTGCTGAAATATATATTTCTATCTCAAAAACTTCTGGAGTTTCCCAGTGAGCTACTGAAGATTTAAATCCTATGAGGAATTTCATACTTTAGATAAGCTTGCACAAGCTTGCCTAACTTCTTTCCATTGAGGGTGGCAGAGCACTGGAACAGCTGCCCAGGGATGTCGTGGATGGTCCCTCTCTGGAGACATTCTGGCTCCTGTGCCACCTGCTCTAAGTGACCCTGGCTTGGTAGAGGGGTCGGGCTGGATGATCCCCAGAGGTCCAACCATTACTGGTTGGTGTCCCCCATTCCCATTTCCACATCCAAGCAGATTCCTTGACTCAGAACATCCCAGGCCCAGATATGGCCATGGACATTTTGCAGCTCTGTGATGCCCAAGCACAGTGTTTCTTAGTGCAGCCTTTTCCAGGCAGTTTCCAGGCAGTGCCGAGACAGCCACTGGCCTTTCCAGGGTCAGAGCGTCCATGGGGATGTCTGTGCCATGCTATATAACAACCCAGGACTTTTGCACAGGAGACCACGGCTTCCATCAGGCCGGTTGGATACTCTCCCTCAGCGGATACTAAGCACAGTAAAAACATACTGGCCTCTATGGCCTTATACTTCACTGTTTCAATTTAAAATGGCTTTTTACCCAGACAGAATTAGAAAAAAGCAATTTTTTTTCCACAGCAGTAGGACTTGACTGAGAAGGTCAAAGGAGAACGAAATAAATTTTTTTTTTGTAAAAGAATCGAAGTCCTACACAAGGAAGAAATTTCTGTTCCAGGAGCAAATAACTGCACACAACTGCACATATCTATAAGTGAGAGACTTTATTTGAACCAATTTTTCAAATACAGACATCTGTATTATTCTCACTTCTCGGGAATGTTTTCTGCTCATTTTTGAAGCTTGCAACCTTAGGACAATATTCAGGACATATGTGTACATTAGATCTCTGCAGATGGACACATTCATAATGCACAAGTACAATGAGTGAGAGACTCTTTCCAGATCCTCACACAAGAGCATCGGAAATGGGCCGCTCTAATTGTCAAGTTCTGCTCTTTTTAGCTTCCAGACATGTCACAGTTCTTGATATCTCTAGGCTGTAGCCACCTTCTTCAGGCCCCGATTTATTACTGTGTTACTTCAGCTGTATGCCAGTGGAACTCCTCGAAATAGGGCTTAGGTGATGGACAGGGATTTGTTTTATTCATTGGGAACAGGCATGAGCAGAAAAACCAAGCTATTGGGTGAAAAGTTCACCCAGGATTTTCTTTTATGAGAGTAGTCTAGGTCTCAGGCTGGGATTTCTTTTTTTTTTAGAAGTGACCAGTGGTTCTGGGTGTGTAATACATGAATCTTGATGCTCAGAGCATACAGGGGACCTGTGGCTTGGACCCCAGTGAGTTGTCTCTCAAGTTGGGCACTCCAGATGTGAGCCACTGGGGTCACTAGTCTGTTCTGCAAATCTCGACCTTCACCTCTTCTTCCAAGTATTGCTCAACAGAAGAATGTAGTAATAAAGCATTGTAGGTAAGAATGCAGGCTCGCACATGACCTGAGATCAACACCCTGAAAAATGGATAGAGGGTAGCGCTTTCAGGACCACCTAAATGACTCATGATCTTCAGTTCCATTTTGGGAAATGACTGGAGAATTTCAGGCCTGAGACCCCCAGATGCGGTGCAGAGAGGCGTAGGGACATCCTTCAGCATCTGGGCCTTAGGAACTTGTGTCTCTTTGAAAGCCAGTGAAACGTGCACTCTCAAGTGTCCACGTCACTTAGGTTATTCTGAAAACTGTACCCTATATACATATAGGTAGTTAAGGGGCAGACTTTCACAGGCACAAGTGGCAGTTAGACATGTAACTCCCATTGATTTTTTTTTCCCCCTCGGGGACCTGGAAAATCCCCCCCCTCCCCGAGGAGTTGAATCCTCCTCTCGCATTATTTTCACACCAGATTAACACCACTGGTTCCAGTGGAGCGACTCCTGAGTTACCCCAGTGTGAGCGAGAGGAGAACCAGTCCTGAGGTGCTCTAAATATCCAGTGAAAGTGCTAATGTGGCAATGCAGAAAAGCAGGGAATCTGAGCACAGGCCTGGAAGAGGACACCCAGCATCACCTCTGGTGTCGCTGAGCTGCAGGTGACCACCAAGTGGACTTCTTAGCCAAAAGGAACCTCCAAAACATTCATTCAAACCCTTCCCTCCACCTCTGCAAACCACAGCCACTCCATTTCCTTCCTAAGACATCCACGACAAACTGCAGACTTCCAGTATGAGAAGTCACAAGTGCTAGTTTGCTGTTTGTGGACCACAGGAAAAAAGAAATAACTCCTGTGGGGAATTCCCTCTTCCCATTTTTCTTCTTTATTTTTGTTCTAAACTCCTCTCCATCAGTCGTGATTATTTCTTTCATCTAGAGTAACATGTTTCCCAAGCAATTGTGTTTATGTGGTCACCACGGGTGAGTTCCTTCTGGCTAAAGCCTCTCGTGGGGCTACATTAAGGTTTAGGATTGGAAAACACAGGGTCTGAAGGGATCTCAGCAGGATACCCTTCCCCTCCCTTTGGAATGTGGCTCATGGAAAAGCTCCTTGGCTGATGCAACTATTGCAAGAGTTGTGGGGTTTCATCTGCTGTCAGCGCAGACAGTCAGGACACCACAAGCATTGCAAAGCAGACCAAATTCATGCTTACAATCTACTGCATTGATGGGGAGTTTATGTTGGACTTTTTTTTTTTTTTTTTTTTTTCTTTTTCAAGGCTTAGTCTGGTGAAATGTAGCGGTGAAATGTCAAGAGCTGGCCTACAGCTGGTACGAGCATTCAGGATAGCTGCGGGTCACTAGCATATCTTATGGCAGGGGCGTGGGAAGAGCCCCTCTAGGACCCTGAATTTCCACAGCACTGCATGGTGAGGTCAGGCACCATACTCCCAGTCTTAGTCACTCTGACATGCCCTGCCCTTTTCTTACATAAAATAACAACCACAGACACCTCCAGGAAAACCTCTATCCTCTTCAGGGAGAGAGAATTAGATACATACTCCCTGGGGAATTTCTGTTGGTTGTTACAGCAGGGGTAGTAGAAAAGTTTCAAGTACTCTGCTGATGACTCTTTGCCCCACTCTTTACTTCTGGGACCTCCTGTCTCTTCTGCTGCTTTCAGCTCACTTGATGTCTTGCTTGAGAAAAATCATTCCTCAAATACCCTTGTTCTCTTTCCAGTTTCCGTCCCATGCTACATCCTTTATAGTGTTTCCTTTTAGCGTTTGAAAATCTGGCTGAAGGGGCAACTCAAGGAAATCCAAATGCTTTTCTCTGCTCTCTTCCTGTACCCTGAAGACAGCCCAGCTTCCTATACAAATCTTGTGTATTACACATTAAACCACTGCCTGCTCAAGGCAGGGTTTGTCTCTGTGCTCTCTCTCACGCTCTCTTTGCCCTGACTCTCTGGCAGGATCAGGACACGGTACAATAATAAAGATAGGGGGTGCTTGGTTACAGCCAGTAATTTTAAACTGGAACCAAGGGAGAGGAATTAGTATTTAAATTATTTAGGTTTGCAGTTGGTAACCACACATCCCATTCTCTTCGTGAGGGGAAAAAAAAACAAAATAGAAAACCCAACCCTTTGTTCTCTAAGCAACATGGCAAAGTATGTTCTTACAAACGGTGACAAAACACGCGTGATGCCCCAACCATCAGCCAAGGGGGAGGCAACATGCGAAATACAAAGGTAAAACGTCCCTGGGGAGAGAAAGCTGTTTCATTTTTTGAGGAGGGAGGAAGGCCTATATCCGGGAAGACATGAGAAGCAGTTTTCTTTTCCTTATAAAGTTAAAAGTAGTAATAACAAAGTGGAGTCAAGATGAAACATTTGGGGTCTGAAATCAGAAGACCAGGGAAACCACAAGGTTTTTGCGAAAACAGGCAGGACAGAAAACTTTTTTTAAATGGTGATGAGAGGAGATAAGGCCAAACAAAAGCCATGGTCCCTCCTTCCTGCCTCCTCCCAAACACCTCTCCCACAAATCCTGAGAGCTGAACCTCGGTTCTCTCAACTCGGTGCTAGAGACACGGGGTGTCTGCGGCGTCTGCGCTGGGCTGGGCCCCTCGTGTGCTACGAACAGCAAACAAACTGTACACCTCTCCTCCCTACGCCTCAGCCCCCGTGTCCCTCAGGGCGCTCTCCCTCCCAAACACCATCCACACCCCGCTGCTTCCACGGCAGACACGGGCGGGGCGGCGAGACCTGACATACGGTCCGAGCAATGCCTGATGTCTGCGCTACATTTGCTGAATTGAGGTCAGGCTGGAAGGTGTCTCAGGGTTTACCACCCATCATGACATGGGAATATTAGCATATATATCATTTATGAAGTATGACACAATACCTATCTGTCAGTCAGCCCATCTTTCTACCTATTTATCTGCCTAATCTACGTTAGCTATCTACGTTTCACTATCTCTATCAATCATCTATTGCTCCATATTATCTAATTTCTTCCTGTCTCTCTCTCATCTTTTGCACTCTAATCTTTCTTTCTCTAGCTATACTCCCCTCTCTCTCCCTATCATCCATCTATCCACTCGAAAATCTTTCCCCCCCTCATCTCTCGAATCCCTGTTTTTTAAAAATCTTTGTCCAATCCATCTCCCACTCTCTCTTTCCCTCTCTGTAGAAAAAACCCTCCCTGTCTCTCTCTCTCTTATTTCTACAGAATGCCAGGAAGCACATGGAAATGAGTCCTGACACGTTTTGATGGCACTTCCAGTGAGCAGTCTACGTTCAAAGTGATAATTTCTGAGGAGACTCCGTTCATCTTTTCTCCCTATTTCCAACAAAGAGATGGAGGAGAACAAAGGAGTGGGACAAGGAGTACCATCCAGCCTTCCGAAGGCCATGGGGCTGCCACTCCAAGAGCCATTGACCACCAAAGGATGCTGGAGATGTCAGCATTCCCATTTTTTGGTCTTCCTGTTGTGTGGACAATTTAATCCTGGTCCCGCAGCATCACACAGTTATGCTGCAGGGTACTCTGGCTGTCATTGCCAACGAGGCCAGGAAACCATGCAGGAGCTGCTGGGAAAGCACATGAAAATATCCAGGGCAGTGAATGAGCAGTAATTAGTTTTCATAAAAGCCCAGATATTACTAAATATATTTTAACTGTTTGCTCCCACAGCTCATAAAGACAGCAGCAGACCCAGATGGCTGTACAGGCTCAGGGTTTGGTGTCTGTCAGTCCGCCACTGGGACAGGCTGGGTGGCACCAGGGAACAGCCCACAACCTGTGGGAAGCAGTGGTGGGGCTTTGCCCACAGCCATAAATGACAGCTGAAAGCCTTCCCACTCATCAGAGCTGGGTGAGGCACGCTGGGTTCAGCAGGAGCAGGAATGAGGTATTTCCCAAAGTGCCATCAACTGGCTCCTAGGCCACCAGGCCTCGTCCCGCCCGTGTGCCTACTTATTCAATAAATATTGAATAATAATCGGCCCGATTTATTTTGCCAAAGAGAACAATTTTGGGGGGGCCACGCTATGCTACTCAGGGACTTCAACTCCAGCCCAATGGGGTGAACATCCTCCTGCTGTGGCGAGAAGCTCAGGTCCTAGGGCCCTGTCCCCTCACAGCCCTTGGCACACCCTTTGGCAGGGGTTAGACCCGGGCACGGATCGAAGCTGGTCCCCCTGCAGGCTCACACCTCCAAGGTCACCATCAGTTCTCCAAATCAGGGCCTAGAGGTCTCCTAGAGGGACCCTTTCAATAATCTTTGCTGAAACTGATTTGGCTAGTTTCGTTATTTATGTTAGTCAGTGCTAACATCTCGCTCAAAATCCAAGCCTGCTCCCCTTAAAAATCCCCTCAGTAGTGCCAGGGAGAGCAGTCGGTCACAGACTGGTGGCCAAGGAGCACAGCTGGGCCACGCAAGAAGCAGCCCACCGAAGACCACAGGCCAGCAGGATGTATGGCAGCATAGAAATGCGACACGGTGGTGTTAATGATAATTATTCTCATTTATTATAATTATTGTTCAGTTTGAAAAAGGAGCCTGGAGCCAAGCATTACGCTAATTGGCACATTTTCTAGTTGTTGTTTTAGTTCTGAAAACAAACTGGGGTTTAGTATTCTTTTTTGTTCACTTGTTTGTTGTGTTTGGTCTTTTGTTTGTTTTGTTTTTTGTTTTTTTTTTCGTTCATTCCATCACATTGAAAAAGGAAGAAAAGAACCTTTTTTTTCCCCCCTCTTTTGTTTTAACTCACTCGGTAAGTCTGGACTCCTCAGATGAACGTAACATTGCACACACACACACTTGGAGGGGAGAGAGAGGAGAGAGAGAGAGAGAGAGCGCTCGCAGTGGGCAGACAGACACACGCACGCGCCAGGTCAAAGAACTCTGATACAGTGCAAGAATTTTCCCAAAATGATTGGATCATCATTACCAAAAACTTGCCATAACAACACCAAGAAACAAAGAAATGTTTAAGCCACACTGTTTGACTGGGATTTTTCCTGCTTTTTTTTTTTTTTTTTTCTTTTTTTTTTTCTTTAAATGTTTGCCACACAGAGAGAAAAAGGGTTTAAGTGGTAATGGGAGAGGGACAGACAGGCTCACGGATGTGAGCAGGAAGGGGGGAAATCGAGATTGGGGTGGGAAGGAAGGATAGAGGATAGGGGGAGGGAGGGAGGGGCAATGGGGAGTCATTTCTTAATGTTCAGGCATTTTCTTGGTCCGCCTTGCTCTCTTCTTCTTTCACCTCTTCCTGCTGGGCACTTTCAGTAGGTTTGGTTTCTTCTACAGCATCTAGTGGGGAAAGAGACGGTCCAGCGTTAGTCAGCCATGATCTAGAGCATCCTGCATGTGCACACAGCCTGATGGACTGCATGGCTTCAGGCTTCTCTCTCTCCAAAGTCACCCAGCTCTCAAAGTCCCTGGAATTTCTGCAGCATGGAAAGAACACGCCAAGGTTCAGCCCAGCACGCAAATATGTAGCTCTCACAAAGCACCTTCAGCCAGAAAGCATGTGCCACTGGAAGGAGCTGCCTTGCTCGCTGCTGATGTGCCAGACAACCACTGTTCATTTCATTAGGGGCACTGATTAGACTCCTGGCTTATCAGCTAGACCACACACCCTTTTACAGAACCCACAGTCTGTACCAACCACTGTTAATCACTGTCACCCAATTACAGTAGGGATACTCCCAGCCGAGACTTAAAGAGAGTCACAAAGCAAAAACTCTACACAAACTTGAAGCCTGCAAGACCCAGAGGGAAAATTTTTATACCCTGCAACTCAGACTTCTCTCACACTGAACAGAGATCTAGAGAAATGTCTCTAGCCTTCAAGAATGGAGCCTTCATCCAGAGGCTGCCACATCTCCCCAGTTTTCTGGTCTCTCCTTTCAAAACCACAGCTGCCCTGCGGGGAAGCAGTGAGTATGACTGGAAGCTGGGTCTGCCTGTCAATCAGACACCTTGTTCTGGCACACCATTCACATCAGAAATTAAAACTACTGCTAGGAGCTATCCCACAATGAACTAGGCAGAGCATCAGAACCCAGGGGAAGGCAGAGGCAGCCAGGAGGAGCAAGACAAATGAATGGAATGCCTCTCAAGCTGAAGTGATCTCACTCCTGGGTTCATCTAGCCGGTGCCTCCTTCATTTGCAGGACAGACTTAATTGTCTTGGAGTTTCTACTGCCCAGCTCTCATCAGGGTACACTAACGTGTTCCCAGCCTCTTTCAGAAACAGTGCATGTACTGTGTGGATTGCTTTTTACAGGACAAGGTGGTAGTTGTCCCAGGGCCGCAGGGCTGTGAGATAGAATAATGCACAAGGGTCTTAGTGCACTGTAGTGACTGGGCTGCTCCACTGCCATCTCTCCCTTTTCCTCACTCAGTCCCACAACATACACAGCCCATGGCGAGGTCAAGCAAGCAGCAATCCAGAACTGGGAAAAAGAACAGGGAAAAGAAACACTTGGGATACAAAGAACAGGGAAAAGAGACAAGCACTGAAGGACTGTGTGGTGTTGGACAGACCACATGTCATTGGTGTGACACATACCTGTACCCATCTCAGTCAGAGAGCACTGTGGGTTCCCTGCACAGCTCCTGGCTTCTCTGTTGGGCTAGAAGTAGATCATACTAGTAAATAAAATGGGCCAGGCACTGCTTCCTGGCCCCAAGGCCAACTGGCACCACACAGCTTATGTCCATATGGCCAACCTCTTTTCTTCTCCAGAGCAGGGTAGCTGTGTCTGGGACCCGTCTGATGCCAAGCTGCACAAAAATCATGCCAGGGCCTGTGCTGTCAGCCTAACAATGAGGATGTTCAGTTGCCAGTGTTTAGTTTGTGAGGATTAGCATCCTCACACCCGTGTTTCATGAGAATGCTAACTGGGATGTGAAACTTCCATTACTGACACCGTTCACACATCTTGGCCTGGTCCACTTGATGCCATCAGATGGCAGACTTGTATTTGCTTCCAATACTGGCAGTAGGTGCTACATTCCTGCTTCCCTCTTCCCCTCAGCTCTTTTAGCCTAAGTTTTAAACATGTTCCTGAGCACCACTTCCTTATGAATCACTTTTAAGTTGTGTGCAACTTTCCATTCTGAATCATCTTCATTAAAGGCTCTGCTTCTGGACCTTCAAATAGTTTTTATCTTAGTGAATACTGACTGCCGATTTTCCAGAGGGAAAAAATTCTGTGGGAACATCCCCATGGCCTCAGCCACTGCATCTGCAAACCCCCTGTCAGCAAAAACATCTGTGGAATTTCCTTCCCTTGATACAGCCTTGATACAGAACAGCTAAGCAGGATGCTATTCAAGGACTCCATCTATATCTGGTACAGCTACCACCACAGACCAGACAAAATAGGCTACTGATTAAAATAGGATCGTAATAAGTATCATTGGGAGGCAAAGCTTGGCCTACTTTTTTAATTTTCCTGAATGACTTGATCACTGGGAGGGAGGAGAGTCCATTTAATGTCGCTCTTCAAGGCATTCATAGCAAGAGACACACTGAATTACAAAGCTGAGAGTAGAATCCCAGTGTGCAACCATCTACCCCTAAATTTGAGTGAAAAGACTACTGTTAGCCGGCAGCAAAGTCTGATTTCTTACAAGGCTCTGACAGACCCTAGTAAGGCATGGTTTCTGGGGTTTTCACCTCACATAAATGGAAGATGAGTGAAAGAGCAACCAAGAGACATAACATGGTCTCAGGTGGACAAGTCCTGATGCTGCCTTTCATTGTGTTTAAAACTTTTTTGTGTCTTCCTAACAAAAATGCGCACAAGTTTTTGCTGGCAGTCCCACAGCCCACTCAGGACAGCACAACAGACAGGCCCATAAAACAGCAAGCACAGGGACAGACAGACACTGGGGGTCCTGCACATCTGCTGTGTTACCAAGACACACAAATAGCTGAAAGTGGGGTCCAGCTCCTACAGTGTGGGCTCTTGAAGGAGGGATGGGCAGGAAATCTGCTCATGCTCAAGGTGGAGGAGCTGGCAGTGGTGCTGCTTAGCTCACAGTGTTCCCATGCTGTCCTTGCTCTTAGGATAAGCAGACAAGCTGAAACACAATTTTCTGCCATGTTCTATTCCCTGTTAGCTCACCACAGTAGCAAATCTAATTTCCAGGGAGTGCCCGTGGCGCCTACAGATCCCTGGCTGGCAGAGGAACGGCACAGAGGTGCCTCACTGTCCCCATTAATGTTCTCTGGGGAACAGACAGTGGCAGGCAGATGACCTGCTAAAGAAGGCCAGAGACTGCACTGATTTCTGCCATGGATGAATAGGCTGGACTAACTGGGATCACAGAGCAGCAGGAACAATTTAAGGTCACTTCATCACACATTCAAGTCAACAGAGAGGGATCACACAACTCAAACGCTGGACTGTGCATATCCCAAGTATAAACAAGAGCTCTAGCTTTTTGAATAAGAATTATCACACCAAATTCTCTTGCATGGTATTGAAGCAGTAAGAGGAAACACTCTGGGAGCCTTCACCTACTGGTACACCCTGCTAAGCTCTGTCTTATTTCCTACAGGCTTTACCAGCACTTCATCGATCTTTGGGATGAGGGAAAAGAAGCAACTTGGTGTTACCATGTAGTAATGAACTTTAGCAAGAAGCAGTATCATGAAGGAAAAAAGAATTCAGCACAAAAATAATAAATTTCAAGTTGTGGCACTGCTAAACCACAGCAGTAAAAAGAAGAGGATTCGCTCTGTGCCATGGGAGAAATGCATCACAGGTCCCAGTGACATCAGGGCCAGCTAACAGCAGTTTCTGATTCGCAAGGAGAGGTGACAGAGGTTATCTGACTCACCAGTTTGTTTGATGCAGGCTATTTCTGCAGTATGTGTTCTGGGCTTTCTCCAGCCTTGTTTTCAGTGTCCCAGAAAAGGGAGGCAAGATATCCCCAGGGAGATAGCTGTCCTAGGGATTCTATACATCAGAGAGGATATCTCTTACACTGCTTTTTACCCAATACTAGTCTCGATTTTCCACTTTTTTGAACTCTGGGATATTGTACCTGTGGGTTTGCAGTGGACAAATACTATTAAACAGCCAGAACTGCACAGTTTGGGCATTTTTCATTCACTCTGCACTTTGTTGCAAAGGTGACGAAAAGGTGGTTGAGAATTCAAGCCATCCCCTGCTTGAGGAACAAAAGCTTTTCATCCTGGGTAGCCAAACTTCCACCTGTCTAAAGCTGCCTCCTTTCTGAACATGCCAGCACTGTGAGATCTCCTCCTGCCTGCACGATCAGAGCCCCCTCTGTCCACTTGCAAGGGACAGGACCAGCAGGAAGCAATGAGCTCCTTCTTCAGGTGGGCCTGGACCAGGGCAGCATCAATGAGCTCATGGTGACATCATGAAATGAGAAAGCTGAAGTCAGCGTGGATGGACCCTAACCCCACCTAACCCCAAATATCTAGAGAGAGACATCTGCAGCTGACCTTCTCATCCTCTCCTTCCTTCCTAACTAGTGGAAATAAATGGGACATGTCTAAGACTATTAAACTGTCTTATTTGGATGCCTACTTTAGGGCAAGTTGCAGCCTGGGAATATCTATACCTGCAGCAAGCCAAGGTGGAGACATTTATACTTGTTCTAGAGCATTCCAGCTACAAAGCAAAAGGAAAGACCCAAACTTACAATATGAGAGTGGGGGAAAGAGGGCAGGAGGGGAGACAGAGCTGTAATATAAAGAAAAAACACCCACAAAACTTTAGAGGGGGCCAAAACCAAATTCAGTCCTGGAAGGAAAAGCAAGAATGGCTAGGTCAGAAAGCTAAAAAAAAAAATCACTTCAAACTAACAAAAGCAACCGAGTCTATGCTTGCAGTCACCACCCTTACAGTTCTTTTAATGCACACCAGTCACCCCTTGCACTGTTCGTGGTTACTCCAGTCCTGTGGTCCCACCGTTCCAGCTTTGAGATTTTAGTTTGCTTTTTTATTTCAGTCTTTGGAAATGTATGCTGCAGTCCAGATCATCTTATGGCACAAGATAATTTTGCCAAAGAGACAGGCGTCTGTGGGCTGAGCTGCCACTGTACTCACTTCCATTTTAGCTCTCTGGTTGGGGCAGTCAAGTTGAGAAACCTTTTGGGCAGCCTTGGGCAAACCTTAAGCCATTACTGCAGAATTGTTTGAGGGTAGAGCTGCATGGTAGGAGAGGCTGACACTGAAGGGCCAGTGTCAAAAAGAGGCCTCATTCCGACAGCTCCAACTGGTACCTGCTGGGGAACAGTGTTACCCATGGAAGGGAAACAATATGGAAGTAAGATATAGAGCTTTTCTGCAATAGTCTTAAACTGCTCCTGCTCCTCAGCACTCCACTTATTTCCTGGAAAGGGTGAGAGTCATGTCTGCGAGCCCTGCTGGGGAGCAAACGCCTGGAACATATGCAGCTCTGGCTGCGGTGAAGCCGAGGCAGGCACGCAAGCAGCAGTTCTGCTGGATGGTGGTGCTTCCAGCTGCCTCTGCTGATGCTGTGCGCTAATGGATGAGCATGCAGGCTCCTCTCCAAGTCTCTCCACTGCCCTACATTAGTGAAATTAGGTTGAGTGGATTTCCGGGTAAAACACTGTCTCTTGGGACCTGCCCAGCTCCCGTATGACTTGCCAAGATTAATTAAATCAGAGCAGACATCAGCTTATGACCACAGCAGCAGCAACCTCTCTGATGATCATTTTTTTTGTGACTGGTGGCTTGGGTTTTGTTTTCCCTTTTGTCTCTGTTCCACTGCAGATCTTTAAATTACCACAGCCAATGCCAAGAGACGAGAAATTGCACAACACTCTGGGATTCTGATACAGATGCAGAGATTTTGCTTTTGCTGCTTTCTCAGTGTTTGCATAATTATTGCTGATATTGACTGTGCAGCTAGAATTCTCCTGTGCATTCACGCTGAAATACTGTCCAAATCTACACAGACACTGCTCTCTCTAGCATTTGTTGTGCTTCCTCCTTCCTCTGTCCTTTGCCAGCTACAGCTTGGGCAGAGATGGAACCGAAAACCTGTTCCTCATCCGGTCGTCACTCTGCTCCCAAATATTAATCTGGGCTTTCCTGTCCTGTTATAAGCAGATCACACATGACCCAGAGATGACTCTATACTTATTTTTTTTTTTTTTTTTTAGGCGAAGGAGCACTAGAAATCCTCATTTAAAATCTCTGCCCTGAGCATCTCCTAGTTTTAATGACATTTCGATCCAGATTTGGATCCAGGCTTCACAGCTTGATTCATCTGTCCCAATCCATCTGTCCTTCTAGCCAGCCAGAAGTCTATTCCAGGCAGAAGATGGTAGGTCTGAGACTGCTGAAACAAGACACACTTCAGGTTCAGAGCTGTTGCTTATACAGTTCTCTTTCTGATCCATGTTAGCCCATTGCAGTCAGCCCTAGGATGCATCATATGCAGAGCTAAAATCCTCCACCCTCCCAACCTGCTGCTTATGAAAACTGGCAGACTTATGCTGCCCCAGCTAAACACCAAGAAATGAAGGAATTGGGTATTTCAGGTAAGTGGCTGTGTCTAGTCCAGGGAATTGACTTGTGTGATTTCTCCCAAGTCCCTGGTGAATCCCTCACTCAGTAGAGACAGACCCATGGTAGTGATTCCTGTGAGCCCTGGGGGTCCTGGTGAGCGCATGGCACGTGGGAGATCTGCAAACCCTTGGCACACCCTGCAGCAAGGTGGTGGGGAGGAATGTCCCCAGTGCAGGTAGCAGGCAGGAGGTCCAGGGAAGTGTCACCCAGTAATTACTGGAAAGAAGCAAGCAAGTCAGCCCATTAAGATTGAAACAAAAATGTTAATACGGGCCCAATCCATGGTAGCTTGGGCCTCCTATTCCTGTACCACCTCATCTTTTTCCAGGACCATTTAAGAATGGTTCAGTTGCCCCAGCAGTGAGGACAAAAACCCCAAACCCACAACTTCTGCAAGTCCCATGGCTGGTAACTTTGGTCCAAGCTGCCTCTTTTTCTGATCCTGCTAAATCCTCAGAGGACAGCCAGACACAGTTCTGTTGTCCCAGCTGCCTTTGCGCTTTGTCAGGCTGAAAAGCCAGTGGATTAGGGATTTCTACTCCTTCTCATCCCACCCCATGCCTTGCTTCCTCCATCATCACCATGGAATTCCAAGCCTGCACTGGCACACATGTGTACAGGAGATGGAAAGGGAGGGAATGGTGGGAGAGATGCTCGAGGTGTGCAGCAATGGGGAGGGGGTGTCGAGGGGAGTCGGGCTCACAGCTCCATTGCAAAGCATCTTTCACAGTGTCTAGACACCAGCTGCCAGGTTGCCACGGAAACTCCCCAACTTTGGCTGAGGGAGGGAGCATCGAGGTCTCCAGAGAAAGGGAGTGATGGAGGAAGAGGGTGGGGAGAGAAAAGGGAGGATGTTCCTTGTGAATGTGAGGTGTTAACCCTGTTACAGCTATGTTCGCAAATATTCTTCCATCCTGGAGATTGGGAAGAAGCAGCTCTCTCTCTCTTGCACTGCTGTTTCTTTCCCACATCCATGGATGCAGGCAGACATGGAAGCTGAGAAAAACAACATGCCTACTGCTGACTGTTCATTTACCTCTGCCCATTACCAGCACTTTTGTCCCAAAACTCCTGCCTACTGTACCCATGCCTGGGCAATTTCAACCCAGCTACAAGTGGAAGAAGCCCTGCCAGGGTGGTTAGGTTTTCAGACAGCAAGATCTCCTTTGGCAAGGCCAGTCCCTTGGCCGCTGTCACACTACAAGCAAAGGCAGCTCCAGGGAGGACAGGGTGCTCCCACCTGGCAGCAGTGTCACCTGTCATGGTGCTTCTCTGGGGATGCTCCATCGCACCAGAAAGCAGTGGGCAGGTGGGGGGCTGTGCAGTACAGTGGGCAAAGGCAAGGTAAAAGCTCTTTCAGGATAAGAGTGCCTTGGAGGCAGATATTTTACACTGGCATTGAGGGGCCTCCTACTGAACAGCGTCAAAGGTGCTGTGACCTCAGACGTGCTGTGACCTCAACAGACCTCTACCAAGGTTCCATGGTCTTCACATCCAGGGAGCTTGAAGGGGAGAAATGGGAAGTGACTGGTGCAGGGGGTCCCCAGCCATCAGGTGGGATCAGAATTGATCTGATGAACAATCAGGTGCTCAGCTGTCCCGATGAACCAGCAGGGCTCCCTCCAGGAGTGGTTCCAAGCTACCAGCCCCCCTATCTCCTGCATTCACTACTTCACCTGAGGAAAACCTTAGCCAAAATTACCCCTAAGTTGTTCTTTACTCCTCTTCTCCCCTGCCCCTGTTGATTTCACATAGGTCCTGCACACCAGAAAGGGTGCCCTTTAATTCCTTAAGTACCTTATGATTCAAAGACCTTGAATATAGAGGTTTTAGCTTCCTTCCAGCTGTGGAATATAACAGTTGACAGCTGCTCTTGTATTGGAAAACAGGATGTCCCCATCTCATGCAATGGCATTCTTTTGTGCCACCCACCTTCTCTCTCTTGCTGGTTTAAGTTCTGGAGGATGTTTTAGAAAGAGAAGGCATGTGAGGGGACAGAAGAACAAGGTTTTTCTAAGAGGCAACCATTTATTCCTTAGCTTCTTCAAAGCAACTGCCCTATGAGATTATAGGGGAGAAATCAGAGGAAAGATAAGAAGAAATGGAAATACCCTAAGAGACATAGGCCAATTGAATCTTATTGAAGTGACAGACAGTGATTGTTCTACAGCCAGGACATTCCTAGCAAAGTAATTAATTCAGGGAATGAAGCTTACAGCACTTTGGGGATGGAGGTTTGAATTTGGAGAGGCCAAGCAGATGCACAGAGAATAGCACAGCAAGTGGCAGAAGTTTGACAGACAGATCAGGTCCTCAGAGGTCTGCCCATCTCACAGCTCTGCTGAGCAGCCTGGCAGTGGTGGTAGGATCAGTAGGGGGATAAGAATGAACCTGAAACTGTGGCAGACTGCTGGCATTCACGCACTGCTGATCCTGAAATAAAGAGGGTTAAGAAGAGGAAGGAAATGTGCAGAGTGGTAGAGCCTTTGGGTTCTCCATCTACAACTTCCACCTTCTCACAAAGGACTGATTGTGAAGCTCTTCTCCTCCCCTTCCCCGGCAAAACTGGCTAGGGAAAAGAAACTAAAGGAGAAAATCTTCTGTAATTGCAGCAAAATGGTCTAGAAATTCCTCCAGTGCATCCGGAATTAATGTGCTGCTCCTCCCCTCACACTCCTCCCACTTCAGTTGTCAGTGGCAGGAAAACAAATTGCTGCAGCCCTTACTACAAACCATGCTCCCGCCTCCCTTCCCCCAGCCCAAAAGACATGTGCCATTCATAAGCTGCCTGACTGCTGGTCTCCATTATTAAAGCCTAGAAGACTGATAAATTGGGGATTCATGGAGCCTGCAAGCCTCCAACAACCACATTGCCATGGAAACCAGAGGCAGCCTCCATCTCCAGCAGAAATGATATTGATCTAGCTGAAGGCAGGGAATTACAATCAAGGGGAGGATATAAAATGTCTCTTTTTCTTCCCTTTGCCATCCTCCCATTTCGAGTTTAAATGAAGGAGAAATTTCATTTAGAGATCATTAGTTTGTTCCCGTCCATCATCATCCACCAAGGCCCTGTAAACTGGATGCTAAAATTAATTAAATGCCTGTTGTCAGGCTTTCCACAGCCATCTTCTTTATAACTGTCCCCAGCAGCTGCAACATCAACACCACTAGCTCTTTGCATCAAAGAAATTACTAATATTTCTCAAACGCACAGCTGGCACACCCATTGAATCCCAACACGTTTTGTGCAGGATGGAACACAGGCACTCCTCTCCAGAAGGCAGTTTAGGCTTCATGCTGTACCCAGGAAAACTCCTGGAAGCCTTTGCTTTTCATTTTATCAGGAGGAGGCTTGAGAGCCCAGACACAGGAAGAAGCATTTTGAAGTACAAACACTTGTGGGAAAAACCCCATTTAGAGACAGCACAGTGGCACTGTTGGTGCAGAGCAATTCTCTCCTCTTCCTGAAATCCCTTATCTGGGATTGCTTAGCAACTGCTTTTCTGAGGATGGAAAGATCAGGAGTCACAGCATCTGTCCTGAAAAACAGGGTAGGGAGCTGGACAATTTCCCCAGATCATATAAAGGCCAGCTGCTCCTGGTTTGACTTAAGGCAAGAGATTGGGCTATGTAGTTGTCCCTTCTGCCCCAAGAAATCTCTGTGACCAGAGTTGTGGGGTGCTTGCTCAGTAAGTGGCTTGCTCCTGCTGTAGGGCAGCCCTGAGGCTGGCACTGGCCATTTTCAAAGAGCCAAGCTGTATAGCAGGAAGGAAGGAAGGAGCTGCCTGGAAAACCTCTCATGAGTGCTCTTATTGCCAGCACCAGTCTTCTCTCTGTGAAGGTGGCAGCAGCTTGCATCAGTAATTGTGATTTTAATTCAAATTTGGCAAGCTCTGTTTTATTTTATTTTTCAACTAGTTTTGAGAGCCATTCCTCCCAGTTGGGGAGGGACTATCGAGTCTCTGAACTCTCTGGGTGCTGTGCCAAGTGAACCGATGCAGCTGTCCCAGAGTAGCCATCTCGGTTTAATTGGCTTTTCACAATAACAATTCCATCAGGCAGATAATGAATTCGGCCGTGACATGAGGGCACTCGGTGGGACAGCTGCAAATGCTGGGGAGACCACCTAGGGGCAGAGCCAGGCAGCCCCATGCCCTGTGCACAGCCAGCTGTGCCATAGCCAGGATGCACCACCTCTCTGGAGCAGATTGGGGTGTCGGCAGCTCCTCAGTACCGTCCACTGTGGTGGAAAGAAGCACCCTTCCAGGGAGCTGAGACAGCCCTTTGCTGACCCAGTCTGCAGTGACAAGGCTTCTCTTCCTCGTCAAAGGACATTTTCCTTGGCCCTGATTCAGCTGTGGGACCAAGCAGTAGCTGCTCCTCCACCATCTCGTGTGCAGCCAAAGCCTGCCATGAAGCCCAGCCTTGCACAGGTCCATGGAAGCTGCCAGTTACCACAGGTTCCATGTGCAGAGTTTTTACGTTTTTGTCCAAGGTGGAGCAACACATAATTTTGGCTTGAGCACCATAATTTTGACAACAGTGGTCACAAGAAGAGGGCCTGATATGAGGCACGGACTCATCAAGCTTGAGCTGCTCTGAAATTGCACTGAGGCAGAGGAAGTGGCACCCCACCATTTTGTGCTCTTATTGTCTCCTCCTGCTGAGTTTATTTGCTATAAAGGTCCTTGGCTCGGGTCTTGCCTGCTGGTCACGGAGCGATGTTGTGAGGTATCCATGTGGATGAACACGTCTCTCTTACTCTTCCTCTCCTGCTGGAGCTGTTCCACTTCCATAAACCATTAAATATTTATTGGGCCAGAGGAAAACATTGACTCTGTAGACCAGTGGTGAGGGCACTCATCTGGAATAGGGGAGACCAAATGCTACATCCTGGCTCCAGCAAACAATAAATAATTTATACAAAGTGGAATAGCTCCAGCAGGAGGAATCAGGGGAAAATGTGTCTAGAAGCCCAATGGCTTGCTTGCAAAGCTCACTGGATTTCAGCTTCCTAGCATAAGGCCCACCCTGTCTTCTGTCCCATTCAGGGAGGACCTGACCCTCACATGCTAGCTATTCTAAAAGCAGGGAAAGGTTTTTCTTACTACTTTATTCTACAAATCCCATAATTCCTGGTAATGGTATATACTATGCTTGGGTTTGAATAATTAAAGGGTTCACAGAAGAATTCTGGCCCAGCAGGACTTGGAAGCCCTGCATGGTTGTAGTTTGAACCTCGATCAGGCTTAACTCCTCTGTTTGGCAGAACCATGTCTATGCGTTTCCCTAGAAATGAGACCAAGAAGTAGTTGCAGCTACATCATTTAGGAGCATCTGGAATTTTCTCCTTCCTCCCTGGTATAAAACTCAGTGACTCCATCTGTCTTTTTCATAGTCATTTGGCTTCAGCAATGAGAAAAGTTTCTATCCTGAGGCACAAAAAAACATTTTCTTTCTCATGTTCTGTCTCTTTATTGTGTGCAGTGAACAGTGTTGGGTTAGCATCTCTGGAGACTGAACTCTGCTGCTCAGCAGCAGTGCTGTGCATTTCTTCCCCATGCCTTCCTGGTGGGCCTCAGATGTGTTTAGGAAGGGTTGTGTCATGGACAAGAGGTCAGGTTTAGTCCAAACAGGCACCATGCTTGGCCACACTGGTAAGTGTCCCAGCAAAGTCCTGGCAAGAGTGCTGGGATGGCTTTGTGGAAACATATCTTCAGCCCCAAAGATAGGCTTAAAGGCAGATGCCAAACCTGTTTGCAGTGTTTGAACAGAGTTGCAAGATCAAGATGGCACTCATGCCTCCTCACTGCTTGGCAGCAAAGAAGTTACCTGCTTTCACCACCCGGATCCCTGGGGTACCAGTTGAATAAGGGACTGCAGGGAATGCAGACAAAGGGCCAGACAGAATTGCTGCTCCTGTGAACTGTAGCAGCCCTGCTGAAGATAAACCCACAGTAGCCCTCTGATAAGATCCCGTGAATGTGGGGGATTTCCATCCCTCCTGACAAAGAAAAGCAGAGGACCAATGTTACAAGATTACACTGAGTGCCTTCCAGGGGGAGAAACATTGAGACCATTTGTGAGCAGATCTAAGATTAAGACACACTACTTCAACTCGCAGATATTTCTGAAGGGGGGAAAACCCAAGGCCAGGGTTTGTTCTTCTGTGACATATCCCTTTTTTCAGCACCAATGACTGGAGGTTATTCTGAACTGCTTGTGGCAGTGAGGCTGAAGCCATGGGTGAAATCCTAGCCTTACTTAAGCAGGATAGGTAACATGGGATATCTAAACTGTTTGTTTTTTTTTTTTTTTCCTAAGCCCACACCCAGTAAGGGAAGGGAGTTCCATATTAATTTGAAAACTAGATTGTTATGGACATAGTCCACACCAACTTGCATCCACACCTCTCTGTTAGAGACCTGTGTCATTTTCAAATCAGTATGCACCCCAAGCTTTTATGAACATCAAAGATGTTTTTGAAAGTACTTGCCACCACCTCAACTTTAAATCACTTTTACTTGATTCCGACTTCCATCTCTTCAAGTGGTTGTCAAGTAAAGTCTTTGAAACATTTTTCACAGCTGCTAAGACAGTTTTGTCAAAGTCAGCAGCACTGGGGAATGCTCCTGCATGATGGTCACAGCTGTTGTTCCTGCTCTTCTGTCCCTTTCCCTGTACCTGCAATGCATTATCAGCTCTGGTTCTGTACCACTGCACCCACTTCAGTGTTGGGATTCAGATGCTATTCCAAATGTCAGAGAGATTTTCTTCTTCATTAAGCCCTGTAGGTTACAGGTAATGCCCAGTTATCATTACTAGCATTACCAATTACTGTGTTTTGCTGAAGGAAGATGGAGAGGTTGAATAGCGTCTTCCACCTTCTGCTTTCTTTCATAATGAAAAGAGGACTCATTTGCTATTGCCTCAAGGTACAGCTGGCAAGTCTGTCGTTCTTTGAACACAGGATAATTGAGACCTTATGACCTTTATCTAAGACTTATTTGCATGAAGCACTGAGTCTCACTTTTCTGGTCATTAGGGGAACAGCATTTTCCTTTAGATCCCTGGACCCTGTCCAGCTTTCCATAGTTCTTTTCCTCAGTACACCACAGCCTAGCGAAGGGCAGGTGTCCAAGGTGGACTCCTGACTGCCAGGACTTCAGCTGAGATTTTCCACTCTGTTCCAGTGTCCCATGCTGACACTGATGTAGCTAAGGATGCAGAAAGAAAAAAAGAAACATTTGCACAGACCAAATTCACGTCTGGTGATGATATAACCAACTCTTTACATGGCACAGGCCATTAGAGCTAAAGGACATGTAAAGGGAAGCTTTGGCAGGGAATACAGAAGTAGGAAAGAAGTCACAGTTCTAGTAACCTGCAAAACCAGACCGGACTCTTCTTCAAAGAACAGCAAAGCACACAATAGCAGTACTCTCCATCATTTGAGTTTCCTACACACATTGTTTTTAATATCTCGTCTATTTTCTGCCTGAAAGATATCCAGAGAGGAAAGCTAGGAAATGAAGAAGCACTTCTTTAAATCAAGCTTGCAGCATGAATGTCACATCGAGAAATATTGTGCCCAGAAACCTGTTCAAATTGAGCTTGTGTAATATGGTCTTTCACAGGTCTATCAGAGGTCCAGAACTGGAGGTGGAAAACTGCCCCACAGAGCTGCTGTCAGTGGCATCCCTTGACTTGTAATCCTTCTGTCACTGCTTACATTTTCCTTGGTTCTCTTGGTCACTCCCCAGTTTCAGAGATCATCCTAGGGCTAAATAAAATATTTCAGTAGTGTCTTTACAAAAAGAGTCATTGCAGTCATCAGTGCTCATTCAGTAGCTGTCTGCAAAAAGGAAAGGGGTTGGTGTGCATAAGGACTGGGATGAGGAACAAAACAGAAGAAATAATGCCTCTCTGGAAACATGTAAAAAGTTACAGCTTTTTTTGGACTAATGTGAAGAGTATCTGTCATTCTATCTCATAAAATAGAATTGCAGATTTGGAGGGAGTCCAGAGAAAAGCAACAGAGTTCCTAAGAAGCATGGGAATAATTTCATATAAAAAGCAGTCGAAAGCATTGCTTATGTTTTCTTCAGGAAAGTGATGAACAGCAAGGGCTGTGATACTGTGCCCTCTGTGCATAAATGCATACTGTATGATGCTATATACCATAATCAAAGGCATGAAGAAGGGCTATCACAAGCTTTTGCTGTTTCTGTGACATAGCACAAGAACAGAAAGATATTTAAGGCAATGGTGGCCAATTTGTCACCAAACTTTATGGCCATTGTACAGCTGGTTGGAGTTGGTAAAGCTGTTGATACTTTGTCAATCAGATCTTTTGTGTGCGTACACACACACAAAAATATATGTATGTGCCCTATAACACCACAGTTATATTAGCATCAAAAGAGAGAATACATCATGCTTTACCTGTTAAAACAAATCCTAGACAGCAGAAGGCAGGGATGAGTCCCAGCAGCAGAGAAGCAGTTTACCCTAGATCTGCCCATAGCAGTGCTTTGTGCTAGCCACAGCGAGAAGTACAACAAATGGATATTAGCTCTGTCCTAGCTTGGCAATTTCTGTGTTCCTCTGCCAGTTATTTGCATGGATCCTTGGGAGTGCAACTTCACCTTGCCAGAGTCCATGAAATTTCCACAGAGATTGGAAGTGATCACTGCACTGACATTGATAATCCAATATTTATGCACCTATTAAATAGCTCTTGAGGAATGTCTAACTAATCTGACTGTGCGTACCTGGTGAATTTTCCAAATCCTTTACCTCTGCATGTGGCAGCCATCTGTACCACAGAGTCAGTATTTCTACTTCTGAATTTCATCTCCTTGGAGCTGTAAATCCCAGCTGATAATCTGCAGGCTCATATCTATCTGAAAAGTCCAGCCTATTTGATCCTAGTGCAAAGAGATGACACTGGCAGTGGTGCAGAGCACTTCTGGCAGCTACAGCAAACAGCCATCACTTAAATTTTGTCTGTCTGTCCAGCCTGTCCACAGGTCTGCTATTTGAGCCCTCCTCAGCAGATATTTTGTTTTTCATCTATGACAGAAAACCTTCCTCCCATGGAGCATTTTCTGAAGATGATCTGAATGCAAATGCAGCGGGCCACTGTGGAGAACATTGGAATGAGGGCGATTTAGAGCAGACTCTAAGTGGAGTTCAACCACTGGTCTCAGCTGTAGAGAGCTGTGTGTTAGTGTGAGTGACTACAGTACAACATGGCACACACTGTGACACTGCCCTAGGCAATGTCACCCGTACACTGGTATTGGTGTGGTTTGGAAGAGCAACAGCTGTAGCTGCCAGCAGCAGAAGGGGTGAAAGATTGCTGTCACCTTTCCTATAATTTGCATCCTTCACAAAATAAGCCACTGACTCCAGTAACCAGCCATGAGTGTCCATGCACTTCTTACTGAGGTTCCAGAAAAACTGGTACCTCTTATGTATGAAGGAGTGGTTACCCCGCTCTCCTCAAAAGACCTTTTCCAGAGTTGTCCTGTACCTTTTTGTCAGTAAATATGTTTAATGTCATCTATGATTTTATTAAAAGAGGTCAAATACTGCTTCACCACCGACCCACTAGTGCAGATCCCACCCCTAGAGGCAAGCTGCGTCTCATTAGGAAACAGCAGACCTGAGGCACACATGGGACAAGAGAGTATTTCACTGCAATAGAGGAGGAAATCCTGCCCCTGTGCCATGCTGTGTGTAGGAAAATTGTGACATTCCACTTTTCACGCCCTCCCCCTCACACAGCTATTTGCACCAATGCATACCCAGCTATGAATTAGGCGATGTTTATACCCATGTAGACACAATACAAAGATTAAAATTTCAGAGCAACTGAGGAATAGAGACAGCCTTCATACTTCAGCATGTGTCAGGCAATCTAAACTGCATTTATAGAGTCTTAGTTTGTTGCTGGAGTAGTACTACAGACAAGAAAGCGCTGCCATGCTTGCTTAGAGTTGTTCCCTCTGGGACAGCCATGGGAGGACTAGTGTGTTTGCATGGCTTTCCTTGGCTGCCAGGTGTAGCAGCAGAGATAAGCTCCCTTGAAACAGGAATGGCAATGGGGTTGTCCTGCCTCATGCCAGCTACTCATGGGCCAAGACTGAAATTCCAGGTCCCACAGCTGCAATCCTCTCACATAGTGCAGGCTGCGTGTTCTGGCTGGCACAAGACAATAGACAAGTCTCCCTTTCCAAATCTTTATACAGCCAGTGCTCCCAAAGCGCAGCAAGCATTGTCCTTCCATCAGTATGGGGACTGAACTGAAAACAAAGAACTGATTCAACTGTAAACCATGAAAAAGGATCCACAGGGACTTGCTCCCTCTGAGGAAGGGAAGGGAAGATGGTGCCTCCCAGTGCTCCTTGCTTGCAGGATTCAGAGCCCTGGGGGAACTGCTAGCCCGCTTACATGCAAAGTACTTGTCACCTGGCAGATTTTTCATTTCAGCTGTGAAGCTGCTCCATTGTAAAACTATTTCATGAAGCAGGAAAAACATTCTTCCTTTCCCAACAAAAGAAGATCCATTTGTTTCCTTAGGCACAATTTACTCTTTCACATTTCTGGGTTTTGTATTCTTACCTGACAATCTGAGAGTGCTCTGATGTGAGAGCCAACCAAATCTGGAGGTGAGACCTGAAAACTTGTGAAAGTACAAATCAAATCCCAACACTGTGTGACATTCACCTCCTCTCCTCCCCAGGAGGACATCATAGCCCATGTTCTTCCATAGTCTGCTGTGCTGGATGCTGATCTCATTTCAAAGCTGCACTACCAGACTCTTTCCAGTAATTTTCATGGGTACTCTGGATTTAAGCCAATGCAACCATGATTAGAATCAGTCTCACTTCCTTATCCATATGTAATGCATAAATTCCCC
The DNA here is from genome assembly GCF_015227805.2 of Hirundo rustica. Taxonomy (NCBI): domain Eukaryota; kingdom Metazoa; phylum Chordata; class Aves; order Passeriformes; family Hirundinidae; genus Hirundo; species Hirundo rustica. The sequence continues at coordinate 24,053,533 of NC_053451.1, read as the reverse complement.
TCATCACTTTTAGATTTTGTCCTGTTCAGTAGGTTGGCATCTAAGGGAGCCTCTCCAAGCATAATGCCAACACCAAAGAGCCAAAAGCTGGATCATAAGAGGAAAACTTATAAATCTAAGTCTTGACAAGGATGCTCAGATGACGAGACAACTTCTTCACATTCCTGTCATCCACTGAAAGACATGAAGAGGTTTGAGAGATTGTCCTCTTACATCAATCCTTCATTGCCACTGAACAAAGCCCACTGACTCATTTCATGCCTCACCCAGGCTGGAATCCATCTCTTTTTTACTTTTAGAAACACAGAGGATTGCTTAGGCACTGCCCTGCTTTACAACTGGAAATGCCTGGGGTTCCAGACCAACTACTATTGGATACAGGACAGTTGTTTGAAGCCATTTCCTAGGCCATTACCAAAAGACAGATAGAGCACATAGAACTGAGAAACAAGGAGAGAGGTGAGGGCTGTCAGGGGAACCACTGACTGGTACAAAAAACCACTCTCTCTGTCTCCCACTCCAGAAATATTAAGCATTAAAAACTGCGCACTTCTCTTTATCTGATTAGTCATTCCTTTCCCCACTCCCTGTCCTTTTCTGCCCTGCCCGTAGAAAAAGGCAAAAATCTCTTCTGGGTGTGAATTAAAAGCCCATGCCTTTTGCTTGTGCTTGCACCAGGGAAAGTATCCACAGATAGCATGATGCAGCCATTGTAGTAAAATTCAAGGCAGATGAACACCACCACCCCAAAGCAGCACGGTCGGCACGCCTCAGGGTAGTAGCAGCCAAGCATGCCAGGGCAACCAGCCAACCGATGACACTGGCCAGGAGCCAATTTGATTTAATTTTGGCAGCCTGACACTGTGCACTACTGTGCCAGTCTTCGATCACAGGAACGATAAGAGGTGACCTTTGAAGGCCAAGGGGACAGATGAAGCTGAAAGAGGATCTGTCCCTGGGCTGGAGGAGCACTGAAGTGGCAGATGTCCCCGCTTTCATGAATGACCAGCGCTGTCACACCAGCAACCACCAGTGCTGTGTTTGCCGGGGGAAAGGTTGAGACCTGGGAAATGTGTTTAAGTCTATGGAAAGAGTAAGCAACAAGAGAGATGGAGAGGTTTAAAGATACGAGAGAGTAATAGGACGAAGATGGTAAAAAGAAAACATAGGCTTTCTGTCAGGAACTATTTCCTGTCTGTGGGTACTTTTGTACTGTGATGATGCTCTTCAGAGGAATATTCTTTCAGAAGGAAACAGCTTCCTACTATTGTGGACATTGTGCTATAAGAGCGCATTGCAGAGCACAGCCTGGAATCCTCAGAGAGATGTACAAGGAGACCTATTTAATCTTTTTTGCATTTCTTTCTTGGATGACTCTGGGGTCACTTAGCCAGCTGTTCAGGTTTGTGACTGGAAGGCTGATATCATACTGGAATAGAAATTCAAGAAAAATCTATATTCATTAACATTTTAAAGAGGCTATCAGCTTGACTCTGGCCACGCACCTTCGATGTTTGCCTTCTGCAAACATTGCTAGGATTGAATGTTACTGCATGCATACTGAGTAAGCACAAATGGATGCACATACTGGTCTTGAGCACTCGGTCACTGAAAACTCATTTTTAAATATATATTTGATTGCAGATTTTCCAGCTTCCTCTGTTGGCGAGATGTTTACATAAGTAATAGTATCACGTGCAAATGCATATTAAATTGTGCATTTTAAATGGCCACTTCAAATGATGTGTCTATGAATGGTTGGCCACTTCAAGTGGTGTCAAAACCAACAAGAGCGTGGGGAGGATATCTGAAAATGATTCAGAATATTGAGTAGAAATAAACCATTTTTTCATGAGTGACAACTGAAAACAGGTAAAATAAATGAAAATTAAAATCAAATAGCTTGCTACTATAAATGCCCTACCTCTATCCATTAGAGCAGATTGATCTGAATAAAAATGGGATGTCAATTCAAAGCAGAATCATTCTTGCTTAGGAATAAGGCATCCCATTAAATAATAGGGAATGAGCATTCATTATCCTGTGTAAAGAGGGCCCCAAAACACTGATTCACCCTGCCCTATTCTTGCCATTGACGTTTGTACCTTTGCCCAAGTATAAAACCAACAAGTACAGCACACAACGTAGCAAATTATATTTCACTGACCACATGACATTTATGTTGCCACTTAACTCATCATATAAAGTAAGAACAAATAGCTGGAGACCTGGACAACAAAAAGCAAACATGGACATTTCAATTTGAAGGCTTATTTCTAGAAACTCCTCAATAAGCGGAAGTAAAACCAGCAACCCTTCGTGCTTCTGTACAACCAGTTCAGACTCACATTCTTGAAGGCTGCTCCCCTTGCCCATGCCTTAAATCACAAATGTCCTGTGTGAGCTCCTCTCCAAGTATTTAATCTGTCCCTTTGGATACCTGTTCTTCCCTATCTGTCCACTTTTGTTGAGCAGGAATAGAGTTGCCTGAAGCCCCAGGTTAACTATGAGGCTTGGAAGCCTAATTGGAGAGTGGGAGTTGCAATTTGTGGAGGAGAAGTAGGGGGCCAAATGAAATTATGGAGAAACATGTGTAAGTAAAAGACTGGGTGCTGAGGCTCTCTAAAATTTACATCAGGCTGTTTATGAACATCAAGGTGATATGCAACATTTTACCCCAACAAGCTAATGAATGCAGGCTGCCCTGTAAAACACAGTATTTCATGAATGTGAAGGCCAGTGTTGCTTGATACTGCCTCTGAATTGAGTTTCATGTGGAGCCTACCTCAAATATTACCTTTTTCTTTTTTTTTTTTCCTTTTTTTTTTTTCTTATGTTCTATTTCTTTGATAAAATAAGAATGGTCAAGAACAAGAGAGAAAAATATCCTCAGATCTTTGATGCTTTTTCTACTCAGCTCACTATCACAATTTATAATCAACTCCTCTTTCTGGTTTGTCAAAAAATGTCCACCTTTGCCTCTCAAAACTCTTCACCCCTTCCCAGGGGAACTGGTTAACCAGGCTTGCACTCTGTCAAGAGTGAGGAGTTAAAAACACCTCCTAGAGTGACTTTTGGTATTCAGCTCTCTTCTGTCCTCACTCACTGATTTATCAGGGCCTTTAAACATTCCTTTTCCTATCTGATTCTCTTGCTACCCATGTTTGTATTAGCTGACATGTCTAAAAGCTTCATGCAAGCATGCCTGGCATGGGTTACTCCAAGTAAAAACCATATAGGTATGGGTACGGGTGAAACTATAAGCCCTGCTGATAATAAGATGTTCCTGACTAGGATGTGGCTGTACTAAGAACCTCATCCATACAAGCAGGTGGAAGAAAGACCCTTTTGACTCCAGGACCATCCCACCAGCAAGGTCTCCTGCAGAATAAGAGAGCTTTTGTTTTGTGAGATTTTCAGCTGAAGTTGAAAGCCTCCAGTGGCCTGGCCAAGTTTTCCCACTGGAGCTTCTCTCTGCTAGTGTGACTGAAAAGGCTCATCTTGATCTTTAGGATGTGCAGAGCTTGGGGAGCTCTCCCTCAAAGCCTCCCAGCTGGCAGACACTCTCCTGCCACCATGGAAAAAAGGGCTGATGGCACCTCCATCTAGAGGAACAGGAACCTCAGCAGGAGCTGCAGTATTTCCAAAAGCTGACTGGAAGCAGGAAAGAGGGTACTAAGCACAAAATTAATCTCCCCCACCCCTAGAAACCGGCAAGGGGATTGCTCTGTTAACTCTAGATCTGATCCCCACACCAGCTCTTGCTCCCAGGAGACCGAGGCAGGTGTCCATTTCTGGAGAGGCCGGTTCCCTAGCCAGGCGCTCACTCACCTGTCTTCTCTTCGGTTTGGCTGCTCTCCACTGTCTCCATTTGGGGTTGCGCTGTTGCCTTGGCAGTAGCATCCTCTGCGGCAGGGGTGGTGGTGGCAGTGGTGTCAGCAGCAGGCACGTCGGCTTGTTTAGGCTCCTCTTTGTCTTGGGCTTCGTCAGCCTTCAAGGACGGCGAGTTATCAGTGGAAGCTTTAGTGGCACTTTCCCTATCGGGGGCGGCGCCAGCAGCGGGCTTTTCCTCCGAGGAGGCAGCAGGGGTGGCAGCCTGTGGGGCTGGCTGCTCCGAGCCCGTGTCGGCGGCTCCATCTCCTTTTTTCTCCTCCGCTGGCGCGCTGCTGTCTTTGCTGCCCTCCTCCTGCTGGGCACTGTCAGCGGCGGCCGCCTCTGTGGCAGCAGGAGCCTCGCTTTCTTTGTTCTCGGCCGCTCCGCCAGCAGGGCCTTCCTCCTTCTTGTCGGCGGCATCAGTCTCAGATGCTGGAGCATCTCCCTTCTTCTCCCCCTTGAGCTTTTTCCTTGTTATGTGTCCGCGGAAGCTGGCCTGGATTTTGGTGGCTGCCTTATGAGCTTTATCTTCTGGTTTGATGCCATCTTGCTCAATCTTTTGGTCTCCGTCCTCATTTTTTTCAACCTTTGAAGAAGAACAAAGGAGGAGGGCAGAGGAGAAAAGAGGGAGATAAGTTAAGATTTCTTCAGGTGTAGCAGATGCTCTAATTTTATTGAGAATATCCCACCTTCCCCTCCTGGTAAGGAGTGAAAAATTTCAAAATAGGCTTTCTGTTTGCTATGGGTTTGAAACCAGGTGGCCCTAATTTCATCCTAAGGCTGGACAGAAGTAGGTCTCCAGCCAAATCTCCAATCAAAGGTTTGTAAAAGAAATTTAAAGCCCCTCATCATCTCTGTCAGTAATGCTGAGAGCATCTTGGCTGTGTGGAAAGGCTTTCACCAGCTGGGTTGTCTCTATTCCCATGATTTATTTTCCCATTAATTTTGAAATATACCAATTTTTTTTCCCCTATTCATTTTCAAAACACTCTCCTGAGGGAGATTTCCACAGTCCTTCCAAATCCACCTCTGCTTTCAAGTCGGTGTTTCTTCTTAATGACACCTTGTTTCACAGGTGTGTGACTCCAATGACACCAAGTGCTTTGTCTTTTACAGCTTTTTTGACTCGGGATTGCCAACAGAGAAGGGGATTGCTGCCTGCCCATCTGCAGTTTGTGCTGCTGGACACACACAGATATTCACAGGATGTACTCCTCACAAACGCCCTGCCCGCAAGCGCCCCAAGCGCTTTGCCTTTGCTCTCCTCTCATGGTTTCGCTGAAGGATTAATGGGCAGATTAATATCACTCTTTCCAATTTCAGCTGACTATTATTATTTCTTTGACTGTTGGGGGGAATTCAGCCGTACAACAAAGGACAGGCATTCCCCGTGTTTTTTTAGGCTTAAATCATGCATTAAAGTCTTAAATGGGACCAAACCAGAGCCTGTGCCTCACGCTGGTCTGCTGCAGAGAGATAATGCTCAGCTTATAAACCTGCACTGAATCTACAGGACAGACCACACTTCACCCCAATAATTTAGCAGCCCTTGGGCAAGTAACAGCTCAGCTGCATATTTATGAAAGGACACTGGTCTATTAATAGTCCCATCGGGAAACATTCAAAAGACCTATGTGGAAGCAGAGCCACCAGTCTCTTTGCTGTCTGCACTGGTTTCCATCACTGGCTCGGGTCACAAAACAAAGAAAACAAGCTGACTGGGAAAGATGGAAGCATTTGCTCCTGTGTGGGAGGAGGGAACCACTCCTTCGGCCATTGCAACTGAGATGTGCCATCTGGGGAAAGGCTCCGGACCAGGAGAGTAGAGAGAGGGGACAACCTACAAACACATTCAACAAGAGTGTGGCAGGGAGAAGGGAGGAGAAGCCACTGCAACATGCCAATGTGCCACTGGAAACATCACGCCTGTGGAGAGGGCAAGAGAAGAATGGCCACAGCAGCAGCAGTTCCTGGGAAACAGACTGGGAGTGATCACTTCCCCAGAACAAGACACAGCCAAGCACACATGGGAGTGATGCTCAGCCAGGAAACCAATCTGGTGTCCACTGCCATGCCAGAGATGGTACCCCCTGTGTCCCACTGTGTCCCCAGTGAGCACAGATCCCTCACCCTAGCATTGGTGCCAGTCATTCCTTAAGTGGGTGTGGTGGCCAAGGAGTGAGTGAGCTGCCCCAAATCATCAAGGCAAAGAGCCACCCCACATGGCTGTGCAGGGACATGGGTGGGTCTGTATACAGCAGGAAATGGGATGGGATGGGCAAACGTTGCTTATGTAGGGGGTGAAAAAGGCTTTGAGTGAATATGTAAATGGGATTAATACACATAATTCTGCACAAGGAGTTTTTGTGCTTCTGACCATGCCCAGGGACAAAATGGTTGTTGCACCAATCACAGGGTGAGCATTACGTCTACACTTCCCCAAGTGCAGTACATGACACAGTATGGAAAATGGGCTTTTTGTGTTTGTCACAGCTTGTCAGAGAGCAGGTGATAGTTATGTGCAAAGATGATACAGGCACCAGCAGGCTGCAGCCACTCCTGTGTCTTGCATGCCTAGCTCGACGCAGTTAGCTATTATTCAGCACCTGGGTAAGCTTTTCAGCCTACTTCAGCACAAGGAGGTGGAAGCAAACTGGAAGTACATTTAAACTAGTTATATAGTGCAGAGCTCCACACAGGCTCATCCATCCTGTTCCTTAGACAAGTTTTGCAGCTTGCAGTAAGTCCTGTGTTGCTGTAGCAACCTAACCGCTAATACCTGAACTAGCTGGTTTAAGGAGATCTTGGATACGCCAGCATTACACCGTAGCCACAGCAACGTGAAAATAGACTGGTACTCCTTCAGAGAACTGTATAACACTTAGATGCTGTAGCTTTGACTCCTTCTCCCCAAGGACTGAGGCTAGTCTCAAACAGCAGCAGGATTGGGAGACTGGAAAGACAATTCAGACATGACTACGAGGCCTTAAGGGCACAGTCCCCATGTCTTATTCCTGCAAAACCATTAGTGAATGTGACAAAATTGTTAATCCCTGAAGAAACAAGAGAAACATTGACTGAAAGGAGATGTCTCTTGCACTGGCTTTGTTGCTCTCACATCCTACGTACTTCCTACACCAACCAAGAGAGCTTTTACAGATCATGCTGCATGCCTGACTCTCTGACTGCAGAGCTGCCCTGTTACCTAGGCTGTGCAGCCCTGTAAAGGTTTATCTCCTTCCCCGGTTGGCCAGAACCCAGGACACAGTGAGCCACAGGGTTGGCCCTGTGTTCCTGTCAGCCGCTGACCTGGCAAGGGATGGGAGAATACTTCTCTCCAGGGTGGTCAGACCAAAACCTCTCACCTGCACCTACAGCATAGCAGAGCTAAAAGTTTCCTTTGCTATTCCAGTGACATCACTGTCCTATTCTCCCAGCTGGGAAGACATCCATTTGAGTCCTTGCCAGATCCCAAGTTGTGCAACTGCAAAATGTATTTCCAGTAGGGTGCTTTCAGCATAATTTCAGATACAAAAGATAAGAAACATGAGACTGGGGCAGAGGTGGGACTCAAGATCATGGATGGAAGAAATGTATTAATAGTTTATCTTTGCCAACGTGGCCCTCAGGAATCCTGTTTCTATTCAGTCCTTCCCCGGTAAAGCTCCCTAGGCATTTCAAATTACTTTATTTTTCAGGCTACTGGCCTGCAGCTACTTCTGAGGTACAACGTGGTATCCTTAAACTATGTGTGCCACGTTGTGTAACAATGGGTTGGGTAACAGACAGGTTGTTCAGGGGGAAACTTCTGTTCACACACACATACACAAAAAAAAAGAAAAAAAAAAAAAAAAAAAAAGAGCCAGCCCCAAGGGCTTTTCATCTGTGGATTATGTGCACAGCAGATAAACCCTAATCAAGGAAGCGCTCAAAAATAACCTGTATACAGCAGAAGCTCCTGGAAAGCAATTTGTCTTCCTTGGAAAACTAAAAGGGTGAGTCAGCCCTGCCAGGATGCATTCAAAACCATCTCAGTGGAAAACAAGAAAGCTGTCTTTCTATCTCCCAAGTGCTCATGACATCTTGGCTGTAGTATTGTTGCTAGAATAAAGTGACTATTATTACTAGTGTTTGCATGGAATCTAGAGTTTCAGGAATCAGGTCTGGCAGGGATAGGATTCATAAATTAGTATTCCATCATCCCCCTCCCCTCCATTTACACAGTTCTGTGTAAAGTAAGCTCACATTAATGCTTAATACTGACATATTCCTGATACTGTTAGGGTACGTGCAATGTATTGCCATTTTACACAGAGCAAATGTCCTCTGTTTCATTTAGTTTTAAACAAATCATGGATCCTGTAATGGCAAAAAGGTATCACTGAGGCAGGTGGATGAAGACCTAAACAGATCTAGAAAAGAACATAACCAAACATGTTCTTTTTTTCAGTCAGACCATCCTCACATACCCCATGAAGCCAGTGTGCAAAGCTTTTCCTCTATGTAACACACATTTACGTCTCTATCTACACAGCCCACAGCATCTTTCCAGTCCTAGAGGGATGATCCTCTCACCATCCCCATCTGCTTGTCTGCCACACCTCCAGGTTTCTAGGACATCCCTTCCCAAGCATACTGTTCCCGTAAGTGAGAATTTCCTTGCTATCAAATAGCTGAGAGAGTAGGAGATAAGAAATTAATGTTCAGTCACAGATAGGGCAGAGGTTAGTTCTTAGGTACCAGAAATGTAGAAATTTCATGGAGACATGACATGATTGCTAATCTCTGGCCGCTTTGACACCTTCCATCTCCAAACTCACATCTTGGGGGGTGGAGAGGAGTGGTGTCAAATTATGTCGAAGAATTAAGGAAGTATTACTATAACCTACAGACCCTTTTAGATGTCTCCTGTGCTAGCATTTCAGGAAAGGAGAAATGGACCACCAAGGTGTTTTCCAGATGTTCCACATGTTTGCAGCCACATATAGATAAAGAAAGGAGAGGACTGAGTGCTTTGGTCCTTGCTTGCTGTTAGTCCACTTGTCTCTCATGGTGCACCTCATTGGCTTTCCTTGGCAAAATAACCACATTGTTTTGCATTCTGAATGCTGGGGTGGAGAGACCAAGAAAGAACTTACTGTTTCACCAAAAGGTGTTTGAATATCACACTGCTTCCTCTGCTTCTGTCTCTAGCTCTCCTTTTCCTGGTGTTTCTCAGCCTCCAATATACAGCATGTATCAACCTCCATAATGTTCATCCTAGGATCAGGCTGCTATATGCTATGGCCATGCCATATGCTCAGCCATCACCCTGGTATCCTCCTCCTTTCCGTCCTTAGTTAGGAGCTGCTCTTAAACACGACACCAAATCCCAGAGCCCTTTGATACACGTGGCCATCTTCTGTATTCTGAAAACTTCATGCTGGGAGCCCAGATTTAGGACTTACACACCTTTCACCAGACAAGGCATCAATACTGGCCAGAGCTTGCATATCCATAGGACCACTGACACTTGTCAATAACCCACTTCACCCATTTCACCCAAGGGAAATAGGATACATGATTGTTATTGGGGGGAAAAAAAAACCAAAACAAGCAACCATGTTCTTCACGCCAAGAAATAAGGGCCCAAAGTCATTCCTTTCTCAGGACACCTGTGCTAAACCTTTGGAATGGAAACCTTTGCTTCAGTTATTCAGGTGAACTAGTGCTGAATCACCCAAACACCTGTGCTGTTGGTGGGGTTAAGATGCCATCTCAGCCCATGCTCTGTTCTTGACTGGAACACAATGTATGTTCTTACTCTTGTTCCTCAGGGCTGCTTGCACTAGCCAGGTAATGCAGAGCTCCACACAGGCTCATCCACCCTGTTCCTTAGACAATTTCCTTTCACAAAGAAATTTAGGCATTCACCTCCCAATGTTTCCCTAGGATTGAGTCACCTCAGCGTTTTTTGTGGACCTGGCACCACATGACCTGATTTGTCTCAGAGACGGCATTTAAGGAGCAGAATGTATTAAAAAAACAAAAAAAAACCAAAAAAAAAAAGACCAGCTGTCTCCCCAGAAGGAGTGAGGCATGGACACGTGAAAGAGAGAAAAGGTTTTCACACTTTGGGAAGTGAGGAAGCAATTTAGCACAAAGAACAGCTTTTTTTTAACCCAGTTAAACGGTGTGAAGACACCTGGCTAGAGGATAACACCTGTCAGCACAACCTGTCTTCAAGGTGAGGAAACAAACAGAGTTCCTTTATTTTCCCGGAATGACTATGGTGAATGGTGGGTAAAATGCCCTTGAGAAAGAAAAGGTTAATTCACCCCTCTGAAGGCCTAGGTAGGATTGTTCCCCAGGGTATAACTAGCAGGGTTTCAGCTCTCCCGTTCCAAGTCCTCTAACAATGGAGTTTCCACCCTTTCCTCTACAAGATCCTCTTATATATAGGGAAATTCCCCTTATTTTATGGCCTAGATTAAAATAAGATGACAGGCAGAGGGATAGATGTTATTCACTTGTGTGCAGTGGCTGCAAAGAGAAGTAGAAGACAATATAAGCTAGACCTATTTAGATATTTCTAGTCAGCCTTCTCAATAAATCCCTACTCTCCTCACCTGTTTAGTGACTCTTCCTTCTGTTTGTCACCCTGTTTCTCTTAAGCTGGTGGCCTACCACCCTGAAGCTCCAACAGCTCCAGCAGTTAAATGGAAAAAAGGCACTCACTACTGCTTCTGTTGCCTTTGCAGTCTGGGTGAAAGAAAGTAGAGCCTTCCCCCTGAAGGGGACACAAAGTGGATGATGTTCAGGATGATGTTCATGTTTCTGGAGCAGAGAAGCTCACAGGGGAAAACACTTGCCTTGGGTCTGGTCTGAGCTCTGTAGAGCACTTTGGTGGTTGTAGGGCACAGGCTGCGCTCACTCATCTTTCAACTCAAAGTGCCCAGAGTCTCAGAGAAAGGATTGGGTGGGAACTGGAGAAGGTGGTGCTGTTATAGTTCATGCCAAGGGTGTGTGTATACCCTGGGGTGTGGCCTAAGTGTATGAGGGCACTTCAGGACACAGGGTCTCTGGGGACTGTGTCAAAGGGCTTGAGTGTTTGGCACAATCAACATCTATGCTCTTGCTTGAGGTTGGATCCTGGTGCGTACTGTACTGTCAGTTGTGTCTAGTCTCCTTTTTGGAGGGTAATACTTGTGTCACTCCAGACGGAACCAGTCAGCAGGCATTCAAATCAAGGGATCAAAGCCTAGAAAGGAGGCAGGAAGGTATCCAAGCTGACAGTGTAAATCTACTCCCAAAATAGCCCATATTGAAGGAATTCAGCAAAAGGACCAGGTGAAAATTTCCCTTGAACTATGCTTTGATAGAAAAGTCCATTCAAAGAATAGGTGATTTTTGATGTAGATGTGCTTTAATAGAAATGCAAGCTTGGATATCACTGGACTAAGGAAAAAATTTATCTTTTTAAGCTCAAGCTATGTTGTTTGCTTCGTTGTGTTTGGGGCAGTTTGGGCAAGGATGGTTTCTGCTCTGTGGACTATTTTGAAGTAGCACCTTCAGACTCTGAATCCGTAGCGTGCTGACCATGAGCAGGTAATGAAACCCAGAATTACAGAATTATCAATGCCTCCCCCAATCTTTTCTCTCCCAGATCTCCCAGTCTCTCTCTTTTTTTTTTTTTTTTTTTTTTTTTTTTTTTTTTTTTTTTTTTTTTTTTTCCCCTTGCTTGCTTAATTTTGGACTCCACTAAATTTTTCGGGGAATTGTTATTTGCTCAGTTTTGGACTCCACAAAATTTTTTAGGGAATTGCTATTAGCCTCTGGTGGCTCAGAGCGCCTGCCCGCATGAGTGCCGGACACATTTGATTCTGATCTAGCTGCACCCAGGGCACAGAGGCTAATTTCCTGCTCAGACTTGGTCCCCTGAGATCTTGGGCAGACAGCTGCTGAGATTCCCCACAGTCCAGGCTTATGCAGGGTCTCCAGAATGACTTCCACAGGAAGCAGAAGCTTATGTCCTGCTCCTAACCCAATCCTGCCATGGCAACACAGGGCATCCCATCCTTCAGTCCTGTCAGCAGCACTCAGCTTGGTGTTGCCTGCAAATATGCTGATGGTGCACTTCATCCCACTGTCTCTGTCAGTGAGGAAGGCATTAAGTAGCACTGGTCTCCATACGGACCCCTAAAGGTCAGCACTTGTCATCAATGTACACAGGGGCTCCAAGCTGTTGACCGCTACCCTCTATCCAACCAAGTCCTCACCCACTGAGGAGTCCTCCCATCAAATCAGTCTCTCCAGTTTAAAGAGAAGGATGTCATTAGGGACCATATTAAAGGCCTTGCAGAAGTCCAAATGGTGACACCTGTAGCCCTTCCCCTGTTCACTGGTGTAGTCCCTCCATCACAGAAAACCACTAGCTCAGTCAGGCAGGACTTGCCCTTTGTGACACCACTACTGCTTTATACCTAGCACCTGCACAGAGAAGAAAAGGTGTTTCTTCTCCTGAACTGCAGCTGTAGCTGGGGTAAAACCTTGTGGCTGCCACCCGTGCTTTCAGTCACAGACAGCAATTAAACTTCAGGAGGGACAAAGGTGTGTATCCCAGCTGAAATTACAGGGTGAGCTGAAGAAAACAGAAACCAAGATTTTTGATTGGGATCTGGCAAGGCCAGTAAAGTTAAGTACTGCCTTTCTTACTGTTCCATTAACCTACTGGTCAGATCTTTGTATTTTGTTTTTCCAGTCTTGAAAGACAGCCTAGCCCCAGGCATCGCCTTTAGCCAACTGCTTCCCCATTCCCTCAGGAGCACCATGCAATCTTTCAAGTCATCAGAGCTGCTCTTACCAAAACCCAAAAAACCCAGACTTGTAGGTCTCCATGGTTTAATAGACTGGCTTAAAAACAGCTCTGCCTAAGATATCCTTTCCCAGAGCCTCTTCAGCTTTAGTTCCAAGTAGACCAATCCCACAACCCCGCTGCAGAGCTGAACATTTTGGCCCCATGATATTGTATCCCCAAAGAGCTGCAATCCACTGCAAAGGCTTCTACCTATTGGTACAGACTCTATCTTCTCACTGGGGTAGCTGGCTTTTTCTCAGTTTCTGGTTCTGATGGATTCAACAGGTCTTGCTGGCATGGCCTTTCCTTAACCAGCCAGGGGTAGCCCTACTGGCTCTGCTTCTTCCTCCATGGGATTTCCTGACCCTGTTAACACCAGCCTAGCTTCACTAGGACAGCATATCAGCCTAGCTGCTGGAAGGCAGAGAATGATGGTGTTAAATCTGGATCTGATCTTCATGGAAGCTCAGTCTGTTGATTTGTGTTGTGGAACTTCGTGCCCAATGGGGCTTGACTAACCCAGAGATTGCCCTTATGCACCCCCTGGCTTGCCCTAGCCATTGTCTCCACCCACCTTTACTTCAGTGGCACTAGTGCTGATATTTGCCCTGCAGAACTTCTACAAGTTTTCTGACAGGACTGTCGTGATAGCCTGTGTATGAATACAACACAAGCAGTGGGTGCAGTGGGTAAGACATGGACCCGTCTTATGAATCTGAATTCTTCACAGCAGCTCCCTGTCTTGGATGCCAGGAACCCTACAGAAAACCTTATGTGAAATTATTCTTGGCCTACATTTAGTGTTCATTTTTCGTAAGTGTTTAAAGTAGAAGAAGAGAAAGGAGAGATATCCGTATCTCCTCCCTGCTTAGGCACTACTACGAGTGAGAACAGGAAGAGTGAGACCTACTTTTAAGATATCAAATACAGGAGACAGCTCACTGGTCTCACTACGAGATCTTACATACTGCTGACTCACAGAAAACTGTGAGAAGACCCAGACCATCTTTTTCTATTCTTTCTATCCCAAGTTATTAAATTATTAACTTACTAACAGTTGTACGGAAATCTTGTTTGAAGTCCAGTGACAAAAGCAATCTCAGATGATGAAAGTGGAGTTGCATTTCATTGATTCCAGTGACATTTCAATAGGGGTAATTTTTACAAGACCTCTGTGGTGCACTGCTCCAAACAACTTACAAATGGAGATATTGTTAAGTTCCAGAAGGACTCTGAACATAGTTAAATTAGTATTTATAATGCTGCAAGAACCTCAAATGCATGGTGTGTAGCTCAGTAAAGAATTGTGCAATATTTAAGTGGTGCTCTTATCTACTTCCTCCTGTCACTGCAGGATGAGAAAAAACCAGAAAGGGGCTTAAGTGTCTGCCAGAAGTTCTCCAGAGGGGATGTGTATGACACAGCTTCTTTCACCCAAGAATCTGGGCTTGACTGCCTGAGTCCATGCCCAGTTTGTGTAACTCCAGTGCTTCTCAAGCACTGATCAATCAGGCCTGTGATCACAGCTGTCACTCCTAAGTAGCACAGTCTTGAGGGCATAATGTTCTGCCATACCCCTCTCCTCTCTCTCCTCTCTCCTCTTCAGGTGGGTTGTCACCAGAGTCCAGGCATGGCTTTGACTGGGAAGATCCTGAACACAAGACCCAGTAAACCCAAGGCTTAATCACTTTTTCTAGACCCTGGCACTGAGCTATGGGAAATGCACATGTGGCTTTGAGCCATTTTGTTTCCTCCTTTGCTCCTTTACTGTATTCAAGTCTATTGAAAAGGAGGGAGGGGGAGGCAAGCCTGCAGAGCCTGCTGCAAAAACCCCTTTGTGGAACCCTGCTATTCTAGTGCTATAAAGACCCCCAGCCAAAGGGAACATGTTGAATAGATGTGCTAGGGAAAAAGCCACAAGTCTTTGGATCCACCACTTATAAGGGCTAGTATAGCACAGTCACATTTAAATAGTCATCCAGATCCTCTCCTAATCTTCCTACTGCAGGACAATTGTTATTTATCTCAATTTTTTCACTGCCTGAGCTTCCCATTTTAAAGTTGTTCTTAAAATAGCGCATCAATAAGTATTTAGTATCTCAGTCTTAAGGTCTTCCAGTCTTTTTTCCATCCTTCAGGAAGCATGTCAGTAACGTCAAAGCACTGCATATTGTAATGTCTTTTCTCCAGGCACACAGTTTAGATGACTCTGCAGCCAGTGCATCTGTGGCAGAACTGTACTCTACATCCAGAAATCCCTGGAGCCCAGCCTGTGAGGGGCTTTACTCAGAGGGCCCCTGGCAGAGAAGCTGAGGGAAAGGGACCCTGGTAAGGATTCCTAGGATGGCTGGGCAGGCAGAGTGCACAGAGCTACTTCCACATCTTTCTACTCGATGCAGGTGTGATTTGGAAATAGGGTTTTCATCCTGAGACGGACTTAGGGTTTCCAGAATAGGAACCTTTTTCCCTCAGGAACCCATGCAAAGCCAGACAGAAAGCACTGGGAAGCTTGCACAGTTGATCTAACACCAGAAAATGGACAGTGTTTCCACTTCTCTTAGTAAGGGCCAGTTCACACTGAGCAGCTTTGTCACACACTAAAAAGGAAATAATTGAAAATCTCTGGGGTCCTCTAGATTCTTCCTGTACAGTGCAGAATGGCTGATTTTGTTCATTTACCCTGAAGAAGTGGTTTTTACCAGTCATTGGACATTTGCCCCAAAAAATGACCGTCTGGGTTCCTGTGGCAGTTTATTCCTTCAGTGAGCTAAAGAAATCCTCCCAGCGCTTCAGCCGGCCCTTGCATCTTGCCCCTGCTGACACTAGTTTCTTTCTGCTTTCCTAGTAAACCTCCTTCATATATCAATAGCTCTCAGTTGTCATACCAGCTTCTTTGTCAGATCACTCCTCCTAGCCCTCTTAAACCCTAACCAGAGATCTTGCTTGATTACCCAATTTACATTTTTTCTACTGAGGAATTACTAAAATGTCTCCCCAGCTTCAATGAATAATGAAACACTATACTTACAAAAATAGTAATTAGCAATATAGCTCAAAATAAATCAATGCGTGGATCAGACTCCCAAAGGCAGAAGGAAAAGCTACAGCCATTAAAATAGGTGGAACTGAAAATAGCTAAGCACTTGGGGATAAAGAAAGGGAAAAAAAAGTTTAAATGAACTTATGAATGATCATGTCCTATAGATAATTAGCAGTCCACCCAGGTTGGACTGCTAACACTATCCTGAGTCTGACTGCTCTATTTCCTGTCAGTTCCCCTCAAATACTATTCAGCACATTTAGGAGTTTTCTGAGGATGTCAAGCCAAGAAAAGTAAAAGGAAATAGAAGAATGTCAAACCCTCATCAGTGGTTGTCCAAGAGTTTCCATCTGGGCTCCCATCGTCCTTCCTTCCAGATGAAGGAAGAGGTGCCCACTCTAAGAAAAACCAAATGTGTAAGGATTTATAACACTGACAACCATTATTATTTCTACATCCTCGGGATGGATCTCCCTTGTGGTATTGGAAAGGAAGCAAAGAAACAAGCAATGGGAGACAAGACAATGGGAGTGTTTTGAAAGGGCATGGGGAGCACACTGGTTTAGAGGAAAAACAATTCAGATACTACAGCAGACAGTTTGTTTTCCCCTAGCACCACCTAAATACAGTGTTATTTTTTGGTAGAAAGTTATGATTCTGCCTCTTCAGGAAGTCACAGGACAAAGTTGGTTCTTGCCAGATCAATTTATTGACCCATTAACAATAAAAATACTAAATTGTTCATCTTGGGAGTCAAGCAAATGGTAGGTCTGCTCAAACAACTCAGATTATGGTATGCAAATGTCTACATTATGCAGCCAGGTGACGCCACTTACTGTACTATGCTTTTCATGTTAACCAGTCCCTCTGTCAGGAAAATAGAAACCATGCAAAATCCATGCAAATTCCATCATAGTGAATGATTATCTATTTAAAATTTTAGCCCAGGAGTGTGGTGGTTTCTTTTCTTTATTTCTCTCTCTTTTTTTTTTTTTTTTTTTTCCTTTTCTTTTTTTGTAACTATTTATTTGTAACTCCTTCCCAGTCAGGGAGAATAAATCATATGGTACAACTATCACCAACTGTATGTCACAAACACACACATTATCTATGAACATAGTGGAGTAAGTGAGCAAATTGCAACAAATACACTGCCTGAAGACAGTTTGCATAGTGAATTCACTAAATCCTACTGAAATTAAATCAGAAATTAACCCTAGATAGAGAATACTTTCAAACAGATTAAATTCAAAAGGGCTCATTTGATCCTTTCCAGAAAGAATGAACTATGAATGTACTCCGTACTCTCTCAAACCAGCCACAAAACTTTTTGGAATCTGCCTGATCCTTAGAATATCTGAGGATACTAATGTAGAATTGCACCTGCTGGGGCTTTCAGGTGACTAACATTTTGATTTCAGTGCAAAGCAGGGAAAAAGGTTTCAACATGTAATTTGCTTTGGTTGCAGAAGCAATTATTTTGAAGCCTGAAGAAAATGTAACACATTCCCCCAAGACGCCTGCTTTACAGATTGTACTCTCACAGAACTTTACCATGAATTATTAACAATTTAGTATACATTCCTATGCTTTAGCTCTAGTGGTTCGCTATAAACTTGACTCAAAGAAGAATTAAAGGGCCAGGTTTTAAGGAATGAATGGTGGAATCTTAACAAATGCCTCATTGCCTTAATCCTATTGAAACCAGTGCGAATTAGGCACCAAGGCTTTGGGAAAATCCTGCTAGGCTCCTGCCTATATAAATCTTATTTGTTAGGGCAGTTCTGTAAATTACCTAATACCACCCTGCCACTGTTTGGAAAAAGGCTTGTAAATATCTGCTGCGAGATTGCAAAGTAAAACAAAGTAGCTTAAAGAAGACTTAAAGCGTTCGTAGGAAATCTGGATATTTGGAGCTTAGGAAACTTGGGGGTATAAAGGGATTACTCTAAAATCTTGGTCCTAGTTTTTGCAGTTGGAAGTTGAAAGTTAAAATGCAGGAGGGAAAAGTTTGGCAAAGGAGAACAGAGGATCCCAAGGTTAAGGCAGATGTCAGATTGCTGTCCTACACCCCTGCCCCACCTCTGCTGCTGATTCCTCTGTTATCCTGGCCCGTGCTTTTCATGGGGTCATTCCAAGCAACAGGTTCTGCATCTCGGAGTAGCTGACTTCAGATACCTTGAGTCTGATTTGGAGCAATGCCGAGCACTCAGAGCTGCAGCTGACAGTGATGGGAGATGTTTTCAGATATGTGCAACTGAAAACAGAAACTGTTAATAAAGGTCAGGCCCTCTTTTTCTGAAATTCAGGACATAAAACTAGGGCACCCTGCTGACCAAACTCTTCGTGCCTTAGCTGTCCACCTGCAAAAATTGAGTAAAAACACTCAGTTATCTCAGATGGATGTTGCAAAGATTTACTAAGTGATATTAGGGATGTGTTCAGAATCACAAGACAGCTCAGGAGAAAATTAGTATTTCTGATTTCAGAGCAAGATTTGAATACTATTAAGCTAAGTTGTGGGGGTCACATACTGACTTATTATGAGAATTCAAAATATTGAATAACTGCTCATTAAGTGAGCACTGGCCATTCTCTGAGCTGAATGAGGACAGAATCCCTGAAAAGAAAAATGTCTTCCTGTTATTAGAAGTGTACTAAAATGCATTCATAAGAGGAGACCATACTGAGGTTGCACAGACAACTACATTCCCAGTGTTGGCTTATTTTTTTTATATTTGCCTTAGCATCTTTAATAACTTTCTTCTAACAACATTTCTCCCTGGATTTTATCACACATATATTAGCTTATATTGCAGCTGAAGTCTTAACCTATTTCCACTCCCAATAATATAGCATAATTTAACTTTTACCCAGATTTCACTTTCTAAAATGTGATTAACTACATCATGGGAGCTCAAACCTCTTGGCTTCATAAGCATTTTACAAAAAATGCCAAAAAAACCCCAAAACAACTTTCAGTGTCCAACAGGTGTCAAGCCCCTATCCAGAGTCCTTAGGCAAGGTGTGGGATTTTTCACCAAGCAGCTCCCAGGCAGAAACAAGCAATGGGTTCCAGCATCCAGTGTGGGATGGGATGAGGCCAGGTGTCCAGCTGAGTGCCAGAGCTTGTAGGAAGCTGGTGGCCTCAGAAGCCTCTGGGAGCTTCCTCCCACATGGAGATATGGATGAAAAAGCACTCCTAACATCATCAGTGTGCTGGTAGTAACACAACACATCCCCATAACGCCAAGCTGCACCAGGGGATGTGCAGGTTTGACAGGAGGAGGAATTTCTTCACAGAAAGGGATGTCATGTGTTGGAATGGACTGTCCAGGGACATAGTGGAGTGGCCACTCCTGGAGATGCTCCAGAAGTGACTGGATGTGGCACTCAGTGCCATGTTTTTTTTTGACAAGGTGCTGATTGGACAAAGGTTGGCCTCGATGACTTTAAAGGTCTTTTCCAACCTGAATGATTCTGTGATTTTGTGATTCTGTGATTCCACTGTGGGAGTTATATGTCAATCACTCAGTATCTGCCTCTGAGACCAAAACCACAAGTTGTCCATCCTTGAATTAGGTGAGGCAGGATTATCCATGGAAAATTAAGGGTTTTTTTATAAAAATAATAATAAAATAATAGAAAGTACATCTTATCTGGCATTTTAATGAATGCACAATTACTGCATCAGGGAAAAGACCCCTAAAGATTTAATCATTTAATATGTACAAAATAAGCTACTGAACAGAGACTTATTTTATTCAAAGGATCCTATGCCCTTGCCTAGTTTTTGTCAGCTCTGTAGCTACCCTGGAACATCAGAGCTGAAATAGCAAGGCTGCTGCAAGGCAGAAGCACAGGGCATTGATAAAAGTGGAGCAAAGGAATGGCAGAAATTCTGTTTAGCACTTTCCATGCTCTGTATAACTGAACACCATTTCACTGCCACTGGCAGTAAAAGGACCTCCTGTTTACATCACAGTACTTGACCTTGTGGTTGTTTAAAAAATTGTGCCTATCACCAGTTCTGATTAACTTCTCCAAGCATTTCTGTGCTGCTCAGCTCTCACAAATGGGTCTCCAAACAGCAGAACTTCTTTGTATGGTACCCCTCAGAGGTACTCAGCATCCTCTGCTGTCTGCTGCACCTGCCAGCAAAAAGAATTTAGAGGCAAATACCCAAGAGAAGTTGAAAAATTACTGGTTGGGGATGTCAGCATCGATGATACCATAATGCATGAAGCTGAGAGAAAATGAAATGCATGTTAAAGATGGAACTGGGTGGATATAACGAGGCAGAGCAACAAGAACCACATTTTGCCTTCTGCAGGGACCATTCAGAACGATGGAAGAGAAGCAAGCAAGCCCTGCCAGTGGGGCCACTTTCTGCACTTTGTGAGATGGGAAGGCTGACCTTCTCTTGGTAAGGCCCCTTCAGTTCCAGGGCAGATGCTTACAAGTTACAGTATTATCTGCTGTGGTCAGTCATTCTCCTTCTAGAGGGATGAGAAGCCAGTGAGGTCCCACAATCACAGATACTTTCAATAAAATTATCTCCGGACATAGTCCGGTGCCTTTTCTGCCACCCCCTCCATTTCTGTGCTGTTGCAGTTCACATTTCCACAAGGGCTGCAGCAAGGCGAGCCTAAAATCCCATCTGATATGGGAATAGAAGGGACTATAAAATCCCCACTATCCCCCTAACACAGTATCTACATTTCCAATGCCTTCCTGTCACATGCATCAGGTTTGGCCCAGAGAGACAACCACATTTTCACTTGGCCAGGTCTATTTCTTCCCTACACTGACAGCCTCTTCTCTTCCATTCTTAAGTGGCAGAGGGACAGTGCCCTTCCTCCAGACCTGCAAACAAGACCTTCTCTTTGGCCACCTACACTGCTTCCATGAAATATCTCTTCTGATCACTCTGGCTTGACTGTCAGCTCTGCACCAATGCTTTGTGCACCCCTTAGAGAGGTAACTTTCTTCTGGAGATAATCCATGGACACAGAGGCTGAGGAGGCAACACAACAGTTCAGCAGCAGCTAGCATATGTAGCCACGGTAGGAAAAATTCCCTGCCTGTGCCTGACTAGAAAATTGTGTCCCATCTTATACACCAGAGTTTTGAGAAAGGCAGTACAAATATTCACAGTCTCCACAACAGCAACAGCATATTCAGATTTGGAGAAGGCTCTCATCAGTAAAAGTGTATGACAGTGTACCACCAAGGTTCTTGCCTCTTCTCAGGTTCAGTATTAAGTGCAGTTTGAAGGCTCTGATCTCTTTCTTAAGTGCATCCTAGTGTGGAGCTTATGATCCAAACCCTGTTGTGAGCACAACCTCCCCACCTGGAGATCCTCCAGGGCAACAACATGGAACTTCATGAGCAGAACACAAGCTCAGAATGCAGGACCTATGATAGCAGGGACCCGCTTGCTTCCACTACTTCAGGGTCAGTCCTTCCTTATGAGATCCTCCCATGGAGTCCTGTAGGCAGATGGTTCCTTCACATACAAATGGAGTAATAACAAGAGTGTTCCAGGATTGATTTGTTAAGGAACTAAGCTGAAATCCTCCAGTATCAATGAAAAGTGTAGTACTAGTTTCAGTGATAACAGCTTTGGCCCATTTTTTCCCCAATTATTTTGCAGCCTATCGTTCACAGGCACAAGTCAAAAGTAATGTGACTTGTGTATTACATAAAAACACTTGTACTGTCTTACAAGCATCTTTCTGGCCACACGTTAAAGGCAGAATCAGAAAATGTAAAATGGAGACCACCTCTGAAGCCTCACTTTGACTTCCTCCTGCGGATGCCTTTTAATAGTCTTTACTGTATCATTTTTTTTCCTTAAAAGTGTCCCCCACCTCAGCTGCTACAAAGGACAGAGCTCACAGAATGGGTAGCAAATCTTCCTGTTATCCTAATTTCAAGCACAGCAAACTGCCTTATTTGCCAAGCACCATTCAAACCCATCACTGAATTCAGAATACTGATTTCTTCATGGTCATTTTCTGTGTTGCTATTTTGCCATAATATCTCATTGCTTCACGAGCCTTAATGGATATTCTCCCAGGGAGATAGGTGGGGTTGTTATCTCTATTTTACAGACACTAAACTCAAACAAAAAGAAACTAAGGTCAAAATGGCCAGAGCAATAACAAATTTTGGGTCCCCAATTTGTGATGCCTCAGATTAGTATTTCCCCAGCGCTGTGTGTGTTGACAGCAAACCTCCATACAATACCAGCTCTGCCCTTCTGCACTTCTGCAAGTCAGACCCCAGGTGTCTCAAACTGAGAACCCAGAAAATGAGAACACACCAATTAGTGGCCACCTATGGAAAATCTAATTTACGTGGCCTTTTCATATCACACAGGAACTTGTGACAAAAGGCAGGAAAAAGCCTAATTTTTCAGGGCAGTATTCAATTGCCAAATTATGAGACCATTCTTCTGTTTTTGAGCAGCCCCCTGCCCAATTCAATACATAGCCTTCATCACTGGCAGTAAATGAAACAGAAGACCTATAGAAATCAACACTGTTTGTGGCAAAACTCATTCAGTCCCTAAGTATATTCCATTCTGTGCACTGAATGAGACAGGGATCCTATTGGAAAAAAAAAAAAAAAGGTACCAGTGTTTGATCTTATAATTAAGAACCACATTTTTAAGTCTATTCAAGAAGAAGACAAATTAAAGATGGATAGGCAACCCTTTTAATTAACTTTCTGTACTCTAAGTGTTTGACTTTGAAAACTAAATGTATGCTTAATAAAGGTGTTTAACCTTTTCTTTTAAATGTAAACTAAAAAGGGAGAAAATAGGAAATTCCATCATTTGAAATCATAGCATTCTTCTCCTTTGTATTATAAAGGTGCAACTGTTACCTATTAAATGGTTGAAAAATTCTTTGCACTTTCAAAGCTCTACTCCTCTAATCTCAACAGACAAATGAATTAAAAAACCACAGTGTCTATTTGAAGAAGACCCCTACCAAGAAAATTCTTGTCCAAACAGGAAAAGCCCAGCAAAGTTTGATGTAGATGAAAAGATTGTCTTTGACTATTGCAATTTATCTCATCTCCCAGAAGCTGGGTAATCCTGACTATAAGGCAGGGTGTCTTGTTCCCCCTCTTGTGTTGTGAAAAGACTCAGGAATAAACAAAGGCTATCTTCCTAAGGGTTATATGGATTTAGCATGAGATGTTGGAAGATTCCACAGATCAGCTTCAGTTCTTCTATATTCCCATGCAGCAATAGCTCTCCTGCTGCATGAGAATACATCCAGGGAAGGTGAAGTATATCTCAGTATAATTTATTCTGTATTCCCAGCAACCACTAGGACACATCATAATGGCAGCAGAGGGGATTGAGCACTGAAGGTGACTTCTAGTCAGAGTACAGCACTCTAGTAGGGAATTTCTGAGTGACTTCCATACAAATGCTTTGAGACAATTCATGCCAGGTGGGTAGAAGAAGCCACCAACTGATAAACCCCTTGTGATAATTCTCGTGTGAAGACGATGAACAGGGCACCTCCGTGTGGAGTTCCAGCAAATGTTTACATTCAGAAGACGGATGCTGGAGCTAAATGTAGGAAGAAGGTGAGGTGTCTTGCTTAAACCATAGCCTCAAGTCTGCTAAGAAATACGGGTAGAAGTGGACACCTCAGCTCCATAATACACCAAGGGAACGCCCTTTGAACCTGCCTGTAACAAATGCTGAAGACAGTGACATTTAAACAGTCTGGGTTTAGACATCTTGCTCTGGTAATTGGGGAAGTATCTTCTGGTTTGGACCCAAGCCCTGAACCCCTGCACTGAAAGAAACTACTCTAGTTCCTCTCTGACAGCATGTATCAAATAGGTATTTATTCAGTATCTCAGTGGACACACTAGCTTCCCTAAATTATGGAAGATGTTGATTCAATCTCTGCTGTACCTGAAAAGATCTCAAGTCTTACCTCCCTCTTACAAAAGATTGTTTAGAGCAAGCTGTTCTTAGCTTCTCCTGCTTTAGCTCCTTGGCTTTTTCCATGGAAGAATTAAATAATCATCAGGCCAGAGACAGGGAGCATACAGAAGTAAATATCACTTTATATCCTACTCGTTAAGTACTGTTCTGCAAGAGGACAGACTGCGTCCAGTTTCTGCTTCAGTGAATATTTGATAAGAATCATATGGAATAGTGTTGAAAGAGCACAAGAGACCATTTAGTCCATCCTCTGGTCCAGAGGTACTTCCTGCAGCCCTTCAGCGATGGAAGCAGCCATAGTTTACTCAACATATCACAATGAATCACAGTCCTTTTGGACACCCCATTAAAGACCATTACTCCTAGTTTTATAAATTATGGGCAGCAGGAACAGATTACTCCTATTTTCTTTCACTTGCCAGCCTAGCATCTGGACCACTCTTGGCCTTATTCCTTTTACGTTAAACAACTCTAATTATTTCAGTCTTTTCTCCTTTGACCTCAAGCAGTTCTCACTGTCCCAGCCTACATCCTCTCACTGGACCACACTTCCTCAGAGTGCAGTACAAAACTAAGGCAGGATATTTCAGCTGAGTCCTACATGTGCCCATCAGAGCTGAAAGCTTATGAGATGTGTGTGACAGCCTGTGCTGCCACTTGCACAGCCTGGTGAGATGGTGTTCACCTTCTTGGCAACAGGATGACATTCTAGCCTAAATTGTGGTACTCTAGAGACCCCGTCTCCCCTCCTGAAGGGGGACAGCCTGTGGTTTCCCACATAGAACTGGCTGCAATTTATTAATCATTCCCATGGAGAGCACTTCTTACTCACTCTGATGCTGTTCAAACCAGGTTCCTGGTTTGACAAGCTTTTCTTGAATTACAGCGGTTTCCCCCAGCTCACCACAGCTGGTTTATGCTATCTGCAGGTTTTATAAAACACTTCCTCTAGACACTTATCCAGGTTAAAATTATAATATAAAGTACAATGTATTTAGTGAAAATATGAAGCACTAGCAGGCCACAGCACAAGCTTGCGGCAACCTGCTCAATAGTCTTCCATTTCAACAGGAAATCAGTAAGAATTGCTCATTGATTAAAATTATCTATGCCAGTTCTGCATCCCTGCTGTAATACCTTCCTTTTGAATCTGTTTCTTTGCTTCATTTATGATAAAAGACTGTGAGATAATGTCAAAATCCTTACAAATGACAAGGTATGACAACTACTTCCTCTGTATCCACAAGGCTTGTTACAGAAGAAAGCTAAATTAGTTTGACGTGATCTGTTCTTGACAGATCTGTGCTGGCTCCTAATAATCTCCTTTATTTGATTATTTCCACCATATTTTTTTTTTCTCCAGGAATGAAGTTAAACTGGGTAGTCTGCAATTTCTTATCTTCTGCTTGTTTTCAGCCTTCTGACACCTCATCCAGCCCTCATGAGTCTTCAAAGCATTCAAAGCTTATGGTTCAGAGACTGCTTCCCTCACCTTCGTAAATAAGCTAGGATGACTTGAAAGAACCATCTTACATCAGTACATCCTGATTTGTTCTGCCCTTTTCCTAGATCCTGATCTTCCTCCTTTGTGGCTCCTGTTATCTCTTTTAGCCATCAACTTGCAGCTGCTCATGTTGCTGAAGACATGCAAGATGGGCATAAAATGCTTTGGCCTTATTGACAGCACTTGATGTAAATCTTCAACCACAGATCTCCCCTCCTCTCCACGAGTACCATAAACCGAGAGAGTCAGGATGATATTATTTCACTATCTTGCTCTGGCTCAATTGTTACTTTGTCTGTGTATCGAGCTGATTATGGCTTATAAAAGGATCATCTAGGCATGCCAGGAAACAGCCCACAAATGTTATGGGGACTTTACAGTTGTAAGTGTAATTGTCTGAAGGCTTTAGACACCTTCATGATCAGAAAGGGAGGAAGCTCTCAAGTTCTACAGCGTATGACAGACACCTCTAAGAACATACTTCAGTTTAGAGCAATGCCTTATTTCTCAGTTCAGAACAGTGGTAAAATACTGAGAGACGGTTCAGAATCCTCTTGACAGTCACACCCTGATCAAAAAGTAATTAAATTCTAAAAGATAAGGCATTGTCTCATGGTATCTCTTCCTGATTTGTGGAATCATAGCACTCAAATCAAGAAAACAATGAATACAAGTAAGAATTAACTGACCTTTAAATTATTTGCTAAGAGTTCCTATCTATGAGCCATTGGGGTAATTTTTCACTAATTTTTTTTTTTTTTTTTTTTTTTAATCTTTTACAGTATCTTGTACACTGGTATCATAATGGAGGGTTCTTTTTGCTTCATGTCCAGTTTTACCATATAAGAGCGAGTTTCAATATTGTTTAATATATTGACTTTGCTGACTATTCTGTCGAAGTTACCCAGGTAAACTTCTGTTTACTTCATGGAGATTTCAGCTGGCTTGAGTTCTTCAGCTATTTTGGTGGAAGACTATTTTTTTTTCCTTGTTCCATTTGTCCTTTCTTAAGTTTGGTTTTTTTTTTCTTCTAGTTGGTATTCTGAGTAGAATTTAGGATACAAGGGAAAGGTCATTTGCCAGTGCTGTGCTTTAGGCAGGACTGATTGCATCCCTATCACAATTCTCACTCCAATTTTAACAGTCAGCATTAAACATCAATTTTTTGTTGCAGTTGTCAGTCCTCTGAACTGTATGTAGGACTTGAAATGGTCTTGGGCTTTCCATGGCAAATGTAAATAGCAGGAAGTGTTAAACCTAGTGTTCCATCTTTGATCAGGCAAAGTCTCCATTCTTACAGAATCATCTCAGCCTGTGCAATCCAGGTTGTTGCAAGCTGCCAGTCTGACATCTCCAACATAACAAGGCTAAGAATTAAAATGTTAACAGCAGGCAAAGTGAAAGTTCACAGCTCTAAAGACCTCAGTGTCCCTGCTGGAGGTAAACTTTTGGTCCAGCTTCTAAAAGCCCCTTTGCCTCAGATCCCCATCATTCCATTACTGTCTTCGAGTTTCACCACTCCTCTCAGGCACAGCCGAGCAGGTGCTGCCCTCCTTGCATTTGCTCAGCAGGTGATTTCCAGTAGTGGATTTCACTCTTACATGAAACCAAAGGGCTGCAGTTTTACTGTCAGCAAATCAGCAGCTGACACCTGTTTCTTTATGTCTACCCTTCCAAACCTAGATGACTTTTTGTTAAATTATTTATAAATCCACTACTGAATGCCTTACTCCTAAAGCTGTAGGCAGACAGAAGGTGGAATGATACAAGGAGAACAATGATCAGATCAAAACCATTGTGGTTTACATCCTGCTGGTTTCAATCTGAATTAATATAAGTGACTGGCCTCTTCTGCAAAAGAGCATAGCATGGCACCACGGTGCCCAACCTGCACACCCTGGAGTACTTAACACTGCAGATTTATAAGGTCATTGGATGCTATTAATAAAATAAATGGATTAGACTCCACTCAGTCTGAGGAACTGAATGCTAATTGCTAAGTCTTAACAGTTATAAGAATAATCGGAACTGTAAATTATTCTGCACATTACCAATTATTAGAAATCGTCCCAATTCAGAAAAAAACCCAAAGTTCCTGAGAACACAGTAGCACTTCTAAGCAATGGGAAGGGTGGAATAAAACTAGCTTCAGAGTGGGGTTCAGATTCAAACACACTCCCCTGCACCCTTGAATTTTAGGGGCATTCAAACCAGTTAAGTGAGATTATTTTGGAGCCTTTTAGCTTCACTAATTACCAGCTCTTACAGAAAGGTGTATCCTCCAGAGAGAATGCCTAAATACTGTGAGATGTCCCAGCTTTCTATAAATAGAGATATACTGTGATTATGGCTGGAATTAATTCAAGAAAATTTAGATGCAAGATGAGTAATGAACGGGACTGACATTTATTGGTCATAATTTAAGAGGCTGTAAGTACATCCTGGCTTCCCTTTTGAGACATAAATGCCAACCATCCCTGGTTGGCAGGTTCAGGACATCCTGTCTTGGGCCAACAAGACAGATGCAGCACAGCCTGCCACCCAACAGTGGCATTAGAAGCCAAAGGACAAGCTTGGAAGAAGCATGAACTGTCAGGAAAGCAGGGATGCTGACACTCGTTTGTACTGCATGCACTGCTCCTGTTGCAACCATTCCCTTCCCAGCTGCTGCTGTGGCTGGGCAACCTTTCACCTAAGCCAAGAGCAAGGTGAGAAGTGAAGATGCACCACCTTGCTTTCTCTGTCTAGGGATGCTCATTTATGTCAGCTGCAGCTCTGCCCAAATGGAGAACTGAGGCAGATACAAAAGCAACTGGAGCCCGAAGAAGGAACCCAGTTTTGCCTCGGATACCGGTGCCAGGAAAGGTGAAGGGAGCCAGACCCTGGTGGTAGAGGCTGATGCTGCCAGCAAGAGTTCCCAAGAAACACAGAGTAATACAGGGCTGGGATCCAGCTGGGGAGACAAGGAGCAGCAGGAGGACTGCATGGTCAAGGGAACAGGGGAAAGGCAAGGAGCAGAACAGATGGGAGAGGAGACAGAATGAGTAACAGGCAGAGACAGCAGGAGCAGGGTAACTCCAAAAGCACAAATTCCTTTTGCTGTATTAAAAACAAAACACTATTTTCATTACACTGTTCCTTTACCCCATACACATATTGTAGGCTGGATCACTCTGGTGGTCAGGGAGGAGCTACCACTGGTGAATAGAAGGGAGAAAACTAGATTTTATCCCTACTCTCAGGCCCTGGTCCATTGTAATAAAGCCTGGGTCTGGGAAGAAAATCAATGGTTTGTGTTAAGGGGCTAATAAACGTCCTAGCACTGCAGGAGTGACTGAGGATGGATAAAGCAGAGCTTTGCCTGTCTAAAGCATCTCTCACTTGAGGGCTTCTGAACCCCCTTTTTTTCCCTACACTAATTGTTTAGTTTTCAGATTAAAGGAGCATCTTGCAGAGATGGCCATAACAGTCAGAGAATGTATGCTTAGATCAAGTCAGAAAGCAGGTTAATAGCACTGCCAGAAAGAGAAATCAGCTCTCCCTAAACCAATTCCTATGTACTGGCCTGTGGTGCTCACAACCATGAAAAGCCATCGAGTTTTACATGCACTCAGCAGGTGATAGAAGGAGCCCTAAGGAAATACAAACACCTTCTCCACATGAGGCCATCAGAGCCCTGAGGTTACATGTCACCTCCTGGCGTGCTCAGGAGGATCTTGGAATTATAGAATAAATGGATGTGGATGGATTCTTGACTTTGATTTTGGACTTCAGGTGCTGAAACGTGTTTCATCTGGGTACCTGCTCTGGTACTACCACAGCAAGATATTCTACCAGCAAGCATTTGGACCTTCCACCATGTCCTTCTGGATGACCAACCTCCTCTTATCAGCCCAACATTCCTCTGTGTAGAGCTACTGGACTACAGTTATTTCTTTAAAACACTCGACACTGGGATTTCAAAACTTAGATACAGACAGGTAAGGACTGCTGCCAAATCTACCTCTGAGACCTGCCAGACTCACAGCAAACAAGGGAATCACACAGTGACTTCCAAAGGGCATCAAAACAGAGAGCTGCCATCAAAAGGTTTCTCATCCTCAGGTGTCTTTAGAGCGCTGTCATCAGAGATATTGTTCATTCTCAAATCCAAAACCAGCCCTCCCTGTGTAAGGAAGAAGCCCAAAGCAACAAAGGAATCACAAAGTCATTTATGGTCAGGAAGAGGACAACAGGAGGGTTGTACAGAAGGATGCATGGGCCAGCAGTGCATGCACAGAGCAAATGGCAGTCAGAAATGCACCACCAGCCTTCCACAACACCACGAAGAGGCCTCAGCTTATAGTGCACGGTGCTAATAACACCAGGGTTCTGGGTTTCATCCCATATAGACCGTTCACTTAAAAGCTGGACTCAGTGATCTTTGTGGGTCCCTTCCAACTCAGAATATTCTGTGATTCTGGTGCTTGTGCTTTAGATTATCTCAGCCAAAAGCAGAAGCAACCTTCAGGCTATAGCTGCTCTTTTACCTGTTAACACACCAATCCCTCAGCAGATACTTGTCTGCTTGGTGGAGATTAGGCAACACCCACTTCTGCCCCAGGACCTCTGCCATGGACAGCACATGGAGCACACGAAACACTTTGAGGAGCACACGCCTCACAGCACAAGCACAGCAAAGCCAGGCAGGAATACACATCCTTCATTTGCATCATGCAAGACTGTCAGCCTGCCTTCATGTTGCAAGGGCCAATGGGCCTCGTTCACCTTCCCACTGGCACAAGAAGGCATTGCAACTTGGCAGCTGCCAGCAGTGAGAAATTCCTGCTCCCTGGGAATGGGGAGAGGGAAATATACTATCTGTGCAGGATAATGCTGGGATGGCATCACAGAATCCAAATCAGACAATATTCTGAGTTCCAAGGGACCCACAAGGACCATCAAATCCAGCACTTAAGTGAATGGCCCACCCAGGGATTGATCACACAACCTTGGTGTTAATAGCACCACGCTCTCACCAACTGAGCTAATCTCAGGGTCCAGCACAGCTGGCCTGAAATGAGAGTGGATTTAAGGTGAAAACTCTTTGCACTTTCCCCTTCTAGTCGGTCAAAGCCACATGACTGAAGGAGAGGTCCCTCTCATCCCTATCCCCAAGCAATGCTCACCCCCTCAGCATGGCATGGACAGAGCCTGGAGCTACCATTTCCTTATCCTGAGGCAGGATCAGCTCTGAGATCATTCAGGCAGCCCCAGCATTAGGCCAGGACAGCCCTCAGGTAATACATGTTTGTTCCTTGGGTTGGACAAGTGTCCCCAGCCTGGCATGGTGACACAGAAGATTCAGGGCAGTCCTCTAGGCAGGGGTGTCACTGCATACCTGCAGGTACTGACTGTCTGGGTTTTGCTGGGACTTCAGGAGCAAGTGGCCAAAGACAATTTGGATCCACAGATAGGTTTCTTTCCCACTAAGCACTACCGCTGTCCTTCTCCCACTGGAATCTCAGCCTGCAATTAGTTCCCTCAGAGGGGGCTTGCCTGTGCCATTAAGAACAGTTACATTACATGATCTAGGAGAAATCAATGTCTCTAATAGTCAGCAAAGGCAGTGGAGGAGAGGGTGATGGGAGGGCTGTTTCTCTGGAGACACCCTTCTCAGTCAAAATCCCAGGGGTATTGCCCCAGGAAGAGAAATAGTGAGGACCTGGAGTAATTAAACTTCCACGGAACAATTGTTTACTGGCAGAAGCACAGAAGCTGCTCAGTATCTCTCAGAAAGGCAGAGGCAGTGGCTGCTCTGAGGTCAGCAGTCTGTGGTGATATACACCATGTTGGCAAGTGGTGGGAGGAGGGGTGTGGATAGACACCTTTCCTTTAAAATATCCCTTTTCCTCTGTTCAGAGTGGTATTTAAAGTTAAGATCACGCCTTGCAAGTTTGAAGCATCTGGATCATGCAGTATAATTATGTTATCCTAAATGAAGCCTGAGACGTTTTAATATCCTGAGGCAAGAAAACCTTAACTCTGCAGGCATCCTCCTCTCTTTTTCTCCATTTCCTCCTTCTTGTACACCTCTGCAGTTCCTGGAATGACAAGCCACCTCACCGGCTGGCTGTAATTGCTGGAACTGTTCCCTAATGCTTTTGCCTTCTCCAATTGCATTAAACTGCATCTTTAGAGGTACAGCCCTGTTTATTCATGCTGCTCGTGTGGAAGGGGGAAGAAATGCAGACTGCCTCTTCTCCCCTCTCCCTCCTTTGATTTGATGGGTGTGGCAGGTTTAAACCTTTGCAGCCGCTGGCTCTCCGGCGCTGGAGTGAGGAGGAGAGCGTGGAACGGGAGGGAAGCCGTCGTCTATGGCCGGTGATGAATGAGACTCATCTCACCCACAAGTGGGAAACCTGCTTGCGGGTTATTGTTTAATCACTCATGCAATCCAATACTGAGCACATACCCCCATAATGTCCATCTGTTCTAGCATGCAGTGCATGCAACACTTGCATTTCTAGCCACCTATCTCACTGCCCAGCCCTGCGTGTTACCAACTGCATCTCTCGCTGGCAGGAAAGGCTGAGTTCAGGTTTTCAGATATATCTCGACCCAGCCTTCCAGTTATGCTACCTCTCAGATGAATATTTTGCGGGCTCAGATTCAGAGCTGCAGTCAGCTGTAGGCAGAAATGACAACACTTTGCTATCTACATCTCTCATGGGCGGGCACAGTCAGTCAGTCAAATACTTCACCCTTCACACTGGCATCGCACCCACGAGAAAGAATAATCTGCAAGGTATGAGCGTGTGAACATATTTGTCTCCGAGGGGTGGGAGGACAGACACACACAAGCACACCTAGACACAAATGCGAAGAGATTTCTTCCACGCCCAAGCCTGTAATTTCAACATTTTGCTCTTTAGCTGCCAGAAAGGCGGGACACCAGGGACTTCCCCCGAAAAATAATTTGAGGAGAACCGTCTTTATCTCGAGAAGGAAACTCCTGCCACTGCCGAAGAACCCATTCCGTCTTTTTTTCCCTCAGAAGGGAAACTGAGACCTGAGAGGTCTGGGTGGGGACAGAGGAAGAGCACATGCTGAAAACCGATGTCTTTCTCCGGTGTACCACCAGCCTTCCCGAGCGAGTTGCTGCACGGCCAGTTTGGCAGTCGTGGCGAGCGCTCCGCTACAGCAGCAGCGGCGGCGGCGGCAGCCGGGCTCGGAGCGCACCGCTCCCCACGCCAGGCTCATGCGGGCACGATGGGGCGGCGTGCGGAGGGGCGCGCACCGCCCGCCCGTGCGCGCCGCGGGGCCGCGCTGCCGTGAGCGCGCAAAGGGGCGTGTGCCCTGCGTGCGGCGCATCCGTGCGGGAGCGGCCAGGGAGAGGGCTGCGTGTGGGCAGGCACCTGCACGCCACGCGTCCCTAAACGCCACCGAACGCAGAAAGACGGGAGTAAGCCCGGAGAGGGATAAAATACATCAGCTCCGTTTCGGAGCTTTAATGCCCGACCTGCGATGGTATGGGCAGAATGATTCCTATTCTCTGTAGTTCTCTTCTGATTCCAAAGAGCCCCAGGGCTCCCAGTTCATTTTAAAATCCGCCGTGCGCCCCCGCCCACTGCTCTGTCACTTTGCCTCCGTGTCTGCCTTCCTTCTCCTCTGCTCTTTTCATCCCGTATTTGCCATCAGAACGTGCTCTGCTGGCTGACTGCAATGTGTTCACCCCCACTCCCCAGCCTTCACCCCTTCCTTCCAGATTTTAGTGAGCATATATCATTAATTGCAAAGCATTTGAAAAACCTGCATGAGGAGAAACACAGGATGACGCAGGGTCTCCTTCCATTCCAATCATTTGCCCCTCCCCATTATTCTACAAATTTCTCCTTCGTTTGCTAACACACACATCTCCATTCAGAAACACACTTTAACCTGAATCTTCTTTCAACACTGTGCTGTCCACAGGCACTCTGTGGTTACTCGCATCAGTGTGTGAACAGAATACTGCAGTGCTACGCTGTTAAAGACGCTGGAATTTACGCATATATAAAGAAAGTGACCAGTATGGTGCTGTGCCTGAGTTGAGTTTTGTGCTCAGAACAAGAACCAAAGCTCTTTGTCGCTGCTTACAAATCCGTAATTCTTGGAAGTTTCTAAAATGCCTTGCAAAGATATCTAGGGTCAGTTCCCGCCTCAAAGTTCCAACTGCATAAATCCAGCATCCTCCTGAGGAAGTCCAAGAGGTTCAGCCAAAAAGGCTCTCTTAATCAAGAGCAGGTTTGGGCTTTCACACAAAATATAAGGGGGAAGGGCGAGGGGGAAATGATCCAAGTAGTTTTTTATTTCTGATTTCATTATCATTTTCGACACAAAAATTTTGACACTGAAAACTAGCCCCCACCCAAAGCTTCTCATCATCTCAATTCCCTTGTAGCAAAAGCCAGGCAGTACCAGGAAGGAAAATGAGCCGATTTCCAACAGGTTCACACCACGAGCCTCTCTTATCCCACCCGAGTTCAGAGCTAACAGAGGCGTGGTCCTCTGTCTCTTTCCCAGCTGGTGCACAGTTGTCTAACTGGTTGTACTATGAAGGGTATTGCAAAGAGGGTGACTCTCCCCCTCCTCAGGCTAATGCTTTTATTATTACTTAATTGGATTTTTCACTATAGCATAAGTTAAAAAAAAAAAAAAAAAATCCTTCAGCTTAATTCTTGCTCAGAGTGTTGTAACACACACACAAAAAAAGAATACACCTGTCCTCCACGCCACCTCACAGCACAGGCACATAAAGCAACTCCCATTCATCAGAAACAGGAGCAATTGAGAGCGTTCTGACCAGGGATCAAGGCTCACTGGGCATTCGTTCTTTTTTGGCATAAGATGAAGAATTGCTTCCTTTATCTCCAAGGTAGAGCCAGATCTCATCACGTTTCCTGCCAGCCGCAACTCTCCCCGCCCCCCCCCCCCCCCCCCCCCCCCCACGCCCCATCCACACCCTCAGAACCACAGACAGAAAATCCTAGGCAATATAACTGCCCCTATTAAAAAAAGAAATAAATAAAATAGAGGGGGGATCCTGGTAGGTCCCCCAAATGTGGATGTAGGCCACCCCCCTTCCCCACATCACCAGCCCCGGAAAGGCAAAACAGTCACGTTGCAGGGTGTGAAAAGAACCTTCAGTCGCAAGATGCTAAAGAATTGCAAAATAGACGTCTGCTGAAAGCAGTTGAAATTTCCTCCCCCCCTTACCCCAGCCCCTGCCCCAGCCCCTCACACATTCAGGCAGACACGCACCCCACGGACATCCAGCAGCCTGGGAGATTTCTCAACGGAAAGAAATATAAAAATCTGAAGCTCTACCTGTTTTGTTCTTCTCATACAGCACAGCATGATCGTATTGTCCCCTTCCTTCCTTCTTCTTCCTTCCTTCTCCTCTCTCCTTTTCCTCTTCTCTCTCTTATCTCTCCCCCCCACCCTCTCCACTCCCTCCCTCCCTCCCTCCCTCTCTCTCTCCCTCTCTCTCTCGCTCACACACACATACACACACGAGCACACGCTCACACACACACACACCAGGGCAGTTAGCAGCAACTGGAAGGTCCACAGCTATTGCTCATCACACATGCACACGCTGCCTCTCCCTGCCTCCCTCCCTACCCTTCCCAGAATTGTTCACCAGCTCTCCCTGACTCGTCACCTCCCCACCCCACCCCCACCCCGGCAGCCATCCCCCCCCCCCCCCCAAAGTCCCTCGCCAGCCTCATGAATAATTAAAATCTTCAATCTGGACCCAATTACCCAACGACTTTCCCACTGTACGGAGGCGACGGGGGAGAGGGGACACTGCGGGCTGCGGAGGGGTGGGGTGGGCTGGGGTGTGTCTGGGAGGCACCGGCTGAGGAGGGGACCGGGCGCCTGGGGAGCCCCCGGCCCTGCTCCCACCGGAGCAGCCGAAGCCCCCTGGCCACGGCCAGCAGCGGGATTTACGCGTGAAGGAAGCATAAATCTTTGCTTGGGTGGGGTGGCGTGGGGTGGGCGCGGAGGCGAGAAGAGGGAATGGAGGTACTGCCACGGCAGGCAGTATATGCCAGGCACAGGTGATGTACCGTAGGTGGGAGCTGCGAGCTAAACGGGAGCTGGTAAATATGTTAAAATGGCTGTTAAAAATCCCTCACCCCAGCGCACTCGCAAACATATATGCACGTGCTGCCTTCTCCATATGTGCAGGCACAAACCCTGAACGGTGATGTCCTGCAGCACTGAACGGGACAACTTCCTCCCTTGCTCCCTCAGTCTATCCCACAGACCTTCCACAGACACAGAAAATGATACTCCTGCAATGCCTTTTTTTTTTTTTTTTCCCCCAAACAGAATAGCTCCCAAAAATAATCTCCACAGAAACACCATCCCTTTTTCTTCCGTATGGATCTCAAATAATTTCCGTGTTGAAGTAATTTCTACACCTATTGATCTCTGCCTGCAAATTGCTGTGGACTATTGCGAGGCAGATGTGCGTGTTCACACATGGAGGCACCCCCCATGCACGTGTGGGAGCCGGAGTGCATGGGTCTGCATGCACAGGAGATCATGGCGATGCAGGAGCCCCAGTGAACATTAATGCGCACATGCACTCGCTCCAAAGCACGTCTGGAAAGTTATAGCGCTGTGTTTTCTCAGAATATACGTGAGCCTGATGGCTGTATCTGTCATTGTGAAAGAATATCCCAGACAACAGTTAAATCAAAGTGTAACAATGTTGAGCGTGTTAAAAATATTTTCTTTTTAATTGCTGGATTTTTAGGACTTCATCTACCAAAATTCAAATTTTGCTTATTTCACTTACTGTCTGGGAGGCACAGTCAGATGCTGTTCTCTATTTAGCACTAATGTCACTACATCAGCTTTTCTGCCACACCATGGAGTTACTTCTAATTTATTTTTAATATCAAACTGCCTGCAAAAGAAAAGAAAATTGTCTTAGGTTATTACTAAGGTCTTTGCTCTTTAATTACATTTAAATACATTATTATCACAAATATTCACGCATGTGTGCACGTTTATGCAAATAAATGCATACGTATCTAGATATAGTTTCTGGAATACCCCTCAGTACAGACTCCTACATAATCATATCCTGTTGCTATGATATCATTGCAGTTCCCAGTACACCATTTATTTTAGGAAAAGCAAACAGCATATCAAAGAAAATCTAGCTAGCTATCTACATCTGTATGCAATTTAAGAAAATGCCTTTTGG
The DNA here is from genome assembly GCF_015227805.2 of Hirundo rustica. NCBI lineage: Eukaryota > Metazoa > Chordata > Aves > Passeriformes > Hirundinidae > Hirundo > Hirundo rustica. Next base: position 24,017,054 of record NC_053451.1, on the reverse strand, counting down.
GGTCAAGAAGGTATCAGCGTTAGTCCCGGGTTATGGGCTAGAAAAAGAAAGTAATGATATGGTAATGACATTCAGAGAAGATACTAAACTGGGAAGAGTTACCAGTACCAGCTGACACAGAAGTAGACCAAAGGATTAAGTAACAAAAACCAGATTCAGCTTCCAAAAATGCATGCAGAGAAAAAGAAGGGAAACTGTGCAATCATAAAAGAAGAGAGGTAAGAAGTGGAGTAGTAGAAAGCAGTGGACATCACATTTGAGGAAGAGATCTCTGTGACGTGCATCACTGCTGGTGACACCACGCCAAGGCACTGAGAAGCAGTGCAAAGGCATTTTGAATTACACCTGTTGGACTTAGAAGGTTTCGTCCTGGCCTCTGGAGTTGCTGTGGGCTCATCTCCATGACAAAGAGAGGGTGTCATGAGCTTGTGGGCACTTGCCAACCCACATGGCTGCTCCCCATGCCCTTGGGAGATGGGAGTCCCCTGGTCAAACATGTCTGAGAGTTTCAACCGGGTCTCCCTTTGGTGACAATGAGGAGAAACGGGAACTTTGAGGGTGTGACACAGATCATCCTAAAGCAGGAGCCTAAACTAGGTCAGACAAATCACGCTTCAGAAGTGTTTTAGAAGCTTATTTTCTTCCCACTGACAGGGCCTCTTTAGGGAACCTCCCCGTGCTAGGGAGCCCTGGCGAGGAAAGCCTTCCCAGCCCCCACCTTTCTCAGACACCCACCTGGAGGGGAAACAGGCTGGCAGCAGAACTGTGCTGGTGCAGTCAGGGAGGGTCAGGCTGTTTTCCTGTGCTTACCCAGAACAGTTTCCCACCCCCATCAGTCACAGCCAAAGGCAGAGCTAGCTCTCTTCATGCCCAGCCCCTAGAGTACTGTACGCTCCAGTTTAACGCAAGTAACTTTTGGCACATAGACAAAACCTCCTTAATACATTCCCCAAATATACAGGCCTAGTGGTGAGTGGCAAGTCCACTGTAGGCTCACGTCTGTGTTTTCTCTGAATTGATCTCATTACAGAGAAGAGCCATACATTGAAATCCAAATTTTCAGGGCATGTCAGTTCCTAACACAGCTGTCTTTCAAAGGACCCTGTAAGTATATTTAAAATTTGGACCTGAAATTCTTCAGCAAATTATATGGTTCTGAAAATCATATCCCAGCATCCCTTGCCTTGCCCTTTTGGCTGTTTTCACTTCAAATTGTAAAGTAAATTATCTCACAACACAGCAGGAAGAAGGGACAAGTCCATAGCAATGAAAAGGCCAATAAGAATGAGAGGGAAGTAAAGGCACAAACTTCAGCCAGGGAGTAAATGAAAATCAGAAGCAAAATTTAAGGGAAGAACAACAGGTGACTCTCCATCTCTTTAAGCACCCAAGATGGGATGCTTTCATCCAAAGGACACCTTTGTTTCTCCAGGGGAATGCCAACTCTGGCTCATTCAGCACTCCTTCGGAGTCTCAGGATAACACTGCGTCACGCAGTGTAGACATGCCCTGAAAGGCCCCTTTGACCTTGGCTTTTGAATCTACACAACTAAAAGGAGGAGCAGTTCCAAAGAACATGAATGGGGGACCAGGGAAGTGAGCTAGAAGAAGGGGGTGAACAATGACCACAGATTTTAAAAGCTTCATCTGTGAGTCTTGACTGAGTGACAGCTAAGAAGGTGGAGAAGTGTGATATTTTCAAACGCTGTAAGCCTCTGGAAGGGAATCATTTGGAGTGATATATAACAGCCCACTGTTTGGTGTACGCTGCATGTTGCTTCACCATGAAGGGTGGTGTGGTTCATATAAAGTAATTATCATGGTGACTTCTTTAATTCAAAGTCATATCTTTAATTTAAAAGGGTAAAGATCATTTCAAAGTAACAAGAGATATTTGTGGTTATTACAAAATAAGGTGGGTGGAATAAGAGACACAAAACTGTGCTTTTATAGCCTGTTCAGTTCTGCTGCAAGGTTACCCCAGCAGCTTGAAGTCCCTACAGATTGAAAGAAAAAAGATCTTCAGTCCAGCTGCTAATCTAGGTTCAATAGCAAGGCATCAGATTCAGTTTCATTTTGAAGAAGCGCATAGTTCCAACCTGCTCCTGGGACTGTAATCAGGTTGATTCCCTGGCCAAACAAAACTAAATGAAACCAAGAAGAAAACAGTTTGCCAATACGAGCTGTCCCAGTGGTAACCACACGAAACTGAAGAGGCGTCTCCTTGAGTGAAGTACTGTGAAAGTCCCGTTACTAGGGATATTTAAAGCTTCAGTAAAAACAGCTCTGAAGTGAGCGACTTGCTTTCATTGGGAGATAGACTGGGTTTTCTCTCTCTTTGTATGTTCCACATATAGTGGTAGCCTCGCCTTTTGTTAGCCAACTTTTATGCTTGAGGGAAAAAAGCCAATTTTATAAAGAATTTTTGTATTCTCATTTGAATAGGCATTCCTGAAAATCCCACTGTGGGACCACTTGCAATTTCGGTCTCCTCAGTAGTTTTGCAGCTGTGGTCGCATTTGGCCTCACTTTCAGTCATCTATGTCTTAGTGACACAAAACAGTGCAGTGCAACACTACAACCAAACCCCTCTTCTAAATGATTTAGACATAGTAATGAATCTCCTTGGAGAAGTACCCATTTTTCAGTATAAGGATCACTTATGTCAATTTACGTTGGATTTCAGTTAATCCTGAATTATTAATATTAGTAAAGGAGAGCCTAGTTTATTTGGACCTAAGACTGAAATAAGAGGCTGTAAAGCCGTGATTTTCAAAAGCCACAATGCCACTTACTCTTGCAGAGAAGGCTTCAGAAAATGCCAGTCCAGGAATGCTCCAATTCATTCAGTGTCTTTAATGACTGCTGGATTACTTATCCTGCACAATACTGAACTCACGTGACATTAGCACCTGTTGCCATCAAGCAAGTCACAGAGATGTGCACAGGTGCTCTGCATTTATTCCCTGTGATTTCCATTTTTCTTCCCATGTCTGCACTGCTGGGCTCACAGCACTGAAGACACCTGACTTTACAATATCACACATAATAAGAAATGGCCTCAATAATTTCCCTGTTTTCATCATTTTAGGAAAAAAACCCGTGTTTTCTGTAAATTGTGTGGTGTATGCAAGCTGGAATACCTGGGTACAAGCAAGGGTAGGATAATTTTAACGTGCACAAAGAATGGTCTATACAACACTTGGGTCAATGTTAATTATTATTGAGCTTCAGAATCATCAAAAATGCAAACATAACAGTCAAATCCCAGCACAGTTTAGAAGCTCTTCAATAAAATGAAATCTCATCTGCTTATCTGTCAAAAAGAAAAATATCATTACAGAAAGCGGTCAACCTATCAGTTATTACTCTCAGTGTAGTTGTAGTTTGCCATGGGGGAACGTGATACTTTACAAACCAAACCAAATGTGAGACAGGATGACCCAGGAAGCCCCTTTCTTCTCCTCCAGGGACCCTTCAATATGTGCTGTTGTACACAGTCCCTCCTGCTGTAGCACAGGCTCAGAAAAACAAGCTTTGAATGAGAACTTGCCAACCAGGGGCTCAGCATGGGCCAATTTACCCTGCTTCTCAGGCAGGCTCCACCCTTCACTCTAAGCCCTGCAGTGCCAGGACAAGTTGCTGTGAGTATCCAGGCACACACCTCACAGTGCCATGTGGGGATGTCTGTGCTGTTCCGTGCTGCAGGGTGTGATGGGGCTGAGATGGAGACAAACACTGAGGTGTGAGTCCCACCCACTAACCGCACACACGATTGGAGAAGAATCCACCCTCAGTTCTGTTTTACTCCACTCCTGCCTTCCTCTGGCGATGTATTGCCATTCCCCTGGCACTGCAGTGCTGGATAGGGGAGCTGCCCAGTGATACCAGTATGATGACATGACAGTATTATGGTGTGAGGCACAATTCCCTGAGCCTGCTTTGGACCACCTCGTCCCGCTCTGCACATGCTCACAATGCCCCTCATTGATGCCAGGGTGTGGATGATGACCTGGATGCTTCAGCACTGGGAGGAAGAGTGTGCAGAGACAGGTTCATCCTCATTCTATGCTGTTCCCTCAGCTGATCAGACTCCTCTCCAGCAGGAGAGCTGACTTGAGCTGAAGCATCCAGCGTGAGGGAAGGTACATGGGGTACCCTGGACCCAGACAGGAAATGAATGAGAGGAAAAACAACTGAAGACCTTCCTATGCCCTTAACTGGCACTTCAGTATCAGCTATGAAGTTTCCAGAGACAAAGGACACCCAACAGGCCAAATCTGCCTTAGCCTTCAGCCTTTTAGGAAAGGGATCAAAAATTTCTAACCATGGTCGTGCTTCACTCACAAGCACATGGTGACCAGACCACACATTGATCGGGATCAAGGATGGAAGATAGAAGCAAACTCCAAAACACAGGCTGTTCATGTATGTAGGAAGCATTTGTATTGGAGAAGTCATGGAGTGAGCTGGCAGGACCATTTCACTTACCCACAGCTGTACATGGGGGAGTTAGAACAGCAAAGACCTACCAAGAATTAAATGAGCAGGAAAACTGTAAACATCCACTTGCCTTTAAGGCTCTAGAAAGACTCTCTCCTTACCTTGACTTCATTTCATTTAGCCACAAGATACCCACTGAGAGGGGAAAGTCCAGATCCCTCAGTCTGCCAGGCAGACATGGTACATGCAGAGGAACGTTCCCTTGCAGTAGGATCCTTAACGCAAATCTCACTGCGTCTGATTAAAGTGGGACAGATCCCCAGTCCAAAATGTAGTGCCCAGGGCTTGGACAGAGAATGGGTCATAGTTCAGTCTCACCACAGCTAAAATTTTGTTACAGTTCCCTTTAAATAGACTGCTGCTAGAAGTGGGAGATACACACATAGTGATTTTGATCAAACCTATATGAATTTCAGGTTGAGCCTTTAGCACATGCTAAAAAGTGCTCCATTTATTCTATAAAAAATCAGTACTGGAGAATGGAAATTCATAGCTAAAATTCTTGTAGATTATCATCTAACAACATCAGAGCTGTGCTTTGTGTGCATGCATTAAAAGAGTTCTACATTACCAGATCCACACCATACCCAAACTTCTTAAGAGTGGCCTGGCACAGCAATTATTGTTTCTTTTCCAAGACCTCACTGTTAGCCAAAGGAATTCACCCCAGAGGACAGGAAACACAGATGGAATTTTATTAAGAGTCCAGGTCTGTGCAGGCGGGAATCCAAATCTGCTGCCCCGTGCATGGAAAACTGCATTACAGCAAAAGGTCCTATTTTAGCCCAGCTCTACAGGATACCGAGATATCGTTCTGGACTGTGATTTTCTGGAGGTTTAGGAGTTGCTCCAAGCATAATGGTGAATTTTCTGTGCAAAACTTAGGGATTAGCTCCTTCCCCAATGAATTCTGGTGGGAAGGAGAAACTTTCTGGAGAGGGGAAACATAATTTCTCAAAGTAGTCCTAATTCCTACCTGACATAACAACAGAGTGCCATATCCCATGCACAGCTGGCACTGGAACATGCTAGAGAAGCATGTGACATGCTGCCAGTCTTGTTTCCCACCTGGCTGCGCCCCTTTCTTTGCCTTACAACTTGCATGCACCATTCACTCAGCTTGTCCCTGGTGTAGTTGCCACCCAGAGCTGTCAGTCCCCTCTGTCCAGCATGTGAGGCCCAACCTGACACAAGTAGAGGCCAGAGAGGGTTTCTGAGCCTGCAGAAGGCAGCAGGAAGCAGCAAGGGAGGTGATGAGACCCCAGAGTCAAGCACACAGTGACCTTTATGCTTGCTCTGGTAATGACACAGCAGATGCAGGACTCAGTGGAGGGGGAAAGGTCTCCTCCAGCTCGAGGGAGAAAGGAGGAAAAAGGCATTCATTTACCACCTACATCAAAGAAGAGAAACATGCTGACCCTGATGGTCTTCTCATGTGTGTCCATCTCAATGGGGTCAAGTTTATATCTATTTTAATAATGCATGCTATAAAATTTGAAGGGAAATACATCTGCATTGCCATAATTTATTCAGCTAGAGAGGAGGAAAAAGAAGTTCATTCTCTGTTTGTTATGAAAGCTAAGCTCAAATATGAACAATGCTCCACAGTAAATGATGGAGAGTTTGACAATCTTATCTGTATCATATCATCATATATTGAAAGGTTCTTTTGTTAAGAATACCTACAAGAGAATACAATTTTATCTGCTTCGGGAAGTGTAATTCTGAGCTTTCTCTTTTTAGAGTTCTTTTCAAGTCAGGGATCTGTGTTAGGTCTTTATAAAGTTAGAAATGCAAATTATGCATGTCCAGTTTTCCCAAAGTTAGTCGCAGTTCAAATATAACAGTGGCATTGCCTGGGCTTCATCAAAAACAGCGTGGCCAGCAGGGAAAGGGAGGGGATTCTGCCCCTCTACTCTGCTCTGTGAGACGCCACCTGCAGTGCTGCACCCAGCTCTGGGACCCTCAGCACAGGAGGGACATTGACAGGTTGGAATGAGCCCAGAAAAGGTCACCAAGATGGCTGGAGGGATGGAACACCTCTCCTACAAGGCAGGCTGAGAGAGTTGAAATTGTTCAGCCAGAAGAGAAGGCTTCAAGGTGACCTAATTGTGGGCTCCCAGTACCTGAAGGGAGCCTGCAAGAAAGATGGGGAGGGACTTTTAACAGGAGCATGTAATGACAGGATAAGGGGGAGTGGCTTCAAACTGGGAGTACTAGGAAGAAATTCTTTACTGTGTGGGTGGTAAGGCACTGGAAGACATTGGCCAAAGAATTGGTGGATGCCCCATCCCTGGAAGTGTTCAGTCCCAGGCTGGATGGGGCTTCGAGCAACCTGGTCTAGTAGAAGGTGTCTGCCCATGACAGGAATTTTGAACTAGATGATCTTTAAGATCCCTTCCAATCCAAACCATTCTATGATTCTGTTCAAGAACAGCACTGGGTTCTGCCTAAAACTTTATATGTCAATAATTTCCTTCTTAAGGCTAAAAGCTTAAAAGCAAAATAAATCAGAGAAAACAAAACAGTCATCAGGCAACACAAAACACAAAAAATGTAGCCACCCAACAGTGTCAGGTAATCTCCATGTTGAACATGACACAGGCCAGGCCCTTCCCTGCTTAGCTGTCAGCCATTAACAAGGAATGTTAAAATGTTAAATGTTAAAATGGCAGCATGGTCACTTTCATTCTTGCATTAAGCTCAGTTGTTACCAAGCCATGGCTTGAGGCATGGTGATACCCTCAAGGTCTTCCAGCAAGTCCTGTAACCCTTGGGAACTAAGAGGCTAAAACAGCCCAACAGGGAGAGGAAAACTGCTGAGACATGGAGCTCATTTGGTATTGTTGCTTGGAAGCCAGTGAAGGTTATTAATTATTAGATCTTTGGCAAAAGCTGCCTCCTTTGTATGTTTAGTCATCCAAGAAGTCAAAATGGTCTCCCAAAGGATGCTGAGCTACTCTGTCTGACTTAATTTTGATCATACTGTGCCTACTGAAAATGGGACTTTGCTGGATCTCTCTTTCTACCATCTCACCAAACTCCTGCGGGACCTTATTAGATCTTCTTCACATGCAGTGCAACCTCACTGGCCCAAAATTTGTCTCATTATTTCCTAGGACATCAACAGATCCTGTCTGTGTAAGTACACAGGTGTCACATCCCAGAAAAACTAAAGGATGATTCTGTACTTCAAAAAATTTTATCAATGCTCATAATTAAGGCTCTATTCCTTTATACACAACAAATTTAGGAAGCATTTGTTTTATCTTCATGGACTTAAAACTGATCTTAAATCCTATTTTCCTGTCACTTCCTCCAGCATTCTATTGTACAATACTTTCTGTCTTTATTGTAGCAGAGAGATAATCTACATATCAATGTTGCTTGTGCTGGACATGCAATTTCACCTAATATTGAGAATATCACCACAATTTCTACAAAGATATTATGAAAAGGCTTATGAGATGGTAAATCTTTCTACTCTCTCCTGAAATGCTATTAAGTGGACAGAAATTCTTCTTGGTAGTTACACTCTACTTTTCAACCCCCAAAGCAAAATTCAGTAACTATACTGAAGATTTAAAATTCTTTCATTATACCCAATGCAATCGTGCATTTCTGTAAAATCTATCCAAGCATTCCAATCATAAACCCATGAGGGTTTTGTTTGCTTTGTTTTGTTGTGAGGTTTTTTGCTAGCTTTGGTTTGGGATTTTTTGTTTGTTTTGATTAATTGCAAATTTTTTGGATCTGCTGTGGATTCTGTTTTCTAGGATCCTGCTTCCTTCTTCCTAGGAGGTAAAATCCATAGCAGTATAAAAGTTGGAAGTCCTCAGACTGTCCAAAATATGCCTGGATAAATATTAGTTTACAAGTGGATTTCAAATTTGGATGCAGAACCATTTGCTTTCAGTTTTTCAAATTTCTTTGCAATATACGAATGAACCCAATTCAGTTACGCTGTCGTTGACTTCAGCCACACTTTGTTGTCTCCTCTCTCACCCCAGTCAAGGACCTAATATGGTGTTCCTGGTGTTCAATTGCTCTTAAGTAAAACTTAAAGTAAATCAACATTATCTCCTGAAACAAATTGACATTTTCGTAGACTTCAGACAACAATCCTCTAACAGGAATGCATATAAAACTGAGCAGCAACAACCTTTTCTCAATGTGTGCACATTTATGCACTATCTATTTTTCTAAGGCTTAGCCCAGAGTTCAAATTCTTTAAAAGCTGTATACTTTCACTGGAAGTTTAGAAAGCACTCACTCTTTTAAAATTTCAAATAGTTCCATATCTGTTTTTCACAGCAGCGATGTATTTACTGCTCCTAACATGCTTTGGGACCTTGATAAATTTACTTCAGTTTCTCAATTACCACATTCGGAAAGGAGCAAACAAAATCCTCACTGATCTTTAAGTCTCTTTGAAATACATCATAGTTCATTTTTGTTATTAGTCTGCCAAACATATCCACAGTTAAGGTAATTAACATTACTGCATGTGATGAAGACACACTTTTTGAAATGTCTCAAATCTGATTCTTTTGAAGCCATATGTGGAAAAACTCTTATTCTGTGACCCCGCGGTACACAGTATCCCCCAATCTACCCCATGTTCCTACTATTTCCCCTCTAATCTACTTTTCATAAACTCTCCCTGACACAGCCATGTCCCTGAACCTGCATAGTTCCCTCATTTGACTCCTGTAACCTCGAACAACTTCTTTTGGCATATGCACAAGGGAAGAAGCAGAACTTGCTATGGCTCTTTCAAAATTAAGTGTCTGCTGATTAGTCAGACATTCTCTACCTTGGAAAGTATCAGAGCTGAAACCTTCCAGGCTGGAAGACTGTCTGGGAGAAGCATCTTTGCTGTTTCCTTTATTGCTTCTCTCCATCCCTTGTTTTGGCTCCTGAATAAAGACAGTGAACTAGGTGGACCTTTGGTCTACTCAAAGATGGTCATTCTCAAGCTGCTAAAGAGAGTGAGTAATACTTGATTTTCCCTGCCTTGCCTTCACTAATTTGAATCTTTCTCTGCCATCTACCCAGAGATGATATTTATGAAACTCTTGGAGGGTGAGCTATCTTTGGGACTGCTGCCTCATTGTCAGACATGGGTGGGATGAGATAGTGAGCTGAAGTTTCCTCATGACAGGGACAGGCTGACATTCTGAGTCAGCAGAATCACCAGCATGCTGGGTAGATTTCTTTGCTAATGTAGCGCACTTTTAATATAAGTTGCTCCATGGATGAGTTTCCAAATCAACGAATAGCTTTTCAGGCCTACCAGAAGCTATTCCCACAGCAGCTGTCTGCAAACATATTCCTTCTGCAATTTCTGGACTTCCCAGCTGTTACTGGGCAGCAATATTTAACCCAAACCTGTGGTGTAGGGCTCATGCAGACAATGATGTGTGTGATGCCTGTGGTAGCAAAGAACTGCTCTGAGCTGCAGCACTGTTAGGCCTCAAAACACCCGTCTAGGTTTTCCTACTCAGCAGGAAGCAGTCACACAACCATGCAAGTAAATTACAGGCTTATCATTCCTCATTCAAGCATCAGCACAGTCATTCAGCAGAATCCCCATGTCCCTACAGCAAGACCACAGAAATACAGTGGTTAAAACTGCACTATGCATTTGTGTTTCACCTTTTTTATTGCCCCTGCTCTGCCAGTTTGCCTCATGGTTATGCAACAGGTGCCCTTTGAATAAGGAGCATGTGGCACAGAGATGACTGGCAGACAAGGCAGCAGAAAAGAGCAATCTAGGAAGCAGTTGTGCTCATTATAAAGGGCAGCTAACTGATTCATCAGTGCCCTCCCCAGCAAACCATGCCATATAAATGTTATTTTGAAATTAGCCTTGTGGAATAAGGAGGATTAGTTGGCATGCTTGAAGTGAGAATACCTAATGTCCTCTCTCCCTAAAGGAAGATAGATTTTTTTTTTTCTCTCTCTCCAGCTTCATGGTGCATGGCTTCAACTTAATTTATGATGGCCCCAAGGCCATTTTTTCAGTCAATTCTAGTTTAAAAGAATTAGTAGGAGTCTCATTCTCCATCCTAAAGACTGGTAGTCTGACTCTGACTCTCACCCAGTGCTGGAGGAAGAAGGTAAAAAAATAGGATTGCAATCCAGCATAGTAAGGTACGGCAATAGGAAGAACTAGGAATGAGGGTTGCTTCCTTTTGTAGGTCTTGCAAGGAAAAACAGCAAATCTGCCAGGCTACAGATTGCTGTGTGAGCATGCAGAGAGGTTGGAAGAGCATATGGCAGGAGTGGCTGCCTGGCTGAAGTGCACCTATTGCCAGCCCTGTCATTCGGGTCTGTGGAGACAAGATAAAGCTTTATTTTAGTGCCCTGACAGCTGACAGGAACTTGTCACATTGCAGAAGCTGCTGAATCTCAAGTCAGGGGAAGAAGGGGAAGAGAAGAGAAATCAAAAGCAGTCGCATACTTGTCTAATCTCTGGGGGGCAAGAGATGGGGTGAGGTCTCTCATGTATTCTGTGCACACAGTCCCAAGCATTAAGGGGTGCTAACAAGTGCAAGAAGGACACAGCAGGAAAAGGTGTCAGAAGAGTCTGGACTGAACTTTATTTTACTGTTATACCCGCTTTTCAAAAGACATGGGGAACCTCTTTGCTGTTTGGCATAGATAAAACTGCTCTGAGATTTCCCTCAACTACTACTCAAAATGGAGAAGAATCTGAGCTGGCAGGATCTTCCTTGAAGTGCTCCTGGTAAGTGTAGAGTTCATTCCTACAGCTCCAGAGATGGGAGAGGGGGAGAAAGAACAGGGTTTTTACTTTGGGGAAAAACCTGATTCTTCCTGCAAAATCAGTAACAGTTAGTGGTCTGGAAACATAAACACTGCAGTGTTTTATTTCAAATTTTCTGCAGACTGCAGATAGTTTCTGCTAGTGCATTTAGGTAAAAAAGAGATTAAATAAAAGAGAAAGTCCCATAGGACAGTTCTGCCTAGGTTTTTGAGCTCGTCTTTCTCTCTGTTTAGTTTTAGTCACGTGATTTAGATACAGTCCCTCTGCCAATTATTCTAACAACAGCTTTCACTACCTTTACTGTTTATTCCAGGTAATTCCTCACATAATAGGTTCTAGGCTGTGGGTACTGCTGTATCACTTCCATTCCCAGCAAACATGCAGCCAAACATGCAGTTCAACATTTTCCCCACAAAACTTAGTGGAAATGTCTCCATTACAGTGTTCTGCATCTTATCAGATCACACTGGTGCTGCTGGTTCCTTGAGGCAGGAGACCTTTAGACATTAGATACAATGCTGGTATGAGACAGATGTGTCAGCTCCTCTCAGCTGTTAACACAAGTGCAAATAAAAAGACAAATCTGACCTGGATTTCAGTGGCAGTCAGGACTGAATGCTAGATTCTGATCCAATGAGCAAGGCATTTTAGTTATGTATCCCTCTTGGAACATAATGTCCTTAAAAACAGAATCTGGATTTACTTCTCATTGACATGCTGTGTCAATGACACATCTTCTTAATGTGCTGTTGGTGCCTGGTTGTTCCTCATGTTTCCTCTGGCTTCACACAATAAAACACCTTTTGAACAAGAACACATCTTGGAAGATGAATAAACTCAGTCTGTGCTCGAAACATTTAAAAAGTGCAGGAAAGATGGCAAAAGAAATCTGCCAGCATGGCTGGAAGAGAGGCTTATCTTGCCTTGGCTGGATTCACTTTGGTTTTCCTCTCCAGCTTCTTTCCATCATTTGCTGCACCAATGTATCCCTGAGGATGCTGACCCCAGAACAATATGCTGCAAAGATGATTACAGTCTAAAAAGGAAAGGAAAACCCTGTGACTATGGTTGTTATGGGTCTTAGCTTTTCAAATTTAATCCTTTAATTGGTCTTTCTGGCAAGAAGAATTCGATACTTGGCTTTATTGCTGCATGGATGAGCCCTATTGTAAATCCCATTGGGATAAAGTTACAGTCATTTGGCAGTAAGAAGATCCACAGCAACCTCTCAAAAGCCTACCCAGAGGGTTCCTTGTTGACATCACAATCTCTGTGTGATGTCATAAAGCCTCCTAGAAAATGAAACAAGACCAAAAAAAGCAGCAGGACCTCTGGATATTTGATGAGATTGAGGCTAGCCCTTATTCCACTATTGTTTGTATCACGTTATGTCAAAGGAGAGTTTGGCTCTTGGCTTGCAGCCAGAACATTGATGAAGACAAAATGCACAATGAGAAGGTTGAACAGCTATGTGCACAGTAAAAAACATATTGTAAAGATGTTGGGTGTGCTGGACCAGAAGGGGAGAGAACATTATTAGTGAGTCATTTGGGCAGACCCAGATGAGGGCTAAGCCATCTGAACAACAGAGCTCTTTGGATGAGACACTTTTGTCTGATGGAAGTATACAAGTAAGTTGCCTCAGAACCTCCCAGCTAAACAGCTCAGTGAAATTTAGTCTCCCTTGTCCCAGACCAAGAGTGACAGCCGCTTCCTTGCATTCCAAATGAGCAGCCCCTGAGGTATGAAAGAGTGAAACAACATCATTTAGAATAAAATAAAATGTGGGAGATCTGATTCACAGTCCTATTCATTAATGACTGGTAACTTTCTTCCCCAAGAGAATGAGAAGGATTCAAATCTCTGCAATGGGTACAATCCATGACAGGAGCGTAATTTCTTCCAAGTTGAGTTCCTGAATAGAAACCTAAAGGCTTGGCCCTAACAGCCCTCTTCAAGTCAGTCAATTTGTGCTGATGTAACTGAGACGTCTGGACCCATCGTCATGAAAAGAGAGAAGATTAACACCTATGAAGCTAAAAATAAAAGCATCACCTCTGAGGTTGGGCCCGTGGTGCTTATTGCAAGGGGTGGGGTAGGATTGGCAGAGCTGTGCGTCCATCGTGGATGTCACCATGGCACACCCACGCCAACATCTCCACGGAGACCATAGCACATTTCTAGCTCCTGCATCACCAACTTGTTGCCAAGGAAACAAGAGGATGCAAAAAAAAAAAAAAAAAAAAAAAAAAAAAAAAAAAAAAAAAATCTCAATGACATTCAATTTTGAGACCGTCAAGAAACCCTGAAAGGGATTCTAAAGTGCCTGAGAAAGAAATGGAAATTGGGCTTCTAATTACAGATTCTCAACCAACTCCTTTTTATTCCTTGGTTATTCTGTCTGCTCACGTCACTGTCTTCTTGCCATTCTCTGTCTACAGAGGTACGAATGCCAGACACCGGTGAAAAGAGAATCAGAAAGAGCTTTCCTAGGGTGAAGGAGAGGAGGGAGGGAGAGTGGGGGAGAAGGTTACTCAGTACATGCAATAGTGGAGATTCCATAACTGAGAGGAAGGTGGTGGACATAAGCTGCAGAAAGGGAAATGTGTGGAAGAAAGGCAGAGTAGGAGAGAAGGTTTCTGTGAGAAGGGAATATGTGCAGTTGGCAGGTGTGGGTGTGCGCATGTATATCTACTCCAAATGCGTGGGTATTTTTATATATACCACCGAGAAGGTACATGTACATACAAAGGTGTACCAAATTCTACATTGCGTAAATAAAAACCTCAGCCATGCATCCCCCAAAAAATCATTAAGCTGACATAGAAATCAAGCAACTAAACAAGAAAGAGTGTGTCTTTTCATTTTGTTTCTTTTAATCCATTATAGCACTGCATTTACAAGCTTTTTCTACAACCAAAAAAGCTACAAATCTGCACCTCTTTTTAAATGACAGCGAGAACTTTCATGCGACCACCTGACTCTAGGAGCTGTGGCTTTGCAAAAAAGGAGAAAATGTAAGAAGAGTCACAAGAAGCTGCTGACAGGTGGCAAACCTGGCAGTGCACATAAACATGAGCGCACACGAGAGAACCAGCAGAGCGTATCACAGTATGAAGGGGAGGATGTGTTGGGTGTTACTGTGCAGAGACACACGGCCATCAAGACAAGATGTGCTGGTGCTGTCTAAGCATAGCAGAGCCACATTCCACGACCACTGAAACCTGCATGGTCCCAAGTTAGACAGCCTAGCTGGGGAGTGAGCACAGGAAGGGTTAATTGAGTAAATGTCTGTGTATCATCTTACTTGAGCATGAGAGACAGGGAAAGTTCCATCATGTGATAGCACAAAGTGGTGCAGATGTTTAATGGCTACCCTGCATGGCTGCAGGATGGCTTCCATTTGGGTTAGTGCTGAAACAGATGAAAGAGCTCTGTCTTCGTGTCCTTCTCTTCAACATTCAGTCTCACCCTTCTTCATGCCTTGAACCTGTCATCAAACTTGCAGCCAGAAGTGATATTGCTGTGGACCAAGAAGGAAAACTTATAGACAGAAGTTAACCATTGCAACAAGGGTCCTACAGAATGACATAGAGAGATCTCAGTTAATAACAAGGAGTTCATGGATTTATGGCTCTTAATAGTAAAAGGCTGCCAGTAGTAAGGTTTTGACTCCATCCGAGGGAGACATGAACTATTGCTGGCCAAATGCAAATGTCCCTTTTTGCCCTCTACCACCTTCTTCCTGCCTCCTGTACAGGTCTTTGCAGGACTTAAAGGTTTCTACACCCTTCAAGGCAGACTTTCATCCCCTTGTTAGAAGAAGATGTGAAGGATGCCAAGTACTTCTCTAAAAACCTGTGTGGTGACAGTCCTGGCAGTCCAACAGCTTTTTCTAAGGTTGCCATGACATGGAAGTGATGGGCACATGAATCACAGTTGCAGAGAACACCAGTCTACATGCAGATGCTGCATTCAGATTAGCAGAAGCAAGTCCTGACCACTCAGCTCTCCCCTACTTACTACAAGAGGTAGCTTGGAGTATCCAGTCTCCTTGGGGATTGTAAACAGGAGAGGACAGGGAGACCTCCCCTTACATGTATGCATGCAGTATGAAACCACAGCAACAAAAGCAGCCTAAATCACCTAAATGATGAAGCCAAGGTCAGGTGAAAACTTTTTAAGCATTTATCAGTGGTCCACTTCAACTTTACTCCTGAGTAAGGTGAAAATAGCTGAAGTGCCTAAACTGCAGGCCACAGAAAGTAGGCACAGCTTTGTGTGTCCTCATGCAATGATGCTTCACAGACTCAGCCCATGTCCATGGAAGTAGAACCCAGTGTGGGCACATCCAAAGGGGCCACGTGCCACCAGGAGAGCTGTGCAGACCGAGGGTGTCTGGTGCTGAGAGCTGGCCGTGACTCAGATATAGGGAAGCAGAGGCGTTGCTGTCAAGATGCAGGGGAAGTCCAAGTGAAGGAGAAGACAGTAGAAGTCCATTTCCTCTTTTCAGCACATTTTAATTTCTCATCATATGTCTCAGCCATACTTTTTTCTAGCATATACAAAATGTTACTTCTTTACAACAATGATTAACACACCATTCACATGACTACTTTCTGAATTTAAAACAAAACAAAACAAAACAAAAAGTGCTTTTATCTAGGGGTTTAGATTCACAAATTACTTGTGAAAATGATATAATACATTCTGTTTAAAAATGCAGGTATATGTCACAACTCCCAGCTTCTGAATCACCAGTGCATGTTCATGTTTCCTGGAAGGAAAGATGTTTTTTGGTAACTCACAGTTTTGAATGAATTTTTCATTAAATATCTAACAAGTGACAATAAAATTTGCTTTGGGCAAAATGCAAGTTTTGATAATTTTGGCTTTTTCTGTTTACTCCAAGTGCTGTTCATCAATGAAATTAACATTCATTCCAACTGACTTTTTTCAGGCAGAATTTTAGAATTCATATTTCCCTAGATACAGCCTTGCCTCTTCAACAAATACTTTAATAGGTACTACTAAATTTGCTTTGAGTGAAAAAGTATAAGATGCTCTAGGAAATTCAGAATTTCGGAAAAAATGTTTCCAAAACTCTGACAGTGGCTTCCTTTGTAAATAAAATTGCAAAAGAGTTAGGCAGCAGGACTTTCCTAAATGTTTAATGCACAGCATAGTCTCTCTTACTCACATGCATACACACACATGCATACATTCTCTAACACACTGCATGCCTACAATGCAAATACACCATCATCTCTCCCTCTGAACACACAGACCTTCTCTTCAGCATAAGGACAGCTACACACACACCTGCACAATGAAGTCTTCCTGACACAGAGGCCCTGAAAACATCATTTTACCTCTCTCTTATACACAGTCATTGCTTTTTTCTAACACAATGTAATCTCCCTCTTGCTCTTTCTTTCCTACACACAGAGACAAAACCAGACACATACAGTGTAATCTTATCTCTCTGAGATTCAACTACAGTATCTACATTATTTTCAAAATTGCATAAACACTTTCTGCCTGACATTTCCATTTGTAGACTCCATCATTCACGACTACATGATTGCAGAGATGGGAGGATGTGGAGGGAAGTCCTTGATCAAGTAAATGCCTGTCTCTTAGGTAAAGAGGCCTTTTCTGGCAAGATTTTATTTTACAAGCCAGGAGACATTATAAGCAATGTTTTCACTTTGGATGCAGCATTAGTTACACCATGCTTCTTGTTATGATATTACACCACCAACAAATAGTAAGAGACTTAAACAGCTTGATTAAAAAATCTGCTAGATCATAAAAAAGATTTTCCTCTGTTGCTATCATTGTCAAACACTTCATTGATACGTTCCACAATACGTGCTGCAAGCAAATTACAATATGCAGTTACACCGATATTTCCTGTGACATGTAATATGCTGTAGGCCCTGAGATTTCAAAAGAAAAAAAGAAAGATGTATAGAGAGGGTTCCACCTCCACTTAAGCTATTATTTCTACAACAAAAGTCTGTGCTTAAATCACTCGTATTAGCAGGATTGTTCTAATGGGAATATTAAAATGAATGCCTGTCTCTGAGAGCTTCTCTACACAATGGAGATTGCCAACAGTGGGAATTAGAGGATGAAACACAGAGAACGTCTCTTGCATGCCATAGATTCAGACACAGAGTAATTGGCTGGCAATTTTGGGGGGACCTCTGCAAGATTAAATTTCATATCCTCATTTGATTTGTCCAGATTACCTCAAAACACAACTAAATGTTAAAAAAAAAAATGTAATGAGGGATCTGGAGTTGGTCAGTGATATTATAGAGCAGGTAAACAGGAATTTTTTCACAGGGTGTTGTTGGACTGCAAGGGTCTGCCTCCATAGAGCAGGCTTTAAAGAAAAACT
This sequence comes from Hirundo rustica, assembly GCF_015227805.2. Lineage (NCBI taxonomy): Eukaryota > Metazoa > Chordata > Aves > Passeriformes > Hirundinidae > Hirundo > Hirundo rustica. The sequence goes on along the minus strand of NC_053451.1, from coordinate 23,999,352 downwards.
GCAGAGGAAAGACTCATTAAAAAACAAACAAAAACCTCACCACACAAACCAGAAAACCAGCTTCAGAGTATTGTCTTAGCTCTAAATAAGCATCTTAACTAAACACAATTACTCTTAACAAAGAGTAACTTGCTATAATTCCTGGAAAAACATTACTTCTACATAATGAGGGGAATTTTGCCTAAGAATTTGGAGCAAATCATCAATATGGCTTTAAGCCAATTACCTCAGAGACATGAGAAAGGAAATACTTTTGTGGAGCCCAAACTCATAAAAAACCCTGATCCACCGAGGGACTGGAAAAGCAAAAGCATCTGTCCTACTACCAGAGGGGACTAAAAGAAAGGTTTTCCTTTAATGGTCTATGATACTGGTTTGATTAACCATACCTTGCTTTGAGAATGTTGTCTGACTGCCTGCATCAGCACAGGGCCACACAGCTCCAAACAAAATAACTGCTGAGCCAAGACCAACTGGGACCACAGGCAACTGGAGTGGAGGGATGTAGGCAAAGAACAGGATAGACACAGGATCCCATTTTAGAGATGTTTCAAAGGGTTGAGGTGGAAGTGTGTACCTCTGACTATGGCAGCTGTAGATAGGACAGGTGTATTGTAAGCAGCACTTACGTGAAACTCCCATGCCCTGAAGTGTTTTGTCCCTTTTTAAGTTATAATCCCATTGGAAGTGTGAAGCAGTGGTTTTCTGACACTGCCAACCAGCCTTCAGCTACCAGGAAAAGCACCTAAACCAAAGCACATGAGCACCCCTGACAATACAGAAATTGACCCTGATCTACTGCAGGAAGCTCCTATCACCACAAACCTTGCCAAATCCATGCAGTGAGAGTCAATGTCCCACTCTTTCTCTCCACAGAATTGATAGAGCACGAGCAGATCCAGTACAAACAAAAATACGCCCCCCCCCCCCCCCCATGCCTCTTCCCCTCTTGCCCCCTGGGACAGATGCCAAGAGTCCACAACTCCATCTGTAACCCTGTTTGCAGCACTGGCATGCTGTGTTGCACTAGAGGATGGAAGACTATTTCACAAGCAGGACCTCATGTCGCTCTACCCCTGAGGTAGGAAAGCATCACTCAGCCCCTTTCTATAGTGGGAAACCCAGGGCAGTTGCATGTAGCAACTGCAGACCAAATACAGCACATGAGTTGCCTGATTCCTTTCCTAATATCTGTGAAAGCCACCAGGTAACCTTCCACATGGAAAATATTCCCTAGAAAACAGATTAGGATACTACTTCATGTGCCCTCAGGAACTCCAGACTTTTTCCTCCTTTCTGAAAATTTCTTTTTGATATCAAATACCGTGACATTAAGGATCCTGATGATTTTGAATGCTATTTAGATGTCTTCCCTTGAGAAAATTTTGTAGACCTCATGCTTCCCCATGAGGGCTGCTGATCTTAAAACCTTACTTGCTGGTTGTGGAAGAGATTCATTTCTTAGGATCACCTTTGATGCACTGAGAACCCGCAGGAAAATGTCACCTGTGGGTTAGTCAGCTCATTCAGAAAATTGTCTGCTCGACATCTGCTTGTCATGGTGTCTTGCCACTGATTTGTTGTTAGAAACAGACCTGGGTTTGGGTGCCTTCCTAAACAAATACATTTCCACAGGTCACTCAGTCAGTGGTGGTTGCTGTCACAGCCATCTCCACCTCAGTCACCACCTTCACCTTATTCTTGTTCCTCCAAGCCTGAGCAGTGGCCCTGCTGTCAAACTTCCTAGGTAAAGCTCAGTGTGGACTCCTGCAGCTCTTCCATTTTTATCTCTAATGAGATTGACCCATGGAGGCCACTCCATTGAGGATTCAGGAGAAAGCCACTAATCAAGATGACAGACAAAACACAAAGCTTCTTTCTCCCTCTCTCTGTCTTCCACAGTTTCTCTTCCTTTCTTACTGTGTAATCAACCTAGTTATCTACCTTTCTGTCACAATAGTAGCTAAGTAGCTCTTCAATATTTCAGAAATAGAAAAAAACAGCATAGTCTTTTCTTCTTTTTCCTTCCCAGGCTGTAGGAGGAACTGTTCAATTAGTTTTTTAGGTGGCATGATTTGTTTGCTTGTTTATAGGCATGCATGCGAGTGGGTGTTTTGTAGATGTATGTGCAGAGCTCACTGGGGGAGGGCGAGGCTGAAGAGCCAAGCTGTGTATTTATTACTGAGAGTGGCGAGATGAACGACCTTCCACAGCTGATATGTTATGGACCTCCACAGCACAGCACAGCACAGCACAGCACAGCACAGCACAGCACAGCACAGCACAGCACAGTCCCTCTCAGCACTCTGTCTTCTGCTTTTAGCTAAGCCACACCACCAAATCTGGAAAACCGCCATGGAAGGGAGATATTTAGTGGGGGAAGAGAGGAAAGGGCAGCAATTATTTCAGTCTCAGCTACTTCAAGATTGCCTCTGTCCTAGGTAAAGAAGATATCTCCTGATATTGCCTAAACATCTAAACATGAGTCAAATGCTGTGGAGAGGGTCTTAGGCCAGCCATTATGGACAGGTAGGAAATGATACACAAGTTTCTCTTTGGGACTGAGGTGGCAGCAGCGTGAAAGACTGTGCAGATCTTTGCAGAAACTTTGACATTTCCAGTGCTACAAGATATGACAGCAGAAATTTCCTGGACAGTGTACTTCACAAAAAAATTATTTTTACCAAACTTCTCTAAAAAATGTTGGTGCCATAAACTACAAATACCCTAAAATATTTTGCTTTCATCCATGACAGATATCGCACTGGCTCCTAACAACCACATTTACTGGAACAGCTTTCATCCTTTTAACAGCTCTTTCTTTCTCCATGTACCATATGCTTTGTGCAGATCCTACAAACAGAGAGAGTCGGAGGCAATACCAAGGGTCTCCTGCCATTTTTGAAGCTAAGTATTACTCAAGGGATAAAATAGCATCGAACATCATGTCAAGAGTTTCACAGTGAAAGGACATGGCAGAAGAATGTATTTAAGTGGGACAATGTATTTCCAGCATTGGATTCATTGGAACAGTGTTACCTCGATCCAGATTGTATGGCCATTTGGGAACTTCACGTAATGCTGGGATGACTGCAGATTTTAAAGTAAACTGTATGAAAGGGAAAAAAAAGTATCTTTGTTGACTCCAAGGCAGTCTCTGTCTAAGTTTGTCCAACAGAAATACCAGTCTTTCAGTGATTTGCAACAAATTTATCTGTTGCGTTGGTAGCAGTAGAGTAGTAGAGTCCTTGTGCGTGAGTTAAAGACCTTCTTCACACATAGGCGTACATGGAGCTGGGACAGAGAGAAAATGTGTGAGTGAGATGCTGAGTACTGGAAGAATGTTTTGTTCCTGCAGGGCTTATTTTACAAAAGTCTGGAAAAAAGAAGAAAGACACTAGAATTGCAGGCCCAGGTGGATTTACATTGTAGGTGACTGTGAGGCAAAAAGACTTTCTTTAAAAAAAAAAAAACAGCTGATGAGGAACTGGTTAGAAAATCCCAGCCAGAGGGTAGTATTCAACTACTAACATAAGCACAGTGTCCAGATGGAGACCAGTGACAAGTGGTGTCCCTCAGGGGTCTGTACTGGGACCAATACTGTATAATCAATATAATCAGGGGATCAAGCACACCCTCAGCAAGTTTGCAGATGACAGCAAGCTCAGTGGTGCAGCTGACATGCCTGAAGGATGGGATGCTATCCAGAGGACCTGCACTAGCTTGAGAAGTGGGCCCACATGAACCTCAGGAGGTTCAACAAAGCCACATACATCATTCAGCACCTGGGTCGGGGCAACCCAGTATCAATACATGTTGGGGAATGAAAGGATTGAGAGCAAATCTGCTAAGAAGGGAGGTAGTGGTGAATCAGAGGCTGGACCTGAGCCAGTGCTGTGTGCTTTCAGCCCAGAGAGCCGCAAACATCCCAGGCTGCTTCAAAAGCAGCACAACCAGCAAATTAAGGGAGGTGATTCTACTCCCCTGGTCTGCTCTCATGAGACCCTGCCTGGAGCACTGCATCCAGCTATGGGGTCCACGGCACAGAAAAAAACATGGACCTGATGGAGCAGATCCAGAAGACTGTCACAAAAACAATCCATGGGCTGAAACACTTCTCCTGTAAGCAAAGACTGAAAGAGTTTGGGTTGTTCAGTCTGGAGAAGAGGTGGCTAAAGGAAGACCTTAATGAAGCTTTTCAGTACCTAAAGAGGGCTTATAAGAAAATGGGGACAGGCTTTTTAGCAGGGCCTGTTGTGACAGGACAAGGGGTTTAAACTACAGGAGGGTAGACTAGATACAAGGAAGAAATTTTTAGCCATGAGGGTGGTGAAATAGTGTAACAGATTGTCCAGAAAGGCGGTAGATCCCTGGAAATATCCAAGGTTCAGGGCAAGTTCAGGGTGAACTCATATTCAAGTTCAGGGTGAACTGAATAGACTGATCTACCCTACTCATTGCACTACATGACCTTTAGAGGTTCCTTCCAACATAAAGTATTCTATGATTCTATGATTTTATAATTGAGATAGTCCCGAATTCAGAAAGCACAAGGGAAGAAAACAGGCACTTTATCTGCAGTACAGTTAAAATGAACCATCCTGGACAGTCATTATAGCTGCTCAGCATTGAGATGTCAATAGAAAGTCATTGCACCTCTGTGTCAGATTGGTTTAAAACACATGCCATTCAAAAATTTAAACTAAAAAACTTAATAAAACAAACCAACAACAAAAAAAAAACACATATGGAAGAATCCATATAGATTCTTTTCATTCCCTCTCTGGGTTTTGAATCCTCAGATTTTCCTGGTCCAATTTTTCAGTATTGTCTGCAACTGTGAAGAAGAAAAGCATGCATTTATAAAAATGAGATATTTTATTATCAAGTATTTAGATTAATCCAGCATCTAGGGATTTTAAGAACCACCTGAGGAATCAATACAGAGCGGCGACCCTGCTGTTCCCAGCAAAGGTCTGTTATGGGCTTTGTGTTAATATGTCAGTACAGTTCCCTTTCCATATACCATGACCTTTCCCTTAAGTTATGGATTTGTGGAACTGCTGAGCTACTGCTCTGCAATGTGTATGCAACATTTGATTTGAAACCATGAAAAGTTTTCTTCTACAAAGTAGACCAGATCTGACAGACAGTACTTATTTCAAATATAGACACTTATGCCAGCACTGAAGGGAATATATCCCAAATTTCTCTTGCCAGAGGGTCTCTACTAGCCTTTTCCAAGGAAAGTAACATTCCCTTGGGGAGAAGCCTCCCTCCCTCACTTCTCTTTCTTCCTTTGTTCTGCTTCACCAAGAGAAAAGGCTGCATCTCTCACCAGACAGAGTCAAGCCTGCAAATCCCTTGGCAGACAGCAGCCAGATTTCTCTGTTAGCTCATTCTTATGTGACCAATTCACATAGTACAAACAAATGATGATGCAAATGCTAAAGATGGCAAGGCATTACAGTGTAAACAAAGGCTCTTACAGGATCCTGACAGCTCCACCACTTAGATCACTGCACTCTGAAAGTAGGACTGTGATCAGAGTGACTCTGTCCCATCATATTTGGACTCACAGGTAAGATGGTTCATGATACATGAGAGCATTTCCTCTGAGTACTCAGCACTTGCACAGAGACCAAAATGCTGGGAAAACTTAAGGCTCTGCAGTCCTGACAGCATTACCAATAGTCACATGGAAATTTGAGCAAACTGCAGCAGAAGCAAACAGCATTACACCATGAGGTAGTGGGTGTCTTGAAGAGCATGTCTGTCCAGCTCCCTGCACATTCTCCAGGGCAGGCAGAAAATCAGAAGCCAGGCTATCACCAGCTTGGTGGGGAAGTGCACACACCCCCTGCTCCCCTTCTCCTCCTCAGACAGCAAGCAAAGGAGGGTGACTGCTAGGAAGAAGGCAGGCTGGCTCCCTGATGTGAGAGTCCTGCTCATAAAACTCAATTAAGTGGATTACAGATGAGCTCATTCCCAGCGGTGGGTCACATTCCATTAGAGGCAGGCTCGATGCCAGGCGGACTCAGTGCTGCTCGGATGGCAGCAAGATCCACCCCGCCACTTACTGTCTCTGCCTCTGATCTCACCACACCTTGCAGGATTTCTTGCCCTGCGCCCCACACTGCATGGCAGGCTCATTGCTCATCCCTGCTCATCCTCTCAGTGAGGTAATCAGGGCCAGTATTAGGTCATGGAGAGATACACAGATGGCCAAGCTCTCTGAAACACTGTGGTCTAGGGCAGCAATGTGGAAAAGGAAAAGCACAGGGAGAAAGGCAAAGTGGAGCAAGAGGAAAACGAGCAGAATGAGAGATCCCGTGGAAAACAATGGCAGAGTTCAGGGAGGGATGGAAACAGACAGCCCTATAAACTGGATTAGTGGTATTTTACGTGAAAGTGAGAACAATCAGAGCTCTCAGCTCACTAATCCCAAAGGCTTTTTCATAGCATAGGTATAAGATTACAGCATCGTCTGCTACACACCACCTACAGTCACTGCACTTCAGCACTCAAAAATGTGTGTGTGCTTGTATATGGGGAACACAGACTGTGTCTAGGGTATATTTGTGTGTGGGAATGACTGTGTTTGGAAGAGAAAATAGGGAGGAGAAGAGAAGGTGAATGAATCTGTGAAAGGTGAGTATGTGTGGGCGTGAGGGCAGGAGAAAGCTGGATGAATGAGTGTGTGGGTGGATAATACATGGGCTAGAGTAAGTCAAATGTTATAAGCACCTGCAGGCATTTTGCCAGATTCGAGACCTATTTTGACTTGCTTTGTACATCCCACTTTGCTTTTCACTGTTTGCAAATGTTCCTGGCAGCTCAGCTTAATTTGTACAAATAGCAACCGACCAAGAGCGAGCCAAATCTGTTGTGAAATAGGTTGAAGAAGACACAGATTTTTGTGCAGATCCAAGCAGCAGGGGCTTTGTACCATCTGGAAACTGTACCAAGTCCCAGGGAAAGGCCTACAAGGGAGATCAATCTAGTTACCTCTCTACCTTTTTGCCATTCCACGTGAGGAAGGAATACTTCAGACCAGTTGCGAAGTGAGGCATGCTGTCTGGACAATGAACCTCACAGGGCATGGGACCCACACAGCGCAGGCATCTGCCATCCTGGCATAGGACACCTGAGAGAGAGCTTCCTCCTTTAGCTCAGGAGGACTGAGAGGAAGACAGCAGCCTTATGTTTTGTTCCCTTGTGTGTGACAACTGAACTCAGTTTGGCAGTGTGAGGCAGCAGGTTTCCCATTTGTTTTACAACCAGTTTACCAGCCAATTTTGGACAACTTCACTTGCCTTCTCCACGTATCTGTTTCCTAAGACAAAAAACTATCAGTACTGACACAGATATGAGATCTCTTGTTGGAAGGCACTATGTAAACCTCACATGACATTACTCTCCTGCACTAGCTAAGGGTGGTGATTGTCAAATTTCCTTTGCATCCCTTGGCAGCACTCCTCAAACCATAAGCCCTGAAGAAGTCCAAGCCTGAACTGCAGGAGTTCCAACTCTGGGCTCTCCAGTTCTGCTGCTCCTTTCAGCAAATCATGTCCCAGATTGTGCCTGTCGGTCTCAGGACCTCCAGCATAAAATACATAGAGCCCATCCTGAGAGGCAAGGGATCTCAGAGTCCCTTTGGCACATCCCAGATGGTTCTTGCTGCTCTCCCTTGGCAATTTCACTACCTGGCATGTATATTGAGTGTGTTAAGAGTCCAGAATAGCTGAGATGCAAAAGTACTGTGGCCACAACATTTATTTCCCCACAATGGTGCTAGAAGAATTTAGGGTCATATATCACAACCAAGCAATTTGACCTCTGTCTTTTATTCTGCTTTTCCCTCCCTTTCTGACTGGCTTTTCTTTATCAGCATTACTTTCTTCTACCCTGCTCCAGAGGTTTGCTCTGGCAAGTGCTCTGTGTGTTGAGCTAAGCTGCTTCACCCTGCCTTACTGATGGTACCTGGAATGGCTGACAGTACACTGCTATATCCCCTTGTCTGTGTGCATGAATTAGCGGGACCTTTGCTTTTCACCTTCAGCAGAAACAGAGAGACCTGTCTATGCAATTAGCCCCTACTGCCTTTAACTAGATGGAAGACAATATATTGCCTCTCTGGAGAACCCAAAAGAGAATGAGAGAAAACAGAGATGCTATCAGGGTGCCAAAGCACTAGGTATAAAAAGCCTTTGTCACCTTAACAGTATATCAGGTGCTGCCTCAAGAACTGTTATTGAACTAGAGCCAGAAATAGTGTGGTCCTACCCTGTGCATTTTTCCCCCTTCCGGTACTCTCCGCTTCTTGAGCGTATTTCATTCAATGAAATGGTTTAAAGTCCTGCCTGCAAGGACGATCTTTTGTGAAATACCACAGGTCTGCCTTCTAAACCTTCCAGCTGAACGGGAATAACAGCTGCGGTTGCCACAGCACAGGCTACACAAAAATGGTGCTTGAGTTTAATTATACTGAGTGGTTGAGGCCACTGCCTCACTTTACTCTGAGATACATTTCTCTGAAAAGCAGCCAGACAATTCTGCTGTGGCTGCCATTCCCTCAGTGTCCTGGGAAGGGAGGAAGGGTGACAGGGAGCAGGGCTTTCTGCCAGGTTTAGCTACAGTGAACATACCTGAGCTAGGTGATCTCAAAGGATGTGGCTACACCAAGAAGAGATCCCCCAAGGCATTGCCAGAGGCAGCTGGTGGATTCTGAGGAGTGCAGGCAAAATTCAGTTTTGATGTGGAGATTTCCATTCCACTATTCCTGTGCAGGAAGAGAGAGAAACAAAGAAAGGAAAAGGATTGTGAAAGGAAAGAAAAGAAGGCAAAAAGGAACTGGAATTGTATCTCTCACAACTCCAGAAGTAATGAAATAGAACCAACAAGGATATTTCTGAGAGACAAGCAGCCTCAGCCATAAAGGTACCCAATTCAGCCCTTCTTTGAGAGGTGTTGCCAACCAAGCTTTGGCAGAGCTGACAGCAGGGTTGGTGGTGCTTCAGCACCTCATGCAGCTGCTGCCTTACTTTTCCTGGAGTTGGTCATGGGCAGTTGTATCCCCAATAACTACAAAGCTGGAAACAATATAACCACATGTGCTTGGGGACCCAGTGAATTCTGCTCAGAAATGGGGGAGATTAACCTCAATGCCGTCCTATGCTAATATGGCTAATTTCCTTCTGGGAATCATGACTCTGCTTGGATATGCACAGGTACTCCAGCTCATCTGGGGCCTGCTCAAGTGCTCACAGCACTGCCTTATGCAGCTGGACACACTGTGAGGAGCCCATACAGGCGTGGTGGTTTTCACCTCCCTAATGGGCATTTTTCTTCTGAACTGCACACAGTTTTTGGACTCAAAAGTCCCTCTCATCTGCAACAAAAATCTCCCCAAATGCTTCAGGAATCTGACACTACTTCCATCAGCCAAACTTTATTCTCCGTGATCCTAAGGAGACTTCGATAAGGATGCATCCACTCCTCCCTCCCTCCCTCCCTCCCTCCCTCCCTCCCTCCCTCCCTCCCTTCCTTCCTTCCTTCCTTCCTTCCTTCCTTCCTTCCTTCCTTCCTTCCTTCCTTCCTTCCTTCCTTCCTTCCATCCATCCATCCATCCATCCATCCATTCTATTTTAGTGTTTTTTTAGGGTTTTGGCTTCAGTTTTTGGGTGGGTGTGGTTTTTTGTTTGGTTTTTTTTGGGTTTTTTTTTTTTGTTTTGTTTTTGTTTTTTGTTGTTGTTGTTGTTGTTTCCTGTTTTCTATTCTGGAGTTTTTGGGTTTATTTTGTTTCCCTCCTTCTAGCTTTGAGTCTTTGAGTTCCCATGTATGAGAACCAGTAAATAACCAAAAAAGTCTCTTAGATCATGTTTAGGAGCTACCCTCTTCTTCGAGAGACATGTAGTGACAGTGAATTTTACCAGAGGGTCAGGGGAGTTAGCTGTAAACCTTCCTGAGAGCCAATGATGAGAACTTTTAGAGACTATTTTTTTGGAATTAATATTTAGGGCTTCCTGAAAAGGGCCAAAGTTTGCATGAAGCAGTAATAACGTTTTATCAAATTACAGGATGCTGGTGGCAAAACTAAAAAAAAAAAAGAAAAAAACAAATAAAGAAATAAAAAAAACACCACCCCCAGACCCCAACCAACCATCCAGTAAAAACCCCACCCCCCCAAAAAAAACACCCCTAAGCAAACAAAAAACCCCAAAAAACAAAAAAAACACAAATAAAAATCCCAACAACAACCCAAACAAACAAACCAACCAGCCAACCCCCCAAAAAACAGCCAAACAAACAAAAAACCAGCCCCCAAGTTCCAAAATACCAGGAAAGCTCTTGGCATGCCTGAAGAAATGTTACTTGAATGCATCACAAACAAATGAAAAAAACCTAAATTCCAACCAAAAAGTTTAATCAGATACTTTTGGCTTAACATTCAATAGATTTATGTTAAACTTATATGTAAATATACCCTGATGCATTTATAGCTACCTAAAACATAAATTTGAATGTTTTGTAGTCCTGGAGGTCCTTAGCCAAAACTTGGTGAGTCCCAGCCCCAATGACATCAATACATATTAATCTTCAGATAAAACTGAGTTTACTGTTCAAAGTACCAGACAGACAATAGCTTTGCCACGTCCACCCTCGTGCCCTGGTGTGCTCCCAGCTGCTGCTAACACTTTCATACGGTTCTTTTAGGAAGACACAGCCTGCAGTGGACACCAGCACACATTCCTGGTGTCCCTCTTGTATACATATAGTCACTGGGTTAGCGTCAGGCTGATTCCAACCAATTTGCATCATAGGCATATATACAAATCGAACACAGATTGAGATCCCTGTCTTCAAGAGGTGAAGCCAGCCGCATTTAACCCACTGGTCTCACACAGCAAAGCTCTGCAACTGTTGCTTTCCACTCCCAGGAAGATGCGGCATCGCTTGGTCACCATGGTGACAAGCACTTTTCCGCAGGTAACCACCGCCCTGAACTGTGCAGCTCTCCCCTGTGTGAAGCCCAGGCCCGTGCACCCCCACACGGGCAGTTTCCTTAGCCTGTGCAGCCCCGCTGGGGCTTTGTCCACTATTCCAAGCTCCGCCGCCACATTCCCGCACCCTGTATTCCAGCCCCGGAGCGTGACCACAGGCACCATCGGCGCTCCCACCAGAGGATGCGGCTGGGTTAAACTGCTAAATATTTAACGGGGAGAATGGCTGGTGCCTTCCCTAAGCCTTCTGCGGGAGATCTCCGCGGAGGATGGTCGTGTGGAGCAGTCAGCCGGCCAGGCGTCCATGGAAGTGACAGCCGGGCACAGCAGTACCCCGACGCGCTCTTCATGCTCCCCTTCCTCCCCTGCACACCCCGGCACTGCCCTGCCTTAGGGGCTGCGTCCCGCCGCCCTGTGCCCCTCGGAGCCGGAGCCGCCCCAGCGCCCCGGGCTCCCTCCACGGCCCGCGGGGCTCGCGGGGAAGCCTCTGGCTCCCAAGCGAAGGGTGAAGGCCGCCGCCCCTGGCCGCCATCGCTCCCCCGCACGTCCCCGCAGACAAGGCCCCTCCGCCAGGCCCCCCCGCCGTCTCCATGGAAACCGGCCCCGAGCCTCGCCGGGGAAGGCGCTGGCCGAGGCGGCCGCGGCCCGGCCCCGGGAGCCCTTTTGCTTCCTCGGGAAGCGGGCGCGTCCCGGCGTGTCCCCCCGCTGCGCGGGGAGCAGTGGCTGGGACATGCCCGGAAAATGCCCAGGTGGCCACGAAGGCCAGCGGCATCCTGGCCTGCATCAGCAATAGCCTGGCCAGCGGGACACGGGCAGCAATTGTCCCCCGGCATTGGTGATGCCGCGCCTCGAGTCCTGTGTCCAGTTCTGGGCCCCTCACCACAGGAAGGACATTGAGGAGCTGGGGAGTGCTCAGAGACGGACATTGGAGCTGGGGAAGGGTCTGGAGCGCAAATCCTGTGAGGAGGTGCTGAGGGAGCTGGGGCTGTTAACCTGGAGAAAAGGAGGCTCTGGGAGACCTTACCATTCTCCACAGCTCCCTGAAAGAAGGCTGTAGCCAGGTAGGGTCTGGCCTGTTCTCCCAGGCAACCAGTGATAGAAGAAGAAATAGCCTCAAGTCACACTTGGGGAGGTCCAGATTGGGTATTAGGAAAAGAATTGACTGAAAGGATGGACAAACATTGGAACAGTGAACTGTGAACAGTGGAACTGTCGAGGGAAGTGGTTGAGCGACCATCCCTGGAAGTGTTCAAAAAATCTGTCGATGTGGCACTTGGGAACATGGTTTAGTGTGGAACATGGTGGTGCTGGGTTAAGGGTTGATCTTGAAGGTCTTTTCCAACGCTAAGAATCCTGTGATTTTAAAATAGAGGTGTAGGTGAGTCATCTGATGGCCCTGAAGTGAGATATGGAACTTTGTTCTCCTCTCTGTTCACCTCCAAGGAGATTTTCATATTAAAAACTCAACAGAAATGTTACACATTGCTACCATAGCCCCTGCAACAAACACTTGTCAATAGTTGCCAACCCTTGTGGCTCCCTGGCTCCTCTATCCAGGTTTATGTTCTGGTGGGGGCTTCCCTTCTCTGGGGAGATGAACCAGGCTTGTCCTCAGGCGAGAAAATTGTCCTTCATCCACTAAAAAAGCAAATATATTACACATATTGGTTGTTTGGGCTTTGTTGTTGTTGTTGCTGTTGTTGTTTGGTGGTTTGGGTTTTTTTTAGTTTTGGGGTTCTTTTTGTTTTTGTGGGGGTTTTTTTGTTTTTGTTTTTGGTTTTGTTTTTTTTTAAATATATGAGATGGCATTGACCTACCACGAGATGCAGACCAAAATATGGAAGTTGCTTTCACTTGAGGTTGTAACACATTCTCTTTGTGGCAAAGGTTGTCACTAGCCCACCCAAGCCTCTTTGCACTGAAGATCCCTCTGCACAGTTCCCATATGTGCCCACACAGGCAAATTTGTTCACAGCTCCCTGGGGAGGAGTTGCACTGTGCAGCATGAGTAGGGAAAGGCTCCAGAAGCCCTCGCAAAATGTGCAGGTGACAGCAGATCCTGAGGGAACAGGTCAGGCTTTGCTTTCATCTGTGCGCCAGCCTGAAGAGTTGGCCTGGTGCTGGAAACATATGCCAAAGGATGTCCTAAAAGTAGGTTGAAAACAGGAAATTCAGCTGTGTTGACTAATTGTCTATAGTGAAACATGTCCTTTTTTTTCCACAACCCTTATCTCAAAGCCACTGTCCTGGCTAGCAGAACATTATCTCCAGTTTCAGCTCTGAGAGATTCTCTACACCATTCTACCTATAAGGTCAAAGTAGGACCCCAATTTCGAATTTGACTCTCTTTTCTAGTGCTCTTCTAGCTCCAAAACTATCTTCTGCCCTCATCTTCAACTTTCCCAGTCCCTCATTATGTGGCTGCTGAAATCTTTCTGCCCAATTTCTCTGTAGTATTTCATTTTGTCCTTAACCAGCAATTATACATCAGAGATCAAAAGAAGCCTTTCTCCATACCAATAAGATGCTTCTGAGATTAAATTTTGCCTGTGTACATAAGGCTACTTTATTGTCTCTGCTCTTCTAAATCAAACTGATGCCCATTGCCCCCCAGCTTTTCTTCCTCATGTTTTTTCCTCTAATGATCTCTGCCTCTTACCCCATCTCCTCCATAGTCTGAACAATTTGCAGTGTAAGATCTCCTTCTTTGATATTGTCCTCCCAAACCCTCACACTGAAGGGTCACACCCTAGCATGAAACAGCACAGACACTGTAGCTGCTGTTTGGCTTCACCCAGGGAACGTCTCTCCCTGACTGCTGTTGGCTAATTAGAAGATCTGATGTGGTCTAATAGGCTTGGCTGTTAAATGCAAACCCCCTCAGCTGCAAAATGCTGGGTAAAGTTGCTGGCAGCTCTCAATTTTCTGCTCCTCTTCTATTTTCTTATTACACTAAGTAAATATCACCCTTTCTTCTTCTTTCCTAGAACAACCTCTTTAGCAGACATTCAAATATGTAAGTAGTGAAGGTGATAGAAATGCACACTAATGGAGCACTGAGGCTATAATTTGAATACACACAGAGCCTAGGCTATTCAATCCTTGTTATGGAGGGCAGGCGAGCTCTCCAGCTCCACTGTCCAGAGAAAAGGTATGGATCAGGGGGAGATGAGTGCTTAGAGTTACATCAGATTTTTAAGTCTGCCAGGCAAAAATGCTGTCACTGAGATACAGGTAACTATTATTTGATTTTGTGTTATCACAAGACTGCACCTTTTTCTTTAGAATGAGCTCTTAGACAAGACATCCATGTTTTTATGCCTCTTGCAGCTGACCACAGTCATGAAATGCTGTGGCCAGAAGAAGCTCCAACTGACAGTGCAGCAGGCACCCAGAAGGCACGAAGCTATGTAGCAGCTGCTATGTAGCAGCGAGGTATGCCGATGTCTGCCTCAAGACACGAGAACTCAGGTCTCAAAATCACCAGAACATATTATGGAACTTCATTACTCCGCTGATCAACAGGTAGAAGAGACAAAAATAGCATGAAAAGAATAGTGAGGAATTAGATTTCTAGAAGGTATATGTGTGATAAAGCCAGATTCTGTCTGGAGTTCAAAAACCACCAGGATGAAGATGATACAGGCAGATTTAAAAAAAAAAAAAAAAAAAAAAAAAAAAAAAAAAAAAAAAAAAAAAAAAAAAAGTTAGCCAATTTGAGATTTAGAATAAGAAAATGTGAATGAAAGTAGGTCTTTTCTCCAGTTCAGCATGTGTGAGTGTTTATGCTAGACTATCATAGTTCCTGACACACCTAAATTAATGAATTTATACTTCTCAGGGCTTTAACTGGCTCTATTAATTCCAAATTCAGATAAATCAGGGCTCAAATTGATACTAGTACACAGACACAGCTGTTATCTACCTTCCCTGCCACAAGACTGGATCAGATAGCAAGAATTGACCACTATTATTTCCTTCATTACAAATTTAGTGAAGTATTGAGATATTAATCAAGCCATCTTACAGTCTGGATGATGGGACCAAGACACAAGCGATGATTTTGCGCACGTAATGATAAACCATCTTCAGGGACTTGTAGCATTGCCTATTTTCAGTCTTAGTTTACCTTCAATGTAATGCAGGGAAAAGAAGCAAAAAGGGAATGTTTTAGCTCTCAGTTTCCTCTTCAAAGAGCTTAGTTGTGTTAGCCTGTCACTTGTGACTTAGGAATCCTTATTCTTTGTAAATAAAGATTGGATTTGCTATAAAACAAAACTCATTTTTTGCTTTGTATGGACTACACCTGAAGAAAAAAAGTCAGGAAAGGCAACACCTAAATGAAGCCACTTAAAATAACGTTTGCCTGCCCTGCATATATCTATCCTAAATAGCAGGAAAGTATGAAAGCCTCCTTCTATTTCTACTCTTGGTGTGGTAAGCACCTTCCAGAGGCATGAAGATGACTTCTTGGCATGGTTCAGAATCAGCAGGAACAAAAGTCAGCTTAAACCATGTTTAATAAAAGCTGTGCATGGCAAGCACACTCTCAGCCATAAGCAGCTTTACACTGCAAGCATAACACAGAGAGACCAGAAACATCACATACTACAGAGACCAAGTCTCACTTTCAGTGGTGATTCACAGGGGCAAATGAGGACAAAATTAATGTAAGTAGGGGAGAAAAACTGACATTGCTGTGGAAACCATTTCACTTCATGGCATTTTAAGTCTAAACTAAATTCCCAGCAATGAATCAATGTAGTTTTGTGTTATTCTACTATTGCAGCCAGCCCAGAGTGACAAATACCTTCCAGGCTATCTCCATGAAACAGAAGCCCCTACTGTTTCAGCCAAAATGCCTGTAGTGACAGTATATGCTTTATGTGGTTCAGCTAGGACTGGGAAACCTGATCTCATAAACTTTGTCAGCATGTATTATGTTTTTATTATATTAAATGGCATCCTGGCGTTTGCCCATGCACCACATCACAGCTCAGCAAACACATACACAGGCCCCTCTGGCCAGAGCGTGCAGGCATGGGGGCAAAGCTGCAGTTGTTGTGAGGCCTCCCATCTCTGAGCCTGTCCAATTTGGTCATGATTGACATCTCAGCTGAGATGTTTCATCTGTGTTAGTTCCCCCTCCCTGCCTCATTCTCAAGCTTTCAGGAGGTAGGCGCTTGGTCCTGTGTCTGTTCAGAGGAAGCACCGTGACCTACACGTCTGCCCCTGACCTTTAGCCTGATCAATAAAACTACAAATTGGTCTTTTCTTATCCTCGACACTTTAGTCATAAAAATCCCTATTGAGATGGAATGAAACACTGAACTTTATGTCTAGGCATCGTGAACATGTTTCGTGGCAGGGGAGAGACTGGCAGTATTTCAGCCATCAAATATACAACCCTCCTTCACTCAGTCTCTGTGCAGCAATCCTGTGCGTGATATTTGAAACCTGTAGAATGCTATTTTTGGTTCTATATTCACACATTTCCCCAAATATTCCAGAACAGTTATAACCTCTAGTGTGCTTTAACAACACTTTTTTACTACCATGCGTGCTTTCCCCTTTTGGTGATGTTCAGGAGGAAGAAGGGAAGAGGTGTCATTTCTCTCAGACAGGAACAGAGATCCTTTTGGGAGAGAATCAACAAAGCCCAGTAAGAGTGTAACGCTATATGGCTGCACAGTTTTTGCTGGTATTTCTATTGCCTGATGTTTTGTCCCTGCAGGGGACTGCCTGTAGTGGGGCAAGGAGCATGAGAGGACATGGGAGGGCACAACCCAAGGCTCTCATCTTCTTAAGCCTGGCACAGTGTTGGGAGACCTCAGCTTGCATTTGCCCTTCTGCAATAAACAGTACTTGGGTCTGAAAAAGACTGTAATGGGTGAGGGGTTTTATACCAACAGCCTTTATCATAAAATCAGAAGGGCTTTAACGTGGCTCTGAAAGTGCTTGTTGTGTTACTTTACACCCATTGCAGAGCAGTTCAGAGGGAGGAAGGAGGTTGTACCGCACAGTTCTGAGCACAGCTTGAAAAATCTATTCCATCGTCACAGTGAAATAGCTGTTGGAGCCGCATGCCTTCTTCATGCTGGCAAGAGTGTTGTGTATTTAGCATGCTCAGCTGCTAGAGGGGTTGTAAACCATACTTTTTACTCAGCTGCACTGCCATGGGATGGCCTTGAATAACCTCCTGTGTCACATCAGGGCTTTTCACTGGTGAAATGAAACATGACTGTGAATCAGAGGAAAGAAGAAAAAAGAAGAAAAAGGGTCCTAACAGATTTTTCTAATTCCTTTTGGGTATCCAGGCCATCCCTTTTGTCAGGAAGGCTTTCCAGCACATATATCCACCCACAAAACCCAGAAAGCCAGATCCAGTCAATAAGGTAGAGCAGAAGATGAGGAATCTTTGGGTTCTTGAATGCCCAAGAGGAGTGGTATGAAAATAACAGCATCTACTATGTGGCTCTCTGATGCTGCGGTGTGCTACCAACAGTGCTGAGTCTGCAAACACAATTTCCTCTGCCTCAGCTTGCAGGAGAGCCCGGAAATACTGTGTTGGAATCACACAGCACATGTTCAAGGCAGGCAGGTGGCAGGTTCAAAGTGGAGCAAAGAAACAGCTCCTTTACGTAATGCACAGTTAAGCTCTGGAGTAGCTTTTCTCAGGATTTAATGGCTGCTGGAACTTCATGTGAGCTTCAGAACTAATCCAGTACAATCCTGCAAGAAGCAAACATCAGAAGCTACCTGATGCAGCTCTGCTGCTGTATTGTACAGGGAGTTCTTAAGCCAAAACTTGCTGGAGACTGGAAGAACATACAGGGCAAGGGTTGCTATATGCTGGCACTGTTCTCTACTCTTAGCAAGGTACCACTGTTGGCCACTGTCAGAGAGAAGACTGGGCTACACAGAATGGATGCCTCTGCTGTCACTGGTTTTACAAAATCTTACAATAATGCAGGATGTGACCAGAGTCTTCTAGGTTTCCATACTTCCACACAGAGAAATCCCACCTTCAGGAAATAGAAGCCTCTTTTCCTAAAGAGGCTATTAGTGACATCAGCTTTTAATGACACTGGATCCCTACATCTCATTCCAGAGATGAGACTTCCATCTCCACCCATTTATCCTTTAAATAATCTGCTGGATGATCTTTGGTCATACCAGAGATCAGGTCTTTATTATAATATATACTACAGTATCTTATCAGAAAAAAAGAAGAGTTATTCAGAAGAGCTAGTTGCCAAAAAAAGAAGATAAACAGAAGAGGCACAGCAGAACAGAGAGGGAGCACACGTTGAGAAAAAGTTGGTCTCATTGGAGCTGCTAAAAAACCAGTCCACATCTCTCAACTCCCAAATGATGCCACACAAACTTCACATATCATGCCACCTGGTCCAGTCCCAGGTTCATTTTAAACCCCACCTCAGAACGATACTTTTTTTCTATTTTATTTAAAAGTGCTTCCTGATTTTATAACTGACTGCCCTTTCCTCTGGTGAAAAGCAGTGCTGTCTGACACAAGACAGCAGCTCGGCTTTTGGTGCTGGTTATTGCTCTGTATTACTGTGACCATTTTCTTTGCTTTTGCAATGCCACTAAGGACTGAAGGAGGTGAACAGTTAGAGGATAACACACCATTAGGAACCAGCCCTAGCTGCACAATACATTCAAGTACACTAATGTTCACCTCCCAGTTTCATCTGTAGTCCATGCTCTGTAAAAGGATACCAACACTGATACAGCTGAGGCTTCCCCAGACACAAACTCTATTGGAAACAGTGACACAAGTAGACCACCATGATTTTAGCAAAACCAAGATTTCATATTCCAACTTCCCAATATGTTGTCTCATGTCATATTTGAGCATGGAACTTGAATAGCACCATATGACATAAAATACGCTGCATGCCAACAGATTTGTGTTGGACTTGATCTAGTCATTCTGACTTCTTTATTCATATGGTTGAGCTGTGCAAAGAATAAATATCTCTGGTACCAGATTAAGAAAGAGTGTATTTTATTGCAGACAAGAAGATATTATCTGCTCTGGTGGCAGTGCAGGGGATTGATGGCAGTTTACAAAATGCAGAAACTCTATGTGTGTGTGTGCTAATCTCTGATAGGCTTATCGCTGTACTAAACTGCTTCCATAAATCGTAGGCTTAATGCTGCTTTCAGGTACACCAACACACACCCAGTAACTCCAGGAGAATTTTTAAGATATATAAATTACAGCAAAATTTGATCCCTTGTAGTGTCAGTATTTTTTTTTACGCTCATCTTTTCAATAGGTGGAACATATAAACACTTGAGATTGTCACTTACCTCACCAAATTAAGCCTTGCTGGAAGGCAGCTGAAGATATCCACTGAGTACAGCTAGGAGGGGCAGATTCCATAAACCCATTATATGGGGTGATTGATGTAGCATTCATTGTGACTGGGTTTGAGATGTATATTTGCCTTGTTTTTACAGTATATGTCTGGTCAACTCATAATGCATGTTGTATTCAAGTCTATGGATAAAATATGAAGTTCACAGAGGAAAAACAAGAACAGAATTTACATTTCATTCATTTTTTTCATGTCTGCTGTTTCTGCACTCGCAAAAATCAAAATGCATTTGTTGTATCCTAATCTACATCAAGCTGTCCTGCAGGAACATTCATTATTCTTTTATTGTCAGCAAAACACACTGAAACAAGGATATTAAACATCTGGCCAACATACATTTATGTGGCCCAAATGGCATATTCAAGTTCTAAGAATATAAGAATTTCTTTGGAAACAAAAGTAGTTTTCCCTCTGATTTGGGAGAGAAGCTGTAAAATATGAGCTTGTATAAATAGAGCAGTGTTTTCTACCTGGGAGGTGCAAACTCCTGTCCTCTACCACTAATCTCATTTCAAGTCTGATGAGGGCACTTAGACTTAACTAGTTTGCTGTTGAGCCGGTGTGATTGACAAAGAGCTTAGGACTAGAGATGAGACAAAAAAAAAAGAATATTAAAAACAAACAAACAAACAAACAAACAACAACAACAAAAAAACAAAAAAACCACAAAAAACAAAAAAACAAACAAAAAAACCAAACAAACAAACAAAAAAAAAACACCACAAAATAACCCACCACAAAACAAAACCAAAAAACCCCCAAAAGAGCAAAGATTTACAGAAGAACAGGAAGCAGAAAAAAAAACAAAAAAAGGCAAAAAAATGTGGCCTTTTAGGATGTGGGGTTCTTTTCACCCCAACAGAGAAGTTTCAGCTATGGCTGATGGTAGGACCAAGGAGGGAGATGCTGTTTGCAGAGGTGTGAGGGCAGGCACAGCTCAGCTCCTGTAAGGCTGGTGTAAAAAAATAAAATGAAAAGCTGGGAGGTAAGCTCCCAAGCATCAGTTCACAACCGCAGCATCTCAACGTTTTTCAGCCTCAGAGAATTTTCCTGCTGCCAGCACATTTTTGGTAAGAAAAGTGTTTTTCTGCAGCAGTGGAAAAAGGCAAGAAAGGTAATTCCAAAGGCTGAAAAGTGGGGGAGGGTGAGAAGGATCAGTGGCACTTTGGGTGTCATCAGTCTGATGGAAAGGATAGTAGATTTCAGGAGGTGTGTGAACAAGAGAGGTTGGCAGTGAGATTTTCAGATTTATTGGAGATGACAGATAGGTGATAGGGTCTGTCACCTTTCCTCCACTTCTCTTGCCACTTCTCACCTGATGCACTTTATTCCTTTCTTACTCCCTGAAGTACATGGGCTCCACTTCCAATTTGCTACCTTTCTTAAACCCCACAATCCCTTCCCTCTACCTGAGCAGCCTTCTGCCTGCCTACCCATACTTCCTCCATCACATCCATCTTCCACCTGTATCCTATCCCACTCTGCAAATCAGCTCTTCCAGAAAGCAGAGATTGCTGTCATAGGAATGGAGGCACAGGGGCAGAACTAGAAAGGTGGAAATGGTAGAGGAAGGAGAAGCGGAAATGATGATTGCTGTTGATGTAGAGGGCAACAAAGGCAGTGTGCAGATTGGGCCTTGCCAGCTAGGAGAGAAAGGACACCTGGTTATCCTTTACGAAGTTTTGTCTTAATACTGCTGCATGCCTTAGAGCAGTCTAAGTCACTGCAGTATGTCAAATCAAATGGGGATGGGCAGGGGCAGGTCTGCTCCTATCCGAAACACACGTGGGCATTGGAAGTCACATACCCTGTAGCAATTGCAGCCTCCCTCCTGCCCTGGGACCTCCAAGCCCGGACACAGCTGGCTGGCAGGGACAGGGTGCCAGAGAGGGACTGCAAGGAGTGCTGAACAGGGAAAGGGAGAGATGTGGACACTGTTCCAGGTGGTGGGAAGTGGGAAACTGGTGTGTCTCATGTGTAAGGTGCACCAGCTGGCAGGGTTGCCAAGCCCCTGCTCACCCAGGGACGAACAAGGCATAGACAAAACACCACTCTGGAAGAGGATGAGAATGAGAATGAGGTTAGATTCACAACAGCTGGACATATAATTTCCGTCATGCAAGACAGTTCTGCACCTTTATTCAACATGATAGTTAAGAAGCTCGGAAATAAATGGGAGGAAAAAAAACCCCTGTGATTGAGGCATTATCACAGAATTCAAACATCCATGGCTGCCTGATAAAAAACATCGCCACTTGGTTTTCTTGGGAGAAAACCTTGTCTCTTTTCTTCTTCTGTTTTAAACTGAAATAACTTCTCTGTGTGATTTTTCAGATACCTTGACCACTTGGCACTAAAAGTTGAAGTATGTGCCCACCTTACAAATTCAGCTGGTGTACTTGTCCATTCCAGAGTAACTAAATTATTGCAGTGTAATGACGTGGAGTCCAGTTTTCAAAAGCCCTAATCAAGTGGTTTAAAAACTTGCATCACACTTTCCAGAGTACCTCCAGCACTTCTAACAGGAGATGTTTGCGAGCAGTGAGGGAATGAGTGCTGTATAAAGTAACACAAGCTTGATTTCTTTGGGGCAAATTAAAAGAGCATTACAACAGCAATAGCAATAATAATAGTAACACCATCATCAATAATAATGATAGGGTAGCACTCTTTTAGCTGAGCTCCAGTAACTACTGCAGTGATGCTGCTGCCCTCAGCTGCCCATCCTCCCCTGTGACAGAGCCTTGCTGTCACAGAAGCTGAGCCAGTGGAAAGAGAAATGTGTCCGGGTGCTTGGCTGTCCCCACACTCAGCCCATGCTGGCTCTGGCTAACACGTGCAGAGCTGAGCTTTAGCACACATTTTCCAGTGCTGCTCCAGAGGTAAGAGCCTCCAGCAGTGAGGTGGGCTGGGCAGCAGGGCTGTCAGGGCAGCACCCAGCACATGAAAATCAGAGCTGCTGTTTTTAATGAGAGCAATGAGGATGTGTTTGAATACATACGTCCCTGCCATAGGATCGCCACACTGATGATGTCTGACAGGTTTTTCCATTGGGAGAAGCCCTGTGTTTGGCAAGGGGAAATAAGCATTCCCAGCGAAGCAGAATGAGTAACCTTTTGTTAACCAGCAAGAAGGACAATTGAAGCTTAAGGATTAAGTGATGCCCCCCTGTTTCAGGTCATAACCAGAGACTGGTGCAGAAATTGTTGCCCTGGGGCTGCTGCGTGTCCCCTGGTCCTGGGGTCAGCCATCACCCGTGAGCTGAGGCCAAGCCCTGCCCATCGCCCTGCCTGCAAAATGTCCACAGCTCTTCCTGTCAGCTGCAAACAGCTGTTGCTAGGGAACTGCGAAAAGTCAAAAAGACAGCAAAGGATGAGGGGAGAGCAGCAGCGGAGGGATGGCAGGCCGCAGCTGGTGAAGGGGGAGGTGAAGGGGGAAGGGAGGCAAGAGGGTCAAGAAAAAGGAAGGACTGAAGAGCCTGGGGTGGGAATTGGTCCTCATCTTGCCACAGAGGAACAATTCCCTGTCCCTCAAGGACTGCGTTTTCTTATAGTCACTAAATAATTTCCCTTGATTTTGTGTGTTTCTTTGTGTGTTTGTGTGTGTGTGTGCTTGTGTGTTTGTGCGTTTGTTTTTAACCTCTCTAGGGCAGAGGTAGAATATCTTTTTATCTAGTGTGCTCTCACATGATACTGTTTTGTACTTAATTATCACCTCACCCTTCATCCCTTTTCCTCTTTTAATAAAAAAAATTGCCACTCTTATTTTTGCTTTCATTCACTTTTAAGGACTGTTGTTTTTTTCCACTGAAGCATTGAAATTGTAGATATACCTCATCTGATAAATGCAGCTGAAACTAAAACAATAGTTTTCGTCCTTTGTCTTGAAATTTTCCCTCTTCCTGGATTTAATGGGGTGCTGACAGATCTTCTCTCTCTGGGAAACATCAGGGTTGTAAAGTTATGCATCACACAGAGCTACCTATGGTCCAGTCAAGATCTGCTTTGTTTTTCTAAGGGCCTCTTTCAAAGCCAGCTGAACCCATCAGCAGGTTGATCCCATGCAAAACTAACTTTGGATCAGGCCATATCACTACAAATCCATGCTGACTCATAGGTCATATGTAAGAAATCTGCATTTGGTGGCATTTGACTGCCCACTGAAGTGACTGGACACCATTAGAGCCCATGCAGGTCTCTGCAGGGGACCAAACCACAGCTCAGACTCTGGCATTAGGTCCTCTCAAGATATGCCTCGACGTCTCTGCCACTCTACACTGTATTGAGTGGGTTGGAATGTGATAAGTGATGGTGTTTGAATTAGGGTGGATTCTAATTGTGGGCAGTATGAAAGCTCTCTGAGAAAATGCATCTAAATAAGGAACAAGATTATATAGTTCATTACCAAACCAGGAAAACAGGAAACAAGGAAACAAAATATTCTTTGCAATTAGGAAAAAAAAAAATTAGCAACATCATGTGGATAAAAAAGCCAGTGACAAGATATATATGGATTAAGTCATTAAAGAAAATAAAATAAGCTATGTGTGGAGTTTCCAAACTCAACTGTGGTTGCAATACCTTCCAAAGAAAACCATGGCATATAGTAAAAAGCTCTGTTTTATTGGTTTCAAATACTGCAATGTACAATTGACTTATGGCAGGGGTGGGTGGTGGGATAGATAGTATTTCACTTCCAAGCATTTGGTCCAAAATCAGCCTTGGTTAGCAGTGATTGAATGTTATTAGAGTTTGATGGGTCTCTGGTGGAACCTGTGAAATGCGTCGGAGGTTTCAGCGCACTTCCTAGTGGACAGGTGCCCATACCACTAAAGCCACAGCTCTTTGGAGCTTGTTACATTCACACTCACTGGCAATCTCAGCGGAGAGGCTCACTGCTGAATGGAGCTTGGAGCAGTCTCCATGCTGATATTTCTTCTCTGCCAGTCCTGTACTGAGGCACAGCAAGGAAAATACAGGGCTCAGTGGCCTGCTGTTCCTATCTATTTGTCAGAGCAAGGGAATATCTTTCAGCTTTTGGACCAAGCGTGACAAAGGAATATCTGAGCTTGCAAGAACCCATTCTTCCAGGAGAGGAACCAGGGAGGATTTAAGCCCTACATTAGTGCCTGATATCTCAGGCTTCAGGAAGAAAAGTTCTGTTTGTTGTGATCCTTGTCAATCTTCTCTGCGGGACCAAAGGGCCTTGACTGGAGGCTTCTCTTCTATCGAGCTTGAAGTTCTTTGTGACCAGTGGTACACTCATTGAGAGGCACGATTTACCTTAAGGACACACAGAATAAAATGGTTTGATAGGAACCATGTAATTTTCTGCAC
This sequence comes from Hirundo rustica, assembly GCF_015227805.2. Taxonomy (NCBI): domain Eukaryota; kingdom Metazoa; phylum Chordata; class Aves; order Passeriformes; family Hirundinidae; genus Hirundo; species Hirundo rustica. The sequence continues at coordinate 23,974,605 of NC_053451.1, read as the reverse complement.
TTGGAAAGCTCAGTCCATCCTCCCTACTCAGTGACAGGTGAGAGAACAGATCTCTGCAAATAAAAGCTTTGGCACATCAGGCTTGGTCTTTAGAGGCTATTCACAGAGCTCCATAGCTCATATTGCTTACTGACATTTACGTTTTACATATTGCTTTCACCAAGCTGCTTCTTGGCAGGCTAACAAATCCACCTGGGTTTTGATGGCTGTCGGTCAGGCTGCTTCCCCCTGCCATCTCCAGGCCTTGTTCATTTCCCTCAGTGACCAGGCACTTCTGCTTCGCTCCTGTATTCGCTGGCACTTGGCCTTGCAGTATTTGCCAGACAGTTCAGCACCTGAGTCTGTTGTTATCCTAAGCAGACTCTGTTGGGTGGCTTGTTCTCTCTTTGCTGCCATAGGAGATATGCACCGCAGAAAGGCCTTGCAAAGATAAGGGGTGAGACATGTTGAGAAGGTTGAGAAGGAAGAATTGCTGGGCAGCTACTGTGTAAGAAGCTCAGGAGTTTCCTTACTGCTATGAAAGTCCTCAAATAACTTACTCACGAGAGGCTGGACGGCAACCAAAAGACACCACCCTTCTGACTTCCAGTGGTACCTTTTAGAAAGAGAAGCCTTTGCACGCAGAGGTAGCTGCGTGCCAGACCCATAACTACAGACTGGCCTGGCCTGTGCATTCTCCAGCCTCTCCCTGCACCACAAAGAAACAAAATCTGGTTTTGAATCACCCCTCTGAAGGAGTTTTCTCATTTTATTAACGATACAGGACACATGGACAAATGGGTTTCCTAACCTAGGACGCATTCATCTCATCCTAAGAGGTTTCTCTAACAGATGGAAGCAATATCACATGTAGCCACTTGTGCCTCCCCACTGATTATTGAAGGCCTCTGACTTGACACTTACATGTCTGGGTTGTAGGTGGCTGAGCTCAGCTGAAACAAACCTTGTGCTTGTTGGTCTCAAGAAGACAGCGGGGGGGGGGGGGGGGGGGGGTGTTAAATGGTGAAATTATAAGTCATTTGAAGTTACAGCTCTCTTCTTACAGTTTCAGTATTTCCTGAAGATAATGAATAGATCCCAGTATTATCCATCAGGTCAATTTTGTCAGATATGATAAATGATGAACTAAACCAGAATACTACTTTTTTTGTCCTGAAGTCGTTCTCTGTGACCACAGAGAATGAGTAAGCTTTGAACTGGAAAGGAACAGAGTTGATACTAATTGCCTAGATGTTTTTGTCCTGAGCAGGTGGAAGAGTGCACCTGTGGTTGCTGTCAATACGAGACAACAGCATGGTCAGTGGGGTATAAAGAGAGCAATGGTTTGATCATTTGTTGTAGAGGTGAGGGCTCCTGCATCAAGAACAGCAAAGCCTTAGCCAGAGCAATGGCAACTGGAGAGGAGCTGGACAGGCCCTCCAGAATGCCAGTGCTGACAAAGCAATATTTGGTAACAGGGAGGTTAGCAAGGCAGAGCCTCAGCCAAACAATTGAGCATAATTCACTGAAAGTAACATTTTCTCAGTGATCTTTCATGTGCAGAGACCGGTATCAGAGGACATATGAAGAAATTGTAAGAAGGGCTTTGAAAATTTCAAACAGAAATGCCGCTTCTTGACACCCAGGAAGAGGAATTCTGTATGTCTACATTGTACTCTTCACCCCACATCAGTTTGCTTGGATTTTTTTTTTTTTTTTTTTTTTTTTTTGTAAGAGAAGCATTTGCTTTTAAAGAATTTGCCTTTCACTGCATGCAGATATTTTCAGCTGTCATTTTTTTTTCTTTGTTGTTGAACTTTTCTTCCCTGATCTGTACTCCCTCACCTATTCATTCAACATGTGTCCTTCTAGCAAGCAGGCTCACATCATCTGAACTTTAGTTTCCCTCCTGTGATGAGGACATGGAAAGCTCAACATAAGCAGCATCAGAAGCAGCACTTCTAATTCGTTTAATTCCTTTATTTCCTTGGAGCAAATTAGACTTCAGTTTGGAGGACTTCTGGCTTTTGTGGTCTCCTTTTTATTGTTCTTCATATTCCAGTATCAATTGAAGGTTTTGGGAAGGAAAACCCTGGAAGTGAAGTCTGTGGGAATTTCAAACGTAAATGTATCTATTTCAATCACAGCCATGAAAGGCATTCTTGGTTGGTTGGTTTTTAATGTAGAACCAGAAAAGGAAAATGCAGTTAGGATGTTGTGTCAAATGCTGTGGTAGTGATGTGGCTTGACACATTAGCTAGTGCTGCAGTGTAATAGGAATGGAACTCTAAAGCAAAACAGCTGGCACTGACAATCTGATGTCCACATTTAAATGTATTGTGGGGGTTAAGTTGGTTTAGCTGTAGTCTGGCTCCATAGGTTGAATGCCTGTTAGCAGATACATTTCTGGAACAAGTTTCCATTTAAATGGGAAAATAAACTAAATGGGGACAACAAGGATATTTACTTCAGAAGTGCACCTTTGCACCAAAATAAAATGCTATTTCAGACTCACGATACATGGCCAGAAGTGTGCCTCCACTTTCATAAAACAGAAGGAGTGATGTTCATTTCCTCCAAGGAAAAGGGTATTATTAGCCACAGTCCATTTATCTGCTCAAGTGCAATGTACTGGCAATTGAGGATGAATTCTGCATGCTTAGAAACATTAACACTTGGAAAGCATATAGGAATGCCCTAAAAAGAAACATACCCTATGTTAACTATACTCTCTGTGCTTTAATGATCCACCCACGTCCAAATGTTGCCTCCCTCTTTTTTAATCCTTCTTTGGCCGTGTGCCACGTTCACTTGGAAAAAGTAGCTTTCTCCGTTGAATTACGTGTGGTTAAGAGCCCCTCACTAAATGCTGAGAACCCTCAACGCCTGCTGACTCTGGTGAAAACTGATGGCACTCAACACTCTGTAAAAGAGCACAGTCTCCTGCCTGTTAGCAAAGATGTGGAGGGCAAATGGCTCTGTGGGTGTGAGCACGTCTACAGGGAAAAGAGGAAGCAGCTGTGTGTGAGAAAAAAGGAATGACCAAGGAAAAGAGTTGTGTGTATGTGATAGGGGGAGACTAATACAGTTAAAATTGAAGTGATAAATCATACCTGAGATCTCTCTTGAGACCTATAAATAGGAAACTGAAAAGCATTTCCTTCTATTTATTTTATAAGTGCTATAAACTTTATCAGCTTTTAGTATTGGAGACTCGTGCAATATTTATGGGTGGTTTACTTTAGAAGTTATTCAGAGGTTAGCGTCAGGAGGCTAATGAAAAAGAAAATTGGGATGGGTAAAGGAAAGAGGGCTTTTCCTACAGCCCCATAATAACAAATGCATCACATCTTAGTTGCTTTGGCCCTCTTCCCAATATCCTTTGCTCCTGTATTTCCCTAGCAAATACCTACCCTGAGCTTCACAGCTCCACAGGGGATCACAAAGAGCATCACTTATTGGTAAAACTGAAGGAAAAACTTATTCAGGAATTCCTATGAGGTGAATCATGGAAGAAGGAGATTGCAGAATAGGACTTGCAAAGAGGAGAAGGCTTCAGAGATCTCAATAGATTAAAAGCATGTTGAAGTCCTTCAAAAGGAACAGAATCCATGATCAGCCTCAAGTAGTCTTCAGCTGCTATACAGAGGAAGGCTACTGTGGGAATGTCCTCTTACACTGGATAAGCTGATGGCAGTATTTTTGAACTGATTTTGGTCTAAACAAAATAAACAAACCTCTCATCCCTTCAAGAACTTCTCACCAAGCCCAGTCCAAATGTCTGTTTCTTAATGTCTGGAAACATTCAATTTCCCACACTTATGCAGTTTCATAGATGGTTTATTTATGCTGTGTTCTTTCAAATGGAGACAACAGCTGTTTTCAAAGTTTGGGGTTTCAAAAAAAGAAAAGAAATCACTTCAGACTCATAGCTGAATGAAAGAGCTTTCCAGAACTTGCTGCTCTGTAGAATCCTCCTCTAAGAAAAACTTGCAGATTGTTCACATAAGGAAATTGGAACATACAGAGATTGCTGGGCTCATTTATATGATGGAATTCCCCCCCAAAGCTGTGAACACAAACCAAAATTAAACAGCTCGAGAGAGCACATCTTACAGGTGAGACAGGAGGCTCTGTCCCAGCTGGGGAAAGCACTGGCACCAAAGATGGTATCAGCAATGCAGAGGGGCTCCGTGTTGCTCAGTTATTTCCGTACACAGCCATGGGGTGAAAACTGGACTCAGAATAGAATGTGACAGAGGGCAGCTCACACATCTCAGAGATGAGGAGAGTAATGTATTGATAGCTCAGTCTCCTCACCTTATCAAGGACAGGACCAAGAGGTGACTAACTTATTTGTAAGCACCTCAAGACAATTGTCCATTGCTTACAGGGTCTTTAGTATGGCAGAGAAAAATGAACCAACAAATCCTAATATTAAGCTAAACACAGACAAATCCAGACAAGAAATGAGACCTGCTCAGTTTTTTTTCTTTTCAACAAATCTAAGAACAGAGTACAAAAGTAGGCTGACTTTGGCACATTTTTTTAAATCCTCAGATCAAGATCAGATACCTTACTGGATGATACATTATTTTAAGCACACACATAATATTGGACTCATTACTGAAACAGCTGGATAAATGTCTCTGGCATGTGTCAGGTTAAATGATAATATGTTATTCCCTTCTGTCCCTTAAACTGTAAGTTTGTGAGTGGAGACATTACTTAATCCTGCAAATGTAAAACATGGCCTTTATTGCTTGACTGTAAAGATGTACTAAAAAACAAACAAACAAAACAAAAAACTCCAACCAAACACAAAACCAAATGACCCCTGTTTGAAGTGATGTTCTAGGCAATATGGTATTTTTTCTATGGTCTGACTGTATAGTGTGGGTAACATTTTGGCCAATAGGAATTATGCCTTGAACTTCAAAAGGATGAGGTTTAAAATGCCTCTGCCAGCAACTGTCCATTGTTGTCCCAGTTCTGAGAAATTTCCAGCTATTCTTCAAGTAAATTCAGCTGTGCACTGCCTGCTTGTCTCCTAGCATCAGATGTACTAACAGCAAGTTTTCTGGAAGTCCTTCAGAGAGCCCAGAAACAAACATTCAAGGATGGTCTTTCAGTAACCTTTTTTAATTGTACTATCTCACAAGTTTCTGCTGCTGTTGACCCTAGAGAAAACTTTGACTACATTATTTTTAAACAACCGTTTTGTGGATTATTTTTTATTTACTTGGATAGGATTTATCAAAAGGGCTGAGTGAAAAAAATTCTATAGAGTAAGTAAACAATATGTGTCTCCCAGGATTTTATGTCTAGGCCACACAGTAGGTTATGAAATAATAAAAAAGAGAAAAAGGAGGAAAAGAAGTTGTTGACAAAGGGGATAGAGGCAGTGTTATACCTAGAAAAGGCTAAAAGAAAAATAATGATGACCTATGGTTCAGCTGTTATAAGACAAAGGTTCAGAGAGGGGAAAATACCTGAGTTACTGGTAAAAGAATGATTAAATTATTCTCCTTTATAGTGGCCTAAGGAAGATGTGAGTGAATATGTTACTCTTCAAGACAGATTCAGGATAGTGATGAGGAACAGTCCTTTCCAGAAAACAGTTTTAGCCACAACATAAAAAATTATCTGCTGGAAGACTAAATCAATAAAAGGCAGTTTTCATAAGTGTAGTACATTAACGTTATTTACTGAAACAAGATGAAGCAACTCTCTTGCATATTATGTTTTTTAATTCACAGGAAGGTCCTCACCTTTGATGCAGGGCGTGATACTGTCTAACTTAAAGAGTTGTGTTTCAATTTCCATCAATGACTGGGTGAAGGAGCAGATCCTCCGCAGCAAGTGCACTGATGACACAAGGCTGGGAGGAGTGGCCGACTCCCCAGAGGGCTGTGCAGCCCTTCAGAGGGACCTTGGCACGGTGGAGACATGAGCAGAGAGGAACCTCCTGAAATTCAGCAAAGGCAAATGCAGGGTCCTGCACATGTGTAAGAACAGCCCTCTGCACCAGTGCAGGCTGGGGGCTGACCAGCTGGAAAGAGCTCTGCAGAGAAGGAGCTGGGGGTCCTGGTGGACAACAAGCCGTCCATGAGCCAGCAGTGCCCTGGGGGACAAGAAGCCAATGGGATCCTGGGGTTCATCAGGAAAAGTTGCCAGCAGATCAAGGGAGGTGATCCTGCCCCTCTGCTCAGCCCTGGGGAGGCACATCTGGAGTGCTATGTCCAGTTCTGGGCTCCTCAGTACGGGAGGGATGTGCAGCTCCTGGAGCCAGTGCAGCAGAGAATGACAAAGATGATGAAGGGACTGGAGCATCCCTCTTAGGAAAGGCTGAGGGAGCTGGGCCTGTTCAACCTCCAGCAGAGACAGCTGAGAGGGGATCTCACCAAAGTCTGTCAGCATCTGAAGGGAGAATGTCAGGGGGATGGGGCCAGGCTCTGCTCTGTGGAGCTGAGCAATGGGACAAGAGACGACAGGCAGAAACTGATGCACAGAAAGTTCCACCTGAGCATGAGGAATGACTTCTTTACTGTGGAAGTGACCAATCACTGGAACAGGTTGCACAGAGAAGCTTGTGTGGTGTCCCTCACCAGAGATATTCCAGACCATCTGGACACACTTCTATGTCATGTTCTCTGGGATGGCCCTGCTTAAGCAGTGAGGTTGGAGCAGATGACTCAATGTGGTTCCTTGCAGCTCACCTAGTCTGTGATTCTGTGGTATGAAGGAGTAAAGTGGGGGTTTTTTGGTGTTGTGTTGTTTTTTTGGGTTTTTTGTTTTTTTGGTTTTTTTTTTTTCCCAGTTCCCATGTGATGCAGTAAGACCTGTGCACCTCCAAACTTCAGAGTTCTTCTTCCTCTTTGTTTTCATATTCAGAAATTAACTATCAGAAGAAAACATGCAGGAGTTGTACTTTATCCAGATGCCAACACCATACCAGGGAGGTCCAGCTGGCAGTCTGAAGACCAGAACCAGGTTCCTTTCAAGCCCACTGTGTTCCCTCTGAGGAGGAAGGAAACAGCTGCCTGGGGAGCACACTTGGACCTAAGAATCAAACATCTTCCCCCATGACTGTGAATAATTTGATGGTTAGCGCTGCGCATGCAGCAGGGGATGGTACTGGCATCAAGCCACCTTCTTTGCTCATGGACTCCTACCAGCAACCTAGGAGTTCCTCTGAGAGACCAAGGAAGATATCTGTGATCTCACCTTGGAAGCAGGTGGCCAGTTCTGCTAAGGGGTTTTACAGTGTTGAAGAAAACCTTGAAGAAAAAGCCAGATCCTCCCTCTCTCCTCCCAAAAAACTAAACTCCAACAAAACAAACAAAACCAAACAAATAAAAAGGAGCATGAGAGACACCAAAGACAACTGAGCAAAGACAAATTATTTACCTTTTCACTGACAGGTAGTATGGGTAGATTTTATCTTAAAAACCCTTGGGGGTGCATGCCTGACCAAGACACATTATGAAGGAATGTGTAGCTGTTTGTCAATGCAGCCATGTACCTTCAGAGTAAAATAACTATTGCTTTGCAGTAAAGCAAGGAGCTCCCTAAACTCTACTACTGCTGAAGCACAGGTTCCTAGCCATCTTAATCCTGTGTCTCATGGAAACTGAGTTTTTTCGCATCTTGGATACCTTTACGGGCTCTCTCTAGTGCAGAGTTTCTGATGGCTAATAAGAGCTTAGCTCCCATTGTTGTCCTTTCCTTGTTGAGACACTGAGATGGTCTTTGAGTGAATAAAATGAACAAAGCTTATCTTTGAGACCTGCAATCCCCATACAAGAGCCAATGGGACCAAGAGCTATCTGAAAGATAAAGCAAGGCAAAGACAGGAGCCAGAACAACTAAGAATAAGTCCCTGGAGAGCAGGGTATGTTTGGATGCTTTACAACAGGCTGCAGGGTGTGAACTGCAGACTGCCCATGCCACAAGCTCCTCAAGTGTCCCTAGGAGAGTGCAGGTGCAGTTCACAGACAGCAAAGCTGTAGAGGTCCACCCTGCTGTCTTGAGATAATCTTTGCCAGTTCAATGGGCAGGTAAATCCATCCAGAAAAGGTTTGTCTGTGAAAAAGAAGATGAAAATTACTTTGAAGACCTAGAATGGGACCCGCTGTGATGGGAGAAGTGTCAGTGGAGGTGACAATGGCTTTCTCACCAGGTGACAGTACCATAAATGTCAATGGGCATTTCATTAGAGGGAAGGAAGAAAAGTGCAGACTAATAAAAGGCACAATGCTGACAGCAGCTTCTCCTCAGCAAACATTTCCGGCCCACTCCTCTGTCATACACATGAAATTTATTGCCACTATGCAATGCATTAACCCTTACAATATTAGCTAGGGCCCAGGGAATAGCTGCTTCCATGCAAGTTATGTCCAGCCATAGGAAGATGAGACGGCTGCAGAGAGAAGGCTAATCATATCCTGTCCATTCTGCCTGAGATCCGCTTTTGTCTGCTTAGTCAGCATGATCCAATTCCTCCTCCCCATGCCTGCTGTTACATTCTGCAAGCCTAGGACCCCCTCTGTAACAGAAAGTATGTTCCTGGTCCTCACAGCCAGTCTCTCATTGATAACATTGATAACATATCAGTCATCTCATGCTGATAACATGCTGGCTTCCCCAACCCCAAGCTCTACTTTTCACCTCAACCTGATATTAGATCAGGGTGGGCCTCGAGCAATTTCTCAGGCACTGCACTGCAAATAAGGACACCAAGTGAGGGAATTTGCTCTTAGCCTACAGCAGACCTAAAGCCTGTAAAGGCAACTACGCTGTAAGCATGAGAAGATCCACAGACTTGGGAACTCTTGATTTTTGGAACAAGAAAATCTTTCCCCACCGGCTTTTCTGTGGATTAATTGAGACCACTCCTATTTTTTCTTGATGCCCTCCTAGGAGATCTCCAGGTGTGCAGTACCTCCCTTAGAAAATCTGTTCCAGGTTGTGTTTATTGCTCCTTTTTTCCAGCTTCCCCCTCCTCTCTGGGGACTTCTCATCTTCCCCTCTCCTCCTGCTCTGGGGAAATGCTAAAGCCAGCTCCTAATTAAAGTGGCTGCAATTCCCCACTGGAACAGTGGCACCAGGGCCTGAAACCATCCTGTGTTTGTATCCCCTAGAGACAACCCAGCCGTGCTCAGACACCTTGCTGCTCTCTCCTCCTGTCACAGACTTCCCCATACTGGCTCCAGCAGGTTTCTTCTGTGTTTTCTCATCTGTGCTAATCTCTTTCCAGTGCTGTAGGCAGGGGATGAGAAGGTCACTCCACAGATAAAGTGAAAATCTCCCCACCCTGAAAAGGATGAAAGGGAAAAAGCCGTGGGGAATAAAATGAAGGACTAAAGCAAAGATACAGCTCTGCCTTGCGCTGTGTCAACAACAACAGCATTTCCATATGATTTTCAGTTCTCCTTTGTGGATGTCCAACACATGGAACAATGCTTGCCACTCAAACAACACCAAACATGTAACCCTGTTAGTGCCCAGATTAGCGACTTGCTAATGTCCAGCCTGAACCTCCCCTGACTATGTAGTCTCATCCTGTCACTAGTGGCTTGGTAGAAGAGGGAAGCCCCTACCTGGTCCCAACCTCTTTTCAGGTAGTTGCAGAGAGTGATAATGTCACTGCTGAGCCTCCTCCTCTCCTTTGTCTACATAGAGGGGTGTATCCATAAACTTTAGAATATATACCCAGCATCTATGTTTTAAACCTTCCATGTAAACCATCATCAGACTCAATTAAATAAGCACAGACTTGGTCAAAATCACACTCATGCACAAATATATGTGTACAGTATATATTCCTCCTCTCAGCCACACACACAACACACAAATGTACACATGGATCCAAGTGGAAAAAAGTGCAGAGGCAAATAACTGTTTTCTGAAGGTACCAAGGCTGTGCCTGGCAACCATTCAAATGGCTTATGCGTAGATACAGAAAATCCAGCGGTAAGAATATTTTGTGTAGTAATGTTTTCCAAAGAAAATGAGACACTGGAGAACCTGATCCTCATTTATAAATAGAAGGCAGAACATCTCGCACAGACAGTTCAAAGCCCTTTGTTGGTGTAAATGAAGTTCAATTTTGCCACCTTATGGAGAAGCAGTACGGGCGGGCTCTCTCTGCCTAGGGACGACAAGCAGAGGGCAGAGCTGGAGCCGGGAGAGCTCCACCCTCTGGGTGATGCCAGGGGACTAGGAGGAAGATGGGCAGCAATCACTGCTCCCAGGGAGACACTGCACACCCAGGCACAGCCACTGGCTCACACACCTCGGCCCCGTGCCTGGCAGCAGCCCCGTCTCAGTGGCTCTGACACAGAAGAGAAGGCAGAGGAGCAGTGGCTGTTCTGCTGCCCTGGGCAACTGCCTGCATTAGCTGTGCTTAAAGCTGGCACTAATCAGGCTGGCCTTGATAAAGCTTAGGCTGAGGGAACTGGGCTGCTTTGGACATTGTTAACCTGTATTTTTCTTCCAGCTGTGACAGACAGTGAGGCAAGGAAACAAATAAAAACGTTATCACTGAAGTTGCCCAAAAGTTTGGGTTCAATACACAAGAAATTTATATGGGAAGGTAGAAACATCTGCTTGGAGATTCAATTTAGCAACATCAGAAATATACTGTTTGGTGTTTGAATATGAAATTTCAATGAAAAGAGAAAAAATGGAAGAAAAAAACAATCAAAAGTTTCAATGAAAAAGATAGAGTTTTCCTTACTGATTATTGCAAACAAAACAATTTTATGCCCAAACGGTCCAATTGACAATAAAATCATAATTTTGAGTTTGAAGAGCCATTATTTCTGAGTTTGAAGTGGTTTATAGGAATAACAGTGTGAAATGTCTTATGCTCCTCTTTCATGTTACCTCCTGGGGTCTTCAGGAGGCTCTTCTATCCCACAAGACACAGCAGTGTCAATCCAAGGGATTCCATCGCCATCGCAGCCGTGTGCCACAGTCACCATGAGTAATGGTGGCCGACAGGGGTGCTTGGCTCTTCAGGGAAATGAGGCAGCCTTCTGCTTCCTCACGAAAAGAAAAGCAAATGGAAAAAGACAGATGCATAGACACACTGATAGCAAGAGGCATGGAAAGATCCTCGAGATGATCTCAAGCTCGAGACACTCAGTTCCGCTGAGGAGTGAGCTTGCAGACAAATACTGGCTCTTCTAAGCTGGGACCATCAACAAGTCTATGAAAAGAGCACAGTGTTCACCAAAAGCCTGAATAACAGCTTATGAACAAAGTAATTAAGGATTAAACAACATGACTATCAGCAAACTTTACAAGCCAGGGGTACTTAAGGAACAATTAATTGTAATTTCACCAATAAAGAATCATCAGAACTGACAGGGTTAGGTAGAAGTAGCTCTTTTGTGTAGTGTTTAAATATGTTTATAACTTCCTAGAATCAGTTGTTTGGGTAAAAAGTAGAAATGCATTCAGAAAGGATCCTGATAGTTTCACTGCTGGTACCAATGCAACTTTATAGTTTATCTGTGATTTTTAAATTTCCTTGTCTGCTAATGGTTGGGACTTTGGAAGGTGGCTGTAGAAAAGATTGCTCACTGCTTGCTTGCTGCTTTTAACTGGCCATGCTGAAAACATAACAATGGACGAGGCAATCTTACCAGTGTCAGTTTTTAGGTTATGTCCTGCCATGCAGCCAGACGCCAGCACTCAACCACATGGGCCAGCTTACACTGGAGTGAAAATGTCATCCAGCATCAGCTCAGCCAAATATATCGAACTGCTGCTAAGACATGCAGGGATGTTCCCAATAATCCCTGTCTCAACTGTCATCAAGCAGTAACTCTCATTTCTCCCCAAATCAAAACATAGTCTGCTCAACAGGGAGCTAATAAAAAAAACCCCACCAATTCTGAGGGGAAGAATGACAGCGAAATTTTTAGGCACATAAATTATTAATATAAAAAAAGAAGCTGTTGTTGTTCAAAAATATCCCAAGCTGCTAATACATAGTTTGGTGTTACTTTCTGGGCAATAACTGAAGCAGCCTGTCTAGGAAGGGATTCTAAACTCATACTTTTATTATTAAAGTCACGAGTAAGAAACACTTATGCCAGAGATTGCAGCAGATTTGTTACCTTTTTCTGGCTGAAGCTGTGCTAAAAAGAAAAGAAATATCCACTTAGATACTGAATAAGTCATCAAGCTAGAACCAGATTTCTTCTCAAAAAATAGTTCTCTTCCTGTGCAGAAAGTCACTCCTCTCAACAACCTACAGTCAGAAAAGAAGATAGGTTATATCAAGCATGCTATAATTATCTCCAAATAAGCAATTCCTACTGTTGGGCTCCTCAAAAAACCCACACAGATATTTTGCAGGAGGCTGCCCATTATTGGAGCCACTTCAATTTGCAGATGGCCAAAGCAGAGAAGTCTAAAGCAAACAGACTGACATGCCCAACCTTATGCCTCTGTCTCAAGTTTCTGTCAAGTCTCATGCCGAAAACTACATGCAGTAAAAGGATTAAATTTTCAATCCCTGTATCAAAGCATATGGGACTAAATAATCCCAAAACTCCTTTTCCCACATTCCCATGCTGAGGGTCATGACCAGACTATAAAGAGAGGACAGGGAGGAGCTGTTGTGATTCACGGACTAGTTCTACCCTACTTTCCTTGTGAAAGCACAACCCTGAGCAGTAAATTCACCACTGGTTTACTTTTTTTTCTGGCAATATTGACCGAATCAGTCAGTGCTGCAGCACCTTTTGAATGTAAATCCCTAGGAAGCTGCAGAGTACATTTCTATTTCACAGCTCATCAAAGGGACTCAGAAACCATGGTGCTATGCCTGCAGACTGTAATGGGCACCAAAACCCCAGATTTTCTCAGAGCTTGCTGAGATCTGATTTGGCCTTAGACATCCCATCTTAATCTATTGCCATGGAAACCATCACATTCCTGGGCACAAGGCCACCTTTTCCTGGGACACTCTGGGTTTTTTCCAGCTCAAGTGGAAGCGATTATTCTAACAAAAAAAAAAAAGCAGGTATTAGTGGTGAAACACCAGAAAAGGTTGCTCAGAGGTGTGGCAGATGCCCTGTTTCTGGAAGCATTTAAGGTCTGGTTTGACAGGGCGCTGAGCAACCTGTTCTGGTTGAAGAGGTCCATGCTCATTGCAAGAGGGTTGGACCAGGTGACCTTTAAAGGACCCTTTCAACCTAAACTAACCTATGAGTCTATGAATATTCTAACGTACAGACTATAAACAGATTCCTCTCTCCTGTATTTCAAGGAAGCCTTCTGAGATTTATTGGTTGCTGCCAAGACAAAAAAGAAAAAAAATGAGTGGGCTTGCTGAGACATTGATGTCTTGTGGGATATCGACCTTGCTATTTCTCACCAGATGTGAGACAAGAGGGGATATTGAAGATGATAACTTCTAATTGTAGCTACAGGGAAACATACAACTGGATAAAGAATTCACTGTACAGTAAAATGCTCCATAGCCATTCTGTCAGCAAGGCTGAGTTTGTCAACATAACAACTTGCTCACACAGAGATGTGCCATATGTTTTTTACAACCAATTATCTCCTCCACAGCTAGAACATGTTCCCCTACTAAGCCAAACCCTGCAACTTCTGGTCCCTATCAAAGTCCCTGAATGTGCAGCCCTGTGACAATTTTGTTCCCAGGCCTAGAGATCTTTGCCCAAGTGACTTGAAAACCCCAAACAGCACCTATGAAAACCCCAAATCAAATGCATCTGGAAGGAGGGGAGGGGAGAAAGAGCTCCCATGTCCTCAGAAAGAACCAGTAATGAGAAAGGGAAAGCAAGGAAGTGAATTGCCTTCCTGCAGCTTTCAAACAGAGCATGAGTGCCATGACAAGGAGCAGCCACCCACATGGAGGAGTGGGCTCAGGGTCACGCTCTGATATTCCCTCTGATATTCCCATGCCATCAGGACATGCTAGTCTCACTGAGCTAGTGGTCAGCTGGGGATGAAAACGCTCTGTCAAGAAATAGCCAAAAGGCTCCTTTTGCTTCCCAGTTTTGGAATCTGCAAAGACTGCAAATCTGCTGAAAAACTGAACTATTGCTTTCAAGACAGCCACTATGAGGGCTGCAGGCACAGCACAGAAGTGA